>NC_052160.1:67944109-68544109 GCF_902713615.1 Scyliorhinus canicula | reverse complement strand
GAAAGAGGCCCTTTGAAAATTGTATGAGCATTGACACAATGTCACCACCTCTTTGACCTTTCTGCTTGTCCTGCTCCAAAGAAGCAGATCAAAACTAAAACTAGCCCATATAATGGGTTGCATTTGTAATCTGTCAACATCTGAGAATACTTCACATGGAAACAATGAATCATTCTACCACATCAGTGCAACGATTGAAAGCAATGTGGGAGCATCTGGCATTGTTTGAATGTAAAAGGAAAAAATCTCTTATGATTTCTCAGCAGGAAATGATTGGAGTAAAGGTCATAAATTGGGAATATAGATCTAGAGCAACAGGTCTATCAGTTACACCAGCGGATATCTGAATTCCACGCAGGCAATCGGATGTATGTGCGAACCCTAAATCCGCAGAAATCAAACCTTCGGTTGTCAGTATGGTCATTTGGAGAGCTGGTGCAGACACGATGGGCCAAATGGCCTCCTGCACCAGAGCAATTCTGTGATTCTGTCTGTGTAGCTGTTGTTGTGTGCTTTGGATCAATCTCAACTGTAAGTAGATCCCCCTCTGGAATGGGTTTTCATAACAAGAACAGAACATGTGCAGTACAGTAAAGGTAAAGTCGTCATAGTCCCATATGCTGCTTTCCCCTTTGAGAGGGAGAGTTGACCGGTGGTGATTTGACCTGAAGGGTCACCACACCTCAGCCAAGGGGTAAGGTTGAGAAGGCGGGACCTTCATGCATAACTTCAGCTGGTACAGGAATTGAACCCGTACTGCTGACTTCGCTCTGCATCATGGACCAGCTGTTATATAATCATAGATCGTAGAATTTCGATAGTACAGAAGGAGGCCATTCGGCCTATTGAGTCTGCACCGACCCTCTGAAGGAACACGGTACCGAGACACAATTCCCCACCCTATCCCCGTAACCCCACCTAAGGACAATTTTGCGTAGCCAATCCACCTAACTGGCACATCTTGGACTGTGGGAGGAAACTGGAGCACCTGGAGGAAATCCACCCAGACACGGTAAGAATGTGCAAACTCCACACAAACAATCGTCCAAGATCGGAATTGAACCTGGGTTTCTGGCGCTGTGAGAATCATAGAATGTACAGTGCAGAAGGAGGCCATTCGGCCCATCGAGTCTGCACTTGCCCTTGGAAAGAGCACCCTACTCATGCCCAGACCTCCACCCTATCCCCGCAACCTAGAAACCCCACCTAACCTTTTGGACACGAAGGGCAATTTAGCATGGCCAATCCACCTAACCCTCAGATCTTCGGACTATGGGAGGAAACTGGAGTCCCCGGAGGAAACCCACGCAGACACAGGGAGAACGTGCAGACTCCGCACAGACAGTGACCCAAGACGGGTATCGGACCTGGGACCCTGGAGCTGTGAAGCAGTTCTGTTAAAGCTGTGCTACCATGCCGTCCAGCCAACTGAGCTACACCGGCCCCTTGCTGTACCCCTCTGACCACAGCCCCTTTCAAATTTGTGCCCTGAAGGGTAGAGTTTTTGAACCAGGTGAGATACAGTAATCTTGAGCAGACACATGCGCACTTTCCCACGCGTGACACTTGAGGATCCCCATTCACAATTTCACCCATCCTTCCTTTTGGCTTCACTCCAAGACTTCTCTCAGGCTTTTTTTTGTGTGTCATTTGGATCTGGAAGCCATTAGGGTATAGAAGAGAACTTGTCAGCAGGGATTTAGTGGGGTCTTTTCGTGAATGTTGGAGGGTAGGAGGCATCTGGGTTCCATCCCACATTGGAGGAGATATGTATTGAATCATCCTACCACAACAGCACAAGAGCAACTGGCTTGTTTGAAAATAGAGTTTACTTACCTATTGCTGGGAGGACATAATTTGGCTCAGGATCAAGTTGTTGCAAATACCTGTTGGAATTCTCCATTCTGCCAGATTGGCAAAAGAACCAATAATCCTACGGGATTTTCAGAAAGGTGCTATCCCACATCCAGTGTCACTGCGATTATTGGGTGAATCTGGATCCGCGTCTGTGAATGGTAGGCCGTGTAAGCATTTTCTTAATGGCCTTCCTTTCCTTGTTCATGCTATCTTTCTGATCTCATTTGTATGTCTAAGAGTTACCACTCAGAGCTGACGTTGGCTAGGGTGAAGAGGAGGGAGATGCACAGGAATGTCTCCATTCCTCTGGAAGAGGAAGTTTCTTTTGGTTTTCCTATTTATTTTCCACCTCCATGAAAATATATTTCGGAAGGATGAGCCTTGGGGTTGAAGTTCTCAGTGTCAACTGAATACCACCAGAATGTGTAATCTTCATTTGTCATAGTTTTCCTTTTACATTTGCTTAATGGGCAGCACAAACAGCAGTTAGAAATATACATATTCAGCAATGGATTGCGAATTCCCTGTTGGGTTTAATACTGAATAATTGCTTTCGGCCACTGGACCATGAGACCTCAGCTATGTCCTTGTCACCTTTAGAGTTGACTACCTGAACATGCTTCTGTATGACCTCCCATCTTGGAACCTTGCTAATTTGAATCTTTCTAATATTCTGTTGCCCCGCGTAACTCACACCAAGTCCCATTCACCCATCACCACTGTTCTCACTGACCGCAATCTGGAATCACTAGTTTTTTAAATCATCACAGAATTGTTATGGTGCAGAAGGAGGCCACTTAGACCATTGTGTCAGCACCAGCTCTCTGAGTGGGCAGATCACCTCATGCCATTCCCCTCGTCTTCTCCCTTAATCCTGTACATTCTTACTTTTCCGATAACAATCCAATTCTTTTCTGAATGCTTTGATTCAGACTGCCTCTGCCACACTCTCAGGCAGTGTGTTTCACTCCTTAACCATTCACTATGTAAAAATGTTTTTCTCATATCGCTTTTACTTCTTTTGCCAATTAATTTAAACCTGTTCCCTCTCATTCTCAACCTCTTCAGAAGTGGGAATAGTTTATCGTTGTCTACTCTATCCAGGCCCCCATGATTTTCAATACTTCAAGTCCAAAGTTGTGCAGGTTAGGTGGATTGGCCAAGTTAAGTCGGCTTATGGGGTTATAGGGATAGGACAGTGTGGGCTCAGGTAAAGTGTTCTTTTAGAGGATTGGTGCAGGCTTGATGGGCCAAATGACTTCCTTCTGCACTGTTGGGATTCAATAATTCTAAGAACCTTTCAGCCAATTCTCTTTGGCAAGAAAAACGAAAAACAGTCCTAACTTTTCTCTAACTCTCAACCTTTATCAAATCCCTCTATGGACTATTTCTGTAATTACCTCCAGCCCTGCAACGTTTTGTCCTTCTGCAATTCTGGTCTCTTGTACAATCCATGGGCTGAATTTTATGTACCCCTGTTTGGGAGTGTGGGGGGTGGTGGGGGGGAGAGGAGCAGGCCTCTTGTCAAGTGTCCAGGGTGATGCACTATCAATTACCACAAAGACAAGAGTAGTTGAATAATCGAGGCTTTATTGAGCAAAGATGTTGTGCCTCCTGTAGCTGCTACCAGAATGGCTGCAGCACCGGCGAGCACGCACATTTATACACCGCCTACTGGGCGGAGCCAGCAGGCAGGGATTTACCCATGTACCTCTTGTATATGTGTCTTACCATAATACATATAATACAGCTAGTGGGGACTACCACACAGGGCACCTAGTAAAAAGTGATACCTTGATGGCCGGCCCAGCGTTGTGCCTTCTGCTTAGGCAGCCTATGTCCAACCTTGGACTCCCTCACCCCCTCGATGGGACCTGCCTTTTGGGCCCCACTTCTTATATCTGCCAATGTGGGTCAGTGTCACACATTGTTTGACAACAGAGCTATGAAATGGATTGGATGTTTTATTGCATCAATGATGCAACGTATGTGCAAGCTTTTTGCTCCCTCTATATTGCAAACTGAAGTGTTTGAGTTCAAAAAATAATTAGTTACTTCGAATGGATTCTCCACCGACGGGATGAAATGAAATGAAATGAAAATCGCTTATTGTCACGAGTGGGCTTCAAATGAAGTTACTGTGAAAAGCCCCTAGTCGCCATATTCCGGCGCCTGTCCGGGGAGGCTGTTACGGGATGCTCCATTTTTTCGGCAGCCCAGGGGTTTCCTAACGGAGCATCCTGTCGCCGTGCTGAACCAGAAATGTGGCACGGTGGGACGGAGAATCTGTCTGATGGGAAACAAAGTGAACAGTTACATGCCCATGGCAATGATGTTTTTACAACACAAGGGCAAATCTCAATTCAAAAACCTTCAATTGTTTGGGGAAGAAGGAAGAGATGTTTGAATAGCAGCAAAAACCAATGTAGTTCTAAGTCCAATTGTATGGCAAAGAAAATTCTTTGGCTTTGAGCTGAAATGAGGGAGTTCAGCCATTACCCTGGAGATGTCACTGCATTTCCAATCAACTGCTGCGACTCTCCCTTGTCCAGCTCACAAGCGAAGCAGAATGTATTGTTATAGGCACTGCTAATTACAGTGTACACGGGAGGAAAAATAGATTTTCAGCATTGTGCAGAAAGCAGGGTGGGTGCTCTCGAGCCATCTTGAGAATAAAGGCACTCCCTTGCGGTTTTGAAAACGTCTTTTGCACGAGCAGAACTTTGAGCAAGACAGGCTGTGCTGAGTTACACTCTGCACATATACTCCATCAAACTGCCAACTTGCAATAAATAACTGGCAGGACCTTCAAGAAATCAGGCAAGTCAGCAGTTTGCAAAAGAAGCAAGGAGGATGCCTTAGTAATGATATGACATTGTGATTAATGAGTGGATTACATGCTGCACAATGGCGAGTCATGGGTTTTAGGGGCTGGGAATGGGGTGTCAGGCTTTACAGCAAAGTTTTAGCTGTGCTCACGAGCGAAACTTGGCAAGGGCCTGTTAATATTTAAGACACTGCTTTAATAGTAAATAGTTTAAATTCAGTGCGGTGTTAGTACATGAGTAATTGGAACGGAATGTTCATATTTCATCCAAAGGAATAGAAGTAAATAACAATGAAAAGTCTGTTTTCAAGGCAACTTAAAAAGCTTAACACCAAGCACTGTGGATCATTCTGATTGAATTTCTACATTTCTAGAATCTTCCCTATATTTCTAGACTCGAAAGGCGTCAAGGTGTATGGGGAGAGTGCGGGAGTTTGACATTGAGAAAGAGGATCAGCTATGATCACATTGAATGACGGAGCATGCCCAATGGGCTGAATGGCCTTTTTCTGCTCCTATTTTCTATGGGCTGGATTCTCCTGTCCCCCTGCCATAGGTTTCTCAGTGGTGCGCTGTTTGCTGTTGGAGGGATTCTCTACTCCCATTGTTTGTCAATGTAATTTCCCATTAAAGCTACCCAAGGCAGTTAGGAATCCCGCGGGTGTGCTGCTAGCAGGAACAGAGAATTCCAACGGCTGGAGAATTCCAGCCTATGTTTCTAATTATTGATTATTATAGAATTAAGTTTACAATTGCCTCAATGGTAGTTGCACCATTGTTAATCTTCCAGTTTCAAAAAGAGAGAAAGGAGTTTTCCTTCTTAATCACAACAATCCTCAGTGGAAGCGCACAGGTAGGAAAAGGTTGGCTCTTGGCACAATTGTCTTCCCAATAACACAGCCTGTTAGTCTGGCTCACATATGAATGAAAGGTGCTATAGTCCCAGAGAACCATAGGCTGCTCTCCCCTTTTGAGAGAGAGCTGACTGAACAAAGAACAATACAGCACAGGAATAGGCCCTTTGGACCTGCAAGGCTGTACCGGTCATGATACCACCCTTGACCAAAACTCGCAGCACTTCCTAATGCCATATCTCTCTATACCCAACCTATCCATGTATTTCTCGAGATGCCTTTTGAACGCCATTAATGTATCTGTTTCCACAATCTCCCCTGGCAGCACTTTCCAGGCACTCACCACCCTCTGTGTAAAGAACCTGCCTCGCACATCTCCTCTAAACCTTGCCCCTTGGATCTTAAACCTATGCCGTCTAGTGACTGACCCCTCCAACCTGGGAAAGAGTGCCTGCCCATCCACACTATCCATGCCCCTCATAATCTTATGGACCTCTATCAGGTCACCCCTCAACCTCCGTCTTTCTAATGAAAACATTCAGAGTCTATTCAACCTCTTTGCATAGCTAATACCCTCCAGAACAGGCAACATCCTTGTAAACCTCCTCTGCACCTTCTCCAAAGCCTTCTGGTAGTGTGGCAACCAGAAACGTAAAGTCACCCTAGTCCCAGATGACTATAGGTTGTTTTCCCCTTTGAGGAGGAGAGCTGACTGGTGGTGATTTAACCTGAGGATCACCACATCTCAGGCCAGGTTGAGAAGGCGGGACCTTCATGAATAACCTCAGCCAGCTCGGGGATTGAACCCACACTGTTGGTGTCACTCCGCATCATGAACCAGCCGTCCAAACCAACTGAGCTAACCGATTCCATAATTGCCACATGAAAGAAGTACTAGAGGGTGAAATCTTAGTTTTAAATGACTACAGTTGCTGATTAATTTTTGTTTCATATTGGAAGCTTTTAAAATGTGCCAATGAATGCACGTGTCCTTAAGAAATTGAACGCACTTTGAAAAGCCTTCTGGATTAATGCACTTGGTGAAATCTCACAATTTCGACAAGAGAGCATGGCTATTTTCATGGGCAGTGCCTGATTTGAATGGAGTGAATTTTGAACCAATACGAAATATTGTGAAGAGAACAAATATGCACGGTTTAAAGAATAACTTCATTTCAAATAATGTTAGAATCATTTAAAATTTTATACGTCGGCTCTGGCAATTCCAGCCGGATTGTGTTGATGTGACTCGCAGAAACATGACACATTATTCTTAACAGGACTAAAGTTTCCCTTTAAATAACGGACAAGAAAGGGGCGGGATTCTACGACCCCCTACCGGGTCAGCGAATCCCCGGAAGGCGGAGCAAATCCCGCCCCGACGCCGACTGTCGTATTCTCCGGTGCCGTTTTTCGGGCGGGGTGCAGGACTCACGCCACGCTGGTCACGGGGGCGTCGGCAGCGGCCCCGCCCCCGGCGATTCTCCGGGCCCCGATGAGCCGAGCAGCCGTCCGTTTTAGGCCAGTCCTGCCGGCATGCGTTACGCATGGTCCCACACGGCAGCCTGGCCCTCGATCAGGGCCCACCGATCTGCGAGCGGGACTGTTCCGTGGGGGCACTTCTTCCTTCTGCGCTGGCCGCTGTAGGGCTCCGCCATGGCTGGCGCGGAGAAGAGAAACCCCTGCGCTTGCGGAAAAATACGACGGCCGGGCTGCGCATGCAATTCCTCACCTTGGGGCCCCTTGATGCCGGAGTTGTTGGCTCCGGTTTTCACGCCGGCGTGGGGACTTAGTCCCCGGAAGGAAGAATCCCTGCCGGAGTCAGGTAAATCCTGAAAGGTTGGTGTTGGCATAGGCGGGGGTCTCCTGATGAACCCCCATAATTTTGGCAGAAACCCATTCTGCGTATCTGTCCACTGTTTCTGCAAACCTTCTGCCGAAGTTACAACGGAGATCAGGGGAATCTCCAAGGAAATTCCCAGTGACAGGGGTTTACACACAGAACAGGTTGGCATTCATGAACTACTTTTGCACAGTCTCACTTTAAAGCAGGAATGAAATGATGTGACTCCTGATACTCTGGGGCGAGATCTTCCCACTGTCCATGCTGGCAGATTTTCCGGTCCCGACGACGATGCACCCCCACCATGGGTTTTCCGGAGATGTGGGGTAGATTCGTTGGGAAATCCCATTGACAGCAGTGGGACCAGAATATGCAAGACAGGCCGCCTCCCACCACCCAGAAACACACCACAGGAAGGCTAGAGAATCTCACCCCAGAAAAAACAGCTGCTTTAACTTACAGAAAGTAGGGCGGGATTGTTTTTTAAAGGAAATTTAGATTTTTCGTACATTTGTGAAAGCACACTATTGTTAGAACAAAAGAAATTCTGCCAAATGTTATTAAAACATTTTAGTTTACTTTTTTGGCAATCCGCGAAACCATTGTTGGCTACTTGGAACAGAATTCCTGTGAAAACATCAAACTCTTGTCAAATGTGCTGTTTAGGTTGGCTTTGAGGTTGCGCACCTAGCAGGGAGCATAGCTCCTTCATTCAGAGAATCTTCGGATCATGTCCATATCTTAATTAAAGTGCAATGCCATGAAGTTTTATGTAGAGCTAAAAGAATGCTGAGAATAAGCAATTCACAGGGTAATGAAATGACTGCTAGCTTGTTAAAGTCACTTTTGATTAGCCCTGCTTGGAGGAAATGCAAGCCTACATTTTTGAGTAGATGTCACTGGTTTGAAATAGTTGCTATGTTGTTAGATTGCTCGCAGCAAAACACAAGTTAGATAGACATATACACAAGTATGAAACTGACTGCATTGCCCCACAAAGAGCGAGAATGGATTCGATGGATTGAGTAGTTTCTTTGATGTTGTAATAAGGGCCAGGATTTTATGGTGCAGGAACAGGCGCCAATGGAGGGCGGGGGGGGGGGGGGGGGGGGGGGGGGGGGGGGGGATTACAGAGGCATAAAATTGTTTGGGATACCATTGGGTTGAGTCCCTGACATCATCACTCTCGGATGCAATTTTACAAGGCTGCAGATCCAATATTGAAACAAGCAATCAAATGGCAACTGAGATGGATAAGGAGCCAATTGAAGCCTTCTGGACTTTATTTGGTAAGTCAACAAGGATTAATGAGGACTTAAAGCTTTGGTAAATTTTAAAGGGCAGCAGTTGTTGGTATTCCTGCGATCGGCAACTGTGAAGCCAGGTGTTTTACTTGTCTTCTCAGGCAGCACGGTAGCACAGTGGTTAGCACAGTTGCATCACAGCTCCAGGGTCCCAGGCGCAATTCCCGGCTTGGGTCACTGCCTGTGCGGAGTCTGCACGTTCTCCACGTGTCTGCGTGGGTTTCCCGGTTTCCTCCAACACTCCAAAGATGTGCAGGTCAGGTGGATTGACCATGCTAAATTGTCCTTAGTGTCCAGAAATGTTAGGTGGGGTTACTGGGTTATGGTGATAGGGTGGCGGCATGGGCTTAAATAGGGTGATCTTTCCAGGGGCTGGTGCAGACTTGATGGGCCAAATGGCCTTCTTCTACATTGTAAATTCTATGATTCTATGATTCTCACAAAAGAGTATGGGAGTCATTAGTTTCAAGTTTAAGGTCCAATAGACCCAATAATACTTTTGTGTATTGTGCTCTAGGCTGTTGGAGGGTGGGTGAATGGAGTTTAGATGGCTCCTTGGTCATGGGGGTGTTACATGGCTATTGGCTGTTGGGAGTGTAATAGGTTGTTTGGTTCTTGTAGGCCACAGATTAAATCAAGACTCAGATGCTGGAATCCCTTTAAGCATGCTGCCAGCGCTCCCTACAGTGTCAGGTGACAACAGAGCCTCCAACTCAAGGCCAAACCACCTGAAGCTGAGTGATCATCACCTGTCCTGCTGGCTGGCCAGTGCGAGTGTTATATATTCACTGGTTTGCTGTATATCTTATATATATAATTTATCTCAGAGCAAGATAGAGGTGACTCCAGTTCTAAATCTACAACAGGTTAATTTACAGTACTTTAAAATATCTCAGTAATCTCAGGATTCCACTATATTTATATAACAATGCATATGTGTGAACCTCTGTACCTTATTTATCAACTGGTGGAAGTTATAGAGTGTTTAAAGCATCAGGGGATATATATAGACAGAAGCTAAGCTTCATAGAGAACACCGTATAAAAGGCTAGTCATTATCTGTCTTTAATTAGAAAATTGAAAGGGTTTGAAGTGAGTCAAGATGTTTCAGAGAAGGTATACAAAAGTCTGGTAGAGAATATTTTGACATTCAACACAAGGGGCGGGATTCTCCGACCCCCCCGCCGGATCAGAGAATCGCCGGGGTACGGCGTCAATCCCGCCCCCGCCGTGTCCCGAAGTCTCCGGGACCAGAGATACTGCGCCGGTTGGCGGGCCCCCACCCCGGCGATTCTCCGGCCCGCAATGGGCCGAAGTCCCGGTGCTGTCATGCCTCTCCCGCCGGCGTGGAGCAAACTACTTACCTTACCGGTGGGACCAGGCCGCGCAGGCGGGCTCCGGGGTCCTGGGGGGGGCCGCAGGGCGATCTGGCCATGGGGGGGTGCCCCCACGGTGGCCTGGCCCGTGATCGGGGCCCACCGATCAGCGGGCGGGCCTGTGCCGTGGGGGCACTCTTTTCCTTCCGCCTTTGCCATAGTCTTCACCATGGCGGAGGCGGAAGTGACCCCCTCCCCTGCGCATGCGCGGGTATGACATCAGCAGACGCTGACGCTCCGGTGCATGCACGGACTTCCGCCGGCCGGTGAAGTCCCTTCGGCCCCGGCTGGCCTAGCGCCAAAGACCGTTCCCGCCAGCCGGCGGAGCGCCAACCACTCCGGCGCGGGCCTAGCCCCTCAATGCGAGGGCTTGGCCCCTAAAGGTGTGGAGACCTCCTCACCTTTGGGGCGGCCCAATGCCGGAGTGGTTTACGCCACTCCATCACGCTGGGACCCCCCGCCCCGCCGGGTAGTCCCGCCCAAGAGTCTGGTATGGTAACCCGTGTGTGAAATGCAAAAGTGATCTGGCCAGAATTGTCAACGCTGCAGGTAAAATCATTGGTAGACGGTAGACACAGCTCAATGATTTATTTAACAATACAGTTAAGAAGAAATCTCAGGCCATCGCCAATGATCCCTTTCATTCTGTATATCGTCAATATGAAAGGCTCCCTTCGGTCAATGTTTTTGAATGCTGATTGCCAGGAAAAATCTGTTCAAGCCAACATTTATTTCCAGTGCCATAAGCTTACTAAATAACGTAATGTAAATTTAACTTGCAGTTAAAATAAATAGAAGCAGCAGCAAGTGCGTTAATGGCAGAGTGCAATGTATTATGCTTGTATGGTATGGATATGTGTTCGATATGCATAAATGTATGAATACATGAAATATTTCTTGTTTTTAACAATAACTATATGCTTATATGTTATATTGTAAGTGACTCTGCTCATTGGAATTCAGGAGAATGAGAGGTGATCTTGTTGAAACATGTAGGATTCTTCAGGGACTTGACAGGGTAAATGCACAGAGAATGCCCCCCCCCCCCCCCCCCCCCCCCCCCCCCCATCCATGGGAGAGTATAGGACCAGAGGGCATAGACTCAGAAGTCTCAGAATAAAGGGAGGGTTTGGGCGCAATTTAAGACTGAGGTGAGGACAAAGACAGATTTCCACTTTTGTGTGGCAATAAAGTTATATTCTATTCTATTCTATTCGGTACCTGGGATGAGAGGGTTGTCCGATGATGAGGGGCTGAGGAAATTGGCTTTATATTCTCCAGAGTTTAAAGAATGAGAGACAATCTCATTAAATTCTGAAGGGGCTTGATAAGGTGGATACTGTTTCTGTTGGTCGGGGAATCATAAACATGGGGGCCCAGTTTCAGCATAAGGGGCTGATCATGAGGCCTGAGCTGAGGAGAAATTACATAATTCAAAGGGTTGTGAAGCTTTGGAATTTTCTAACTGAGAGGGTTGTGGATTCTCCATCGTGGAATGCATTTAAGGCTGGAGTAGACAGAATTTTGGTCTCTCAAGGAGTTAAGGGATATGGACAGCAGGCGGGAAATTGGAATTGAAGCTCTAGATCTGCCATGATCATATTGAATGGTGGAACAGGCTTGATGGACCATTTGTCTACTCCTCCTCCTATTCCTTATGTTCTTATGATTTATATACACATGCCCTCAGTCCAGATTCCAGAACCTTCTGTATGGTGCAATTTACTTGAACTCTCCAGCTCCACCCACAATCAAGCACAGTAAACATAAATCAGTGAACAGACTAACACAATCAAACACAGATCAATTAAAACATTGAACACTATAGCAAGATGACTCCATGAGAGGAGGCATTGCAACCTCACTGATTTCCAATCAATTGCTATGCCGCCATGAGATAGAAATATGGGCGACAGAGATCCAGGATTTTTTAAACTGACAATGAAAGGTGTACTGGAGATCTGGGGCGTGGAGGGATATTCTGGAGTGATACATTAAAAGCAACTAAATAGCTCTTAGTGTTGGGTGGGGTTACTGGGTTATGGGGATAATGTGGAGGTGTTGACCTTCGGTAGGGTGCTCTTTCCAAGAGCCGGTGCAGACTCGATGGGCCGAATGGCCTCCTTCTGCACTGTAAATTCTATGATCTATGATTCATCCAGGTGTACTTTGTGAATCACACTTAACGCAGCCTTTTTTTTTCATTCTCGTTAAAATTGCGGCCTCTTTTCAGCAATGATAAAAGTCATGCTTCTGGAATGTTATTGTTCCAGCTCATTTTACTCACTTTAAGATGCAGATTTTTTTAATGGGGGGTGGGGGGGGGGTGGGGGGGGGTATTTAATCCTGCAAGTCTTGCTCAAGTGATGATCAATGGGCATGGAATCTGGGATTTAAAACATCAACAGAAGTTACTTGTGCAGCTCAATGTTCAAAATGAAAACCGCACATCAAAAGAGGTTTTGGCAGTATCGCTTCGGAATATTTTTAATAACTTTACAATTTCTCCATCCCCGCTTAGAGAAATAAAAATGACAAACGGCACATGTTAAATCTCACGTAACATGGGTTGAATTAAATGAATTTGCCTCTAAATTCTGGAGGATAACAACTGCAATCTGCATGACGCCTGCCTGCTTTGGTTTTAGAATTTATACGGTTGGCTGCTATGCATTCTTCGGAATATTTTCCCTTGCTTTTTGCCCTTTTAGGCCCCTTGGTGCACAGTTCCATTGTCATGGTGCTTTGTTTCGATGGAAGGTTGGGAATAAATTGTTCCGCAGCGTCTGTAATAATTCTTTGACAATGGTGCTCTTCTCAGGGGCACAAAACTGCTCCCGATGTTACGATGTTCCAAACTGCAGTATCAACCGAGGAGTGCAATAGGCCTCAACGTGCCTCGTGAAAGTACAGAAATCCACCAATAAAGAATCTATCACCAAGTGAAATTTTAACTTTAAGCTCACTGGCTGACTCAGACACAAGAATCCAAAAAGGCAGATCAATTCAAGTTGATCAAATATCAGATACTCAGTTTGCGAAAGCTGGTCAAAGCATTAGCGTAGTTTACAGACACTATAGCAATCAATTTGACATGGTTTGTAGCTCCAACAGAAAGCTGCATCATGTATCATACCAGCTCCAGGACTAATGGCTAAATAGTTTTCTTAACATGGACTCTGAAATGCCACAACTATCAGCTTGATTTCATTTCCACACTCATGTCTGAGGCGGAAATTGTGAGAGTTTCAAACTCCAATCTTGGCTGGTCGGACAACTTGCATTGATGTAGCACCTTTGAGGTATTAAAATATCTGAGGGACTTGTCATCAAGCAAAATTTAACACTGTGTGCAGTTTGCACATACTCCCCGTGCCTGCATGGGTTTCCTTCGAGTGTTCCGGTTTCCCCCCACGGTCCAAAGGTCTGCAGGTTAGGTGGATTGGTCATGTTAAATTGCCACTTAGTGTCCAGGGATGTGCACGTTCCGTGGATTGGCCATGATCAATGGGCTACATTGGCATGGGCTACATGGGGAATGCTACATTGTCGGAGATGCCATCTTTCAGATGAAACATTAAACGGAGACCCTACTTGCTCTCACAGATTGACATTACAGATCCCATGGCACTATTTTAAAATATCCCCGGAGCCCCAATATTTACCCCTCAAACAGCATCCAAAAAACCCAGGTTATCTGATTATCCAGCAGAGGGCAGCAGAGCAGAGCTACTGATTGGCTGTTCTGGGGATATTTGCATACGTGCAGTGCGGTCAGCGTAATTTGAGGGTGTACCTGTGCAAGAGACCTTAGGTGTTCAAGTGAAGGAGAGCATCCAGTAGAGGGCAGCAGAGTGGAGCTACTGATTGGCTGTTCCGGGGAGATTTGCATACGTGCAGTGCGGTCAGTGTAATTTGAAGGTGTACCTGTGCAAGAGACCCTAGGTGTTCAAGTGAAGGCAAGCATCCAGCAGAGGGCAGCAGAGTGGAGCTAGGTGTTCAAGTGAAGGCAAGCATCCAGCAGAGGGCAGCAGAGTGGAGCTAGGTGTTCAAGTGAAGGCAAGCATCCAGCAGAGGGCAGCAGAGTGGAGCTACTGATTGGTTGTTCTGGGGAGATTTGCATACGTGCAGTGCGGTCAGCGTAATTTGAAGGTGGTTTATGGAGGGGCTGTTGTCAAGTGACAGTTAAACCTCAAACACTTCCTCAGTATTCCCCCCCCCCCCCCCACCACCCCCTCCTTTAACCAAAAAAAAACAAACAACCGTGGTTGTTGGGAAGGTAAGTTTATCTCTTTAAAAACTCACCTTCAAGGGTGACATCACAGCAAAGCAGTGACCTGATTGGCTGGTAACGAAAGTGCTCCAATTAGCAGTAGCTGGGAGAAATTTAGCTCTGTGCGTTGGTAAGTATTGTGATTGTAAGTAAAATCCTTATTCCTTTCATTTTTTGATACTTTATTTGTAATCAGTTAAGGTAAAGTGTGAAAATGGCAGGATCCCAGACCCGTGTTATGCTCCTCGTGCTCAATGTGGGAGTTCAGGGACGCGGCCGATGCCCCTGACTCCTTCATGTGCATGAAGTATGTCCAGCTGCAGCTCCTGTTAGACCGCATGACGGCTCTGGAGCTGCGGATGGACTCACTTTGGAGCATCCGCGATGCTGAGGAGGTTGTGGATAGCTCGTTCAGTGAGTTGGTCACACCGCAGATTAGGATTGGTGAGGGAGACAGGGAATGGGTGACCAAAAGGCAGAGAAAGAGCAGGAAGGCAGTACAGGTGTCCCCTGTGGTCATCTCCCTCCAAAATAGGTATACCGTTTTGGATACTGTTGGGGGAGCTAACTGACCAGGGGAAGGCAGTAGTAGCCAGGCTCATGGCATCGTGGCTGGCTCTGCTGCACAGAAGGGCGGGAAAAAGACTGGCAGGGCTATAGTCATAGGGGATTCAATCGTAAGGGGAGTAGACAGGCGTTTCTGTGGTTGAAAACGAGACTCCCGAATGGTATGTTGCCTCCCGGGTGCACGGGTCAGGGATGTCTCAGATCGGCTGCAGAACATACTGAAGTGGTAAGGTGAACAGCCAGTTGGCATGGTGCATATAGGCATCAACAATATAGATAAAAAACGGGATGAGGTCCTACAATCAGAATTTAGGGAGTTAGGAGATAAGTTAAAAAGTAGGACCTCAAAGGTAGTAATCTCAGGATTGCTACCAGTGCTACGAAACAGTCAGAGTAGAAATTCAAGAATAGTCAGAATTAATACGTGGCTTGAGAGATGGTGCAGGAGGGAGGGGTTCCGATTTTTGGGATATTGGAACCGGTTCTGGGGGCGGTGGGACCATTACAAATCGGATGGTCTACACCTGGGCAGGACTGGAACCAATGTCCTCGGGGGTGCTTTTGCTAACACTGTTGGGGAGGTTTTAAACTAATGTGGCAGGGGGATGGGAACCAGATTAGGAAGTTAGAGGTCAGTAAAGAGGCAGCAACTAAAGCCAGGAAGGTGCTGGATAATAAACTCAATGTGACTAAGGGGAAGAGTAGACAGGGAAGAGATTATGATCGCAAAGGGAGAGGTGGTCTGAGGTGCATTTGTTTTAATGCGAGAAGTGTAACAGGTAAGGCAGATGAATTTAGGGCTTGGATTAGTACCTGGGAATATGATGTTATTGGTATTACTGAGACTTGGTTGAGGGATGGTCAAGACTGGCAACTAAATATCCCAGGGTATAGATGCTTCAGGAGGGATAGAGAGGGAGGTAAAGGGGTGGAGGAGTTGCATTACTGGTCAGAGATGATATCACAGCTGTGATTAAGAAGGGTACAATGGAGGATTCGAGCACTGAGGCAATATGGATAGAGCTAAGAAATAGGAAGGGTGCAGTAACATTGTTGGGACTTTACTATAGGCCTCCCAAAAGCGAGCGTGAAGTAGAGGTACAAATATGTAGACAGATTATAAGAACAATGTAGGAGCAATAGGCTGGTTGTGATGGGAGATTTTAACTTCCCTAATATTGAATGGGACTCGTATAGTGTTGGAGGCGTAGATGGAGCAGAATTTGTAAGGAGCATCCGGGAGAGTTTTTTAAAGCAGTATGTAAATAGTCTAACTCAGGAAGGGGCCATACTGGACCTGGTATTGTGGAATGATCCCGGCCAGGTGGTTGACGTTTCAGTCGGCGATTACTTTGGGAATAGCGATCACAATTCCATAAGTTTTAGAATACTCATGGACAAAGACGAGAGTGGTCCGAAAGGAAGAGTGCTAAATTGGGGAAAGGCCAACTATAACAAAATTCGGCAGGAGCTAGGGAATGTGGATTGGGAGCAGCAGTTTAAGGGTAAATCCACATTTGAAATGTGGGGGTCTTTTAAGGAAAGGTTGAGTAGAGTGCAGGACAGACATGTTCCTGTGAAAATGAGAGATAGAAATGGCAAGATTAGGGAACCATGGATGACGGGTGGAATTGTGAGACTAGCTAAAATTAAAAAGGAAGCATACATAAGACTCAAAACTGATGAAGCTTTGGAGGAATTTCAGAAAAGTAGGACAAATCTCAAACGTGCAATAAAGAGGGCTAAAAGGGGTCATGAAATTTCTTTGGTGAACAGGGTTAAGGAAAATTCCACAGCCTTTTATTCATATATAAAGAGCAAGAGGGTAACTAGAGAAAGGATTGGCCCACTCAAAGACAAAAGAGGGAATTTATGCGTGGAGTCAGAGGAAACGAGTGAGCTTCTTAATGAGTACTTTGCATCGGTATTCACCAAGGAGAGGGACATGGTGGATGTTGAGGCTAGGGGTGGATGTTTAAATACTCTAGGTCGTGTCGGCATAAGGAAGGGGGAGGTTTTGAGTATTCTAAAAGGCATTAAGGTGGACAAGTCCCCAGGACCGGATGGGATCTATCCCAGGTTGTGAGGGAAGCGATGGACGAAATAGCTAGGGCCTTAACTGATATCTTTGCAGCATCCTTGAGCACGGGTGAGGTCCCGGAGGACTGGAGAATTGCTAATGTTGTCCCTTTGTTTAAGAAGGGTAGCAGGGATAATCCGGGGAATTATAGACCTGTGAGCATGATGTCAGTGGTAGGCAAACTGTTGGAGAAGATACTGAGGGATAGGATCTATCCACATTTGGAAGAAAATAGACATCAGTGATAGGCAGCGTGGTTTTGTGCAGGGAAGGTCATGTCTTACAAACCTAATAGAATTCTTTGAGGAAGTGACAAAGTTAATTGATGAGGGAAGGGCTGTAGATGTCATATACATGGACTTTAGTAAGGCGTTTGATAAGGTTTCCCATGGCAGGTTGATGGAAAAAGTGAAGTCGTATGGGTTTCAGGGTGTACTAGCTAGATGGATAAAGAACTGGCTGGGCAACAGGAGACAGAAAGTAGTGGTGGAAGGGAGTGTCTCAAAATGGAGAAGGGTGACTAGTGGTGTTCCACAGGGATCCGTGCTCGGACCACTGTTGTTTGTGATATACATAAATGATCTGGACGAAGGTATAAGTGGTCTGATGAGCAAGTTTGCAGATGATACTAAGATTGGTGGAGTTGCAGTTGGCGAGGAGGACTGTCAGAGAATACAGCAAAATATAGATAGATTAGAGAGTTGGGCAGAGGAATGGCAAATGGAGTTCAATCCAGGCAAATGCGAGGTGATGCATTTTGGAAGATCTAACTCAAGAGCAGACTATATGGTCAATGGAAGAATACTGGGGAATATTGATGTACAGAGAGATCTGGGAGTTCAGGTCCATTGTACCCTGAAGCTGGCAACGCAGGTCGATAGAGTGGTCAAGAAGGCATACAGCATGCTTGCCTTCATTGGACGGGGTATTGAGTACAAGAGTCGGCAGGTCATGTTACAGTTGTATCGGACTTTGGTTAGGCCACATTTGGAATACTGCATGCAGTTCTGGTCGCCACATTACCAGAATGATGTGGATGCTTTAGAGAGGGTGCAGAGGAGGTTCACCAGGATGTTGCCTGGTATGGAGGGTGCTAGCTATGAAGAAAGGTTGAGTAGATTAGGATTGTTTTCATTGGAAAGATTGAGGTTGAGGGGAGACCTGATTGAGGTCTACAAAATTATGAGAGGTATGGACAGGGTGGCTAGCAACAAACTTTTTCCAAGAGTGGGGGTGTCAATTACAAGGGGTCACGATTTCAAGGTGAGAGGGGAAAAGTTTAAGGGAGATGTGCGTGGAAAGTTTTTTACGCAGAGGGTGGTGGGTGCCTGGAATGCTTTGCCAGCAGGTGGTAGAGGCCGTAGAGACGGGCACGATAGCATCATTTACGATGCATCTGGACAGATATATGAACGGGTGGGGAACAGAGAGAAGTAGACCTTGGAAAATAGGCAACAGGTTTAGATAAAGGATCTGGATCGGCGCAGGCTGGGAGGGCCGAAGGGCCCTGTTCCTGTGCTGTAATTGTCTTTGTTCTTTGTTCTTATTTCTTGTTTCTGTTTGTTGGGATCGTGATATGTGCAAATGGGTAACCACATTTCCTGCACTACAATAGTGACCCAACTTCAAAAGTACTTCATTGGTTGTAAAGCACTATGGAACATCCTATGGTCAGGAAAGGTCAGGTGTGACCAGCGCCGCGCCGACCTTGCCGGCGCCAATGGCGCCGATTCTCTGCTCTCTGGAGAATCGGTGGACCGCCCTCGGGTAGCGTGGCATGATTCGCGCCAGTCCTGGTGATTATCCGGCCCGGCCCCGGGTTGAGAGAATCCCTCCCCCCCAAAGATCAGAAGGCCACAGCTGCATTAGGCCCTCCTGGGGTTTCCCCTTCCACAAATGTGACCTGACTGCTGTGGCCACGGAATATTTGTTAAAATGTAATACTCTGTAGGAGGGACATCAAGATGGAGTACCCTGATATTCCCCCTCCTACAGTGTCCATCCCTGCCAATGTGGCTGCTGTCCGTCCATGGCTCCAAGCCCTCTGATTGGGCCTAAAGCTAGTCAGCCTCGCAGCGAGACAGCTTGTTTCACTTTAATATGCAGATTGAGAGGGATCCAAGGCATTAGGATCCACCCCTTTCTCCTCAGAGACCTTGGTTGAGCGCTGTTCAGCACTGGTCCCCACAAACGGGGACCAGACGGAACAGCACTCCTGAGGGTCTAGCAGGGGATTGGAGGTCCCCAGGTGCATGCCCTTTGGGCAGGGTGGTACACTGGCACTGCTGGTGCCACCTGGGCACCTTGGCACTGGCATACCGGCAGTACCACCTGGGTGCTAGCTTGGCACTGCCAAGCTGCCCAGGTGGCATTGTCAGCTGGCAGAAGCACTGTCAGGGTGCCAGGTTGGCACTGCCAAGGTGCCATGCTGGCATTTTTTGCGCAGGTGCGATCGGGCTAGGGGTGCCTTCACAAGTGTTGATGGATCCATGGGGGCTGGGGACCCTCCCATAGTACTTTGGAGCTTGTGGGGCATTGGGAGCCACATTCTGCACTGTAAATGCTATGAAGTTCTATGAAATAGTGTAGATTGGGGCGCCATTTCGCTACACTGAGGAGTCCCGGCGGGCGGAGCTCCACGGTGTAGAAAACGGGCTCTGAACAGCCAAGGCCATGCATTCCCCACGAAGGCCCGTTATTTAATGCATGTGTTGTTGTGTAGCCATGTGTTTCTTGGCACTGTGAGCGTCAGGAAACACACGGCTAAACGCCCTCGCTTTGGGACTTTGTTCCCATTTTGTTGAATCGCGCCCAAAGTGATTGTAGAATCCAGTTAAGGTTTGACTGTCATGTTCTCAGTAATCCACAACAATGATAATTGAAGGAATGTCAACATTTAAATATGAGCATCAAGAATCAACATTTTATTAGCTAGATTCAGAAGCAATTATTGCTGCCAAGTGACCTTAGATGCCTGTGACTACAAGATTGTTTTTAAAAGGAAGCTGCAATGGACTCCAACTAGACATTTCCATATAGGGTTTCGGATCACTTTATAGCGTGGTTATGCTGGGGTGTTGTGGAAACAAAACAAACATATCAAGTTGAATATTCAGAAATATATCAAGCATAATCCTTCCTGTGGACCAGCGTGGACAGATTCACTCACAAATAGATTTTGTTGAAAATCGAGGAGACTCGTGAATATATTTAATGCAGAGGGTTTCATCATAATTGGGAACGCTTTGCTGTTGTAGTCTTCCACAGGATGGAGAACACGCTATGCAAGTAGCGATGAACAGAGAAATCTAAGTTACACATTCCCGGGCTATAAATCTTTCTGAGTAGGTATCCCTTTGTATGACGCAACTTAATCAGTGATGCTTCACATTAAGTGCCTGTTCCATATCCTCATTCCCCAATGCCTGAGACAAATGTTGGCAATCACAGCCAGATGTACACTGATTGACTTGAAACTTCCAATAGCATCACATATATAACCCCAGGTCGTTATCCTGTATGCCAACCTGCACTCCACCAGTACAATAGAAAAGTCAGCAGTCCGGTGAATTTGGCAACTCTTTGCTATTGTTGGAGTTGGTCACTGAGAAAGGCGATAAAGTCTTAATGAAAAGGTCAATAATTTCTTTGTTAATTTTCTGTTCAGTCAGCTGTTTTTACAGTGAAACCTGAGAGATGTCAGAAGCATAACGTTTGAGAGCTTTATTGGTCACAGACAGTAAAAGCTTACATTGAACCATAAATTGTTTTGGAAGAACATTTTCTCCTCATCGTCGAAATTGAATCCAGAATTAACTTCTCTCATTAGTTATTCCTTGATCGGCTGCCTCATGTTGGCAGAAGCACTATAAATGAAAGGTATCCAATGTTATGACTGATTTTCCATTGAACCTCACAGCAACCAATCAATATCAGATACTAAACATGAAACATTAAAAGTTACAACAAATGTCTTAATGTGTGTAAATCTGCAAAATCTTCACAATCGCAAATCGTCACAATCGCCAATCTTCACAATTTCCAATTGCCAAGTCTTCAACTCGCCAATCTTTACTATTGCCACTCTTCACATCACTAATCTTCACAATCGCCAATCTTCACAATCACAGTCTTTACAATCACAGTCTTTACAATCACAGTCTTTACAATGACCAACACTTCCAGAAACAACAGCTCAATGCAGCATATGCTGGAAATCTGTAATAAAAGCAAAAAATGCTGAAAGTACTCAACAGATTAGCAAGCATCTGTGGTGAGAGAAACAGGGTTAATGTCCCAGATTTTCCAGCCCTGCCTGTGTTAGGAACCATCGCAAGTGGGACGGAAAATTTGACAAACCAACCAAAGGTCCATTGACTTCAGGCAGGAATTTCCAGTCCTGCGACGAGCAAGACTGGGAAATCCTGGCCACTGTTCAATAAACATTCATCAGGACATGCAGGACACATTGGTTTGCATGGGTTTCACCCCCGCAACCCAAAGATGTGCATGTTAGGTGGATTGACCATGCTAAATTGCCCCTTAATTGGAAAAAATTAATTAGGTACTCTAAATTTAAAAAAAAATCCAGTTAAAATGAGGGGAAAAAGGATACAATCTACTGACTTCACGCCAGCGGGATATCCCAGTCCCATGCCGGCGCACGGGTTTCCTGGCGACAAGGGCTGCAGTCACCGGGAAATCCTGTTGACAACAGCGGGGTGGGTAAATCCCACTGGCCGGCCACCACTGCCGCTGAAAAAGACACGGTAAGTTGGGCAGTAAATCCTGCCCAAAGTACTTTCAAAATCCATTGTCTGTTTAATGGTATAGATTTGCTGTTTGTACAGGATTTAAACAAAGCTGAAATTGTCCAGAAATTGTCTGTTTCTCTCAAAGTCTTAAAACTTTATTGGAATAAAATAAGAAGCATATGGAAGAGATCGCAAAGATCACCTCTACTGGCTTTCACCAATCTTTTCCAAAGCTTAGCTTTAGGCAAGCTCTGTGGTCTGAATTATATTAATGTGATGAATTTAAACAGGAGCTGCAGCATGCAGCCTTATTTGATGCTGTGTTACTATCAGATATATTCAACATTGTAAACATGATTTAACCACTGCATTGCGCCCGGCGCATATCTAGGCCTGCCTGTTAAATAGCAGGAGAGGCCAAAATCGAGAATCAGTTCGCAATCGAACCGGCACACTCCTGGTGGCAGGTTCTGGGTCCTATCCAAACGTGGCGGGAAGATCATTGACTCTATTTAGAACCAATCGCCATCTCATTAGCAAGATGGAAGTTCAATGTAATGGCCTCCCTGGAACTAATCGACTCCCCAGCATGAGATTACGTGGGCATCATTTAATATTCCTTTACAAAAACGTGAAGCTGGCGCAATGGCTGCTGAGGGGCGGTGAGGAGGTGAGTACCCATTTCCATTTTCAAGCATGCAGCTTAAGGGCACTAGATCTGTTGCCCCAGTGCTCAGGGTGAGAAGAGTCCACCGGGGATGGGTCTGGACAGGGGCTGATCTTCATAGGTCAGGAGTTGCACCTACGCTTGGAGAGTGAGGGGCTTAGAGACTGCGGAGCCTACAAGCCTTCCTCCAATATTGTGTATACCCATAACAGGGGCAATTACAGCTGCTGTCTGTCCTACCAGCACTTCCAGAATGGAGCCTGTTCTTGGTTATGTGCTGACAGTCACTTTGATTCCCTTTGACTGTGAGCAGCCTCTAGCTTCACAGCTGAAGGCTATTGTGAATACGGAATTAGCATTGTTAGTCATATGAGCACTTCACAGCTCCCAAGTGCATTCTTGTGTCTCAGACAAGTGTTATTGCCCAGCATTCCAATCAAACTGTGAGGCCTGGACACTCTGCCTGGACCCTGGAGGCATCAGCGCCTCAGAGGCAGCAGCCAACAATCAGACACTCAGGAGCTGGACTTCACGTGGAGATATCCCCGTGACCAAAAGGTGAATATGTGCATCATAGGAGAGCACTTGAGCATGGTCTCCCTTATGTTTCCAGATGGGTCTGGAATCCAGGGGCTACTGTTGTGGCTAGGGGTGAGTGGGCAGAGCAAGGTTCTCCAGCACAACTGACTCGGTGGTTGGCAATCTGATGGAAGGCAGGTCACATAAGGATGGGAGAGGTTTGGACGATTTGAGGGTCCCAGAGTAGAAGCCCAAACTGATTGTCGGTCTCTCTCCTTCTCCAATACCTTGCAGATATAACAATATGGCCAGTGCTGTCGGTCCCACCGACGCTGCCCCCACAGTGCTGGTAGCAGCCGAGACAGGCAGACACCGGAGAGGATGGCAGCAGCGTCGACATAGGCTGGAGGTGGCAGCCTATGTGCAGGGGGGCCACCCTGCAGAACCGGCCGGCCATCAGGCCGAGGAGGAACCAAGATGGGGACGCTGGCAACAGCACAAGGTGTCGAGGCATTGTTGGTCTTTCGAGGAGATGATAGACAGCATTTATCGTAGGAGACTTTGTGGAGGAGGAGGAGGAGGACACCCACTCCCAGTGGTCGTGAAGGTCAATGCAGCCCTGAACCTCTGTCCAACTGGTTTATTCCAGAGCTTGAGTAGGGACTTACGTGGAATTTCCTGAGCCACAGCCCTCAAGCACATCGATAAGGTCACGGGTATCCTGTATGCATCCGGGCATCAGTCTTCCTCAAATTTGACTGGACCAGGCCCACCAAGTTACCCAGGCTGCAGGATTCTCCGCCACTGCCAAGGTGCCCCAGATCCAGGGGGTAATTGATGGTACACATGTCACCGTGCACGCACCAGGGCATTAGGGCGTGTCCTTCATTAACAGGGTTCCACTCCCTGAATGGGCAACACGTGTGGGACCACCACCTTCAGGCAATGCACATGTGTGCATGCTTCCCAGGGAACATGCATGATAGCTACATCCTGGGACACTCTGAGATCCCTGGGGTCTTTAAAGACCATCCCAGGGTGACGGGTTGGCTCTTGCGGGATAAGGGGTACCCGTTGAGGTCCTGGCTGATGACGCCAGTGCAAAGACTGAAGACCAAGGTGGAGGCCCGATATAACTAGGCCCATGCTGCCATTTGTGCTGGCATTGAGAGGTTCATTGGACTGCTGAAAATGCAGGGCCGATGCTTGGACTACTCAACTGGTGCACTGCAGAACACCTCCCAGACCCCTTTCCACAACCTGGTACAGCAGCCGGCCGATATGCAGGAAAAATAGGAGGGACATGCGGCCTCATCTAAGGAGGAGGGGGAAGATCGGGAAGGAATGGAGGATGAGCCCAGGGAGGGACAAAGGAGGAGCTGGGTGATGGAGGACTGGTGGCTACAAGGGTTCAACAGGCTGGAGGACAAGGAAAGCCTTCAGCTTCACCCGATTCTCACAGGACGAGTCTTTGTCCGTCAGCTCAGCCCCTCCCCCTCACAAATCCCTGCAATTCCCCCCCTCCCCTTCATTCCTTTCCTTCCCACCCAATTCCCCCCACTCCTTCCTTCCCCCAATCACTCCTTCCCTGCATTCTGCTCCTTCCCACCAAATCCCGCTCTCCCCATCCCTCGTTCCCACCAAATCCCTCCATCTTTCTACTCCATCCCCCCTTCCCCCAATCTCTCCCTCCCACCCAATCCACCCCAACCCCCATTCCCTTTCTGCCCCCTCATTTCCCTCCTTCCTCCCCTCTCATTCCCATCCCACACCCCCTCCCTCTCCGAATACCCTGTTCCTCCCTCCAAGGGTCTGGGCAACATTACCCCGGGGTGATGGGCCTGTGTCGGCACACTCAGAGGAAACCCACGCACACACGGGGAGGATGTGCAGACTCCGCACAAACAGTGACCCAAGCCGGGAATCAAACCTGGGACCCTGGAGCTGTGAAGCAATTGTGCTATCCACAAAGCTATCGTGCTGCCGATATGCCTATAATAAGCAAGTCTTGACTGCTTCAATTCCAAAAGTGCCAGGGGCAACCCACCTTTGAATAAGGGGAATATCCCACGAACACCGATCAAGGGAACTTTACCCCAATTGAGCTCCCCAGAGGACACGCCCCCAGGGTGCAGCATTGCCAGGTTGGGAGTGTCAGGGTGCAGGGCCAGGACACTGTATGGGCATGTCCCACTCCCGCCCGGGGGCCATACATTCCTTTGCTCCGCCAGCAGGTCCCCCTCAACTGCTTCCCATTTTTAAAAGGAATTGTAAACCTCACCGATGTAACGTCCCGCCGTTGAAGGGGGGAATTCCTCAAGTGGGAGGAGCATATGGTGGGAAAGCCTTTTAAGAATATTTAAATTTGTTAAAGGGCAAGAACCTCATTGCATCACGGACGAGGGGCAGGGAAAATCAGAGAACGAGGTCTACCTGCCAGGATTCCCGTTTCAGCGGTTACGGAGGTGAAAATAGCAACACCAGCAGAAAATTCCAGCTGTTGACTCTGTTTCTCTCTCCATTTATGTGGACAGATCTTCTGAGATTTTCCAGCATTTTCAGTTTTTATCCTCCTCATTAATAGCAGATACAATATTTTGGTTTTAGATTCATTTATTTTGCTTCGCCAACCATTTTCTCCCTTCCCCAAAATAGCAGATTCAAGCCTTTTCTGTTGTATTATCCCACAATGCCTCACCCAAGTAGCCATCAACCCTCTCTCTGAGCAGAACCTTGATCCTGTCTTCATGCGCCATCGATGCTCCCACACTTATACAGGGGTCACTTGTTAGTAATTAGGAGTGGAAACCCTGGCCCTCTTTCCTTTTTCCCAACCCAGGAATGTTGAAACCAGCAGTAGGTATCATGGCTGAGAGCTTCTTGGCCTGTATAAGCTCATAATTCTTGGCTTCATCAACGAAGTGGTGTGTTAAAGCTCACACAGGAAGTCTGAGTTGCCACGGCAACATAAACTTCTGCCTAAATATTGTAGTCTGGAGTATGGATGGTGATGGTGGAGACTGCAACATTCCTTCCATCACATGACTGAACAGGGGCAGATTCTCTGGTGGCATGGGGTTTCCCACTGAATGCAGCCCATGCTGCCAGGATACACATGGCATGGGTGTGCGGTTGGCGGGACCGGAAGATCCCATCGGCATGAACGTCCAGAAGATCTCACCTCAGGAATCTCTCCCACATTTACCGCCTGCCATTGCATTGTTGGAATAATTTTGCAGGTTGATACTCAACCTGTTTGACTGTGTTATGAATGCACCTACCTTGGCCTTCAGTACAGCCATGCTTTAAGATCCTGAGGGGTGTTGAAAGGCTGGATGCGGAGAGGACGTTTCCTCTTGTCGGAGAATCTAGAACTAGCTGTTATGGGCCAGGGTTTAGAAACTCCAAAGTGTATTAAGAAGTTCACCTTCCCTATAACTTTTATGTTGAATTTGGCTAGGATGGGCACAAGAGCCTTCACTTCAGGTGATTCATCAACATTTCTAGGTGCTTTTGTCAAAACAAGGTTCATTCTAAGAATGATATAAAACACAGCAAGAATTTGTTATCAATTACAAACATAAAGGAGACACAACAGCCACAGTAATCTATGTATATAACTCTGAATGAATCCCTTAGTAATAGCTTTTCCAATTTAATACAAAGTCCTGTCAACCAAAACCCATTTCAAGGGCATGGCCCAGCACACTGTAATCTCACTTGAATAGGACTGGTCCTTTCCCTTCGATTCTGAACACTTCTAACCAGCAGATGAAAAACTCCTTCCAGAAAGCAACTCTATCTTTAAAGTTACCAAGGTAGTTTGCCACACCCAATGTGCTTTCAGTTCTGTAGAAGGGACTTCAGCTGATGGATTAGTTGACTTAATACCCTGTATTCATTTTAACCAGCTGCTTGGCTATATTTCATGGAAATAGGAAAAGCATAATGGATATTAAGCCTTATTTCAGTCAAGCATTCTGTATGAAATAGTCAGAAGGTCATACAATGTAAACAAGAATACAGCTGCACATTGTTTTGCTGACAGCATACAATTATTATTTTTCTTAGGCAAGGAATCCAAGGCCTGTTATTAAAATCTAACTCCGGCCTGCTCTGTTTTCTGCCTCTTGCTAATCTAAAGAATGCTTTCTGTCCTAGATATTGCTTACTGTATCATATAAATTGCCTGCCTTTACCTCTGTAAAGCGGGGACAATTAGAATGACTGTGATCTCTCCAACCCTCCCCACAAACTTTGTGTTTAATTAAAGGATCTTTGGCGAAAACTCGAAGTGCTGACTTATAATTTCTTCGACACGTTCACTGGAACAGCTTTAAAATGAAAACAGGGAAACACTGATTTTTTTTTTTCTTCTGCAGTCCAAAGCAACAAACCGAAACTGAAACCCAAACACTAAACCCCCTCTCACCTGATAGCCACAGCCCAGCTGCACCCACAAATTACACATCACGTGGTAAGGCCAAACCTTTCTTAAAGGGACACTCACATGGCACTCGCGCTCACTATTTAAAAATTAAGAGGTCATTCATTTAAGACAGCGATAAAGAGAAATATTTTCGTTCAGGAGTCAGTGAGTCTCTGCAACTCTCTTTGCTCAAAATACAGTGGAAGCAGAGGTGGAATTATCTGGGTGTTCACTGGCGGCCGGATACTCTGGTACCGCTGGCAGCGCATCCTCGTTCGTTGGTTTCTCAGTGGTGTGGGATGGCTATGAAGTTAAAACTCACCACTATTCTTAGAATTCCCCCTATACCAAAAAAAGGTCGATATTCTAAATGGTGAACAGGGATTCTCACTCCCTGACTCCAATGCAGGCTTCTGTGGGTGCTATTCAGGTCAAACTATCTTTTCAAGTTATCCCCCGGTATAACCCATACCTTCACCGAAGAATTTTACCTACTTACCCCTTAATAGCATCGATGTCCTGGGTCCTGCGTTATTAAGGAAGTGAAGTAAGCTAATAACCACTTTTTCAGGTTAAGTTAAGTTATTTTATTATTATAATTTTTTCTTTTAAAAGCTGCAAACACTTTCTTTACAGAAAGGTAAAAAGATCTTGCTTCTGGATGCTGCTGCTGGATGCTTCAGGCCCACCTTGGCAATCGATCTTCTTAAAATCTGGTCTTCTTGAGTTGTATTCGCTGGTGAACTCGGTTGCTGTGTCCTGTTCTTCCCATGCACCGAGCTGTGAGAGCTGGCTCTGGCTCTACCCTTTCTTCCGGTGGTTTATATTCTCTTTCGAAGAGTTATTAAGTTTTAACGACTTTATTGTAAATGGGCTTGTTTCACTTTGATAGTCCAAAAGTATCTTTGATGTAAACATCCTACTACAACCAATCATTCATCCTGGGCATATCGTCTCCTCTCAGATCTGATTAAAAAATGCTTTGGTTTCAATAGTTAACTTTTATTTCTGTGATTCCGAATCGTTTAATTTTCCAATTGTCCCCAGCTCATAATTTTGCCTTTGATTTTGACTTAAATGATGTTTCTCGTAGACAGGTCGTCTCCAATTTTCTTTTAATTGTCTTGATGTTCATAGAATTTTACACTTTAAAATTGACACCAAATTCGACTGGGCATCTTCCATCCTTTCCAGCTGTTTACTAAGAGAGTTTATTTCAATTAAGGTGTGAAACTTTGCTTTTAGCTGTATGCTAAAATTTAACTTTGTTATGACTTGAAAGACTTGCCTGTTTTAAACATTCGTCACTTAATGCAATTGAAACTCTCATCCATGCTTTTTCAGATGCTTCCTGAGATAGTTACATTCCATGAAGGTGTGAGCCATTGTTTTAGCTTACCACATGAAACCTGTGTGTTTGCTAAGTCTGTTTGTGAGCAAGAATCTGCATTTTACAACCCTGCTCTTTGAAGCTGCTATGAAACTTTTGTGGGATCTTTCCCTGTATCCTCTCAAACCAGATATTGCCAGACTTCCATGTTTCAAATGACACATTTTTCTGTATTTTCAAGAACAGCTACAATGGGAAATCCCATTGGCAAGCGGCGGGCGTAGAGAATCCCGCCATCAGTGAAAGGTGCCAAATCCTCCGTCCTCTCTCGCACTGGTAGCGAGGCAGAATCGCAACGGAGAATCCCTGGCAGAGTCTTTGAAGATTTCTAAGGCAGTAAATGGATTCTTGATTAACAAGGGGGTGAAAGGTTATAGGGGGTAGGCAGGAACGTGGGGTTTACGTTGCAGTCAGATCAGCCATGATCTTATTGAATGACGGAGTAGGCTCGAAGGGCTAATGGCCTATTCCCCCTCCTAATTCATTTGTTTGTATGAATTGTCAGCCACTTGATCATCAAATCTCAATTTTAAGTATAGAATTATATGGAAGATCCCTGTCTGAAAACCCGACTATGCATCTGGAGAGATTCACGCCAGGTTTCAGTCAGAGCCTGACACTGACTAATTATGGGAAAATTCTGGCCACAGGCTACACAACATGAGTGAAATTTCAGTCAGTCACTTATGATCTATGAAGTGTTTGGAATATATTGGATTAAAATCTTTTAACAAAATGTCATTCAAAAGAATTTTACAGCCACCCCAACCCCCCCATCCACCCCTCCCCCCACTGATGGAAACCAGTGGTGGGACTTGCGAGCCACTGAAATCTCCATTCACATCAACGGGACCGGAAGATCCCACCGGCATGGGGGCTGGAGAGTCCAACAGAAATACTCTGTTCATGGAAATAAAAGACTGATGAATTCTTTTAAAATTAATTGCATTCTGGCAGCATTTGCCAAAAAACTTCATTGGCAATTAAATCCAGGCTCGAGCTCTTGTTGTAGGACAGCCTTCGATGTAAGTGAAAACATTCAGGTGAACCCAACAATTCAGAAACACCACGGGAATTTTTGATTTCTAACTTAGAAACCGGAAAAAAACATCCATTAAATCAACAGGTGGCAAACTCAAATTGTTAAATTTATCTTTTCTAGTATTTATTGTTAACAACCACTAGGTTTTTCTCCTCATGTTATAATTATTCCATGAACAGAATATCCCCCTGTTTAGGCCAATGGGAATGATTGAAGGTCTGGAGAAGGTAGAATTTCCTGGGTGGGATTTTCCGTCAGCTGACGCCGGAATCGTGAAACGCAATTGGGCGGATAATTGGTTCTGATGCCGAAATCGCGGCCGACGCTGATTTCACGCCAAATTTCAAATCTCCATCGCCTTGACAGCAGCGTCAATGCATTCCAGAATGCACATACAGTAAACACCGTTTGCTTATCATTAGCAGGCCCAACCCATTATTTTCTGGGGCCTCCGCGATTCTCCACTGGGGCCGCAATCCCGATGGCGACTTTCACTTGTGCTTTTAAAAGTCGTGAAACCGGCGTCATGGCTTCTGAGGGAGAGAGAGGGGGCACAGAAAGATTCCAACATCGTCATAGTTTGCTGGCAGTTGTGTCAATGGCTGGGAGGGCATCTGCCAGGGCCGGGGGGAGTAACTGGGGGTGGCCAGGAAGTGGGCTGTGGGTCGGGGTCGACAGGCACATTGCCATGGCCTGCTAGGCAGCATGCAGCTGCACATGCCACTGACTGCCCACTGTGAACCTAGGGCTACAGATCGTATAGGTGTCCCCCCAGGGTACTCCGCTAGGTACCCACCTGGCCCCAACCCACCCATCAGCAGAATAGGTGCGCTCCAGCGCAACCAGTGCCACCTTGTTGGCTGGGATGAGTGTGTGTGGGGATTGTAATAAGGCGCAGCAAGGTCGGGGAAAGCCAGAGACCTGCTCCCGGGATCGACCCGGCTCGCCACGCCACGCGAGATTCAAGGCAATCTCACAAGACGTTGCAAGAGGAATCCTGCCCACAATGGGCAGGATCAGTTGAGCCTTACCCTAATATGAAGAATTCCCAGGGTACCTGAGGCTTTGGGGTTCAATCCCTTCGCCTTGGGGACCTCAGGCGAGTGCCGTTTGGTACTGGTCCCCACAAACGGAGTGGCACTCATGGAGGTCTCCAATGGGATTGGAGGCCCCCAGCTGCATGCCCTTTTGGAAGGGTAGTACCCTGCCACTGCTGGTGCTATCTGCGTACCCTGGCACTGCCAGCCTGGCACCCTGGCACTGCCACCTAGGTGCCAGCATGGCACTGCCTGGGTGGCACCGGCAGGGCCACTACCATAGTGCCAGGTTGGCACTGCCAAAGTGCCAAGCTGGCATTTTTTGTGGGTGTGTAAACAAGCCAGGGGTACTCACTGTCAGTGTTGGGGGGCAGGGGGACCCTCCCATGTTGCGTTTGGGCTGGGGGTAGGTCTGCGATTTTTTTTTTGTGGGCCTCAGAGATCGGGACGCTATTTAAAAATGACCTCCTGATCTCTTGCTACAATGGGGAGTTCCAGCGAGCGGAGCTCCCAGCAGTACAAAACGGGGCAATGTGCGGCCTCGGCCGGGTTCCCCATTTAGGCCCCTTATTCCAAAGTGAGTCACGTTGAGTAGCCATGTATTTCTCCGCACTGTGAGTACCGGGATACACAAGGCTAAATACGCTCGCCTGGGAATTTTCTTGACTTTTGACAAGATTGCGCCCTGAGTCTCAGGAATAGAGAATCCAGCCCCCCAGCTCTTCTCATTTGCATATCTATTGAAGCTGTGATTTGTGACAGACCCGTGTAAAATGGAAATGATCTGCTGGCATGCATGAAAATTGGCATGCATGCTTTTAAAAGACGGTTCTGTTGAAACTTGCTGCAGCAGCCTGTGGAACAGTAGGTCAGGAGAATTCAGAGCATCACGCACTGTCTCCAGTCTCAGCTAACTTGATTACATGGCTGTGGCATCTTTTTCTGTCACCGTTCAATCAATATTAACTACAGCAGGAGCTCAAGCAGCCAAACAAGACACAATGGAACAGTGGAACAGGAAGAGACAAAAAGGCCAGAATGTAATGGAGTCTGACCTGAAACCCTTCCCCCACCGCCCCAATCACATTCTAACATAGAGGTCAGGCCGCTGGGTGTCTGTGGTAGGAAAGCTGCTAGAGATACAGCTCAGGCCACATGAAACGACACAGTCCTGGCCTTAAGTGCCAACTCTCCATCCTCAAGAAGGTAGATCAGTACAACAAGAGGATCAATGATTTCAATGAAAGGAATATGGGGCGGAGTGTAAAACCGTTCTGCTCCAGCTAGGATCGAGGCCGGTTTAGCTCAGCTGGCTGGACAGCTGGTTCATGATGCAGAGCATGGTCAACAGCGTGGGTTCAATTCCCGTAGTGAGGTTAGTAATGAAGGCTCCACCTTCTCAACTTTGCCCCTTGCCTGAGGTGTGGTGATCTTCAGGTTAAATCATTCTGTTCTCACCCGCAAAGGGGAAAACAGTCTATGGTCATCTGGGACTATGGCGACTTTCATTTTACTTACCCCAGGGGTGTCGAGGAATTGGAAATCAATCAATTGGACACTGTGGTGATCAACCCAGAAGAGGAAGAGTGGAGGAATTCAACCAATTTGAGGTTTATTTAAAAGTGTTGAACACATTCACTTTTAGTTTGAAAGGAGAAGGAAGTTTGACTGGCTGGGCCAGGTGGGGGCAATGGCTAATCAGGGATATGTTCAGTGAGAGCAGGTTAACCGAGTCGCTGCCAAGCCAAGTGGCAAAGAAATTTCTCCAAAAGGTGATCCACAGAAATTGTTAGTGGAATTCTTCACTTGCTTCAGCTTCACAGATCTCTCTGCTTTGGGCCTTTCAGTGAACTGACATTGGCGACAATGCAAAAATAAACTTTGTGGTTTTAAAGGGACAGGCCACACTTTAGCCAGCATGATAAAGCATTGCATGTTCATTCCTGTGAATATAAAACAGTGTCTCATCTGAACTAACATGAGTAGTATTGCAGGCATCTGTCATGCTGGAAGGAATACGTTTTGAAGATTATAGATTGCTATCACAGCTGCTGAATATCATCAATTTTTCGCTGCCATATTTAACGATCAAAATTTCAAACAGTCCTTTGATTCTTTAACATCAGTGCCCATTTCAGAGCATTGCAAATCAATAGCATAGTCAATCTGTCAGATAGGAATTATTCTATGTTCAGGCAAAGTAGGACTCCACTCACGAATGACATTAGTGACAGCGATTGCACAATTCTCTAGATTAATGTTGAAAATGGGAAGACTGTCTCATGGCGCCCTTGGAATCTTGTTAAACGTCATTTATTAGAACTTTAAAATATGTCATCGTTCGGATGCAATTCCACTGCAGCAAAAAATATGCCACAAAATCTGAATCGCTAATCTTGTCTTTCATTCCTATTGCTGGAAACACAGTTCATGGAATTCTAGAAATGTCACAAGAAATCCATTAGGAGACTGGTCACCCTCCTGAGAAACAATGTGAGTGGCTGAAAGCATCCATCCATTCCAGGGTTTGTCAGAGTACGGGTCATTGCCCACGGGTGGGTCACGGATGGGCATTGGGAGAGTCGCGGAGCGATGAGTCACAGCATTCCTGTGGTGGTTTCAATCACGGGAAAAGAGGCCAATGGCCACTACTAGCATTTGAATTGAGAATTGCGGCTGCTACCACCTTTTAAAGGAAAACGAAATTAGGCTGTATGCAATCGTCAGACCATAAGGGGCAGCAGTGAGCATGTCTGCATGCCCTGCACATACACTTGACATCAAGCAGCATGTATGTGCGTGCTATTGCCGCCAAATCATGGAGGCAAGCTTCTTCCATTTTCTAGCTGTTAGGGAGCAAGACAGGAGTAAAGATGAATTGTTTTGTTTCAAGAAAGAGACAGCCAGAGGCAAAAATAGACAGAGTATCTACTGGCCAGGATCTCACATTAGAATCTGCTGGAGAGAGCTGCACAGAAGAGTCAAGGGCAGGTCTGAGCAGTGCTAGTGTTAGCTCTGTACAGAGCTCCAGAGCCCTTGGTTAGCAGCTCACAAAGAAAAAACTTAACCCAGGATTTCTTGAGGTATGGTTTTGTCAATTGTGCCAAAGCAAATAAGGATACAAAGCCCAAGTGTGTTACATTCAGGGAAGTACTGGAAAATGAGAGGAGAAGTTTCAGATTTTGAAAGAGAAGTGGTGAGTGAAAAATTCATTTTGAGATTGAGACCCCAGAGTCAACAGACCCCAATTTACAGCTGACTCCAAATGAAAAGAGTAAGCTGCTATACCTGACCTGTAATAACACATTAAAAACACGCTAAAAGTCCATGAGGTTGTCAGCATTCCAGAGTGGGATCCCCCTGGAGTATCCACTACTGAGTAAAACAGGCAAATAGCATTTTGTTGCTATTACCCTTCATGATGACCTACATGTGCGAGGTTGGATTTTCCATTCTCACAAAGATAAAGTTGGCACAAAGGAACTGGCTACAGTTTGCACCTGATATGCCCATTGCCCTCTACTCCTTTGAATCTGATTTGAGTGAGATCATGAGGCCAAAGCAGGCTCCCTTTTGGCATTGAAAGTAATTGAACGTGGCAAGGGTTGCAAAGGTTGGTCGATGTGGGTCCTGAAAATCGGCTTTTTGGCAAAAGTCGGTCTCAGGAAAAAGGAAGTTTGAAAAACACTGGTCTATTCCCCTGAGGATTTACTCCATCGCACCACTGGAGTTAAAGAAAGAGACCAGGTGAACGCCCGCCAAAATACGGACACATCAGATACAATGGAGAAGTCATCACTCTTGTATTTGACTGGACAACGTCAATTGAGATCATTCTTGTGATAATTCACTTTGCGTTATGTAATCTGGTAAATTTTCCAATATTTTTCAAATTTTTCCTTCCAGCTAAATGCTACTTTTGGTGTTAGAGCACTCTTTTGAGAGAAGCAGTCACAGGTCCTGAAACAGGTATCAGGAATCTGGACCCTGAATCACCAGTTGGAAGAAGGCATGAGTATTGATGCAGGTTCCTGTAGCTGTAGGAAGATGAGGGACCACTGATAGCCATCATGGTAAACCTTTGGCGTTAAGAATGCGGGGACCCCGCACTGGCGTGTTTTCCAGTAGTGGAGGTGGGTTGTCATTGGCCGCTGGTTGATATCTGCAGTGTTTTGACTGGCTCTCCTCTCCCAGCCGCCAGGGAACCCACCAGAAGATCCCACCAGCAGGAAGGGCTGGAGAGGGTATGCCGGGTGAGGGGTGGCTGGTGGGAGGCCCCCCACGGGTGTCGGAGGTGGGCATGGGCCACGGCCCACAGGGCAGCCACCGCATCCCACCCACTCCCCCCCCCCCAACAACATTGTGGAGTCCGTCCGTACCTCCACCACCCCAACGGGTCAATGGGACCATGCTGTGGAATGGCCAGCTCGCAGGCAAGGATCACCCGGGTGGATGGTGGAATGTGCTACCAGGGGCAGGAGTGAGACTCCGTCCAATGATGGGGAGCATCGCAGAGCGGGTCATATCACTATCCTGCATCCCACTGATACTGCCAACCCAGGGCCAGTACCATGTAGTGAGGCAGCAATGTACATAGGTTTGGGGGTGTGGTGAGTGCAGGGAGGGTGGACACTTGGGGTAGTGATGGGGGAGGGGTGGACAGGGGAAGGGGTGTCTGGAGGGGGGGGGGGGATTGGACGGAAGGGCTGTCGGCGGCCAGGACCCCTAGTCGGTGATTAGATATATAGACAATTAGATTGTCCCTTGTGTGACGGCCCAGGCGCACACTTTGTGCAGCCTTCAGCGGCTGCCCCGGATCCCACGCTCTGCCCATCTTCTGCATGGGGTATTGGGCACAGACATGCATGTTGTGCATCTCGTGGTCACACACCAACTACATGTTCATTGAGTGGAACCTCTTTGGTTCGCAAAGACCATCCCCTCAAGTGCTGGTGCTCTTGGGGGACATGCGTCCCGTCAATCACCCCCTGGACCTGGGCAATCCTGGCGATGGCAGTGAATCCCGCTTACCAGGCAATCTTATGAGCTCGGTCTACGCTAAAAGTAATGTATTGTGCCGACCAGGCATATAGCGCCTCCATTACAGCACAGATGCACCTCTACGCCAAGGTTTGCGATTTTCCAGATAGCTCCCTACTCGGCGCCTGGAAGGACCCCGTGGCATAAACATTCAGGGCAATCGTCACCTTGGCGGCTACTGGGAGCGGGTGTCCTCCCCCATACCCCCGCGGTTCCAGATACACCATGATCAGGCAGGGTTGTTGCACTGTCCCCCTACTCAGCCAGAGTCTTCGCCGACATGTTCAGTCCGGCAGGTTCTCGAATAACATGGGCTGTCGATATAGACGAGGCCTCATGTGGCGCCACTTTCCCACCTCCTCGGCCTGTTGGGCGGCTGGCTCTCCAGCCTCACTGGTTGTCCCCTGTTTTTCTGGGGTAGGTTCCAGTTCTGCAGGGTCCTCTCCAAGCAGCTTCTGCTCGTACACCCTCAGTGTGTCAGCCAGGGCTACGGCGGCCAGGATGATGGCAACTATGCCTGGTTGGATACTGAAATCCATTGTCTGCAGGGAGTAAAGTGCTGACGTGTTAGCAAGCTGCGTATCCCCACGCCCGATCAGGCTCAACAGGTAGATAGTGACCCTGGCCTGCATTGCAGTCCCTGCCCCCACATGTCCTCCTCCCTCCCTCCCCTCCCATCCCATCCCCACACCCACCCCGACCAGTCCCCCTGGCACTCTGCCCTCCGCACCGCACTCATGCCCCTGCTGGTACCAAAGAGCCTAACAGCAAGAGCTGTGTTTAAACACTCCACTTACCACACACTCAATGCAGCTACCAAGATGGCTTGGAGAAGACTTCTCCCAAAGGTTGAGGACTGAGCTGAACCTACTGCTCCATGCCAGTGAGGAGTAGAGGAACATCCTCTTCTTCCCCAGGGTGGGACGCAGATTCTGCCCTCCTGTACACTGCCTGAGAGGCAGTGGCAGAGGCAGTCAGCACTGCCAGTCTCACCAAGAGGAGACAGCTGGTGATCTGGAGGAATGGGGGTTATTGGTGAGTTCACTGCCCTGAGAGGGGCAGTGAACTAGGGAGGGTTTCAAAGGCTCTAGTGCAGGCGTCCTCTGGTTGGAACCTACTCTGCTGATCCCCTGCTTTCTCTGCAGTGGGGCAGCGCTTCCAAGGAGTGCCAACACCTGGTGGACTCCTTATTGAGCTTGACCACGCCCATCCCCTTGATGATACAGCTGAGGTATATAAGGTCCAGACGGGCAGCCTTGATGGGCTCCCAGATGACCAGAGGCCTTCTGGGAATTTAAAGGACACAGGCAGCACTGAGCAGTGTGAGCAGCCAGGAGCCTGTTAGTAGCACCAAAGGAGCGTGTTTAAAAGACAGATTGCAGCAATGGTGGTCTGAGCCAGGCCACCCCGATCCCAAGGAGGCCACCCCGAATCCATGGTCTTGGCACCAAGTTACTATCTCCTACTGCCCCTGGCCCGGCACCATCCCCAGCAAGCCCAACAGTTTTCAAAGGTTTTTTCAGGGTTATGTTTAGCATCCCTCTCCCCCTCCGCATGGCGTCCAATCCACTATTCCCATTCAGTCCGCCATTGTCAATTTCTGCAGTAATTCACAAGCGTGAGACATTCGCTTGAGAGGAGCAGAGCATCGCGAAAGGGCGGAGCAAGAAGTATCCAACCCGCTAATCACATTTAAATGTATGCAAATGCTGGATTGCATGCCACCACCAGCGTTGTCGCAAACCTGGTTATTGCCACCAGCGAGGGACCAGAGCATGGCACCCGAATCAGCACCGGACACGGCTCTCGCTTTTGTCCTAACACCTGATTCCAAGCCCGATCGCAGTTCACGACCGCAGCATCGCGAGGCGGAGAATTTCGCCAATGAATTCTGTCACTTTAATTCAGTCTGCTGAGGATTCCAGAAGCATTTTATCTGACACATCACAAAATATTCTTTGACTAAGTAATTTCTCTGAACATGTGGAAGGCTGCCGGAATGCAGAAGATCTGAGTCAGCCTACAGACTCCCCCTTGTTTTCTGGTAGCGCTGTGGAATATTGAATTGTAGATGAGAAGTGCTAAGAAAACAGACTGGTTTGTTTATTCAGCTATCAATCATGTCATCACACTATATATACTTGCTCAAATCTGTAAACTAACACCACAGACTGCCTGCCCTTCAACGTCCAGTATTCCTAACAGTACTTTGACTAGGCCTGGGACACAGCAGATGTGAAAGATAAAAGGCTACATGTTCCTGGGTTAAATGTTTTTATTCCTATTCGATGATCTTGTATAATTTCAGAGAACAATTTAAAATGGTGGGCTTGATTATTATTTGCCAATCCACTGAGGTTAGCGGAAGGAGTTGGACAAAGAGGGTTTAATAAGCAGCAATGCTACTTTCATATCAGTTAAGTCTATGAATTGCCATTTGAGCAACCTTTGCTAAAAGCAGAACAATTAGCAAAATGGACACTAAATGGTTCATTTAGATGTGGTTAATTTATTAATATGTATTACATCGTTGGTGATTGGGAAACGATTTTGATGCAGGGACTGTGAACTGTGCAATTAGGTTATACTGATGATCTATAAAATGGGGAACGCAAGGCCACAGCAAGGAGTCTGCACGTCCTCCCCGTGTGTGCGTGGGTTTCCTCCGGGTGCTCCGGTTTCCTCCCACAGTCCAAAGATGTGCGGGTTAGGTGGATTGGCCAGGCTAAATTGCCCTTAGTGTCCTAAAAAATAATGTTAATGGGGGTTGTTGGGTTACTGGTATAGGGTGGATACGTGGGCTTGAGTAGGGTGTCCATTGCTCGGCACAACATTGAAGGCCGAAGGGCCTGTTCTGTGCTGTACTGTTCTAATTCTAATCTAATTCTAATTCATACCCAGTTTGCTGTGCCATATTGAGGAAAGGGAGCAAGGCCACATACCCAGTTTGCTGTGCCATTTTGAGGAAACGGAGCAAGGCCACATACCCAGTTTGCTGTGCCATATTGAGGAAAGGGAGCAAGGCCACATACCCAGTTTGCTGTGCCATATTGAGGAAACGGAGCAAGGCCACATACCCAGTTTGCTGTGCCATATTGAGGAAACGGAGCAAGGCCACATACCCAGTTTGCTGTGCCATATTGAGGAAACGGAGCAAGGCCACATACCCAGTTTGCTGTGCCATATTGAGGAAAGGGAGCAAGGCCACATACCCAGTTTGCTGTGCCATATTGAGGAAACGGAGCAAGGCCACATACCCAGTTTGCTGTGCCATATTGAGGAAACGGAGCAAGGCCACATACCCAGTTTGCTGTGCCATATTGAGGAAACAGAGCAAGGCCACATACCCAGTTTGCTGTGCCATATTGAGGAAAGGGAGCAAGGCCACATACCCAGTTTGCTGTGCCATATTGAGGAAACGGAGCAAGGCCACATACCCAGTTTGCTGTGCCATATTGAGGAAAGGGAGCAAGGCCACATACCCAGTTTGCTGTGCCATATTGAGGAAACGGAGCAAGGCCACATACCCAGTTTGCTGTGCCATATTGAGGAAACGGAGCAAGGCCACATACCCAGTTTGCTGAGCCATATTGAGGAAAGGGAGCAAGGCCACATACCCAGTTTGCTGTGCCATATTGAGGAAAGGGAGCAAGGCCACATACCCAGTTTGCTGTGCCATATTGAGGAAACGGAGCAAGGCCACATTTTGATTTGATTTGGATTTGGGTTTATTGTCACATGTACCGAGGTACAGTGAAAAGTATTGTTCCGCATACAGTTCAGACAGATCGTTGCATATATGAAAAACATGGGACATACAATAGATACACAATGTAAATACATAGACAGAGACATCGGGGGAAGCTTACGGAGTGCAGTACCATTCAGTTGAGAAAATGCGTAGAAAGATCAGTTCAGTCCATAAGAGGGTCATTCAGGAGTCTGGTAACAGCTGGAAAGAAGTTGGTTTTGAATCTGTTAGTGCGTGTTCTCAGGTTTTTGTATCTCCTGTCCAATGGAAGAAGTTGGAAGAGAGAATAACCCTTGTGGGAGGGGTCTTTGATTATGCTGTTCGCTTTCCCAAGGCAGCGGGAGGTGTAGACAGAATCAATGGATGGGAGGGTGGGTTCACATGATGGACTGGGCTGTGTTCACGACTCTCTGTAATATTTTGCAGTCTTGGGCCGAACGGTTGCCATACCAGGCTGTGAAAGGATGCTTTCTATGGTGCATCTGTAAAAATTGGTAAGAGTCAATGTGGACATGCCGAATTTCCTTCATTTCCTGAGGAAGTTTAGGCTCTGTTATGCTTTCTTGGTCGTAGCGCCGACGTGGGTGGACCAGGACAGATTGTTGGTGATATGCACACCTAGGAATTTGAAGCTGTCAACCATCTCCATATTGACACCATTGATGCAGACAGGGGTGTGTATGATACTTCGCTTCCTGAAGTCAATAAGCAGCTCCTTAGTTTTGCAGATATTGAGGGAGAGATTATTATCGTTACACCACTCGACTAGGTTCTCTATCTCCCTCCTGTACTCTGACTCATCATTGTTTGAGATCCGACCCACCACGGTCATGTCATCAGCAAACCTGTAGGTCGAGTTGCAATCAAAATTTGCCACACTGTCGTGTGTGTATAGGGAGTATAGTAGGGGACTAAGTACGCAGCCTTGCGAGGCCCCGGTACTGAGGACTATCATGGAGGAAGTGTTGTTGTTTATCCTGACTGATTGTGGTCTGTGGGTCAGAAAGTCGAGGATCCAGCTGCAGAGGAAGGAGCCATGTCCTATGTTTTGGAGTTTTGATATGAGCTTGGCTGGGATTATGGCATTGAAGGCGGAGATGCAGTTAATAAATAGGAGTCTGACCTAGGAGTCCTTGTTGTCGAGATGTTCCAGGAATTAGTGTAGGGCCAGGGAGATAGCGTCTGCTGTGGATCGGTTGTAGCGCTGTGCGAATTGCAGAGATTCTGGGAGTATGGAGTTGTTGTGATTCATGACCAACCTCTTGAAGCACTTCATAATGATTGATCTTAAGACCACCGTACTGTAGTCATTGAAGTACGTTGCCTGGTTCTTCTTTGGCACCGGTATGATAGTGGTCCTCTTGAAGGAGGTGGGGACCTCGGAGCGGAGTAGGGAGAGGTTGAAGATGTCAGTGAACACATGGCAGTTGGTCTGCACAGGATCTGAGTGCATGACCAGGAACCCCGTCCAGACCCATTGCCTTCCAAGGGTTCACTTTCAAGAAGGCCGATCTGACTTTGGAAACTGTGGTGGTAGGTTATGGGTGTGTCCGAGGCTACTGGTTGACAGCAGTTTGTTGGTTTCCTGATCAAAATGAGCATAGAATGCATTGAGTTCATCAGGAAGGGGTGCTCGGTTGCCAGAGATTCTACTTGGCTTGCTTTGTAGCCCATTATGTTATTTAAGCCTTGCCACAACCGACAAGAGTCCGTGTCGTTAGTCTGTGAATCTAGCTTAGTCAGCAAGCTTGAACTTTGTTCAAATGGGGAAGAGTTTATTCTCCGGTCATTCGCTGATGGGAGGATTCTCTGGTCCTGCCGGCAGCACACCCCGTCCATGGGTTTCCCTGTGACATGTGGTAGCCTCAATGTTATGCTCATGCTGGGAGCACAAATCAGAGGTGACACACCATTCCTTGCCATGCAATTTAACAGGTCGGAGATTGTGAGAGATTCTATCATGAATCCTGCTATCAGGCCATCATTTTGCTTTCTGCAGAAAATAAAGAGGAATTTGAGAACACAACTGCCTTTGATGTGGTCCAAGGGTTGTCAATCAGAGTTAGATGTTTATAAACATTCCGATGCTCCAATCCCCCGCTTATGCGGGGCATTGAGGTTTGGACTAGAGCATCGGAACTGGTGCTGATCACGTTTTGTGGCAGATGCTGGATTTTACGCTGCATCGGGAACTCAGTTACCGTCAGTGAGCAGCATACGGCGGAGAATCCAGCCCCTAATTGAGATGCAAAAGATGATAAAAGGTATTGACAAAGTAGACGTAGAGTAGATGTTGCCTCTTGTGGGGCAATCCAGAATGAGAGGTCACAGTTTTAGGGTAAGGGGTAGCAGACTTAAAACAGAGATGAAGAGAAATTACTTCTCTCAAAGGGTTGTGAATCTGTGGAATTTACTTGCCTGAGTGCAGTGGATTTCAGGTCACTATGTAAATTCAAGGAGGAGATTGACAGATTTTTAATTAGTAATGGGTTGAAGAGTTATGGAGAACAGACAGGAAAGTGGAGTTGAAGTCGAGAGGAGATCAGCCATGATCATATTGAATGGCGAAGCGGGCACCAGGTGCTGAATTGCCTACTCCAACTCCTGGTTCTTATGTTCCTATGGCTATCATCTCAGTGTCAACTTCACTTTCCTGCCCGTTTTCTATAGCCCTTCAACCCATTACTAATTAAAGATCTGTCAATAAGAACATAAGAACTAAGACCAGGTAAAATAAATATGTAAAGTCGCCATAGTCCCAGATGACCATAGGCTCCCATTGATTGGGAGAGCTGACTGTTGGTGATTTAACCTGACAATCACCACACCTCATGTGAGATTGAGAAGGTGGAGCCTTCATGAATACACCAGCACAGGAATTGAACCCATGCTGTTGGCCTTATTCTGCATCACAAACCAGGTACCCAGCCAACTGAGCTAAACCAGCCTCTTGGCTGGCCACTAGAAGCAGGAGGAGGCAATTAAAGGCTGCACTGAAATTTTCCACACCACTCCACAAGTACGGTGGTCCCATTTTAATATGGGATTTGCACCTGAGAATCAGCAGTGGCCGTTTGGCCATTCGGGCAGCATGGTAGCATGGTGGTTAGCACAATTGCTTCACAGCTCCAGGGTCCCAGGTTCGATTCCTGTCTTGGGTCACTGTCTGTATGGAGTCTGCACGTTCTCCCCGTGTGTGCGTGGATTTCCTCCGGGTGCTCCGGTTTCCTCCCACAGTCCAAAGATGTGCACGTTAGGTGGATTGGCCATGCTAAATTGCCCTTAGTGTTGGGTGGGGTTACTGGGTTGTGGGGATAGGGTGGGGGTGTGGGCTTTGGTAGGGTGCTCTTTCAAAGAGCCGGTCCAGACTCGATGGGCCGAATGGCCTCCTTCTGCACTGTAAATTCTATGATTTAAATGAGATGACTCCGCCAATAATGGTAGTCCCTGGTCCAGTGATGCAACCAAATGTCATTGGCCCGATGGAAATTTGAGGATGCTGGAGCTTTTCCTGCTCTGGAAATATATTGGTTTGATGTGCAAACATGATATTTAAACAGAGGTTATGGAGTTTGGTTTAGATTAGTCTCACTGTATCATTGTGAATCAGAAATTTAGACAGGAAAGACTTTACATTGGAATGGTACCAAAGTACTGCAGTCATTTTGGTCAGAAGAACATAAGATACAACACCACTGAGAATTAGAATGTTTTCAAATTTCTTTGCTGCAACATTCCAGGTTCCACAGATGTCATATAAATTATTCTCGCTTTTGTAAATTTCAAAAGGAATGTTACTTTGTGGCAAAAAATTTGCATTTATCTCCAAACTTGTAATTATGGTCAAAATGGGTTTTAATTGGATCATATTCCAAATGAAGGCTAGATATTTGAGCTCCTTCTCTTCGCTTTCAAATCAACATTTTATTCTGAGGAATAACAAACCCCAACGTCTGAATTGAGTTGTTTGGTAGTATCGTACTTGAGAATTGCTCCACGGCGATCCACTGGCCATCCAATCAAGCACTCGCTTTTCGTCCAGTATAAATTGTTGTCACTTTCCGACCATTCTGATGAGTGCGAGACAAAAAGCTTCGACAGCATGGGTGGGATTTTCCTGTCCCGCCAGCAGCTGACATCATCATGGACGGGAGACTTTGGAGAGTGAATAAAAGTCAATTGACCAACCAATCCCGGCCTCTGTCTCTTTTCTCCGAAATGCCCAAGTCTTCATATATTCTCCAAGCTTTGATTTGCTGTGGCATTTATCTCGAAGATCATTCTCACCTGCAATTTCCTCCAAAGTTCTTTATTCCAAATGCCCTTTGACAATAATCAACATTAATGAAGCTAGGCAGCGGAAGAATGGAACCGATTGGATTGTTCTCTCAAAGAGTCAGCATTGGCACAAAGGGCCGAATAGCCTCCTTGCTTGCTGTAAGCTTCCAAGATTCTTTAACAGGGAAGAGAGGACATCACAGCCAAGGCCAATCCCATCTATTCTAGTTATCCACACACCACATGCTTTTGCAGCAGGAGCCACTGCATCAGGATCAGGACGTTTAATATTTGCTGAATGCCCCTGGAGTGAGTTGGGTACCCAAAGGTTCGCTGTGGCCCCCGTATCTAGCTCTCACTTCCAGCAAGTAGGAGATACTCATGACAGATATTCCCTTTTGCAGAGTCAGGGGACATTAAGACTGATTGCAATGTTGCACAGTCAACCTGCCTGAAATAAACTTGGCACAGGCTGATGCATTGAACTTGACATCTTGATACGCAGGGGTGACGGTGGCGTAGTGGTATTATCACTGAACTAGTAAACCAGAGACCCACATGTAATAAGTCCACAGAGCCAGAAGTCCCGTCACCAGAATTCCTTTTATTTACAAACCCAACAGCTGAACAACTATGACCATTCATTCTGCTGTCTACATCGTGAGTGCAGAGGATCTGACACTCCGTTATGTACACAGAAAGGGGTTCCCTGATTGGGCCACTAACCAGGGAACATGTATCCTAATTGTCCCCCCCCCCCCCCCCTCCAGATGGTGATGGCGACGCACAACCTTCGAGAGATGGAGTAAACAGGAGGTGGGCTGCCGGACCTGCGGCCTCTCACCGCAGCAGAGCAGCGGGCACTGGAACTGATTGGTGGATCTAGGGAGAGGGTGGTCACCGAAGTGGAGGTTGACATCGGGCACGCAATTGAGAACCTGCTGAGTTGCAGTTCCCCATGACACGTGTATCACCACACCCCCCACCACCCTTCCATATCCACACCACATCCCCACTGCCCCCACCACAACCACCCACCACCCCCACACTCCTCTTCCCCCACTACCCCAACCATCCAATCATGCGTCTTGTCTTGCATGATCACCTGGCGATGAGGCGGGCCCCAACCCCAGGAGGTGAGCTGTGAGGAGGAGGAGACAGACACAGACAGGAGCCCTGCAGCCCAAAACACCACGGAACACCATCCCAGAAACACTCACCTCGATGAGGCACTTTAGTGAAGAGGCTCCTGGGGCACTATCTGATACGCACCATATACGTGCTTCAGTACAGCGGGTGGAGGTAGGAACCCCTGAGAGGGTGGACAGTCAGAGGGTGGCCTGACCCCAGGGGCCAGCTGCCATCCAGATGGGTTTCTGGCTTCTGGACAGGGTGGTCCCACTGATTGTGGCAGAGGCAGGGACCACATGAGGTGGTGTCAGCGAGAATCCAGAGCCTGCAGGTGCAGTTGGAGGAGTCGAGCCCCCTGCAGGAGCAGGAGGTGGTGCTGACCATGCGTGCCACCCAGGCCAAGACTGCACGGGTAGAGTCCGTGATGGAGAATTTAGGGGTAAAGGTTTCGGGCATGAGTCAGGATGTCCAAGGCTTGGGGTACTCTGTGCAGGTGGTGGCTGAGGTCCAGGACAGGACTGCCTGATCACAGGCAACCGTGTGCCAGGGTCAACTGGACATTGCAGCGGTGCTCCTGAGCATGGCCCAGTTGCAGCGGGTCATGGCTGAGGATGTCAACGGCATTGCCCGGGTGCTGGCCGACTTGGCACAGAGGGAGATGGCGCAGTCACTGGCTGATATGGCACAGATCCAGAAGGTGATGGCAGTCACACATGATATGTTACAGTCCCAGAGAAAGGTGATCCACGCACCGTGCTTCACGCCACAAGCATCGAGACGCTGGCCGGGTGGGTTTGGCCTCCAGCACTGGCAGCACCAGGTGGTGGGAGTGCCTTAGGGGAAGCTCCGCTCCTACCCCCATCCTGTGAGTAGCCCAGGGACCATCGGGCACCCCGAGGGAGGTGGAGGTGATGGGGCCCATGCTGGTGACTCCCGCAGGGGAGGTGTCCTCATGGCACAGCCCCTCTGACTCCACCCCTCCTGTCCCAGGCTTTTCTGGTGGGCAGCAGGCACAATGAGGGGGCACCACACCACATGGGACACCCGAGCAGCAGCTGGGCCCATCCAGGCCCAGTCTCCCCTGAAGACAACCATCAAAAGGGCGGGAATCGCTGGTCGCAGAGAATACCAGGTTGGGGCCGCTAATAATATGCAAACGGTGTTTACTTAACGTTCAGACCAGAATGCATTGACGCCGCTGTCGAGGGGTTCGAGAATGGCAATCTGGTATGCGCCAAGCGCCCGCCATGATTTTGGCTTCACAACTGATTTTCCGCCCAATTGACTTTCCTGATTTCGGCGTCGGCCCATGGAGACACCCACCCATAAGGTTTGACCTCAACTATTTTCTGTGGTAGTAAATTCCACAGGTCGACCACTCTCTGGGTGAAGGTATTTCTCCTCATCTCAGTCCTAAATGGTCTACCCCTATCCTTAGACTGTGAGCCCTGGTTCTGGACTCCTCCGCCATCGGGAACACCTTTCAAGATAAAGAGGCCAAAACTGCACACAATATTCCAGCTGTGGTCTCACCAAGGCCCTGTATAAATGCAGCAAGCCATCCCTGCTCATACAAAGAATCATACAAAGAAACATACAAAGAAAATAGAAGCAGTAGGAGGCCATTCGGCCCTTCGAGCCTGCTCCAGCATTCATTATGATCATGGCTGATGATCATATACCTTGATCCAGCCTTCCCACCATATCGCTTGATCCCTTTAGCCCCAAGAGCTGTATCTAATTCCTTCTTCAAATCACAAAATGTTTTGGCCCCAACTATTTTTTGTAGTAGTGAATCCTACAGATTCACCACTCTCTGGGTGAAGAAATTTCTCCTCACAAGTCCTAATAGGTTACCCCTTATCCGCAAACTATGGCCCCTAGTTCTGGACGCCCCCACCCTCGGGAACATTCTTTCTGAATCTACCCCTGTCTAACCCTGTTAGAATTTTATAAGTTTTTATGGCAATTCCTCCATTCTTCTAAACTCCAATGAATATAATTCTAACCGACTGAGTCTTTCCTCATATGACAATCCAGCTGTCCCAGGAATCAGCCTGGTAAACCTTCACTGCACTCCCTCCATAGCAAGAACATCCTTCCTCAGATAAGGACACCAAAACTGCACACAAAACTCCAGGTGTGGCCTCCCCAATGCCCTATACAATTGCAGTAAAACATCCCTATCCCTATACTCAAACCTTCTCGGTATGAAGGCGAACATATCATTTGCCTGCTTTACTGCCTGCTGTACCTGCACGTTTACTTTCAGCGACTGATGCATGGAGACACCAAAGTCTCGCTGAGTACCCACCTCTCAATTGGCGCCAATTCAAATAATAATCTGCCTTCCTATTTTTGCTACCAAAGTGGATATCCTCACATTTATCCACATTATACTGCATCTGCCGTGCATGTGCCCACTCACTCAGCTTGTTTCTTTCTATTTAGGTGACTCAAAAGTAGAATCACATGGGATTAAAGCAGGCTCAGACCTGCGACCTATATTTTTCTGCCCAATTATGAAAGTTAAGATCTAGCTTTCATCTCAATGCATTGAGTTTTCCTTCTTGTGCACCATATATGGCAAAATTACATTTCTATTTATGAACAACAGATAGATGGCGATGAAAGTTTCCCCCTTATGTTTTACATGTCGGATTTTGGCGGAACATCCACACATACAGCTGCAGGCTTATGAAAATGATAACTGTCCCGGAATGTTATGAAAACAAGCAAGATATATCACAGCTACTTCTTAATCGGCAGCAGATGAACTTTATAAGGTTTGAATAAAAGAGCTTCCATTTCATTCCGTTCTCCACTTCTCTTTATTTTAAAACAGCCGCCACAACATGAAATGAAATGAAATGAAAATCACTTATTGTCACAAGTAGGCTTCAAATGAAGTTACTGTGAAAAGTTCCTCGTCGCCACATTCCAGCGCCTGTTCGGGGAGGCTAGTACGGGAACTGAACCGTGCTGCTGGCCTGCCTTGGTCTGCTTTAAAAGCCAGCTATTTAGCCCAGTGTGCTAAACATATACACTGTCTGACTTTTCCTCATGACCATATACCTTCTTCTATATTCTTGTTGCAAATGTTTGGATTTTTCTGTGATGTTGTAAACAGCTCCCCCTCCTCAGGTACTTTACACCATTCCATTTCAATACCCTCACCATCACCCTCCTCAAAGTTCCCATTCTTGTTTCATCGAACCTTATAAATTATTACCAAATCTGCAACCTCCCTTACCTCACCAAAGAACTTAAGTGTCACTTCCGAAACCCATGCCCATCTTTCCACCACTCCACATATCTCCAGTCAAGATTCTGCCCCTTTCACAGCACTGAAACAGCTTCGAAAGGTCACACATAACATTGAGAGTGATTTTGAATACAGTGCACTGCCCCTCCTCACCTATCTGCAGTCTTTGGCATGTTTGACTGCAATATCGTCATCTGCCACCTCTCCTCTGATATCCAACTAAGTGGGATACGGATAGGAGAATAGTCAATGTCTAATCAAAATGCTCTCTGAATGAGAGGAGATTCCTTCGCATGAAAAAATATCCAAAAAGTCACTCTGCACACTCAAGCGAGCAGTTTGTAATTTAGTTTGAACTAACAAAGCTGAGACTCTGGTCTCAGCTAAAGTTTTAAAACCCACACAACAAACTTGCCCATGAAAAAACAGAATCTCCACCTGATGTAAATCTTACCCTGAAGGCTTATTATTGTCTTTTGACCACATTATGGCAGTGAAATGGGCAGTTAATTAGCCAAATTGCCTTTTAAATAGATATTTAAATAACATGGGTGGGTCCCTGATCATTTGACTCACCCATGTACCCTATGATCACAAACCAGCTTGATGGCATCGAAAACGGCACCCAATGTCATCACGCTCCTGAACACACTCCGCAAAGTGGGAAATGCCCTGGATCACAGAGCATATGATTCAGCCCATTGTCTGAAAACACACTGGCCGGAATTGGGATTTTCCTTTCCTGCCAGCAGCACACCCCTGCCCACGGGTTTCCTGGTGGCATGGGTAGGCGTCAATGAGAAATCCCATTTCCCATTTACAAGCAGCGGGAGTAGAGAATCCCATCGCCAGCGAGCGGTGTGCCGCTGAGAATCAAAATTTCTTTCAATTAAATGTTGCAAGCACCAATGACATAGCCCTCACTTCTCGTCACCAAATCGATTACCTATTCACAAATTCCATCTCCCTCCCTTGCCACTGTGAGAGGCTGAACTGGAATATCTGACTGTAAAATGCCTTTCTGACTCCAAATCCTCTTCATCAGCAAGAATGTCCACTTCCGCCTCAGTGTTATCACTCCGCCCTGATCCAAGCACAGCCTTTTGCCTCCAGAATCCTGATACAATCATAGAATGGTTAAAGGAGCTCATTCAACCCATCATCTCCATACCAGTTCCCCCAGTCCCACTGTCCCACCCTTTCCCTGCAACCCTGCAATTGTTTTCTCTTCAGATGCTCAGCCAATTTTATTTAAATTTATTTAATTGGGACATAGGGCACCAACATAGGACAGCATCACCTAAAGTGATGGACTTTGTGTCAATTATGATACAAGGTGCAAAGGTATGGGCAAGCTGATATTTATGGGCAAGCTGATATAAGAATGAGAGGACTATTCAGAGAGCTTTGAAATAATCTATTCTGGAGAGGCAAAGGTAAGGTTGATGGTTTCGGCAGCAAATTGATTGAGGTAGATGTCATAATATCCACTCATGTATATAATGAGATGCAGACAGCAGTGATTGACTCACAGGATGACCAATGAACACACAACACAGAACAACCAATCACCAGACAGGACACCACCACTATAAAGCCCACAGTGCATTAAGACTCTCCCTCTCTCAGGACCCAGCTACTTAGACAGTCAGAGTGCACAAGATAGTGAGCACTATTACCATACGGTAGCTAGTAAGTCTGGTTAAGCCAGTAAGAGGTCATCAGTTGGATTAGTAGAGTGTCAACCCACAGCTGAACATGTACAGCAGTCCATAGTTAAATAAAACAATGTTGTATCATCTCCTGTGTCAGACGTTTGTTTCTAGCTTCCCTGCATCCAGTTGCAGTCAACGTCGAATCAACCTGCCTCACACATCAGTAGAGAGGCAGATGATGTTGCAGAATATGTTGTTGAGAGGGAGAAACTAAAGCGAGATTGACAAAGGTTGGAGGGTTGGAATGCGGAAGGTTTGGTTTATGGCCAGAGTGAATGGGGAATCAGCAGGACAGACCGTCTCTATCTTCAAAACAAAGAAATCAATGAAACCCCTGCACTTGTTGCTAAAGGTGAATGTGGAGCAGGGGAGGATAGGGGTGTTAGGAGAGAGTTGGTAATAGGGAAAAGAAGTTGGGATTATCTTTACTAGTCAGGAATAGTGGACAGAACCTGGGACAATTCAAGGTGGTCCAACCAGATTGAGGGCTAAGCCAGTTATGTGCCAGCTACATTCAACCTTGTGCGTCTTGGATTTGAGGCAGAACATATGGAGGCCACACCAGGAGGGAGGATAAAGATGGGGAACAATAAAGATTTGCTGGTAATAAAGGAATCAATGTCAAGATAATGGATTGGTTGAGCAAATCTAAGTGCCATGGTGATTGAAGGCCAAAGGCTAGACAGTATAAAGTTTGAGAGTGGACCACTAAAATCTTGTGAAGATATGGGGCGGGATTCTCCGCTTGCTGATGCCGATTTCGTAATCGCCGATCGGGCGGAGAATCCCTTTTTCCGACCGAATCGGGGGCACTGCCTGTTTTCAGATGCTCCGCACCCTCCAAAACGACGTCATTGAGGAGTAAGCCGCACGCTGTTGGGACGGCCTCAGAATGTTACCTGAAGGCCCTCCCCCGATGCTCCACCCCCGATGGGCCGAGTTCCCTACCGGCAGGTTGACTCATGGACCCAGCGGTCAGGATCCCGGCGTGGCGGCTGCGGACTGTGTCCAGCGCCGCCACAGTCATGGGGAGCCATGCTGCTGGCTGGGTGGGGACATTGGGGGGGGGGAGGCCTTCAGCGAGGGCTGGGGGGGACTGGTGGGGGGGTGGCGCTGGGATGATGAGGGGGTTGTCCTGGGGGGACTATCTGGCAGGTCAGCTGGCGCCATGTTATAGGGCGCGACCACTGCAGGTTGTCGCCGTACGCAAGCATGGCCAAGGACCCGACAATTCTCCAGCCGTTTATTTTGTGAAGGCCGTGTGTTTTACGCGGCGCGGCTGCTAGTCCCTCACTGGTCAGAGCATCGGTGCTGGGGCTTTGCCGATTTTTTCATCATAAAACTAGACACTTCCCTCGAACATAGCCTCGAAATCGGACAATCCAGCCTATGTTTTTTTCCAGAGGTGGGTAGTGGAGAGGTTGAAGAAAGTCTTATCATTGATTCAGGCCACAGAAGTGGAGTGGTAACAGGAGAAGATGATGGCTATATATCTGGATGGGAGAGTTTCTATGCAAAGAGAGTTGCAGAGAAAATAGGAGAGTTATAAATTTGAAAGAGAGAAGGAAAATGTCTAAGGTGTGCATATAATTATTCTTATGTATGAACATATGAATAAAGGGGAGGAAGACAGATTTGCACTTTTCAGGCCGCCAGTTTACAAATCACTTTACAACCAGTGGAGGACTTTTGAGGTGTAGTGACTGTTGTAATGTAGAAAAGTAAGGAAAGACACTGGCATTTATAAAGCACACTTCTCAGAAAAAAAACAATAACATTTGGAAATGAGAGGTAATAGTAAAACCTGTCCAAACTGGTCTTATATATTTTAAATGGAACACCAATATTATTGATTTTTACAAGGGTTTGACAGTTTTGAACAGCCTTTTCCTTCGGGGTAATATTTCACAAAAGTAATTACATTGTGCAGTTTCTATTATTATATGAGTCGAATCTCGGTATATAATTCGGTGAAACATTTTTTAAATTAGTTCGTAGGACGTGGGCGTTGCAGGCTGTACCAACATTTATTGCCCATCCCTAATTGCCCTTGAGGGTGCAGTTAAGAGTCAGCCACATTACTGTGGGTCTGGAGTCACATGTTCCTGTACTCGAGTCCTCTCACTATCTATGTAACTATAGACCAGTAAACCATTTTCAACCCTTGTGTTTTGGCATGTGTGTTTTGGGGGAGGTGGAGGCCTAGTATTGTCACTGGACTAGTAAACCAGAGACCCAGATTAATGCTCTGGGGACCCAGGTTCAAATCCCGCCACTGCAGATTGTGAAATTTGAATTCAATAAAAAAAATTTGGAATTAAAAGTCCGATGGGGCAGCACGGTAGCATGGTGGTTAGCACAGTTGCTTCACAGCACCAGAGTCCCAGGTTCTATTCCCGGCAAGAACGGGAGATTTTGTTCCCTAAAGAACATTACTGAACCAGATGGGTTTTTATAACAATTGACAAGGTTTCATGATCATCATAGAATCATAGAATTTACAATACAGAAGGAAGCCATTCGGCCCATTGAGTCTGCACCAGCCCTTACAAAGAGCATTCTACTCAAGCCCACTTCTCTACCGTATCCCCATAACCCAGCAGCCCCACTTAACCTTTTTGGACACTAAGGTCAATTTAGCATGGCCAATCCACCTAACCCGCACACCTTTGGACTGTGGGAGAAAACCGGAGCACCCGGAGCAAACCCACGCAGACACGGAGAGAACGTGCAGACTCCACACAGACAGTGACCCAAGCCGGGAATCGAACTTGGGACCCTGGTGCTGTGAAGCAACTGTGCTAACCACCATGCTACCGTGCTGCCCCATCGGACTTTTAATTCCAGATTTGTTTTATTGAATTCAAATTTAACTATCTGCAGTGGCGGGATTTGAACCTGTATCCCAGAGCAGTACTCTGGGTCTCTGGTTTACTAGTCCAGTGACAATACTAGGCCTCCACCTCCCCCAAAACACACATGCCAAAACATAAGTGTTGAAAATGGTTCACCGGTCTATAGTTACATAGATAGTGAGAGGACTCGAGTACAAGAACAGGATGTCTTGCATTTATACAGCGTCTTGGTGAGACCACACCTGTAGTATAGTGTGCAATTTTAGTCTCCATATCTGAGGAAGGATGTTCTTGCTCTAGAGGGAGTGGAACACAGTTTTACCAGGCAATTCCTGGGGTGGCAGGGTGAATGCATAAGGAGAGATTGATTTGGTTCGGATTATATTTGTTTGAGTTCTGAAGAATGCAGAGGGATCTCATAGAAACCTATAAAATTCTAACAGGACCAGACAGGGCAGATGCAGGAAGGATGCTCCTAATGATGGGTGAGTCCAGATCCAGGGGTCACAGTCGAAAAATATGCGCTCACCATTTAGCACTGAGATGAGGAGAATTTTCTTCATTCAGAGACTGGTCAGCCTGTGGAATTCGCTGCATGTATGTTTTCTGGAAGGTGTTAGATATAGCTCTGGGTGGCTAAAGGGATCTAAGGACATGGAGAGGATGTTTCCACTTGTAGGAAAAACTAGAACCACAGGACACCATCTCAGACTAAAGGCACGCTCCTTTAAAACTGAGATGAGGAGGAATTTCTTCAGCCAGAGGGTGGTGAATCTGTGGAACTCTATACTACAGAAGGCTGTGGAAGCCAAATCATTGAGTGTCTTTAAGACAAAGTTAGATAGGTTCTTGATTAATGAGTGGATTAGGGGTGATGGGGAGAAGGCAGAAGACAGGAATGAGAAGTACGGTAGCATAGTGGTTAGCACTGTTGCATCACAGCTCCAGGGTCACAGGTTCGATTCCCGGCTGGGTCACTGTCCGTGCGGAGTCTGCACGTTCTCCTCGTGTCTGCGTGGGTTTCCTTCGGGTGCTCCGGTTTCCTCCCACAGTCCAAAGATGTGCAGGTTAGGTGGATTGGCCATGCTAAATTGCCCTTAGTGTCCAAAGAATGTTAAGTGGGGGTTACTGGGTTGCGGGGATGGGGTAGATACGTGGGCCTCAGTGGGGTGCTCTTTGTAAGGGCCGTTGCAGACTCGATAGGCCAAATGGCCTCCTTCTGCACTGTAAATTCTATGAGAATGGGGATGAGAAAATATCAGCCATGATTGAATGGGCCGAGTGGCCTAATTCTGCTCATGGGCGAAATTCTCCGACCCCCAGCAGGGTCGGAGAATCGCCTGGGGCCGCCGAAAATCCTGCCCCCGCCGTGGCAGGAAGTGGCGGTGGTGGGAATCACGCCACTCTGATCGGCGAGGCCCCTGCGGCGATTCTCCGGCCCGCGATGGGCCGGAGTCCCGCCACTGGAAGGCCTCTCCCGCCGCCGAGGTTTGACCCACCTCTGGTGGCGGCGGGATTGGCGGCGTGACGGGCCCCCGCATGGCGATTGGACCTCAGGGGGTGCCCCCATGGTGGCGAGGCCCGCGATCGGGGCCCCCCGCTCAGACTCCGTCCTGGGTGCCCTGGGTGCACTCGTTCTCCTCCGCGGCCACCACGGCCTCCGCCATGGCGGAAGTGGAAGAGAAACCCACATCGCACATGCGCCGGTGGTGACGTCAGCGGCAGCTGGCCGCTGACGTCACCGCCGGCGCATGCGCTGACCGGTGAAAGCCTTTTCGGCCAGCCCCGCTGCCGGGCAGCGGGCCTGAAAGGCTGCTGGCACCGGTTTTTTGCACCAGTCTTCTGGTGCCAACCGCTCCGGCGCAGGGCTAGCCCCCAAAGGTGCGGAGAATTCCCCACCTTTGGGGAGGCCCGACCCCGGAGTGGTTGGCGCCACTCCCCTACACCGGGACCCCCCGAGAATCCCGCCCCTTATGTCTTATGGTCTTAAGGATATGTGGGGAAAACAGGAATGGCGGAGCAGGCTCAAAGGGCTGAATTACCTACTCCTGCTCCTATTTTCTATGTTTCTATGACTACTGTAAGATTTGTCCAGAAATATAATTTTGGCTCCACAGAATCTTCCTCCTAATTGCTAGAAGATGTTTAATACTATATTTTTGTGGTAGCTTTGTTTATTATAACCCAAGCATTTTGCTGATTTTACTAATCTTTCTTCCCGCCTGAGCTGAGGTCCTGCTGTTTCATACCCACAATCCATCGCCAATTTTCTGAAAATGTTTCAGGTCACTAGTTGTGACCAGCCTTGCTGAGAATTGTTCAGTGTCATTCTTATTTGCAGAATGATAATATTTTCTGTTTCAGAGAAATTCTTTAAATAAGTGGGGATTTTATTTCTTTATTTTTAAAATTAATGGAACAATTTTTAAAGAGCAATTTTGTAAGTTAAGTATATCAGCATGAAGGCTTGTTGGTAGCACTGTATGTCAGATATCGAGGTATAATACCACGCATAATACCAATGTTGATCATGCACCCTTTATTCACTCTAGTGGCTTCACAAAATTAAACATAAAGAAAAAAAACATGCTTTTATACAGCACCTTTCACAATCTCTGGGCATTTACCTCACGGCCAATTAATTACCATTGAAAATATTGTGAAAATATTTGAATCGCAGAAACCAGATTGGGCACAGTAGGGTCCAACAAATAAAAGTGGATTAAATGACTGGGTTATTTAAATTTAATTGATGGATAAATGTTGACTGGGAGAACTCCCTTGCTCTTCTTCACAGCATGCCTTGGATTGTTTGGCATGTGCCTGAGAGATCAAACCGGGCCTCACTTTAATGTTTCATTCAAATGACACAACGTTTTGACTCAGAGGCGAGGTATGACTGAACCGGCATTCTTTAATTACCCCTTTTGAGTAATCCAGTGCATTAATTGTGTTTGTGAGTGTTTTTTTTTAATTATTTGTTTTCAGGAGATGGGCAACAATGACAAGGTTGCAGTTATCTCCAGTTCTGCTGATGGACGTTAATCACAGAGCGTGGGACATGAGTTACATGCATACCAGACTGGGATGGGTGGGAGGGTTCCTTCCCTCAATGACACGATATAGAATTACACAGAATCTGCTTCACAGCAAAAAGTCCATTCAGCCCAACTGGTTTCTGCCTCCTCCCACTTTAATTATTTCTTCCCACTCTGTTCTCAGCACCCTCTATATTTGCATCAAGCTACTCCCTAGATGATCGACTCTTGTGTTTTCATCCCCTCCTTTCGGCAATGAATTTCACATTCCCACCACACTCTGCGTGAAACCTGTTCCTCCCAAGTTCTCTGTTTGATTTGTCAGTGCTATCTTATATTTTAGTCCCATCGCTGGCTCTATCTTTCCTTATAATTACATCTGAGTGGGATTTTGAGGCGGTGGAGGCAGCGTGCCATTGGCTGGCAGTGGGATCTTCCAGTCCCGCCACTGTCAATGGGGTTTTCCCATTGCTCGCACCATCCACCACTGGCGAACCAGCGGCAGCGGGTCATCTTCAGCGGGGTCGGTGGAACCCACCGGCCAGAAAATCCCACCCACCCTCTTAAATGTAGTAACATTCTTCTAAATCATTCTTGCTCTTTCTTCAGTGTCCAAATCTCCTTTTTGTAGTATGGAGACCGTGAGTTGCGCACGATGCCGAAAGAATGGTCTGGTGAAAGTTCTCTGTGATTTTAGCATTACACCCACCAGCCCAGCACCCCCCCCCCCCCCTCCCCCTCACAGCTTTTGCATTCTGTTCCTCCATAAATAAATGTCTGTTTTGCTTTCTGGCCTTATCATCTTTTGTTGCTACTTTAATGGCTTAAGTATTTGTTTTCCCAGGCACATTGTTCCTCCAACCAATTTGCTGTTTATTTGATCAACAACAACTTGCATTTATATAGCGCCTCCGTCAAATGTCTCAAGGCACATCCCAGGAATGTTGGTCAACCAAATTTGACATAGATTCACAGGGGGAAAATTAGAACTGACGATCAAAAGCCTGGTCCAAGCAGTAGGTTATAAGAAGCATCGTAAATGTAGAAAGCTAGAGAAGCAAAGATGTTTAGGGTGGGAATTCCAGAACTTGGGACCTATGCAGATGAAGGTGCAGCCACCAAATGGTGAAGTAATTGAAATCTGGGTTACGCAAGAGGCCATCATTTGAGGTGTGCAGGGAAACCAAAGGGTTATGAGGCTGTCAGGGATTACAGATATAGGGAGGAGGCAAGGCTATAGAAGGATTTGAAAAAAAAGGACGGGAATTTTGGAACAGAGACATTGTCAAGCCGAGGGGCCACTGAGGTCAATGAGAAAACGTGTGATGAACAAACAGAACGTGGTGTGAGTTAGGGTTTAAGCAGCAGAATTTTGGATGAGTTCAAGTTTTTGGAAGGTGCAAAATTGGACACTAGACCACAAAAGCATTGGACTAGTCAAGTCTGGAGGTAGCATACATGGGTCAGGGCTTCAGCAACTAATGAGCTGAGGCAGGGGTGAAGTCATGTGATATTATGAGGAAGTAGGCGATATTGGTGATAGATCGCATGTGTGGTCAGATGTTCATCTCAGGATTAACTAGGATGTCAACATTGTGAAGGCTCTGGTTTAGCCATGGACTGTGAACAAGTTGGGTTTTCACAATAACATGTGACCGTAGTCGCCATTTTCTGGTGTCAGGTCACACTTTACTGGGTTTCTTGGATTGAAATGTATGGCGATCGTTCCTATTCTACAATAACGTATCATTTGAGAAGCAAGAAGGCTTAGATCAGGCTTCGCCAACCTTTTCGCCACATTTGCAGGTTTTTATCACTCAAGGGGTCGATCAGCAATTTTCAGAAATGTAGGGCGCGATTCTCCGCCCCCCACGACGGGTCGGAGAATAGCGGGAGGACCTTCCCGACATTTTTCCCGCCCTCCTGCTATTCTCCCCCCCCCCCCCAACTCCCGACACGAATCGCTGCCGCCGTTTTTTTACGGCCGGCAGCGATTCACAGCTGATAGATGGGCCGAAGTCCCAGCCCTTTACGCTGTTTTTACGAACGGCAAACACACCCGGTCTGGCCGTTCGTAAAAACGGCGGGAACAACTCGCTTTTTATAACCATGGCACCGATTGGCACGGCAGTACCACGGCCGTGCCAAGGGTGCCATGGGCCCGCGATCGGTGGGCACCGATCGTGGGCAGCGGGCCCGATGCCCGCGCACTATTTCTCCTTCTGCCGCCCCGCAGTATCCATTCGCGGGGCAGCTGAGGGGCATCCCGGCCCGCGCATGCATGGGTTTCGCGCAAATACGCGATGACGTCATCCGCGCATGCGCGGGTTGGAGTCTTCCAATCCGCGCATGCGCGGCTGACGTTTTATGATGCGTCAGCCGGCGCTAACTCGGGCAAGCGGGCTTAACGAATTTTGTTAAGCCCGTGATGCCGGAGCTTACGGCGTCGGGCTGCTAGCCCCGACCGGGGACCAGAATCGGTTCCCGGTCAGGAAGGGGCGCAGCCTTACGATTTCTCCCGTTTTGGGAGAATCGCGCCCGTAAGGTTTGGCACAAAAATAAACTGAATAAAAAAAAAACAAGTTGAGGTTTTAAGGAAAGAAACAATTGCTCAGCAAAAGTATGGCAATGTCATAACAATAAATTGTTAAGTTAAAAGAAGTCATAGCAATTATTGTTAAGTTTGAAAAGAGTAAGTAATAAAAATGACCAGACTATGAGCGGGTTAGTGTGAGTGGATGGGTGAGAAACTCTTTCATCTCAAGTGTACATCAAGATTTTAAGTGCGTGGATTCAAAATGATGGGCAAAAGGAATAGAAGTGATGTGTTGAAATATTTTTGCAGAGGGTGGTTAGAGTCTGGGATGAACAGCTAGAGGCAAGTTTGATTGAGGTATTCAAATGAGAACTGGATTGCTATCTGAAAAGATATGGGGATAAAGCAGGGGAGTGGGATTAGATAGAATGTTCTTTCAGAGAACCAGTGCAGACTCGATGCGCCGAATGTCTCCTTCTGCACTGGAATGATTCTGTGGGACCATGCATGTGTATGTGTTGGTTCATGGTGGTGAGTAGCCTGAGACTGGCCGTAAGACCAACTTTCATTCACACCCACAAACCCACTCAGTCTCTTACACTCACCTCCCACACAAACACTCAGTTTCTCACACTGCCCTCCACACAGAAACACAGTCTTAATCCTCACTGGCAGGATTTTCCGCGCAACCCACCACGTGTTTTGCAGAGGCAGAGACGGCACTCCATTGACCGACAGCAGGATCTTCTGATCTCGCTGTTTTCAACAAGGTTTCCTATTAAATGCGCCTTTTCCAGCCCTGCAAAAACTTCCTCCGGCTCTGCCGAAACCGCCCTTGGCCCCGCCAAACCTCGGTGTCCGCCAAAACTGCGCACTCCCATACCCGACACATGAGGCTCCCTGGGCTCCAGCCCACCATCGCATCTCTCGGCCCAGCAGCCCTCAGCATACTCACCGATGCCAATGCTCGCTGATCCTCCAATCAGAGACTGTTTCTCTCCATCTCTTACTCACTAGTCAGCCTATCATCCACAAAAACAGGAGATAAATGGCCTGTGATTGGAGGAGCAACTCCATGCAGAATCTTCCACTAAAGCTCACCTGTTTGACAGAAACTTTGAAAACTGGTTCCGGAGGCCACTTAGAGGGGCTTTGTGGGCCATATGTTGGACAAACCTGGATTAGATAGGTCCAAGCACCTATGACATTCTTTAAATGTCTCTCTAACAGAGTGGGAGCATCAGGAATTCCTAAGGCACAAGATATATGCATCAGTAGAACAGTTAAAATATGACTGTGAATCGAGAGTCAATGGCTGGTGGGGCCACAGCGACTTTGGAGAAATTGAAAGTAATGGAAATAAATCAATAACATGGGGTGGGGGATAATAAAAGAAGTTGAGGGGAGAGGAGCAAGAAATTAATGAATCCTCATTGATATACATATGACAAATGCCTTCTGGTAATGAGAGTTCAGCACATCAACAGGTTCCCCTTTATCCACATTGTTAATTACTCCCTCAAAGAACTCCATTAAATTCGTCAAACATAAATTCCTTTCACAATACTATGATGCACTGCCTTATTCGAAGGAAATTTTCGAAGTGTCCCGTTATCACCTTCTTAATAACAGATTCCAGTAACTTCCCTTTGACAGATTTAAGCTGGTAGTTTCCTGTTTTATGTCTCCTTCCTTTCTTGAATAGGGGAGTCGCATTCACTATTTTCCAATCTGACGGGACGTTTCCAGAATCTTGGGGGTTTTGGAAAATTAACACCAATGAGCCTATCTTAATTTTTACAGTAAATTTGCCTATATTTCCAAGTGTCCTGTCAGAATATAGTGTAGGAGCAGCAGGATAATACATAGTTCATCACAAGAGTATTATATTCAGATGCTGGTAGTGCCCTATTTGTTCCCATAATGCATCCCTACAAGGCCACAAATGAAGAATTTTGTCTATTTTCGGTTTTGTGTTTTCCTCCTCAGAAACAGGATCTTAACTTTTTTCCTGGAGGCGGAGCATGTAACAGTGGTGGTGGAATTGAAAGCCCAAGGGTGACACACTGTTGTCTCACAGCACCAGGGTCCCGGCTTTGATTCTGGCCTTGGGTGAATGTGGAGTTTGCATATTTTCCCTGTGTCTGCGTGTGTTTCCTTCAGGTGCTCCCGTTTCCTCCCACAGTCCCAAGATGTGCAGGTTAGGTGGATTGACCATGCTAAATTGCCCCTTTGTGTCCAAAGGTGGGGTTACAGGAATAGGGCAGAGGATTGGGCCTATGTAGGGTGCTTTTTCAGAGCGTCCTGGAGACTTGATGCCCTGAATGGCCTCCTTCTGCACTGTCGGGATTCTATGGAGCTCTCCCACTCTATCTCTTCAATGGAGTAACAAGGCCTGTTACGGGCTGAAAATCTGCTCTGTTCAATTGGCACCCAGACTGTAAGGTTAACAAATGCCTTACTGGGTCTCAGCCCAGAGAACATCTGCAACCAGTTTCCAATAGGAATTGGAAAGATATCTGCCCCAAATATGAGAAGGAGATGGGATAGTGCATTCTTTGCATCCAACTGTCTGGATACTAGGAAGAAAATGGCAACTGGATCATTCCTGAGGCAGGGACCATACAGCTTGGAAAACTGTAAAATTAAGGTTAACATTTATTTTTTAACATTGGAGCCTTTACAAACCAAGGTTATTATATGACTCCAGGAAACATTGGGTGAGACCTGCCAACAGTAACCCATATAATGGTCTGACATCGCTCTTTTAACTTCCTCTTTCTCCAATCATTTCCCACCTTGGTATCAGTATCAACCAAAAACATTGAAGTCAACACTATTTTACCCTGGTATCCCAGATACTGCTTTGAAGTCCAGATATGGCGGCAGCAAATCAGCAAGGACTTCTGGATCCCTCTGTCTGGAACACCCCTTGTATTTGCACCCGGACATGCGCGATCAGGATACAACTCAGGTAGGGGGCCGCAAAGATGCCAGCAATTAAGGCATGAAAGAACTACCACACAGCCAAATTACAATTGTCTATAGATATGGCTGTCAAAGTGTGAATCTGTTCATAATATTAGCTCAAGTTACAGGACCTTATCCAGCAGAAGCACTAACTCAGGCGCTGTCTTCAGGTTGTTACCAAAATATTTCTGATGCAGCAGAAAAGAACCTGAAAATATCAAGGAAGTTTGAAACTCCTGAAAACAGAAAAAATCAACTTGGATTCAAGCGTAATAGAAAATGTAACAATATATTCACTGTGGAGAAGGGGGATTTCCCTCCCCCCCCCCCCCCCCCCGCCGCCGGCCACGGTGTGTTTCTCGGGGACGGAAGGTGGCATGCCATTTGCTGGCAGCTGGATCATCTGGTCCTGCCACTGTCATATCCCTACATAGCCTCAAAATACGGGAAAGTAGATTTAGGACTGAGTTTAGGAGGAACTTCTTCACCCAAAAGGTTGTGGATCTATGGAATTCCCTGCCCAGTGAAGCATTTGAGGTTCCTTCATTAAATGTTTTCAAGAAAAAGATAGATAGTGTTTTGAAGAATGAAGGAATAAAGGTTTATGGTGTTCGGGCGGGAAAGTGGAGCTGAGTCCACAAAAGATGAGCCATGATCTCATTGAAAGGCGGTGCAGGCTCGAAGGGCCAGATGGCCTCATCCTGCTCCTAGCTCTTATGTTCTTATGTTTTATGTACATGCGGAAGGAGGCCATTCAGCCCATCGAGTCTGCACCGACCCTTTGAAAGAGCACCTTATCCAAGCCCACTCACCCTCCTTAACCCCGCGACCGAACACAACCTGCACATCTTTGGACACTAAGGGGCAATTTAACATGGTCAATCCACCAAATCTACACATCCTTGGACAATGGGCGGAAGCCGGAGAACCCATAGGAACCCCACGCAGAGACGAGGAGGACGTGCAAATTCCACACAGACAGTCACCCAGGGCCGGAACTGAACCCGGAGGTCCCTGACACTTTGAGGCAGTGGTACTAACCATTGTGCCCCCGTGCCACCCTATCAATGTCAATGGGCTTTTCCATTGAATCCATTCCTCGCTGCTGGAAAACCCACAGCGGCAGTTCACTGTCAGCCGGACTGGAAGATCCCACTGTTGAGAACTGACGGAAGATATTTACAAGTTATTTCCAAAAGGTTAACTTAGATTTTGCATGCAATTTTATTCAAATTAAAATGAAATTAAATGAAAATCGCTTATTGTCACGGGTAGGCTTCAATGAAGTTACTGTGAAAAGCCCCTAGTCGCCACATTCCGGCGCCTGTCCGGGGAGGCTAGTACGGGAATCGAACCGTGCTGCTGGCCTGCTTGGTCTGCTTTAAAAGCCAGCGATTTAGCCCGTTGAGCTAAACCAGCCCCCATCAAGGAGTTTGGTAAATGTCTAACTACATATTACTGGTATTCATTTGCTTCCCCATCTTTTAGAAATAAATTTGAAGACATTTTAAAATGAAAATGTTATGTAACCTGGGGCGAGATTCTCCGACCCCCCCGCCGGGTCGGAGAATCGTCCGGGGCCGGCGTCAATTCCGCCCCCACCCGGGTCCCTCTAGTCCAAGCATGCGCGGACTTACGCTGGTGAAGTCCTTTCGGCCCCGGCTGGCATGGCGCCAAAGGCCGTTCACGCCAGCCGGCGGAGTGGGAACCACTCTGGCGCGGGCCTAGCCCCTCATTGTGAGGGCTTGGCCCCTAAAGGTGCGGAGACCCCCCGCCCCGCCGGGTAGGGGAGAATCCCGGCCATGATGTGCTACTTACCTTGAAGATTGAAGTGAGACTGAATGGAGACTGCAAGGCATCCATTGGCTAAAGCCATTCACAGACAATGGCACATTCCCAAAGCCTACCTAGACTCCAAGGCAAGGTGGGAAGTTTGAAAGAATCCCATAATGAGAGATGCAAATGTGCTGAATGTAATTCACACTGTATTGTATTGTATCCTTGTTGGCTCTGTATTCACACTGTATTGTATTGTGTACTCATGGGCTCTATCTGTGACGCGGGGGAGATGAGGAGCTTGTACAGGGCTCCACCCTCGGCTCTGCCCATGGCCCCGCCCATGGCCCCGCCCATGGCTCTGCCCATGGCCCCTCCCACTACCGGAAGTATAAAGTGCTGCAGCCGTGTGAACCTGCCCTCAGTTCTTCTGGTCGCAGGCAGGCTCAGTTGTAAGTCTATTAAAACCACAGTTTACTTCCAATCGTGTTTCGAGTGAATTGATGGTCACATCAGCAAGATCTGAAATCATTTCTTCTCAGCCCAGTAGGCAATGCATCAGTCACACCTGAAGGTCCTGATTTCAACTGTCTGTAAAGTCGGGGAGATGGTCACAAATTGGTAATGCCACTAGACTAGTAATCCAGAGGCCCACATTCATTGCTCTGATGACATGAGTTCATATCCCACCATGGCAGCTGATGGAATTTAATGAAAATTCAATTGATAAGATCTGGAATTGAAAGCTAGTCTCGGTAATGGTGACCATGACACTATTGTTGATTGTTGCAAAAGCACATCTGGTTTACTGCCATAGAACCATAGAATTTACACAGTGCGGAAGGTGTCCATTCGGCCCATTGAGTCTGCATCAACCTTCCAAAAGAGCACCCTACCTAGGCCCACACCCCGTAACCCCATAACCCCACCTAACTTGTACATCTTTGGACACCAACAGGCAATTTTGCATGGCCTCCACCCAACCTTTACATTTTAGAACTGTGGGAGGAAACCGGAGCGTTCGAAGAAAAGACATGCACACATGGTGAAAACAGGCAAACTCCACACAGTCAGCCAAAACCAGAATCGAACCCAGGTCCCTCGTGCTGTGAGTAGGCAGTGCTAATCCCCAAGGTGACACCATGCCGGACTAACGTCATTTAGGGAAGGAAATCTGTCATCATTACCTGGTCTGGCCTACATGTGACTCCAGACCCACAGCAATGCGGCTGACTCTTAACCACCCTCAGTTCAAGAACAATCAGGAATGGGCAACAGAATCTGGCCTTGCGCTGAATATTGATTGTCAAGACTCACGGGGTAAAGTAGCGGGAAGTATTTCTACTTCATCACTTTCTGTCACTGGTGAACGTCTTTGTGGTAACATGAAATAGCTCAGGAATGATTATTTATTTTAGAATTCCATTGCAGGTCATGATTCCCAATGCAGCTCCGACAGATCTCTATGCTCCGTGCAGACTCAATCCTGGTCGATTAAGTAGAATTACAGGGATAGCATTTCTTGATTTTGATCCAATATAATCCTGCCTGTTATTAATCACTATCAGCACAGCAGCTGAATTTCATTACGAGACAGAAACAGATATCCTGAACATGAGAGAAGGTTGAATACCGTCCAGTATCGACTGACAGTAACCTTTTCGAAAAGATGCAGAGGATAAGGAACATTTTAGGAATAGATTGGTTTGAATAGTTTAATACTTCAGTCATTCTAATACTGGTACATGATGAGAAATTAAATATTACTTCATCTGGAATTCACTGAAATACACACTGAGTCAATTAATTTTCCATTACACTGCATTACCTCCATTAACACTTTACAGTTTGATACCAGCAATTTTTCCTTTATTCCATGGATTCTTTGCAAATCATAAGCTGCTGTGTGGCTCGAGGCAGCCTTCTCAATTAACAATAGAATTTCAAAGAAAAATGTTAATATTTTCCACATGAGAAACTATTTTTATATGCATTTACATATAATTGCATATGGGCATTTGTCACACATTTTGTGGTAAAATTGTGCATGAAATTGTTTTGCAGTTACCTATCTCATTTCCCTTTCTCAATGAGTGTTTAGTATTCCAGCTTTGTAATTACAATTTGGACCTAAACTTTTGCAGCAATAAATTATACAGCCTTTACTTTGGGCTTGAACAGCATGTTTGAAAGAATGGAGAACATGCCAATTGAAAATCATAACTGCTCTAAAGGCATATTTAAGTTTCACACAGGGGGATAAATTTGAGTTTGTGAGATTATCTAAAAGGATAGGGATTTGGCAGTCTGTTAAACATCTTTCTCCATTTTTATTTCCGTCATAAGAACATTTGGAAAAGAAGCAACAAATGATCCATAGACAAGGAGGCAATTTATGACCACATTTTTTTTCTTCACATTGATCTTAATGTTGGTTGAGACACAATTGTTGGCCAGGATATCAGGATTAGTCTCTTACTCTCTGAATACTGCTAGAACATAGAACATAGAACAGTACAGCACAGAACAGGCCCTTCGGCCCTCGATGTTGTACCGAGCAATGATCACCCACGTATCCACCCTATACCCGTAACCCAACAAACCCCCCCTTAACCTTACTTTTTAGGACACTACGGGCAATTTAGCATGGCCAATCCACCTAACCCGCACATCTTTGGACTGTGGGAGGAAGCCGGAGCACCCGGAGGAAACCCACACACACCCGGGGAGGACGTGCAGACTCCGCACAGACAGTGACCCAGCCGGGAATCGAACCTGGGACCCTGGAGCTGTGAAGCATTTATGCTAACCAGCATGCTACCATGCTGCCATGCTGTGAGATCTATCATGTCCATCTGAAGAGGACAGACAGGAAATCAATTTTACATCTTATCCAAAAGGCACACCCACAGTACTCCACTGATACTCGCCTGCATTATGTGCTCAAGTCTCTGGAGTGAGATCTGAATCCATACCATTCCAACTCAAGAAACATGGTCGCTATCACTGAGCTGCCAAGGCTGACATGGAGCATTGTCAGAAATTCCATGCTCATAGTTTCTCCAGGGCTTACGACACCAATTCTTCCCTAAATTACAGCTTGGGATTGGGAGAACCCCTGTGGAAAATTGAGGCAATGTGGTTCGCCTTTTGTCTAGCAACTGGCCATAGCCAATCCTGGTTTCATGACATTCCTGCCTAAATAATTATCATGAAGGTTAAGAGGGTCATTCAAAGTGCACATACATTACTGCTAATCATATAATTTACATTGCAGAAGGAGGCCATTTGGCCCATCGGATCTGCACTGGACCTTGGAAAGGGCAGCCTACCCAAGCCCACAACACCACCTTATCCCCGTAACCCCACCTAATCATTTTGGACACTAAGGGCAATTTAGCATGGCCGATCCACCTCACCTGCACATCTTTGGACTGTGGGAGGAAACTGGAGCACCAGGTGGAAAGCCACGCATTGCTTTCCATTAACAAAATGGAAGCTACCTTCTTATGATCCAAGTGTATGTTCTCAGACATTGTGGTGTGTGACAGCAATGCAAATAATTCTTCATCTTATTACTGTTGTGTTATGTACTCTGGGATAACACAGGCTGCAACTGGATGCAGCTTTAATCAAAAGATACTCCAGACCTTGAAGTTAGTTCAATCTGATTTATTGAACCAGTAGCACAGTTAGCACAGTTCTCTGTGAGTTTGACTCTCTGCTAACCTAAGTGTGGTTACTCTGTCTGACTGAACCAGACTAGCTCTTAGCCACGTGCTGGAGGTGTGATACTGTACATACACCCTGACTCACTCTGTAGATGTTCCATCAGTGGAAAGAGGCGGGGTGTGAGTGCCTCGTGCCTTTTATAGTGAGATACCACCCCTGAGTGTCCTGCCTGCTCATTGGTCATATCCTGTTCATTAGCTGCCTGTCTGTGCCTGTCTGTATATCATTATCTGCATGTCTGCATATCATGACATCTCTTTTTTTAATATTTTGTTGGCATATGGGAACATACTTACATGTGGCGGCATATATTAACATATTTACAAGCAGCGTCATATGTGAACGTATTTACATGTGAAGACAGCTGTCTAATGTGAGAAAACAGAACATAGCAAACAAAACAAATGTTCCTAAGTCCAGTCTCTGGGGCTTGCGTCTGATCCTTGTTGACCGCCGGAGAGGTGGTGGTGGGGACGACAGCGCCTTGACAGGTGGGATGGAAGCCTGACTGGTGGCCTCGTAGTTCGAGGTATCAGGAGGTGGCAAAACAATGGACAGAAACGGAGAAGAAAGCGGTTGCGGGCAGGCAACTTTGCGCAGTGCCCGTCCGTTTCGTCGTACAACAGAACCATCAGCCAGACGTACAACATACGAGCGGGGCGCAGCCTGTCGAACAACAACAGCTGGAGCAGACCAGCCACCATCCGGTATCTTGATCCTGACAGTGTCTGCCGGGGATAACACGGGCAAATCGGTGGCATGAGCATCATAGCCCTGCTTTTGGTGGTTTCAGAGTTGCTGCACCTTCTGCAGCACTGGGAGGTGATCCAGGTTGGGCAAGTGTATGGCTGGAGGTGTCGTTCGCAGGTCCCTGTTCATCAGGAGTTGAGCCGGCGACATGCCAGTGGACAGTGGGGTCGCCCTGTATGCAAGCAGCGCGAGGTAGATGTCAGAAGCAGAATCCGCGGCCTTGCAGATGAGCTGTTTCACAATGTGCACCCCTTTTTCAACTTTCCCATTGGACTGCAGATAGTGTGGGCTGGAAGTGACATGTTTGAAATGGTATGTCTTGGCAAATATAGACCACTCGTGGCTGTTGAAGCATGGGCCATTGCCACTCATGACAGTGAGTAGGATGCCATGCCTGGAGAACGTCTCCATACAGATCTTGATGAGGGTCCGAGATGTGAGGTCTGAGAGCTTCACGACTTCAGGGTAGTTGGAGAAATAGTCAATAATCAACAGTAGTCATGACCATTCACACGAAAGAGGTCGATGCCAACCTTGGACCACAGGGAGGTCTTGCTTTCATGTTCTCCTTACTCTGCGCTGGCTGGAAGCGTTGACAGGTCACACACTTGAGGACCATGTTCGAGATGTTCTGGTTAATACCGGGCCAGTAGACATCCTGCCTGGCTCTGTGTCTGCACTTCTCGACGCCCAGGTGTCCCTCATGGATTTGGTGGAGCACCAAGCTCTGGAGACAGAGTGGAATGACAATCCGGTCCAGCTTGAGGAGGATACCATCAATCACCATCAGGTCATCCTTTACATTGTAAAATTGAGGGCTCTGCCCTTTCTGCCAGCCATTGGCGAGGTGGTGCATGACATGCTGCAAGAGGGGGTCTTTGGCTGTCTCCTCATGGATAAGAACCACCTTCTCATCAGACGCCGGAAGGGTGCTAGCAAACAGCTGTTTGTGATTCAATCTGCCGGATGTTTTCCAGCAGTTCACTAGGCAAGGTGATGGAGCGGGACAATGCATCAGCGATGAGAGCTGCTTGCCAGGCGTGTACACTAAGTCAAAAGACATACCTTCTGAGTTTGAGGAGGATGCACTGCAAACGAGGCGTCATGTCATTCAGGTCCTTGTGGATAATGTGGACCAGAGGCCTATGATCCGTCTCGACAGTGAATGTCGGCACACCGTAGACATAGTTGTGAAACTTGAGAATGCCAGTGAGAACACCCAGGCATTCCTTCTCTATTTGCGCATACCTTGTTTCACTGGGCGCCATGGCCCTCGATGCATAGGCTACCAGTGCCCAGGATGAAGTGTCAGCGCGTTGAAGCAGCACCACACCGATGCCATCCTGGCTCGCATCTGTTGAGATCTTTGTCTGCCTGTCTGGGTTGAAAAATGTGAAGACGGGTGCAGTGGTGAGCTTGGCTTTCAGCTCCAACCACTGTGCCTGATGGCTGTCTTCCACTCAAAGGCAGTGGGCTTTTTCACCATGTTTCGTAGGGCCATGGTGTGTGAGGCCATGTTTGGGATGAACTTGCCCAGAAAAGTGACCATGCCCAGGAAGCGCAAAACCACCTTCTTGTCTTCAGAGACTTTCATGGCTTCGATGGCCTTGACCTTGTCTGTGTCCGGGCGCATGCCCTGCTGAGAGAACTGGTCACCTAGGAACTTGAGTGTCGACATGCCAAAGCAATATTTGGACCTGTTCAGCTTCAGGCCATTGGCATGGACACGGCGGAATACCTGCTGGAGACGGGAAACATGTTCTTCAGGGGTCATGGACCATATGATGATGTCGTCCCCTTCAATGCCCTCCATCATCTGCTCCATGATGCGGTGGAAGATCTCCGAAGCCGAGACAATGCCAAACGGCATGCGATTATAGCAATATCTGCCAAACGGTGTGTTCAAGGTGCACAGCCTTCAACTGGACTCATCCAGCTGGATTTGCCAAAATCCATGTGACGCATCTAACTTGGTGAAAAAACATGCGTGTGCCATCTCACTGGTGAGTTCCTCCCGCTTCGGGATGGGGTAGTGTTCACGCATTATATTCTTATTGAGATCCTTGGGATCAATGCAGATGCGCAGGTCTCCCGAAGGCTTTCTAACACACATCATCGAGCTGACCCAGTCAGTCGGTTCGGTTATCATGGAAATTATGCCATGTTGCTGAAGATCCTTGAGATGTGCCTTCAGCCGCTCCCTCAGCAGAGCCGGGACAAGGCTGATTTGGCATCAGGTCAAAACAGAATCTTGTATCGATATGGCAACGTGCCCATCCCGTCGATCACATCCGGATACTGAGCGAGGATGTCGTCAATGCCGGCCTGATGATCCACATTGGAGGATGTCGTTGTGTAAACCCGCTGCATGAGGTTCAGCTGCTTGCAGGCATGCGCACCAAGTAGGGATGCCCTCACTGGCTTGACAATTTCAAAACGTAACCGTGCATGGGTGCTCCGGGTGGAGACGAGTAGATGGCAGGATCCCAGTGCCGTGATTACATTTCCGTTGTAGTCCAGGAGCCTGCAGGCTGCTGGAAGGACCTTTGGGGGCTTCTTGTGTTTGAGATATGCCTGTGAGAGGAGGTTGGCAGAAGCACCTGTGTCCAGCTTAAACTGGATGGAGCAGTGGTTGACCTGCATCACCGCACGCCATTCATCCTCCGAATCCACAGGGAGGATGGATTGAATTTGTGATGAGTTGGATGTGGCATATTTAAATTTGGTAATGATGTCCACACAGTTGGCAGAGTCCAGGCATTCTTCCCCAGGATCTGTTGTGCTGCCAGGATCAGAATCCTGTAATCGTTGTTGCACACTCTGAACGCATCGTTGTCGGAATTGGGAGCACTGGCCCCTGACTGGTGGTGCAGACCTGCACAAGGCTGCATTGTGTCCAGGCTACCCGCAGTTTAAACATCACGTGCCTCTTGCATGGCAGTGTTTCTTTAAGTGAACGTTGCCACAGTTCGAGCACGTTATGACGTCGGCGTCCTGACGCTCCGCGTGTCGTTGCACATGCACAGTGCGGTCGGCAGACTTCTGCACCTGGGCAGTGAGGGTGTCGTCTGCTTCATTATCCCATTCGCATTGCGCGTGCGTGGGGCCCTGGGAAAAGTGCGCAAAATGGCCGCTTTCATCATGCTGAGGCGCTGCGCCCGGGAGATGGCCTGCACACTCTCTGCCTCGTGGGAGGCAAGTTTCTCATTTTCAGCCAATTTGCACTGGGCATAGCGATTTGTGGCATGCTCATGCACTGTGCATGTTTCAATCGCGACTGGCCGGGTCATGTGCTTGATGTTCAGTAGCTGCTCTCTCATAGGATCAGAGTGAACTCTAAAACTATTTGGTCTCTGATCATGGAGTCAGAAATATCTCCAAAGTTGCAGGACAGTGCCAGCAGGTGGAGGTTAGTTAAGAAGGAGTTGAAAGATTCACCTTTACCTTGTAGATACTGTTTGAATATGTAGCACTCGAAGATTTTGTTGGTATCCACTTCACAGTGACTGTCAAACTTGTCCAGGATGGTCTGAAACTTTGTCTTGTCCTGGCCTTGGTGAAGTGAAAAGAGTTGAAGAGTTTGATGGCTTGATCACCCGCTGTTGAGAGGAGAAGCGCGATCTTCCTTGCATCAGACACGATCTCGAGGTCTGAGGCTTCGATATACAGCAGAAACTTTTGCTTGACTGTCCGCCAGTTGGCACTGAGATTGCCAGAGGTCCTGAGCTGGTGAGGTGCCCGAATCTTCTCCGTGGTGCCGGGATACATTCGTCACGGAACGGACTGACATAAACCACCTAGATTAAGCAGTCTCCTGGTAGCATGTTGTGTTATGTATTCTGGGATAACACAGGCTGCAACTGGATGCAGCTTTAACCAAAAGATACTCCAGACCTTGAAGTTAGTTCAATCTGATTTATTGAACCAATAGCGCAGTTAGCACAGTTCTCTATGAGTTCGTCTTTCTGCTAACCTGAGTTTGGTTACTCTGTCTGACTGAACCAGACTAGCTCTTAGCCACGTGCTGGAGGTGTGATACTGTAGATACACCCTGACTCACTCTGTAGATGTTCATCAGTAGAAAGAGGCGGAGTGTGAGTGCCTCGTACCTTTTATAGTGAGATACCACCCCTGAGTGTCCTGCCTGCTCATTGGTCATGTCCTGTTCTCTGTGTTCATTAGCTGCCTGTCTGTGTCTGTCTGTATATCATTGTCTGCATGTCTGCACATCATGTGAATTACTATTCCTGATCAGACATCAACAGTTGCTAGGATACCAGACAGAAATCCCAATATTTTATTTTATTTGTAAGACTGTGAGGGAAGGATACTTTGTTCCAGGAGGGTCTCCACACACAAATAGGGATATGGTATATTAAAACAAATGTTATTATTAACATAGTATTAAACATCATACAACAAATAGCATACACTCATTAGTTAAACAATGCTTCACAATAAAATAAAACATTTAACTCCTAACTGTTACATTTTTTAAATCTCCAATCAATCAAAACCCACCTCAGATGAAAATCCACTTTTAAATACAGTTGGCAGACACAGAAATACTTAGTGTATTGAGATGTCTTGGAGAAATTGCTTTGAGAGAGATTCTTCAGGAAACAGCCCGCAGATTCTTGTTTAACTTCCCAGCATTTGGCAAAAGCTGCAGTTCTGCTCACAACAAAATCTAAAACTGAAACTCAAAACCTGACTGCTGCAGCCCCTGGCTCCTCTCATTAATTACATCTTCTCTATCCCACAAATTGGGTTATGGCCATCTTACAAAGGCTAACCATAACCGTTCAATTATCTAAACCCCAAGGAACCTTCAATCTATCACAAAATTCCATTTGCCCTATATAAGTGTACATTATACACAGTTAGAAAGAATGATGATCTAACTTTTACGATGCTTTAATTACACTTTCTGCAGCCCCAGTGCCTGCCTATCTTTTAAATCAGCTATTTAAAAAAACATACTGTAGCAGTAACACACATACTAACCCGGGATTTTAACCATTACTGCACCAGATACATATAATACAACATATATACCAACTACCAATTTCTGCATTCATCAGAAGCTCCCTGTGGCTTTCCAATGATGCTGAAAAGCTGATATAATTTGGTGTTTCCCCAAACATAATGGCAATGAGAGAAATGATTCTGACTTTGCAGATCAGACCTGGGTTCTTGAAAATGACAGTGACACAGAAGATACTGTCCTCCCACCTTTACTTGGCACTGGTAGAACATTTGGTGTAATATTGACTCTACACTTTCTCCTCACACAACCCATGAGACTCCTCGGGAGGGGTGTTTGGCTCAGTTGCTGGACAGCTGGAGTGGGCCAGGTTGGTGCCCACGAACAGCAATGTGTTAACAACCAGATAATCTGTTTTTGTGATGTTGAGGATTAAATATTCGGACACCAAGGACAACCTTCTCCTGCTCTTCTTTGAAATAATGCCGCAGGTTCACTTGAGAGAAGAGGTGGAGGCTGAGTTTAACATCTCACTCGAAAGATAATGCCAACAAGCGCCACTCTCTTAATTCTGTCATCAGTCTTGGGAGGCACAGTGATAGCATTGCTACCTTTAGACCAGAAGCTCTGGGTTCAAGTCCAACACAAGGAAGTTTAGGCCACGGAAAGAGTGTTCATAACCTGGTTCAACATTGTGATAATCGTCTGAGAAACCCTTCCATCGTATCCCACTATTCTCCTAAGGGAAAAATGGTGCAGGTGTGTGAAAAGATGCTAAAAAAATGTCAGAGGCAAGAGGGCTACCAATCAAACCACTGATGCTCCAAATTTCCAGTTCAAAATTTAGCTGGGGAATATTTCCAAATGAAAAAACTGCCTTTATTTTTCTGATGTTAAAGGAAAAGTTAGGAACAAATGTAGGATTGGAAGTCATGGAACTTGAGAACATGGCCCCTGAAAATTCCTGGTACTCCAGGAAAAAAGCATGGGTGGGATTCTCCCGAATCCCCGCGATGCCGGCGTAAAAAACGACGCAAAACACTCCGGCTTCGGGCTGACTGAAAGTTGCGGAATCCTCCGCACTTCCGGGGGCTAGGCCAGCACTGGAGAGGTTGGCGCCGTGCCAGCCAATGCCGAAGGGCCGGCGAGCTTCAGCGCATGCGCAGAACCGCCGGCATGGTTCCGTGCATTCACAGACTGGCTGGCGTATTCTAGCACATGCGCAGGGGGGTGTATTCTCTGCGCCGGCCATGGCGAAGCCCTACAGGGGCCGGCGCGGAAGGAAGGAGTGCCTCATGGCACAGGCCTGCCCGCACATCGGTGGACCCCGATCGCAGGCCGGGCCAGTGTGGGGGCCCCCCAGGGCCGGATCCCCCGGCGCCCCCCGCCGAGGACCACGCCAGCCGGCCTATCAGCCAGGTCCCACCGTGTGGGACCATGTCCAATTAACGCCGACAGGACTGGCCAGAAACTGACGGCTTCTCGTCCCATCCGGACCCCCGACCGGTGTGGCGTGATCCCCGCCCCCGCCTGGAAACTGGCGGCAGAGAATACGGCAGCCGGCGTCGGTGCGACGGGCGGGATTCACGCCACCCCCGGGGGAGTCTCCGACCCAGCGGGGGGTCAGAGGATCCCGCCCCATATGTCTGCGTACAAAAAAAAAATATTGCTTGTACTACTTACATTGCAGGAGTCTATGCCTGGAGAATTTCAGGGAAATGGGGGTCTCCTAGCTATAGATACTTCCAAGGCTGTGAGCTCTGACAATATTCCAGCAATACTACTTCTGCTCCAGAACTTGCCACGCCCCTAACTAAACTGTTCCAGTACACCTACAACACTGGCATCTACCTGGAAACGTCGAAAACTGCCCAAGTCCTGTACATAAGACACAAGACAAATCCAACCTGGCCAATTACTGCACTATCATAGAATTTACAGTGCAGAAGGAGGCTATTTGGCCCATCATGTCTGCGCCGGCCCATGGAATGTGCACCCTATCTAAGCCCACACCTGTACTCTATCCCTGTAACCCAGTAACTCCACTTGACCTTTTTGGACACTAAGGGAAATTTAGCATGGCCAATCCACCTGGCCTGCACATCTTTGGACTGTGGGAGGAAACTGGAGCACCCGGGGAGAACATGCAGACTGCCCACAGACAGTGACCCAAGCCGGGAATCGAACCTAGGACCCTGGAGTTGTGAAGCAACTGTGCTATCGTCAGTAAAATGATGGAAGTGGGTCATCAACAGTGCTATCAAACAGCATTTACTCAGCAGTAACCTGCTCACAGATGCGCAGTTGGGTTCTGCCAGAGTCACTAGCTCCTGACATCATTACAGTCTTTGCTCAAACATGGACAAAAGAGCTGAATACTAGAGGTGAGGTGAGAGTGGCTGCCCTGGACATCAAGGCAGAATTTAACTAAGTATGGCATCTAGGAACCCTAGCAAAACTGGAGTCAATGGGAATCAGGAGAAAACCCTCCACTGGTAGGAGGCATACCTGGCACAAAGGAAGATGGTTGTGGTTGTTGGAGGTCAATCATCTCAGTTCCAGGACAGTGTTGTGTCCTCAGCCCAATAATCTTCAGCTGCTTCATCAATGACTTTACTTCCACCATAAAGTCAGAATGGGAATGTTTACAGATGATTGCACAATGTTCAGCAGCATTCGTGACTCCTCAGATACTGAAGCAGTTCATGTCCAAATGCAGCAAGACCTGGACAATATCCGGGCTTAGACTAACAAGTGGTGAGTACCATTCATGCCACACAAGTGCCAGACAATAACTATCTGCAACAGGAGAGAGTCAGATCATCTCCCCTTGACAATCAATGGAATTACCATTGCTGAATTCCCCCACTATCACCATCCTGTGGGTTACCATTGATCAGAAACTGAACTGGGCTTGCCATATAAATACAGTGGCTACAAAATCAGGTCAGAGGCTCGCAATCCTGTGGTGGGTAGCTCACCTCCTGACTCTCCACAGTCTGTCCACCACCTACAAAGTACAAGTCAGGAGTGTGATGGAATAAGGTTCACTTGCCTGGATTAGTGCAGCTCCAAAAGCACTGGCGAGGCTCAACACCATCCAGGACAAAGCAGCCCACTTAATTGGCAAACATCCATAAACATTCAGTCCCTCCACCACTGGCGAACAGTGGCATCAGTGTGTACCATCCACCAGTTGCACTGCAGGAACTCACCAAAGCTCCTCAGACAGCACCTTCCAAATCCATGACCATCAACATCTAGAAGGACAAGGACAGCAGAAACCTGGGAACCCCACCACCTGGAGGTTTCCCTCCAAGTCACTCACCATCCTGACCTGGAAATATATTGACTGTTCCCTCACTGTCGCTGGTCGAAAATCCCTAACAGCATTGTGGGTGTACCTACACCTCAGGGACAACAACGGTTCAAGAAGTCAGCTCATCACCACCTTCACAAGGGCAATTAAGGATGGGCAATAAATGCTGGCCTAGCCAGTGACACCCATATCCCGTAAATGAAAAAAAAATTAGGCCTGGTTTTTAGTGGAGGAACCTAGAGCAAAGACCAGGCTATAACACAGACAGGTACAGGGTCATGTCTATGAAGCTGGATACAAGCTGAGAATCCTACATGAAGAGACAGACCCTAATAAAGAAGTTAAGGATAAAGACTGAGGTTATAATACCCAATATAAACTGTGGCATTTAAGCAAATAACCATGTCCTTAATGCAGGACACAAAGTGGATCATGTATGCAAAGGGCCAGACCTTATGTGTATCACTGCCAGATGAAGATTAGGAAATAAGGCAAGGGAAGCAAAGAAGTATTCGGCAGTTAATATGTATGGTATAATATACATAAAAATACTACCTTAGGACTTTATATCTTTTTGTTCGCCTAAATTGTGCTGAAAATTGATTTTGAGCTTGTGTTTATTTGAAAAAAATCTTTTGTGTTTGCCTGCTTCAGTGAGTTAAGGTAAACTATCAAATTCCACTTTGAACAAATTCCCTCCGAGAATCCAGCTTTCACACAATTAGTTGCCAGTGAAGCTAAACACAGCCATCATTCAGTGGCAACTTGTGGAGTCAATATGTGGGGGGTCTTCTCTTGACCATTTTCATTTGAACCAAACACCACTGAGAGAATGATAAGAACTCTGGAAAGTAAAAGGGACAGCATTGAACTTGGGAAAAAAGGAATGGCCCCAGGTCTGCAGGGTGATGTGAACAATCTCATTTCACGATTAGGTCTGATAGTTCACTTAGAGTACACTCGTGAATTTCAGCCTGAATAAAGAAATATGTCAGTTCGTCAGAATGCCACACACGAACATAAAGGTTGTGCTCAAGGGCTATTTCGGTAATATAATCAGTTAATATCTTGATTGCTATCCCTTGAGTAATTATGTCAGTGGTTAAATTGCAATGATCTCTTTTCTTTCTTCTCTGTTACACATGGAAATAATAACAATGTTAAAAGAAATCCTTCCTGAAAAATAAACTTTAAGGGCATGATATTCATGTGCCCTGACCTTTTGTAGAAGTGTGGCAATTTGGGCCATATTAACAAAGTTTGCCCAGCGCTCTGTCTGAATGGTTTCAGTGCTCACACCTGCTCCTCCAGCACTGCACCCCCTTCCTCAATACTGTTTGGAGCTCCGTGCACAACAGGAGGCCTCAGCAGTATTGCTGTGACTGCATAGAACAGTCTTCTCTCTCTTAAAGGCAGGCTTCCTCCTTAGGGGGAAGGTGTACAACAAGATTGTTGCATTGGAAATTCTTGCAAACAGAGGTCCAGAGGGTGACACAAGAGTTGCCATGGAGGTGCCCGGAGAATGGGCAGGAGGAGAGATGCCACAGTGCCATGGGACATCTGGAGACCCTCAGGAACACTCTCAGAAGAGAATGGGAGCAGGTGACCCAACCCGAGGAGCTAGTAGCTATACCACAAGAATTCTAATGACCTCACATTGATGGTAAAGCTCAACGTGACATTTCCTGCTCATCAGCAAGCTAACATCTCACACTATTTCATGCACCACACCTCCATCACTTGCCCCAGTGAGTTCCAGCACACCCTGGCATTCAGGACTCACGGTTAACATTCAGATACTCCACCTCACTCTTAAACATCTACCGATGCTGCCTCACAGCCATCACTCTTTACCTCCGCATACCTTCAGCTCTCTGTTATGGAAGGCACATTGCCCAAATACAGTGCAACATAATCACTGACATTTTCCCCATTCTTTTGCAGGACAAGGTTACACACAGTAGAAGTGAGTAGAGTAGAACCAGAGAGAGACAAGGACATCTGAGCCCGATAGAGACGATAGTTCTCAGCATTATGGGTTCGGTTTAGATTTAGATTTAGAACAGTACAGCACAGAACAGGCCCTTCGGCCCTCGATGTTGTGCCGAGCAATGATCACCCTACTCAAACTCACGTATCCACCCTATACCCGTAACCCAACAACTCCCCCCTTAACCTTACTTTTTAGGACACTACGGGAAATTTAGCATGGCCAATCCACCTAACCCGCACATCTTTGGACTGTGGGAGGAAACCGGAGCACCCGGAGGAAACCCACGCACACACGGGGAGGACGTGCAGACTCCGCACAGACAGTGACCCAGCCGGGAACCGAACCTGGGACCCTGGAGCTGTGAAGCATTGATGCTAACCACTATGCTACCGTGCTGCCCTTGTGATAGGGTCAGCAGCTGATAGGTTGTGATAGGGTCAGCAGCATCCAACATCACTGGCAACATTGAGGATGATGGCATGTCTCTTCTCAACTCATAGAACACTCTCATGCTTTTATCCTCTATGATGAACAAGCAGATAGTAGTGTGCCCAAAGACCTCGTGCTTTCTACTGCCCTTCCACCACTCCCATCCTCCCTCACACCAACATACCCACTTCGGGCACCAGAGAGCAGCCACCTGGCCAGTCACAACAACCCAAGGAGGAGGAAAGAGTGTAACAGCACAGCCCTTGGGAAGAACCCTCAACCCCTGATCTGGCACTATTAGCCACCAGCACCTCGATTTGCAAACATTGGCCTGAACCATCTTAATCTGGTCACCATACAATGATTCATGATGAATGTTAAAGGATTGGATTGGATTGGATTTGTTTATTGTCACGTGTACTGAGGTACAGTGAAAAGTATTTTTCTGCGAGCAGCTCAACAGATCATTGAGTACATGGGAAGAAAGGGGAATAAAAGAAAATACATAATAATACACAAGGTATACAATGTAACTACATAAGCACTGGCATCGGATGAAGCATACAGGATGTAGTGTTAATGAGGTCAGTCCATAAGAGGGTCATTTAGGAGTCTGGTAACAGCGGGGAAGAAGCTGCTTTTGAGTCTGTTCGTGCGTGTTCTCAGACTTCTGTATCTCCTGCCCGATGGAAGAAGTTGGAAGAGTGAGTATGCCGGGTGGGAGGGATCCTTGATTATGCTGCCCACTTTCCCCAGACAGCGGGAGGTGTAAATGGAGTCAATGGATGGGAAGCAGGTTCGTGTGATGGACTGTTCACGACTCTCTGACGTTTCTTGCGGTCCTGGGCCGAGCAGTTGCCATACCAGGCTGTGATGCAGCCCGATAGGATGCTTTCTATGGTACATCTGTAAAAGCTGGAAAAGGTTAATGTGGGCATGCCGAATTTCCTTAGTTTCCTGAGTAAGTATAGGCGCTGTTGTGCTTTCTTGGTGGTAGCGTCGTCGTGGGTGGACCAGGACAGATTTTTGGAGATGTGAACCCCTAGGAATTTGAAACTGTTAACCATCTCCATCTCGGCCCTGTTGATTCTGACAGGGGTGTGTACAGTACTTTGCTTCCTAAAGTCAATGTCCAGCTCTTTAGTTTTGCTGGCATTGAGGGAGAGATTGTTGTCGCTGCACCACTCCACTAGGTTCTCTATCTCCCTCCTGTATTCTGACTCGTCGTTATTCGAGATCCTGACCACTATGGTCGTATCGTCAGCAAACTTGTAGATGGAGTTGGAACCAAATTTTGCCACGCAGTCGTGTGTGTACAGGGAGTAGAGTAAAGGGCTAAGTACACAGCCTTGTGGGGCCCCGGTATTGAGGACTATTGTGGAGGAGGTGTTGGTGTTCATTCTTACTGATTGTGGTCTGTTGGTCAGAAAATCAAGGATCCAGTTGCAGAGTGGGGAGACAAGTCCTAGATTTTGGAACTTTGATATGAGCTTGGCTGGGATTATGGTGTTGAAGGCGGAACTGTCGTCAATAATTAGGAATCTGACGTAGGAGTCCTTGATGTCGAGATGCTCTAGGGATGAGTGTCGGCCAGGGAAATGGCGTTGGCTGTGGACCGGTTGCGATGGTATGCGAATTGCAGTGGATCAAGGCGTTCCGGGAGTATGGAGGTGATGCGCTTCATGATCAACCTCTCGATGCACTTCATTATGACTGAAGTCAGGGTCACCGCATGGTAGTCATTGAGGCACGTTGCCTGGTTTTCTTTGGCACTGGTATAATGGTGGTCTTCTTGAAGCAGGTGGGGACCTCGGAGTGGAGAAGGGACAGGTTAAAGATGTCCGCGAATAACTCTGCCAGCTGGTCCGTGCAGGCTCTGAGTGCACGACCAGGGATCCCGTCCGGGCCCGTCGTCTTCCGAGGGTTCACTTTCAGGAAGGCCGATCTGACTTTGGATGCTGTGATAAAGAACAAAGAACAAAGAAAATTACAGCACAGGAACAGGCCATTCGGCCCTCCCAGCCTGCGCCGATCCAGATCCTTTATCTAAACCTGTCTCCTATTTTCCAAGGTCTACTTCCCTCTGTTGCCACCCGTTCATATACCTGTCTAGATGCCTCTTAAATGATGCTATCGTGCCCGCCTCTACCATCTCCGCTGGTAAAGCGTTCCAGGCACCCACCACCCTCTGCGTAAAAAACTTTCCACGCACATTTCCCTTAAACTTTCCCCCTCTCACCTTGAAATTGTGACCCCTTGTAACTGACACCCCCACTCTTGGAAAAAGATTGTTGCTATCCACCCTGTCCATACCTCTCATAATTTTGTAGACCTCAATCAGGTCTCCCCTCAACCTCCATCTTTCCAGTGTAAACAATCCTAATCTACTCAACCTTTCTTCATAGCTAGCACCCTCCATACCAGGCAACATCCTGGTGAACCTCCTCTGCACCCTCTCCAAAGCATCCACATCCTTCTGGTAATGTGGTGGCCAGAACTGCACGCAGTATTCCAAATGTGGCCTAACTAAAGTCCTATACAACTGTAACATGACCTGCCTACTCTTGTACTCAATACCCCGTCCGATGAAGGCAAGCATGCTGAATGCCTTCTTGACCACTCTATCAACCTGCGTTGCCACCTTCAGGGTACAATGGACCTGAACTCCCAGATCTCTCTCTACATCAATTTTCCCCAGGACCCTTCCATTGACCATATAGTCCGCTCTTGAATTTGATCTTCCAAAATGCATAACCTTGCATTTGCCTGGATTGAACTCCATCTGCCATTTCTCTGCCCAACTCTCCAATCTATCTATATTTTGTTGTATTCTCTGACAGTCCTCCTCGCTATCTGCAACTCCACCAATCTTAGTATCATCTGCAAACTTGCTAATCAGACCACCTATACCTTCCTCCAGGTCATTTATGTAGATCACAAACAACAGTGGTCTGAGCACGGATTCCTGTGGAACACCACTAGTCACCCTTCTCCATTTTGAGACACTCCCTTCCACCACTACTCTCTGTCTCCTGTTGCCCAGCCAGTTCTTTATCCATCTAGCTAGTACACCCTCAACCCCATCCGACTTCACTTTTGCCATCAACCTGCCATGGGAAACCTTATCAAACGCCTTACTAAAGTCCATGTATATGACATCTACAGCCCTTCCCTCATCAATTAACTTTGTCACTTCCTCAAAGAATTCTATTAGATTTGTAAGACATGACCTTCCTTGCACAAAACCATGCTGCCCATCACTGATAAGTCTATTTTCTTACAGATGTGAATAGATCCTATCCCTCAGTATCTTCTCCAACAGTTTGCCTACCACTGACGTCAAGCTCACAGGTCTGTAATTCCCTGGATTTTCCCTGCTACCCTTCTTAAACAAAGGGACAACATTAGCAATTCTCCAGTCCTCCGGGACCTCACCCGTGCTCAAGGATGCTGCAAAGATATCTGTTAAGGCCCCAGCTATTTCGACCCTCACTTCCCTCAGTAACCTGGGATAGATCCCATCCGGTCCTGGGGACTTGTCCACCTTAATGTCTTTTAGAATACCCAAAACTTCCCCTTTCCGTATGACAACGACCTAGAGTATTTAAACATCCATCCCTAGCCTCAACATCCGTCTTGTCCCTCTCCTTTGTGAATACCGATGCAAAGTACTCATTAAGAATCTCACCCATTTCCTCTGAGTCCACGCATAAATTCCCTCTCTTGTCTTTGAGTGTGCCAATCCTTTCCCTAGTTACCCTCTTGCTCCTTACATACGAATAAAAGGCTTTGGGATTTTCCTTAACCCTGTTCGCCGAAGATATTTCATGACCCCTTTTAGCCCTTTTTATTGCGCGTTTGAGATTCGTCCTACTTTCCCGATATTCCTCCAAAGCTTCATCAGTTTTGAGTCGCCGTGATCTTACATATGCTTCCTTTTTCATCTTAGCTAGTGGGTATGGGTGAGTTATGGGCTGCTGGGGCACTTGACAGCGGATTGTTGGTTACCTGCTCGAACCGAGCATAGAATGCATTGAGTTCATTGGGGTGGGTTGCGCTGCTGCCCGAGATATTGCTCGGCTTCGCTTTGTAGCCCGTTATGTTGTTTAGTCCTTGCCACAATCGGCGAGAGTCTATCTGTGACTCTAGCTTGGTTTGATATTCTCTCTTGGCATCTCAGATGGCTTTGCGGAGGTCGTACCTGGGTTTCTTGTATAGGTCAGGGTCATCTGACTTGAACAGCTCAGATCTGTCCTTCAGTAGGGAGTCAATCTTGTGATTGAGCCATGGTTTCCTGTTGGGGAACATACGTACTGCTTTCTTCGGCACGCAGTTGTCCACATATTTGCTAATGAAGTCTGTGACGGTGGTGGCACACTCATTTAAGTTTGTGGCTGAGTTCTTAAATATGGACCAGTCCACTGTCTCTTAGCAGTCATGTAGGAGCTCTTCTGTTTCCTCGGACCAGCACTCCACAACCTTCTTAGCTGAATTCTCCCTCTTCAGTTTCTGCTTGTATGCCGGGAGAAGGAGCACTGTCTTATGGTCTGATTTCCCAAAATGCGGTCGGGGGATGGGACGGCAGGCGCCCTTGATTTTTGAGTCGCAGTGGCCAAGAGTGTTGTTGCCCCGGGTGTGAGATGTGCTGGTGGAATTTTGGCAGTACACTCTTGAGGTTGGCCTTGTTGAAGTCTCCGGCCACGATGAACAAGGCCTCCGGGTGTTCTGTTTTGCAGTTGCTTATAACGGTGTACAGTTCATCCAGCGCCTTCCTCACTTCTGCCTGGGGTGGGATGTAGACCGCTGTGATAATGGCTGAAGTGAACTCACGTGGAAGATAGTATGGGCGGCACTTCACGGTCAGGTATTCCAGGTCCGGGGAGCAGTAGGTCGCCAGGGTCACCATATCCAAGCACCCAGAGGAGTTGATGAGAAGGCAAACCCCTCCACCCTTCGCTTTGCCTGATGACGTGGTGCAGTCCATCCAGTGAATTGAGAAGCCTTCAGGTTGTATGGCACAGTCTGGTGAGGTGGGGGTGAGCCATGTCTCTGTGAAACAGAGCACACAGCAGTCTCTTACTTCCCCCTGAGAGGTAAGTCTGGCGTTAAGTTCATCCAGCCTGTTTTCAATCGCTTGGATGTTTGCCAGGAGTATGCTGGGGAGAGGGGTATTGAAACTGCATTGCTTCAGTCTAACTTGCAGACCACTGCGTTTCCCTCGCTTCCTCGGTCGGCGGCTGCAGCTGGATGATCCTGGGATCCGATGGGAGAAGTCTGACCTTGTGGAAGGTAGGTGGTTGCGTCTGGCAGGGTCCAGAGCGGCGGCGGGGACCAGGGCGCTGGTTACGTTTCCGGGGTCACGTGTGGCAGGGTCCCGGGTGCTGGTTGAGGTAGAGGGTTGCTAGGGGGGCATGTTTGCGATCCGGATGGGTCCCGGCATTCTGCGGGCACATGAATACCTTGCAGCACGTTCAGGTCCTCGCGCGGGTTCTCTGCCATTTCGGGGGTCCTGGGTTGTGGGCAGGGGCTTCCTGAGGCGGGTTGGGCTGAGTCCCGTGGTCTCCCTCCCTGGGCGCTCCTGAGGTCGGGTCCTGAAGTATGCCTGGTCGGGCCTCCGCGTGGATATTTCTTTCTTCCATCTCCAGGTAGGTCGGGTTGCTGGACGGGCCTCTCCAGGTCGGGTCGCTGGGTGGCTCTCTCGGGGTCGAGTTGGGCCAGGTCTCGTCGGTGGGGGTCGGGTCGGGAGCTCCGGGGACTGGGCTGGGCTATCTGGGGGCTGGCGTCAGTTGTTAGGCCGGGTTGGGAGCTCCGAAGTCTGGCTCAGCTCCAAATCGAGGTTGGGGCTTCACTTCCGGTTTGGGCCCAATCCACTTCCAGGTCGTGGAGGTCACGTCGGGTCGGGCCTCGGAGGATGTTCAAGCCTGCAAGAAAAGATATAAGAGAGAGATTAGCAATAATGTTAGTCTTAGAATTAAATTTTAAACGATTACAACGAGTATAAGTTAAGTAAAAAGTGGGTCTGTTGGGGAGAGCTCGCAGAGAGTCGCCTCGCTCTGGCGCCATCTTCTGGATATATAGACCAGGAGTAACTTCAGTTGGGGGGATCTACCCATGTTTGAATAAGTTAATACTCAGTGTGGTGGCTCCGAAATGTCATTGCACCACCTGTGTGAGAATATGATTGGCTAATTCAACATATTAAACTGGTTCCCATTGGGTGAGATTATGATTGGCTGATTCTACAATGAATCTCATCAGCTCCCTTTTCAAAGTCTTGATGTCTTGAAACATTTGGCCCAAAGATGGGCACAATGATATGGCTATAGACTAACTGTAGCAATTTGGCATTACCTTTTAATGTTTATATTTTATATGCTTAATTATAAAGCCAAGGATCCCACATGACTTATCTTAGAGCTTTATGAATTTGTCTATACGCTTTTAAAGATTTGGTGATTTGAACAATTATTTAATAGTTTCTCATTTTGTGCATATATCCGCCCATTATTTTTCCTCTCAAAGTGAATGGATAGAAATCACAGGCAATGACTGCGCCGTTGCTTTCTAATAGCCATTTTATATTTACACGATCCTGCACAGTGTCAGAAAGTGCCACTCATTATCGTAGGAGGAGAAGACAGCAGCACAAAGTTTCTTTGGCTGCAGGTGGTAAGATAAAAATATCTTTGGTGGTCACGGCCGTTCTCCAAGTGAACGAGCAGAAATTTGCGAATGGGATGTGAGAATCCCTACAGTGCTGGACGAGGCCATTCAGCTGATCAAGTTCCCACTGACCCTCCCAAAGAGCAACCTACCTAAGCCCACTCTCCGCCTATGCCCATAACCCCACCCAACCTGCATATCTTTGGACTGTGGGAGGAAACCAGGGCACCTGGAGGAAACCCAGGCAGACACGGGGAGAATGTGCAAACTCCACACAGTCACTCAAGGTCAGAATCAAACCCAGGTCCCTGGCGTTGTGAGGCAGCAGTGCTAACCACTGTGCCGGGTCCAGAGGCAGCAATTGCAGGCATACTCATTGACTGCAAAGGAGATAATGAGTGTGTTTGTGTTGGATGCTTGGTATGCACCCTGACTGACCTGTATTCTCCATTGACTTCATCGGAGAGCATAAGCAGGTGGAGATTGAAATAGGCAGCAGACCTGTACTTGTCCATTCAATTAAAATTACACCCCAAGATGTTTCCCACCCCTGGATGCAGGGTACCCACGCTGTGAATTAAGGCATATACCCTCACCAGGGCATTACAACTCTTCCCCTGGTAGGCATGGGTGAAACAACAGCAAAGAACATATGAGCAGAATGATTGATACCTTTGAACAGGGGAGATACGGGCAGATAGGCGGCAGCTGATCCGATTTGAGCACCTTTCCCCCACCTAAGTAATCATGCAATAGGAGGAAACACATTAACGCAGGCTGATTGGTGAAATAAGTCAGGAGTGGCTCCATATGGGAAACCCCGTTTCCGTATATTTCTTATTTGCCTATCTTTATGATGATATTTTGTTCAAGAAATATGTTCGCAAAAAGCTGAATTTTACTGTAGCTTTCAATGAAAATGTAGATACAGACTAAAACATCTGTTGCAAACAGGCAACATGGAACAATCATGTAGTCAGAAAAATAGGCAAACAGAGTCAGCCGGTAACAGGAAAGTGACGGATGGATTATTACGAGGCAGGCAGGTAATCGCCAGGCAGGAAAAGTTCCCTTCCAGTCGGGGAACACTTGAACAGTCAAGGGCATTCAGTCCTGATCTTCGGATAAGCGTACTCCAAAGCGGCCTTCAGGATGCGTGACAACGCAGAATCACCGAGCATAAAGAGTCAAGTTCCGCACGCATGAGTAAGGCCTCAACCGGGACCTTGGATTCATGTCTCACTACATTGAACCCACTACCATCTGGCCTGGGCTTGCGAAATCCTACCAACTGTCCTGCCTTGAGACAATTCACACCTCTTTAACCTGGGATTATCCCTCTCTCCAGTTGCACCATCTGGACCTGTAAAGACTTAGTTACCTGCAAGACTCTCTTTCAAAGTATCACCTTAAATCATTGGCTTTGACTTTATATGCTGTGTTTGTGTAACCTACCTCTTCACTCGCCTGATGAAGGAGCTACACTCTGAAAGCTAATGATTCCAAAGAAACCTGTTGGACTATAACCTGGCTTCTTACTGTGCCCACCCCAGTCCGGCATCTCTACATCAGGAATATTAAGAGAAGGGTAATGTTGAATTGAAATTACATTACAATTACCAAGCAATACGCATTCTTAGTTATAGGCACTGAAGTACATATAAATGTCATCATTTAAGTACTTCACTGAATACCCCGACCAGGTAAGAAATAGGTCTACATCGATACCTTTCCATGCTTTATTATATGGGGCTGAATTGTTAATCCTTGGTGTTGTCTTGACTGCTCTGGATGTCGTGATGGCAACCAGAGCTGACGTGGAGTGGATTTAATGAAGCATTTTCCAAAATGTTAACTTTTTGTTTGGAGAGTCCAGATTCGTGACATGAAGCCATTGTCATACGCTGGGGACTGAGGGCCTAAGATCAATCTTAGCTTCTATATTATTTTGATCTGGGCAGTTTGAGTGTAACGCCAGGTTGCCACACAGGCGCAGCGTATTCAACCAAGGGAGGATGTAGCCTCTTAATCTCTAGGATTTAAATTTCTCACTTTTCTAATTACCAACAGAGTGTTGATCTTCTATGTTTGACATCTCTCCTATTCTGAGGTTCAGACATATGAAAATTGTCAGATAGGCAGAAAATGATTGGTACATCTGGCCTTTCTTGTGGTCATGTGCATTCACCATGTAATTTGTAAAAATTCATTTATGGGATGTGGGTATCGCTGGCTAAGCCAGCATTTATTGTTCCTCCCTAATGGCCCTTGAGAAGGTGGCAGGGAGCTGCCTTCTTGAACCACTGCAGTCCCTGAAGTGTAGGCACACTCACAGTGCTGTTAGGGATGGAGTTCCAGGATTATGATCCAGCGGCAGTGAAGATATGGCGATATATTTCCAAATCAGGCTGGTGAGTGACTTGGAGGAGAACCTCCAGGTGGTGGTATTCCCATGTATCTGCTGCCCTTATCCGTATAAATGGTAGCAGTCATGGGTTTGGAAGAATCTGCCGAAGGAGCCTTGGTGAGATTTTAGGTGGCACAGTGGTTAGCACCAGGGACCCAGGTTCAATTCCGGCCTTGAGTCATTGCCTGTGTGGAGTATCATAATATCCACTCATGTATATCATGAGATGCAGACAGGCAGTGATTGACACACAGGATAACCAATGAACACACACGACACAGAACAACCAATCACCAGACAGGACACCACCATTATAAAGCCCACAGAGCATTAAGGCTCTTTCTCTCTCTCACAGGACACGGCTAGGGAGATAGTCACAGTGCACAGGCCAATGAACAACATCACCATGTGGTAGAGAGCTAGTCTGGTCAAGCCAGTAGGAGGTTATCAGTTAGGTTAATACAGTGTCAACCCACAGCAGATTATGTACAGCAATCAGCAGGTTCAATAAAAGTGTTGGACCGTCTCCTGTGTCGGAAGCCTGTTTCTCATTTTACTTCATCCAGTTGCAGTCGATGTTAAAACAACACAGATAACACCCTGGAGTTTACATGTTCACCCCGTGTCTGCGTTGATTTCCTCCCACAGTTCACAGATGTGCAGGTTAGGTGGATTGGCCATGCTAAATTACCCTTTAGTATCCAGGTTAGGTGGGGTTACAGGGGGAGGGTGGGGGGAGTGGGCCTAGGTAGGGAGCTCTTTCAGAGGGTCAGTGCAGACCCGAGCCGGATAAGCTAAAAGTAATCTCTCCAAAATCTGCTTCAGTTGTTATGTGCTCCCTTGGTCTTAAACACAGGCCAATAATGTCCTTGTTGCTGCTGACTCTGTGGAAGGGTGATAGCAGCATCTTTAGATGTTTAAATGGGGTTTTCACTGCATCTCCAACAAAGTTAAAACAAATTAGGTCTGAAAAAATTCTGCTCTGTGGCATCCTGTTAATGCATGCTGCCAAAATGCATAATATCAGGCAATTTCTTTTGTTAATCTCTCGATTTTGTGAAGAGTTTTTGCTGCCATTATTCACAGGTTATTTGCTTGTCGCTAAGTCTAATTAAATGTGATTTCATAGGTAGCCCATTATTGTTGATGGCTGTGGAGATGGGGCATTAACAATTCAAACTGCAAAGTAACAGCAAGCCATTTATGTCACTATGCAACCTTTTTAACAGATCGTACCCCAACGTTACAAGGGCCTTTGGCAGAAGCCGCTTAGTATCCTTTCCTACCAGCAATCTACTAACGTTAATGGAAATTTTCAACAGAATAAATACTTTTTTTGGGGGGTCTGAAAGAGCTCAAATGTCATATTTGCAAGAGCTTGCAGTACAGTTTTCTGTACAGACTATAGGAGCTCTGAACATATAACTCATGATAAACAATGCACAAATGTGTTGTGAAGTTCCAACAGCTTTTTATAGATGTAAATATATCAAATAAAGGGTCGGCCTATTAGAAACTTAGAGCAGAGGTACAGCTCCATCTAGTGGCCATCAGGCCTCACCTTAATAGTATTTCATGGAATAAAAAAATAAGTAGTCACCCTAGTCCCAGATAACCATAGCTGCTTTCCCCTTTGAGAGGGAGAGCTGACTGGTGGTGATTTAACCTGAGGATCACCACACCTCCAGCAAGGGGCAAGATTGAGCAGGCCGGGCCTTCATAAATAACCTCAGCCAGTATGGGAACCCGTGCTGCTGGCCTCGCTCTGCATCACAAACCAGCTGTCCAGCCAACTGAGCTAAACCAGCCATCTAGTGCCCATTATGCCTTGACCTTAATAGTTTTTCATGGAATATGCACACAGAGTGAAACACTATTGCAGAATCTATTTATCATTCATCTCTTCTAGGTGAACTCCATTACCAGATTAAATTTGCGTAACCCCGTGGAAGTGTGATGCCCTGATAGTCTAATCATTGGTGACTGGTTAATGAGTAGGTGCAGGGCAGGAGATTTACAGTGTACAAGGAACAGACTCAAAATCCTACCTGAGATGTACAAGTGCTGTAACATTCATCTGCTCTATTCTAGATTTCTGATCTGGGCCATTGAGTACCAAAGTGGAGAAGGCTCCGGGATAGAATTTCCACAACTGTTCTTCCGAGATGCCACTATAACCTCGGAAAAAACCAGCAGGCAAACTGTGAAGTGCTGATTCTCCAGGGTTTTCACCATTCGGTGCTTTTAGTTCAGATTTCCAGCATCCGGAGTATTTTGCTTTTATTTTCACTACTGGGGTTTAGTGGAAACTCCAGCATTCTACCCCATTAAGATCAGAGTTTGGATGAATAAATTGAACCAGACTGCCACATTTGGAAAGGTATAGGTTAATCAAGGAAAGGCAGAATGGAGTTGTTAAAGGCAAATCCTGTCTGAAAGGCAAATCCCATTTACCACCACTCTCCTCCATCTGGTTGAACTTGTCCTCTCACTGAACAATTTCTCCTTTAATTTGTCTCACTTCCTCCAAACAAAAGGGCGTGGCTATGGGTACCCGCATGGGTCCTCGTTTTGTCTATCTCTTTATTGAGTATGTCGAACATTCCCTGTTCCAGTCCTACTCCAGCCCCACCCACAACTCTTTTATTGGTACATTGATGACTGTTCCGGTGCCGCCTCATGTTCCCGTCTGCACCTGGAAAGATGTATTAGTTTTGTTTCCAATTTCCATCCCTTTATCATCTTCACATGGTCCATCTCCACTATTTCCCTTCCCTTCCTAGACTTTTCTATCTCCATTTCTGGGTGTAGACTGCCTACTAGTATCCATTACAAACCTACTAACTCCCGCAGCTTTTCACACCCCACATCCTGTAAGGACTCCATCCTATTCTCCCAGTTCCTTCGCCTCCATCTCATCGATTCCGATGGTGCCACTTTCCAAAATGGTGCTGCTGACATGTCATCCATCCTCAATCATGGTTTCCCACCCACTGTGGTCGACAGGGCTCCCAAACGTGACCGACCCGTCTGCCACACCTCTGCTCACAATCCTTACCTCCTTCCCTCCCAGAACCAAGCTATGTCCTCACTTTTCACCCCACCAGCCTCCGCCTTCAAAGACTCATCCTCCGCCAGTGCCACCAACTCCAACATGATGACATCACCAAACACAGCTTCTCCTTACTCCCCTTATCAGTATTCCGCAGGGATTATTCCCTCTGAGATACCCTGGTCCACTCCTCCATCATCCCAACACCTCACCCTCTTCCCACAGCATCTTCCCATGTAATCGCAGAAGGAGTGACACCTCCCCCTTTACCTCCTCCTTGCTCACCATTCAAGGACCTAAACTCTCTTCTCCGGTGAAACAATACTTCATGTGCACCTCCTTCAATCTGGTCTATTGTATTCACTGCTCCAAATGCAGTCTATTCTACAAAGGAGAGACTAAACGCAAATTGGGTGATCCGCTTTGCAGAACAGCTTCACTCTGTCCACAAGCAGGTCCCAGATCTTCCTGTCAATGGCCATTCCAACTCACCATCCTGTTCTCATATCCATATGTCTGTTCTTGGCTTGTTACAATGTTCCAGTGAAGCCCAGCACATACTGGAGGAACAACACCTCATCTTCTGATTAGGTACATTACAGCCTTCCACTTAACATTGAGTTCAACAACTTCAGACGGTGAACACGTTCCTCCACCTTCACCCTTTTCTTATTCATAGCGTAGAATCCCTACAGTGCAGGAGGCTATTCAGCCCATCAATTCTGCACTGACCTTCCAAAAGAGCACCCTACTTAGCCCCCTTCGCTATCCCCATAATCCCACCTAAGCTCACATCTTTGGACTCTAAAGGGCAATTTTATCATATGGCCAATCCACCTAACCTGCACATCTTTGGACTATGGAAAGAAACCAGAGCACTCGGGAAGAAACGCATGCAGACACAGGGAAAGTGCAAACTCCACAAAGTCACCCAGGGCCAGAATTAAACCCGGATCCCTGGCATTGTGGGCAGCAGTGCTAACCACTATGCCACTATGCAGTTCATTTTCATTTCTTGCATCAATCCATTTTTCCCTCACCATTGTCCTTCCTCCCCTCACCCACCCTACCCCACTCGGGCCTGTTTCTGTTGCCCTTTGACACACTGCTTACCTTTGTTCTGCCGTTAACACATTCTGATCTCTTAATGTGCCACTATCAACATCCTTCTTAGCTTTCACTACCACCACTTACATTCCATTTGTCTTTCTGTCCAAGACATCTTTGTCAATCTCCACTTATCTCTGACCCTCTATCCAGCCCTATTGCTCCACGCCCCCCGCTCCCCACAATATAAATCTTATCCTATTTCCAGTTCTCTCTAGCTTTAACAAAGAGTCATCCAGACATCTCTCCACAGACACTGTCAGACCAGTTGAGATTGTCCAGCTTTTTCTCTTTTTGTTTCAGATTACAGCATCTGCAGTAATTTGCTTTTATCCTGTCTGAATAAGTTCATTAAATCCTTTGATGAGGTTAACAGAGCATTCTGTTAACAAGAGCATTGTCTTGCATTATTGACATTGTCTATACAGTATATATGTTTCTGGAGCTCACCTCTTCATTCACCTGAGGAAGGAGCTGCGCTCCGAAAGCTACTGATTCGAAACAAAGCTGCTGGACTTTAATTTGGCGTTGTAAGACTTCTTACTCTTAACAGAGAAGGTTAACCAAGGTAGTGCAGTGATTATGTAAAAATTGACTTTCGGAAGGCACTCGGCAAAGTGCAAAGAACTTAAGAGCATGGAAGCCCATTGAATTAAGGAAAAATGGTGGACACCAAATTGACTTCGCAACAGGAAGCAAAGGGTGCTAGGGAATGAATGTATTAAAATTGGGATGTAGTTTGTAGCAGTGTTCCCAAAAGCCAATTTTTATGCCCTTTGCAATTTGTATAAAAGATCTAGACTCGTGAAGAGAGCAGAACCATAGCACTTGCAGATGATATAGAACTTGGAAAAGTAGACGATCATGAGGATAGCCATTGGCTTCAGGATTATCGGTAAATTATTGAAATGGAAATAGATCTTGTAGAGCATCCAATGCAAAGAATTGTTCTCCCTTCGGGAGAACTAATATATATTCAGCATACACTAAATTAGTTTTAAAATTTGCAGATGAGCACAGAGACCCTGACTTCCAGATTAACAAATCCTTAAGCGTGGCAAGACAAGTTTATAAGGTGGTTAGAAAAGCATATGGATTACTTGGATTTCTAAAGGGAGCAAAATAATATAGAAGCAAAGATATTAGGGGCGCTAACCCTCCAGGGTTGGCCTGGAGTCTCCAGGAACGGAATATCAATCTCCAGGACACCGTTGTGTGCAATACAGATATAAAAATGTTGAAAATAGGGGTAAAAGAAGGTCGATTGGCTGACAGTCAAGCATCATCCAATTTTTTTTTGCTTTTCAATTGGCGTGGGAAGGCCATGTGTCACAAGTTGGAGGTATTGGCTGAATGAATTGGAGCCTAGGGCCAAATCATGAAACCTCCAGGAATAATCTAATCACAGTTGGTGACACGATAAAGAAATCCTGCTGGAACTTTATATATCATTGGTCAGGCCCCAGCTGGACCATTGTGGACAGTTCTAGGTACTGAGGAGATTGACCAGACATGAGGAACATGAGTGTTTCACTCCGGCGTCGGAGGCCGCTCCTCGCCCCCTATTCTCCCCCCATCGGGGGGCTAGGTGCGCGAATCTCGGGCGCCGGGCCTTAACACTTGCGTCAAAGCGGCGCGCCGAGAATGATGCGGCCGGCGGCGCCGAAGTGACGTCAGCCGCGCATGCGCAGGTTGGCCGGCTCCAACCTGCGCATGCGCGGTTGCCATCTTCCCCTCCGCTACCCCGCAAGACACGGCGGCTTGATCTTGCGGGGCGCGGAGGGAAAAGAGTGCTTAGTTTACAGACGCCGAGCCGACGATCAGTGGGCACCGATCGCGGGCCAGACATCTGATGAGCACGCCCGTGGTGCTCGATCCATTTCTGCTGAGTGTGCAGCAGGATCGAGGTGTCCTCATTGGAGTTCAGAAGAATGGGAGGGTGGGGGGTGGGGATCACATAGACTTATGAATCGCGACACGCCATTTTGGGGGGGGGGGGTGGGAGAATCGCGGGGGGTGCCAGGGCGGCGTGTCGTGATTCGCCCGGCCTTCCTGCGATTCTCCCACCCGGCGTGGGGAGCAGAGAATCGCACCCTTCATTTCCGACGGGAAGTCAGGAAAGTAAGCACTGTCCTTGCTAGAATAGAAGTTAAGAGATAACCTGATAAAGACTTTCCAGATGATGAGAGGGTTTGCCAAGAGTAATTAGGGAAAAAGGATTCCTTCTGGCAAGTCGTTCAATAACTAGACATAATGAATCCAAAATAATTGGAAAAAGATGTATAGGGGAGGTTAGAGAAAATATTATCTGGAATGCTCTGTCTGAATAGATAACAGAAGCCAAATCCATAAATAATTTTAAACGGGCTGATTTCCTCTCTTTTCTCTAACCTAGAAATTTCTGGACAGTGATCAGGAGTGGGAAACCTGACTGATTTCCTCTCTCTCTAACCCAGGGATCACTGGACAGCGATCAGGAGCAGGAACCCGGGCTGATTTCCTCTCTCTCTCTCTAACCCAGGGATCACTGGACAGCGATCAGGAGCAGGAACCCTGGCTGATTTCCTCTCTCTCTACCCCAGGAATCACTGGACAGCAATCAGGAGCAGGAACCCTGGCTGATTTCCTCTCTCTAACCCAGGGATCACTGGACAGCGATCAGGAGCAGGAACCCTGTCTGATTTCTTCTCTCTCTATCCCAGGAATCACTGGACAATGATCAGGAGCAGGAACACTGGCTGATTTTCTCATCCTTTCTAACCGAGAGAGCACTGGACAGCAAACAGCAGAAACCTGGCTGATTTCCTCTCCCTTTTTGTAACCCAGGAATCACCGGACATCGGGAGCAGGAACCCTGGCTGATTTTCTCTCTCTAACCCAGGGATCACTAGACAGCAATCAGGAGCAGGAACCCTGGTTGATTTCCTCTCTCTCACCCAGGAATCACTGGACAGTGATCAGGAGCAGAGCCTTGGCTGATTTCCCCTCTCTCGACCTCAGGGATTAGTGGACAGTGATGAGGAACGGGAACCCTGGCTGATTTCCTCTCTCCAACCCAGGAATCACTTGACAGCGATCAGGAGCAGGAACGCTGGCTGATTTCCTCACACTCTCTAACCCAGGGCACTGGACAGCAATCAGGAGCAGGATCCTTGGTATATTTCCTCACTCTCTCTAACCCAGGAATCACTGGACCGCAATCAGGAGCAGGAACCTGGCTGATTTCCTCTCTCTCTTTAAACCAGGGGTCACTGGATAGCAATCAGGAGCAGGAACACTGGCTGATTTCCTCGTGCTCTCTTTCTACCCCTATAGTAGGAACACTGGCTGATTTTCCCTCTTGCTGAGGGTGCAGCAGAACCGAGGTGTCCTCATTGGAGTTCAAAAGAATGGGAGGGTGGGGGGTGGGGATCACATAGACTTATAAAATTCTAACAGGACGAGACAGGGTAGATGCAGGGAAGATGTTCCCAATGGTGGATGGGTCCAGAACCAGGGCTCACAGTCTGAGGAATGAGGGTAAACCATTTCGGACAGAGATGAGGAGACTTTCTTCACCCAAAAAGTGGTGAGCCTCTGAAATTCATTACCACAGGAAGTAGTTGATGCTAAAACATTGAATATATTCAAGAGACAGCTATATGTAGCACTTGGGGCGAATGGGATCCAACTCCAGCTCCTTGAGAACCGCGTTAGGGACCTGGAGCTGGAGCTGGATGAACTTCAGATCATTCGGTAGGCGGAGGGGGTTACTGAGAAGAGTTATAGGGAGGTAGTCACACCTCAGGTAAAAGAAGAAGGTAGATGGGTTACCGTCAGGGGAGGGAGAGGGAACCGGCAGGCAGTGCAGGGATCCCCTGTGGTCGTTCCCCTCTATAACAAGTATACCGTTTTGGATACTGTTGCGGGGGACGACTTACCAGGTATAAGCAATGGGGCACAGGTCTCTGGCACAGAGTGTGTCCCTGTTTCTCAGAAGGGAAGGGAGAAGAGGAACAGAGCACTTGTCATTGGGGACTCCATAGTTAGAGGAACAGACAGGAGGTTCTGAGGGAACGAAAGAGACTCACGGTTGGTGTGTTGCCTCCCAGGTGCCAGGGTTCGAGATGTCTCTGATCGTTTTTTTTGGGATCCTTAAGGGGGAGGGGGGGCAGCCCCAAGTCATGGTCCACATAGGTACCAACGACATAGGTAGGAAGAGAGATGGGGATTTGAGACAGAAATTCAGGGAGCTAGGGTGGAAGCTGAGAGCTAGAACAAACAGAGTTGTTATCTCTGGGTTGTTACCCGTGCCATGTGCTAGCGAAGTGAGAAATAAGGAGAGGAGTTGAACATGTGGCTACAGGGATGGTGCAGGAGGGAGGGTTTTGGTTTCCTGGATAATTGGGGCTCATTCTGGGGTAGGTGGGACCTCTACAAACAGGATGGTCTTCACCTGAACCAGAGTGGTACCAATATCCTGGGGGGGGGGAGATTTGCTAGTGCTCTTCGGGGGGGTTTAAACTAATTCAGCAGGGGGATGGGAACCTAAATTGTAGTCTCAGTGTACAGGATGTTGAGAGTAGTGAGGTCAGGAATAGGGTTAAAGTTTGAAAGAGGGCACTGGCAAGCAAGACGCTGGTTTGAAGTGTGTCTTCTTCAACGCCAGGAGCATCCGGAATAAGGTGGGTGAGCTTGCAGCATGGGTTGGTACCTGGGATCTCGATGTTGTGCCGATTTCAGAGACATGGGTAGAGCAGGGACAGGAATGGTTGTTGCAGGTTCCAGGATTTAGATGTTTCTGTAAGAACAGAGAAGATGGTAAAAGAGGGGGGGTGTGGCATTGTTAATCAAGGAAAGTATTACGGCGGTAGAAAGGAAGTTTGAGGACTCGTCTACTGAGGTAGTATGGGCCGAGGTTAGGAACAGGAGAGGTCACCCTGTTGGGAGTTGTCTATAGACCTCCGAATAGTTCCAGAGATGTAGAGGAAAGGATTGCAAAGATGATTCTCGACAGGAGCGAGAGTAACAGGGTAGTTGTTATGGGGGACTTTAACTTTCCAGATATTGACTGGAAATACTATAGTTCGAGTACTATAGATGGGTAAGTTTTTGTGCAGTGTGTGCAGGAGGGTTTTCTGACACAGTATGTAGACAGGCCAACAAGGGGCGAGGCCACATTGGATTTGGTATTGGGTAATGAACCCGGCCAGGTGTTAGATTTAGATGTAGGTGAGCACTTTGGTGATAGTGATCACAATTCGGTTATGTTTACTTTAGCAATGGGCAGGGATATGTATATACCGCAAGGCAAGAATTATAGCTGGGGGAAAGGCAATTATGCTATTCGGCAAGATTTAGGATGTATAGGATGGGGAAGGAAACTGCAGGGGATGGGTACAATCGAAATGTGGGTCTTTTTCAAGGAACAGCTACTGCGTGTCCTTGATAAGTATGTACCTGTCAGGCAGGGATGAAATTGTCGAGCAAGGGAACCGTGGTTTACTAAGGAAGTTGAAGCACTTGTCAAGAGGAAGAAGAAGGCTTATGTTAGGATGAGACATGAAGGCTCAGTTAGGGCACTTGAGAGTTACAAGTTAGCCAGGAAGGACCTAAAGGGAGAGTTAAGAAGAGCGAGGAGAGGACACGAAAAGTCATTGGTGGATAGGATCAAGGAAAACCCTAAGGCTTGCTATAGGTATATCAGGATCAAAGGAATGACTAGAGTAAGATTAGGGCCAATCAAGGATAGTAGTGGAAAGTTGTGTGTGGAATCAGAGGAGATAGGGGAAGCGTTAAATGGATATTTTTCGTCAGTGTTTACACTGGAGAAAGACAATGTTGTCGAGGATGATATTCAGGTTCAGTCGACCAGGCTAGATGGAATTGAGGTTCATAAGGAGGAGATGTTAGCAATTTTGGAAAGTGTAAAAATAGATAAGTCCCCTGGGCCAGATGGGATTTATCCTAGGATTCTCTGGGAAGCCAGGGAGGAGATTGCAGAGCCTTTGTCCTTGATCTCTTTGTCGTCTTTGTCGACAGGAATAGTGCCGGAAGACTGGAGGATAGCAAATGTTGTCCCCTTGTTCAAAAAGGGGAGTAGAGACAACCCTGGTAATTATAGACCTGTGAGCCTTACTTCGGTTGTGGGTAAAATGTTGGAATAGGTTATAAGAGATAGGGTTTATAATCATCTTGAAAAGAACAAGTTGATTAGCGATAGTCAACACGGTTTTGTGAAGGGTAGGTCATGCCTCACAAACCTTATTGAGTTTTTTGAGAAGGTGACCAAACAGGTGGATGAGGGTAAAGCGGTTGATGTGGTGTATATGGATTTCAGTAAGGCGTTTGATAAGGTTCCACATGGTCGGCTATTGCAGAAAATAAGGAAGTATGGGATTGAAGGTGATTTAGCGGTTTGAATCAGTAATTGGCTAGCTGAAAGAAGTCAGAGAGTGGTGGTTGATGGCAAATGTTCATCCTGGAGTTCAGTTACTAGTGGTGTACCGCAAGGATCTGTTTTGGGGCCACTGCTGTTTGTCATTTTTATAAGGAAGAGGGTGTAGAAGGATGGGTTAGTAAATTTGCAGATGGCACGAAGGTCGGTGGAGTTGTGGATAGTGCTGAAGGATGTTATAGGATACAGAGGGACATTGATAAGCTGCAGAGCTGGGCTGAGAGGTGGCAGATGGAGTTTAATGCGGAAAAGTGTGAGGTGGTTCACTTTGGAAGGAGCAACAGGAATGCAGAGTACTGGGCTAATGGCAAGATTCTTGGTAGTGTAGATGAACAGAGAGATCTCGGCATCCAGGTACATAAATCCCTGAAAGTTGCCACCCAGGTTAATAGGGCTGTTAAGAAGGCATATGGTGTGCTAGCCTTTATCAGTAGGGGAATTGAGTTTCGGAGCCACAAGGTCATGCTGCAGCTGTACATAACTCTGGTGCGGCCACTCCTGGAGTACTGCGTGCAGTTCTGGTCACCACATTATAGGAAGGATGTGGAAGTTTTGGAAAGGGTTCAGGGGAGATTTACTAGGATGTTGCCTGGTATGGAGGGAAGGTGTTACGAGGAAAGGCTCAGGGACTTGAGGTTGTTTTCGTTAGAGAGGAGAAGGCTGAGAGGTTACTTAATAGAGACATATAAGATAGTCAGAGGGTTAGATAGGGTGGACAGTGAGAGTCTCTTTCCTCGGATGGTGATGACCAACACGAGGGGACATAGCTTTAAATTGAGGGGTAGTAGATATAGGACAGATGTCAGAGGCAGTTTCTTTACTCAGAGAGTAGTAGGGGTGTGGAACGCCCTGCCTGCAACAGTAGTAGACTCGCCAATTTTAAGGGCATTTAAGTGGTCACTGGATAGACATATGGATGAAAATGGATTAGTGTAGGTCAGATAGGCTTCAGATGGTTTCACAGGTCGGCGCAACATCGAGGGCCGAAGGGCCCGTACTGCGCTGTAATGTTCTATGTTCTAAGGTTATGGAGTAAAAGCAGGATTAGGCGATTCAGTTGGATGATCTACCATGATTGTGATAAACAGGGGAGCAGGCTCGAAGGGCCTAACGACCTCCTCCTGATCCTACACTCTATATATCACTGAAGTGATCAGAAGCAGGAACCCTGGCTGACTTCCTCACTCTCTCTAACCCAGGGATGACTAGACACCGATCAGGAACAGGAACACTGACCCAGGGATCACTTGACAGCGATCAGCAGGAACCCTGGCTGATTTCCTCCTGCTCTCACGGGACTGTGATCGCAGAGTTAGACAGGCATTTGAAGTTCATGGACATAAAGCAAGGATGTGGGACTAAGCACAACAACTCTTTCAAAGAGCTGGAAAAGATACAACAGGCCAAAAAGCCTCCTGTGTTGTAGGTTTCCATGAAGTAATAGTGTTTGATAAAGACCAATGCCCAGTATATTGTTTATGTCTGTAAATTGGACATTGAGAATTGGATTACCTTAATCTTTTTAAAAATAAATTTAGAGTCCCCAATACATTTTTTCCAATTAAGGGGCAATTTAGCATGGCCAATCCATCTACCCTTCACATCTTTGGGTTGTGGGGGCGAAACCCAAGCAAACACGGGGTAAATGTGCAAACTCCACATGGACAGTGACCCAGAGCCGGGATCAAACCTGGGACTTCGGCGCCCTGAGACAGCAGTGCTGCCCGGAGTACCTTTAATCTTAAAACGTAATTAATCCATTTTCAAAATAAATTTAAAATAATTTTCACTATCGAATGAGTATCCTCTATCCGTAAATCTGAACACATCCAAAACAACTGTTTCGAACCTCATTGACCTTTAATGCATATGTCTCTGACCCCAGCCAATCTCATCTGACCTTTAGAGCAGGAAGTCCAGTTATTTGCCTGCATCGTTTACTTTGCGAAGCCTCTCTACCTGCAGACTCGCAGATGGGTGGGATCTTATTACAGATAACCTGTATTTGTTATTCAGCAGTATATCTTACTTTTCTAGCCATTTTATTTACTTTAGACCTCAGCTAGCCGAGGCTTCAGCCACTGTAATGTAAGTGGGCCTATATGTAGTGTCCAAAAGTATCTGAAATCCGAAACACAGCTGGCCCAAGGATTTTGGATAGCAGATACTTGACCTGTGGGTTAAATAAAAAATCACGCATAAGGCAGAACAATGGGTTTTCCTACCAATCTAAGGGCACCAGGCTATCCTGCCAGATCAACAACACACAAAGGCAAAATGTTTTCCTGAAGAAGTGAATACTTCAAGACACAGCTGGATCAATTTTGACTGGGACAGAAAGCACATTATATGGAATCTAAATGTCACTTTAGAAAGCACTTGGTCTACAATTATCTAGATTTTTAAAAATATCTTATTGGCCCTGGGTTTTTATTGTTTCTTTGCCTCTTCCGGAAATTGCAGCAGAAGAGGGGTGGAAGGCTCCAGTCATCATGCTCCAGCTGTTATGGTGTACAGGACAGTCTTACTGGACCAGCCGTTACAGTGTATGGGGCAGTCTTACTGGACCAGCCGTTACAGTGTATGGGGCAGTCTTACTGGACCAGCTGTTATGGTGTACAGGAGTCTTACTGGACTAGCTGTTATGGTGTACGGACAGTCTTACTGGACCAGCTGTTACAGTGTATGGGGCAGTCTTACTGGACCAACTGTTATGGTGTACAGGACAGTCTTACTGGACCATCTGTTACAGTGTATGGGGCAGTCTTACTGGACCAGCTGTTACAGTGTATGGGGCAGTCTTACTGGACCAGCTGTTACAGTGTATGGGGCAGTCTTACTGGACCAACTGTTATGGTGTACAGGACAGTCTTACTGGACCATCTGTTACAGTGTATGGGGCAGTCTTACTGGACCAGCTGTTACAGTGTATGGGGCAGTCTTACTGGACCAGCTGTTACAGTGTATGGGGCAGTCTTACTGGACCAACTGTTATGGTGTACAGGACAGTCTTACTGGACCATCTGTTACAGTGTATGGGGCAGTCTTACTGGACCAGCTGTTACAGTGTATGGGGCAGTCTTACTGGACCAGCTGTTACAGTGTATGGGGCAGTCTTACTGGACCAGCTGTTACAGTGTATGGGGCAGTCTTACTGGACCAGCTGTTACAGTGTATGGGGCAGTCTTACTGGACCAGCTGTTACAGTGTATGGGGCAGTCTTACTGGACCAGCTTTACGGTGTACGGGGCAGTCTTACTGGACCAGCTTTACGGTGTACGGGGCAGTCTTACTGGACCAGCTTTACGGTGTACGGGGCAGTCTTACTGGACCAGCTTTACGGTGTACGGGGCAGTCTTACTGGACCAGCTTTACGGTGTACGGGGCAGTCTGACTGGACCAGCTTTACGGTGTATGGGGCAGTCTTACTGGACCAGCTTTACGGTGTACGGGGCAGTCTTACTGGACCAGCTGTTACAGTGTACGGGGCAGTCTTACTGGACCAGCTTTACGGTGTACGGGGCAGTCTTACTGGACCAGCTTTACGGTGTACGGGGCAGTCTGACTGGACCAGCTTTACGGTGTATGGGGCAGTCTTACTGGACCAGCTGTTACAGTGTACGGGGCAGTCTTACTGGACCAGCTTTACGGTGTACGGGACAGTCTTACTGGGCCAGCTTTACGGTGTACGCGGCAGTCTTACTGGACCAGCTGTTGCAGTGTATGGGGCAGTCTTACTGGACCAGTTGGTCTTTTCCTGCTGTTGATATCAAATGTTCGACTGAGAGCTTACAGCATAGCACAAAAAAAAATTGGATTTTTATTGTACATAACCAGCATGACAAATCACTGGAAACAATAACACTTAGTCCATCAGTAGCTATGGGTAACGCAGATTCTTATCATACTGGGGTGCCCTCTGCTTGTTTCTTCAAGTCCAGATTTTTAAAAAAGTCCTTTGGAAAGTGGCGAATTCTTTCAAGATCAATCATAAGCTCTCCATCTATGGGTTCACCAGATTTCTCTCTCTGAGCCAGTATCATGGCACGAAGCAGAGGAGGATATGGGACATAGCGAATTTTCGTCTCAGGAACAGGCGTGAAGCACTTGAAAGCTTCTTCTTCGTGTTTTGGTATCAGGCGCCAATCATGGTACATTACTTTATCGATTTCTTTAACCTCATCTTCAGTCTTTCCTATTTGCATGAGAATAAGAAAAATAACTTGCCTGATAAAACAGGAGGTTCAGTAAACCAAACTCATGAATCAAACAAAACATGCATATGCAATATTCATAGAATCCTTACAGTGCAGGAGGCCATTTGGCCCAATCAAATCTGCACCGACCCTTCGCAAGAGCACCCTACCTAGGCCCACCCCCAAGCCGTATCCCCTAACCCAGCAGATCTTTGGACTGTGGGAGGAAGCCGGAGCACCAGGAGGAAACCCACAGAGTCACGGGAGAATGTAAAAACTCTACACAGCTACAAAGCCGAATTGTATCTGGGTCCCTGGCGCTGAGGCAGTAGTGCTAACCACTGTGCTGCCTTATAACAAATAGAATAACGTAATCACATTCTTCCTATTTACCTTCAATCTTTAAGTGATATTTCATAGTCTCTCTGTCTCGTATTTGGTCTCTCCATCTCATGATGCACTTCCACTCAAGATAGCAATGACGTCATCAGGGTTAACTTTGCTTAAAACGTGCCACCAGCATCACAGGCAAAGTGCCCAACCTTTATTCTATTTCAGAAATTGTTTACATTCCCACCAGGCCTACCACCCCTTCCCCGTGCGGCCTTCCTCTGTCCACACCCCCCTCCCAATATGCACCCTCTCCTTCATCTCCAGACTTGCCTTCGTTCCCCCCTCCCCCAGCCCACCCTTCATATACTCTCCCTCCTTCATATACTGAATGTGACCTCATCCAAACAAATCCAAGTCTCAACAAGTCCACTAAAATCTTTCCGTAGAGTTTTATGATAAACGAGCTGTTAAAAGTCAAAGATTTACCTCGGAATGTTAGCACTCCCCATGCTTTTCCATGATCCATATCCTGGAGAGAGAAAAACAGCATCATTACTGTGACAATAACTTTAATGCTTTACTGTTACAAAGTTTGGGATGTTCATTTAAGAGGATATAGGCAGGCAGTACGGGGGCACAGGGGTTAGCACTGCTGTCTCACAGTGCCAGGCACCTGTGTTCAATCCCGGCCAACACACAGATAGGTGGATCGGCTACGCTAAATTGGAAAAGTTAAAAAAAGGATATTGACGTCAATGTAAAATTCACGCACGGTAAAATATAATAATAAATTAGGAGGTACAATTTGACAGAACATAAAAATAAATTTAAAATGCCCAATTTGTTATCCAATTAAAGGCCAATTTAGCTTGGTGAATCCACCTACCCTGCACATCTTTGGGTTGTGGGGGGTGAGACCCACGCAGACACAGGGAGAACGTGCAAACTCCACATGGACAGTGACCCGGAGGCAGCAGTGCTAACTACTGCGCCACCGTGCTGCCCAGAGTGTAATATTATGTACTATCGAGTAGATGGTACAAGCTCAATTTTATAAGGTAAGTACATTAGAAATAGGAGAAGGCCATTCAGCCCCTCAAGCCTGCTGCCACTCAGTAAGATCATGACTGATTTGATCGTGGCCTCAGCTCCTGCCTGTCCCCCATGACCCTCGACTCCTGCATAGATCAAAAATCTGTTCAACTCAGCCTTAAATATATTCAATGACCCAGCCTCCACTGTTCTCTGGACTATAGAATGCAAAAGATTAAAGATCCCCTGAGAGAAGTAATGCCTCTCATTTCTTTCTAAATGGGAGACCCCTTATTCCACATCGTAGTCACAGAGAAATCTGATAGGGAATTCAGGAGAAACCTCTTCACCCAGAGATTGGTGAAGCTGTAGAATTCTGTACCATAGGGATTGGTTGAAGTGAATAGTATAGACATATTTAAGGGGAAACCATGCAAGCATATGAGGGAGAAGGGAATAGATGGATACAATGAGTTAGAGGAGTGGGAGGTGACTCAAATTGAGCATTAACACCAGCATGGGCTGCTTTCCCGTACCAGCCTCCCCGAACAGGCGCCGGAATGTGGCGACTCGGGGCTTTTCACAGTAACTTCATTTGAAGCCTACTTGTGACAATAAGCGATTTTCATTTCATTTTGGGCTCTACATCCTACGTAATTTTATATAAAAACTTGTAGAGGATTACGAATGGCCTTATTTAGTGCAATGTTAGTTCAAAATTAAGCTGAAAGAATGAACATCTTTCAAGCTGGTTTTCGGCAAAACGTTGCTGTGCGAACCTGACTGAGACTGGAATCTAAGAGAGCATAAATAATGCTGTACTGAAAGGTCACTGACCATAACTCTCGACATTAAGATTTTTCTCTCCTGATCTACTGATTATCTCTAGCATCTTTAGAATTCTGGTTTTGTTTTTACTGTGCAATAATGCCCTTTGGTCATTCTTTCCAAATAGGATTATTCCAAAGATAGCATGAGGATAGAATGCTCCACGGAGCATTTTTAAAGTAGGAGCGTTTATTCTATTAATGTGTACCGATTTACATTCATTTCAGTGTTGGAAAGGCTGGAACAGCTTCCCGACATAGCATCCATATCACTGGCATCAGCAGGGCTGGTGTATGGAGACTCAGTGAATGAAATACTCAGTGGACACTACTGTATAATAAATCTTTAAACCCGTCAATTCTGAAACTATGATCCACAAAGGCAACAGATTTCTCTCCATTGGGAATAAGTAAACTCCACACAATCAGCTTTTAATATCCTGTATTTGAGATATTTTATATTTGTTCACATATCAGTGTGCTATTTTTGTCACTCTGCACTCTCCTTCAGCACAGGAGAGTACTGTACAAATGTAAGTTATTGGAAAATTACCTTTTTATATTGAAGGTCGTTCTCTTTTCATAACCTGAGGTAGGGGTTCCCCAGCACAGAGAAAATTTGAAAACCACTGCAGATAAATTCACCAATCTGATGTTTTGAGCAGAAGACGGGGACAGACTATAGAGCTGTCTCTAACCCAGGCACTGTCAAACCCGGGGACGCGACCCGCGGGTGGGTCACAGGCGGGTCTCGGGAGGGTCGCGGAGCTGTCCGTCGCGGCGCTCCCGATCGCGCAAATCTGCGCGCAACAGCTGGCTGTTAATAACGCCGGCAGCAAGCGGCCTTCAAAATGGCCACGAACATGTAAATAAAATGCGGCCGCATTGCGCACGCGTTGCAGATCATCGGGCACACATGCGCGGTGCGGCCGCTTTTTGTTTAAAACAGTTGCAGCTACTTTGTTTTACAAGTTCGGGGGAAGGGTTTATTCATTTAATTTTTTTTTCATTTATTTTATTCATCTTATTTTTTTTTTACAAGTTCGGGGGGGGGTTTGATAAATTTTTACAGGAACAAAATGCAGAACTTTGGACAGGTGGAGACTCCATACTTTCCGACACAGGAAGGCTTCACCTTCATACAACAGGTTCCATTGGAGGAGCGTGTCTGAGGGCCAAATTGACCCAAAACCATTTCCTCCATTTTTGTCAGCAGCAAACAAGGTAAGAAAAAATGGTGGGTCACGCAGGTCGGGCGGTGTGGGTCGTGCAGGTCAGGCGGGTTGGGTCCCAAAGCTTGGCCTTCGGTAAAAATGGGCCCCCTGGAAAAAAAGTTTGAAGAACACTGCTCTAACCCACTGACCATTGCAGGATTGGTAAATCTCACCACAAGGTCATCTGCTCACCCTCTGCAAATGTAGGGCAACAATCTGGGGCACCTCGTTGCACTTCGGAAAGGCACCTTGAACAAGAATGCTCATCCATGTCAAACTCTTGCTCTAAAGCAGCTTTCATTTTGCCGAAATTGACAGGGCATTTCAATTTTTCATATCACACCAGCGCGAGTGGTTTTCACAAATAAGGTTAGTGCAATTATGTAATATGATGGTGGGGTAAGGCAAGGCAAGTGAAATGAAATTTAAATCGCTTATTGTCACGAGTAGGCTTCAATGAAGTTACTGTGAAAATCCCCTAGTCACCACATTCCGGCGCCTGTTCGGGGAGGCTGGTATGGGAATTGAACCGTGCTGCTGGCCTGCTTGGTCTGCTTTAAAAGCCAGCGATTTAGCCCAGTGTGCTAAGCCAGCCCCTGGAACATGATGAAACAGGTGATTTGTAAATGTAAGGGCTACAAAGCACCTTGTGCACATTCCAGAAAAAGTGAAATATGTAATTACTAATCAATGCTCTGTAGGCTGCATGTACACCCACTTTAAGAGCATCTTCACAGCTGCTTACGCCAATGTACAACAAACTAGAATTTCTGCCGTAATGTGATATTTGTTTTATATTCCAATTTTAAACTACTTTCCCACTGAGGAGCTATTTGTCAACTAACTTTGGGACTGGTCAGAGGGACAATAATACAATAACCCTTGAATAAGCTTTAATTACCTCGCCGATTATCTCTATATGACTTGTGTAGTGCTCCTTCAAAGCGCCTTGGGATGTTTTATTGCATTAAAGGAGATCTATAAATGCTAGCTGTTGTCTTTCGCCCTCCTACACATTCCTATGCTCTTAACCTTCTCCACCTTTGCACAACTAGCTTTGTTTAGAAGGTTTTACAACTGTGATACAAATTGAATTGAGAAATAGCCACAATATTCTCGCCAAGGCCCTGCCATTGCTTCATGCAATGATTGTAACATTTTAATTGAATGGGGAAGCAAACATCCCAAAATAGAAACAGCCAGTCACATTAGTAGCATGGGCTGAAATACAGGACTGCCACCAACCTGCAAAGGAATTCTAAACTGTGAACCTGATCAACAGAAAGGCACCCGCCCAAACCTGTGGCCGATGTAGTGACAGCGCCAACAAACATTGATATAGCAGCTTTACCGGAGGAAAACATCCAAAGGTGCTTCATGGGAGCATTATCAGACAAAAACTGACGCCGAGCCAAAGGAGGAGATATCGGGACGGCCAACCAAAAGCTTGGTCAAAGAGGTAGGATATGTGGAGGGTCTAACCGGAAGGGAGAAAAGTAGAGGTGTTTAAGGAGCAAGTCTCAAGGGCGTTGGACCCAAATGGCTGCATCCACAGCTTGCATTGGTGGTGTGAAGGGAGCGATGGATCCCGTGGGCAGTGTTGAGGAACACGGGATTCCCTGAGGGTTGTACAGTATGGTTCTGACAGATTACAGGCATAGGGAGGGATGAGAGAGAATTTTTAAACCAAGCTGTTTGTGGAAGGGAAGCCAGTATAGTTCAGCGAGTATAGAGGTGATGGGTGAACACGACTTGGTGTGAGATAGGATACAGCTAGCAGTGTTTTACGTGAGCTCATGTTTACAGAAGATTAAAGAGAGCAGCTAGCTAGAGGTAACAAAGGCAAGGATGAGGGTCTCAGCAACAGATAAGGGTGGAGATGAGCATCATTACAGAGATGGAAATAGGCATATTTAGTGATGCAGTGAATATGGGGTTAAAAGCTCAGTTTCAGCTCAAATTGGACACATAATATTGTTGTGCTTGAGGTTATCCCTTCAAATTACATTATCAAGAGGAATCAGACCCAAAGTAATGCTCCGAGGACCCAGGTTCAAATCCCGCCACTGCAGGTGGTGAAATCTGAACTCAATAAATCTGGAATTAAAAGTCTAATTATGACCACGAAATCATTGTCGTAAAAATTCATCACTAATGTCCTTTAGGAACGATATCTGCCAGCCTTACTCGGGCTGGCCTACAACCCATAGCAATGTGGTTGACTCAAGGGCAATTAGGGATAATTAGCAATAAATGTTGGCACAGCCTGTGGTGCCCACGCCCCACGAACGAATAAAAAAAATATGGGTGACAAATGCGTGTGGGGGGGGGGGGGGAAGCAATCCAGTCACACAAAATATCATTTGGATGTTGATTAAGACCATTTTTATGCAATGGCAGGGGTATAAATCTGATTAGAGATGCTCACAAGGAGTTGCAGGAAGGAGACACACATATTTGGGTTTATTTTGAGGGTTTTGGAGAGGAAAGAGTGATTTGAAATGAACATTAGTTTACAAGAATATGTGGGGGGGGTTTTATGAGAAGGGAACAATTCCTGAGGGGAGGGTATTACTTACAATATTAGCCAGCAATGGAGCGGGGAAGAGAAATTGAGCAGCCAGAGCAGTTTAATGAGATGGTAAAACAGAGGCTGGGTTTCATGATATAGGTGAAATCAGTTTGAAAGAGGTGGAATTAAAGATAGCTGTCGTTGGGTTAGGGCAACAACAGGGCGATCTGGAATGAGAGGGCACGGATATAGGTTGAGATGCAGTAGATTTAGAACTGAGATGAGGAGGATCTACTTCTCACAGAGTGTGGTGTATTAGTGGAACTCACTGCACCATAGTGCGGTGGAATCGGGAGACATTAAATGGTTTCATGGGGATAGATATATTTCTGATTTTAAAAACGGATTAAAGGGATATGGGGAACAGCTGTGGAGGTGGATTTGAGACCAGGAAGAGATCAGCCATGATCTGATTGAATGGCGGAGCAGGCTTGAAGGGCTGAATTGCCTACTTCTACTGCTAATTCCAATGACAGGAGAAGGGGGTAGCTGCAGAGGCAGCTGCACAGATCGTCTCAACATTAGCGGTAGTTAGAAATCCTTATACATTGTTGTAGTTAAATGGGATAGTTGTTGGTGGTCAAAAGTCAGGATGAAATGCTGGAAAGACTGAGCAGTGGTGGAGAGAAACAGAGGTGACCGTTCAAGTCTGTATGACTGCTTCAGAGCACCAAAGATTCAGATGGAACCGAAAGGTGAACTGTTTCTCTCTCTCCACAGGTCTTCCCAGACCTGCTGGGTTTTTACAGCATCTTCTGTTTTTATTTCAGATTTTCAGCATCTGCAGTTCTTTTGCAAAGTGAAAGAAGCCAGGAGCTAATGTGAATTTCCCAGGAATAATCCTGGGTGAGGGGGCCAGTTGAGAGGAGGTAGCCCATTGCTGCTCGATGTGGTCCAGCCAAGATCTGGACAGTGATCAAAGGGCAGGAATGGACTGGGGGTTGGATCCAATGGCTCAATCCTACTCCTCACTGTGCTGATCTTGACGGGGGGGGGGGGGGGGGGGGGTCGGATTTATTGACAGCCCCTATCCCGGGCTGACCTGAGCCGTGTAGTCCACCTTGATCTTGCTGATGGTCCAGTAGCAGGGCTCGTCGTAGACCAGGAGCCAGGACTTCTTGGTGAACAGGCGGCCGATGCCGAAGAGGGGCAGGCGGTGGAGGTGCTGGAAGAGGCGGATCTCGTTGCGGATGTCGCGGTGGGCCAGGACCGGCAGCTTCTTGCCGCTGCCGGGCCGCCTCATGGTCTCATAGTCCAGGGCGTAGCGCTCGCTGTCCCGCGGCCGCTGCTTCTGAGCCCAGTATTCGCGCACCTTGCGCGCCATGGCGGCGATGGCGCGGACTCGCTTCTGGCGGCCCATTGTCGAAAGCCGGACCGTAGAACGTGTGACACCGAAAACCCGCCTGAGCGACAACCGCGAAACCCGTCCCCACTCCCGCCCTCAACAAAAGTTCCGGCCTGAACAAAGTTCCGGCCCCGTTCTGTGGACTCCTGGCGCCCCTCGCAGGAAGGATTGGGATTTAATTCACCCAGACGGGGACAGGCTGAGCATCTTCATGTACACAACCCCTCTCCTGAGATAATGTAAATAAAACAAAACCTGCTAAAAAAACAAAAGCAGAATGCTGGAAACATTCAGGTCAGTTGATGTTCTGGAGAAGGAGGTTTCAGGAGCACGCTGTTGCAATGATCATTAAAAATAGGTCTTTTTTAAAGCGCCAAACATTTGAATACAGTGAAGAATTCAGCGGTAGAAATCAACCACACAATGATTTGGATTAGGCAATTGTGTAATATGTGTAGTGTTAATTGTAACGTTTTGTCTGAAACTGGCGGAGAAATTGGTTCCAGGCACTAATCAAAATGAAAAACCAATCCAGAATGTTCAAATCCCAGTGAAAATCAGCAATACTGGCAACAGTAATACTGGAGTTCTATTTAAAGGTGTATGAGGCCACTTTAGATAGTTTTTACTGGTACCTTTCATTTCCTAGCTTTACTGCTTAAATACTGTTGTACTGTAATGAACTCCAATTGGTTTTATTGGTTGGCCAATTGGAGTATGAGCTCCCTCAATGATAGCTCATTGAGGGGGCCCATATAATCACCTGTGTAGGCTTTGTGAGCCAGTCTTTAGTTGACTGGACTGCTAGCAGCACTGTTTGTAGCTGCTCCTGTAATATCGTTATTGTAAATAAATATTGGTGTGGTGACGGAACTCCTGCCTCCCGTGGATTACTACAGTGGCGACGAGGTAAACTACGAATTTCGCGGAGACCAGCTGCCGCACTCAGAGGGTAAGTCGTGCCATTTTAAAAATGCCGTTTTTTGGGAGGTTAGAGGCATTCGACCCGACTATTGAGGACTGGTCCCAGTATGTGGAGAGACTGTGTTACTTCTTCCGGGCAAATGATATACTTATGGACAAAAGGAGACGGCTTATCCTGCTGTCGGCGTGCGGACCCTCCGCTTTCACCATTATACGTAGTCTGACTTATCCCGATGCGCCGGACACGAAAACTTTCCAAGAAGTAACAGAATTGGTGAAAGAGCACTACGACCCAAAACCACCCCTCATTTTGCGTAGGTACAGATTCTACACAGCGAAGCGGGAAGACAGGGAGTCAGTCACAAATTTCTTGACCCGCCTCAGAAGGCTGGCAGAAAAATGTGAGTTCGGCCCGACGTTAAATGAAATGCTTCGGGACCGGTTAGTGTGTGGTTAGTAACGACCTCACAATACAGAAACGTCTGTTGGTGGAAATGGAGCTAGACTGCAGGCAGGCGTTACAGCTCGCACTGTCCCTAGAAAAGGCAGCAAGTGGGGCGCAGGAACTACAGGGCACGCCAATGGAGGTAGATACCTGTGAGAGGGACTACCACAACAGGTCCTGCTACCAGATAGCCGCTCTCAGGAAAAACCTGAGGAATAGATGGAAAAAAGAAAACCCCAGAACTGCCCCCAAGTCTGCCAGGACAAACTGGAGACAGAGGGAAGTACCAGCTGAGAAGTACCCCAACAGAGAAGGAGCGTTTCTGGCACCCGATTGAGTGGGGTAACAACGACAGAAAGCCTAGAAGGAGGTGGCAAAAGAGGAATAGCAGGTGGGGACGCAGGGAAGTACACAACCTAGACGCCCCATCCTCCTCCGAAGGGGAACAATTATATAATATTACAACGAAGAAAGCAGAACCCATTAGGATTACCCCACGGGTGAACGGGCGGCCGACAATAATGGAAATAGACACGGGTGCAGTAATGGGAGTGGCAGCATTTAGAAAAATCAAAGATGGACTCCAGCCACTAACCCTAACAAAAACATCGACGAAACTTAAAACCTACACGGGGGAACCCCTGGAAGTTCTAGGCACGACTCATCATGTACCTGTGGAATATGAGAAACAATTGCTCAGATTACCGTTGACGATAGTAGAGGGCTCCGGACCGAGCTTAATTGGACGGAACTGGCTGAAAGACCTAAAATTAGATTGGATGAAAATTTTCCAGAGTGGAAGCGGGCAGTTGAGTGGAGTACTCCAAAAATACCCGGAGGTCTTCCAGGAAGGTTTGGGGGAAATTATAGGCGCCAAAGCAACTTTGCACTTGGACCCAGAAGCCCTTCCGAAATTTTGTAAGGCCAGGCCGGTACCTTTTGCATTAAGGAAGAAAGTAGATGACGAAATAGAAAGATTAAAGCGCGACGGCATTATCAGACCAGTACAATTCTCGGAATGGGCAGCGCCGGCGGTACCAATTTTGAAGCCAGACGGCTCGATACGTCTCTGTCTCTGTGGAGATTTCAAACAGACAGTAAACAAATACGCACTGCTGGACAAATACCCAATCCCGAAAATAGATGACCTAGATGCCAAATTGGCAGGTGGGCTTTTGTTCACGAAACTGGACATGAGCCACGCCTACCTACAGTTAAAACTGGACAAGGGCTCCCAGAAGTTCGCTACGATCAACACCCTGAAGGGCCTTTTTCGTTATACTAGGCTACCTTTTGGAGTGTCATCAGCCTGCGCTATATTCCAGCGTACGATGGAAAATATTCTGCAGGGACTACCGCAGGTGGCGATTTATTTGGACGATGTCTTAATCACGGGTAGGACAAACAGGGAACACTTAAGGAACCTGGAGGAAGTGCTCAGGCGTTTTGCAAAGGCAGGCGTACGGCCAAAAAGGGAAAAACGGTCCAGGAGTTACGATCATTTCTAGGGTTGGTAACCTATTATGGAAAATTTATTGAAAATAGGGCATCCATCCTAGGACCCCTCCACCAGCTACTAAAAAAGGGGCAAGAATGGAAATGGTCCACCCGCCAAAACCGAGCATTTAGGGACATTAAGGAACAGCTGTCATCCGAAAATGTCCTAGAGCATTATGACCCAAGGAAGGAGTTGGTGGTCACTTGTGATGCATCCCCCTATGAGGTAGGAGCCGTCTTAGCCCATAGAGGAAGGAATGGGGAAGAACGGCCAATAGCCTATGCTTCGAGGACCTTGCCGATGGCTGAGAGGAAGTACGCCCAAATCGAGAAGGAAGGACTGGCGGTGATATTCGCAGTAAAAAAATTTCACCAGTATCTGTACGGGCGGAAATTCACCATAGTGACGGACCATAAGCCGTTATTAGGGTTATTAAAAGAAGACAAGTCAATACCCCCGATTGCATCAGATAGAATCCAACGCTGGGCGTTGCTACTGGCGGCATATAGATACGTTCTGCAGCACAGACCGGGAACGCGAGTAGCACATGCAGATGCTTTGAGCAGACTTCCCCTCCCGGACACTCCGCCGCAAATACCAAAAGTAGAGGAGACAGTAATGACTCTAAATTTTTTTGGACACCCTACCAGTAGACGCACAACATATTAGGTTGTGGATGCAAAAAGACCCAGTTTTAGCCAAGATGAAGCATTTACTGCTAACAGGGCAACTGGAAAGACCAGTGGAGCCCCAGATGCACCCATACTGGAGCAGAAGGGACCAAATAACCGTAGAAGACGGTTATGGGGAGCCCGGGTAATCGTCCCAGCTCAGGGCCGTCAGGCAATCTTAACTGAGTTACATCACGGACACCCAGGGGTATCTAAAATGAAGATGCTAGCTCGAAGCTACGTTTGGTGGCCAGGTTTGGACACAGACATAGCAGCCTTGGTACGTCGGTGCCAGGAGTGCCAACAGGGGCAAAGAGTGCCACCAGCGGCGCCATTGCACCCGTGGGAATGGCCAGGCAGTCCGTGGACCCGCCTGCATATTGACCATGCCGGCCCTTTCATGGGCTCAATGTTTTTGGTGATAGTGGACGCCCACTCCAAATGGTTGGACGTCCACCGGGTAAACACGGCAAGCACAGCATCGACAATTGAAAAGCTCAGGGCCTCGTTTGCAACACATGGACTTCCGGAGGTATTGGTGTCGGACAACGGAACGGCATTCACAAGTGGGGAATTTGGAAAATTCCTGAAGGAAAACGGAGTCCGTCACAACAAAACGGCCCCTTACCATCCAGCGACCAACGGCCTGGCAGAGAGAGCGGTCCAGACACTTAAAGCGGGACTCAAGAAGCAGCCGGCAGCGTCAATAGACACCAAGCTCTCCCGCTGGCTGTTTGATTACAGGACCACACCGCATTCCACAACGGGCATACCGCCAGCTGAACTCTTAATGGGAAGGCGGCTGCGAACGAGACTGAGACTCCTTTTCCAAAGTTTAACGAGGAAAGTGGAGAAACAACAGGAGGCCCAATGCAGGGGGCATGATAATAGTCAGCAGCAGAGATATTTCCAGGTGGGGGCACCGGTTTGGGTCAAGAATTATGGGAATGGACCAACGTGGGTCAAAAACACGGTAGAGTCCCAAACAGGGCCCATATCCAATGAGGTTTCAATAGGAGGTAAGGTGCTGAAGAAACACCTAGACCAAATAAGGGCAGCGGAACCACACCTGGAGGCAGGCGAAGCAGGACCGCCTCAAACTGGGATAGCCCAGACGGAAAGGATACCCACACCCCAGCCCTGATCAATTTATCCAGACCCCGTCATCCAGTCGTCAGAGTCGGAGATGGACACACTCGACGAGGCCGCCGCGACACCTCTCCCCAAGGAGGAGGAAGAACAACTTCCAAGGAGGTCGTCAAGGAAAAGACGGGAGCCTATAAGATACACCCCGCCCACTTCGGAGAACGACCCGGCGGACGACACAGAGGTGACAGACCCAGACATGAGGAGCAGGAAGAAGCTCAGAGGAATGCCAGCTGGCAGGAATTCCTCAGACCTTGTGGGGGGGGGGGGTGGTGTAATGAACTCCAATTGGCTTTATTGGTTGGCCAATTGGAGTATGTGCTCCCTCAATGATAGCTCATTGAGGGGGCCCATATAATCGCCTGTATAGGCTTTGTGAGCCAGTCTTTAGTTGACTGGACTGCTAGCAGCACTGTTTGTAGCTGCTCCTGTAATATCGTTATTGTAAATAAATATTGGTGTGGTGACGGAACTCCTGCCTCCCGTGGATTACTACATGGACCTTTCTCGGTTCTGATGGAAGGTCACTGACCTGAAACATTAACTCAGTTTCTCCCTCTCTGAAGATGCTGTCTGACCTTCTAGGCCCACATACACTCCCTAGCAGGCCTCATTGACAACAGGTTGATATCTAATGTCCAAGAGCTGCCAACACCAACTCCTAGATGTCCAATGGTATCTCACCAGAGAAGAACATCTGAACTGGGGAGATTGGCCTGGGGTGGGAGAGTGACGAGGAGAGTCAGGGGACTGTAGAGAAAAGGGGTAGGGTATTGGATAGGAGAAGAATAAGAGGGTGAGGGGGTGAAGGGCAATCAGGAAAAGGTTGGACGACAGAGAAAGGGGAATGTTAAGAAGTTGGGGATTAACTGGGAAAGGCGACTTAAGTTGGAGGGAGAACACGGGATTGATGGGAGAAGAAATAATAATAATTGCTTATTGCCACAAGTAGGTTTCAATGAAGTTACTTTGAAAAGCCCCTAGTCGCCACATTCGGGCGTCTGTTCGGGGAAGCTGGTACGGGAATTGAACCCGCGCTGCTGGCATTGTTCTGCATTATAAGACAGCTGTTTAGCCCATTATGGTAAACCAGTGCTAAATGAATGATTCATAAGAATGGGGGAGAGAATGGTATGGAGTGAGGGTATTTGTTTTTATTGTTCATTCTTGGGTGGCCAGCATTTATTGGCCATGAGAAGGTGGTGGTGCGCTTCCTGACCACTGCATTCCAGGTCCTTTTAGCAGTTATATACAACCAGTACAATGCAAATTCAGAGGGCATTTAAGAGACAATATCATTGCCGTGGTATCTGAAGATCAGACAAGGATGGCAGATTTCTTTCCCTAAAGGGCTTAGTGAACTAGATCGTTTTTACGACAATTCCAGATTTTCATTGAATTCAAATTTCACCATCTGCTGTGGTGGAATTTGAACGTGGGGCCCCAGAGCATTACCCTGGGCTTCTAAATTACCATTCCAGTGACAATGCCACTACCCCGCCGTCTCCCAACTGTTTGAACAGGGAGAGCAGGGAAGAGAGGACTGAAGTGACTGACGTCCTTTCTTTTCAAAGAGCACTAGGGAATCCATGTTGCATGAATCTGCCGAATATTGTATATACACTATGTGGCGCTAACAATTGCACACAAAGACTCGAGACATGTATAATCGAGGCTTTATTGCTGTGTGATGCTATTCCTCCGGCGGCTGCTGTAGAATAGGATCTCAGTGACTCACGCGCATATTTATACACAAGCTCCCTGTGGGCGGAGCTAGCAGGCAGGGGCTTACCGGAGTAACCTGTATTACAGGTACAGCCATACATCCCCCTACTGCAAGTACACATATCTACAGTGGTTATATCACCACACAATACATGATTATAATGAAATAACTGCTAAATAACACCGATACTGGTTATAAAGTTTACAATCTGCATGATTGTATTTTTAGACCACACAATTAAATAACCAGGTTACTTCTGTCTCTTTTTGATTCAACAATAGATTACTCAATTAAATGGAAACACGTGCCCCATGTGAAAAGGGGACCACTCATAGCCTGTAGCAAGAAGCCAAAAACCACAAAAGATTGTCTGATTCCACTGAAAGTCAATGGTCTTTTGGCTGGGCTGCTGAATCTCCCACAGTGAGTCCCACCACGATGGGGCTAGAAAATCCCTGCCTCGGTCACTCAACTTAAGGTATTGTTTCTTGGAGTGGTGATGCACTCCAGTCCCCCAGGTGACTACTGCTCATTATCATGATCCCAGACCAGACCCCAACAGTGGCTAGGATACTGGACGAAAACCCCAATATTTTAGTTTATTTTGTAAGACTGTGGGGAAAGAATGATTCACTCCAGGAGTGATTGCATGAAAAAATTGGGCTTAGTTATTTTTAAAGCAAAATGTTATTATTAATACAATATTAACTTTTTAACTTCACACTCAAAAAGAAGATCTTGTAATTACCCCTTAAACACTACCACTCAATTCCCCACTAAACAACAAGAAAAGAAACATACAGCTCTCAATCTATCTTACTGCGGGTGAATTGTGGGTGGGCTCAGGCAGATCAGAATTCAACTCCTCTCTCCAACGTTTCTCCAAAAACTCCCTCTCTAAAGCATTTCAAAATGTCTCTTTTCATTGCTTGGCTCCATCCAGCAATGATTTAATCTCCCCAAGTCAAAAAACAAATTATCTCTACAGGCTGCAAAGCACATAAATTCCCCAGGGACCTTCCCAGTCAAAGTACAGTCCATTAGCCCAGACTGAAAAACGCATTCCTTTGTGAATTCCACCTTCTAAAAGCACCCAGGCCCCGCAAAACAAAATTATTTTAAACAAGCATAACCACTGCAGTCAAACACACTCTAACCTCAAGCTTTTATCCCTTAAATTGCCTAATACTCCAAAAGTCTTCCAGTCGTCACATCTTGGAAAGCATAAAGCATACCTGTGGGCTCCTCTTGCTCAGGGGCAGAAGAGAGGCAGGCGATGAGCCGAGTGAGACCTCGCATGCCACTGTCTGAACTTGTTGACTGCCACCTTGGCAGGGCGCAAGATTAGTCCTATGAGGGGGATCTTCAAAAAGTCTCACACACGTCCACATGGGATGGCCAATGATCAGGAGCATGGGACTGAGGTGCAACCAGAAATGGAGGAGCCACCCCTTCAGATGATGAAAGAGGGGCTGCAACCTTTAACACGTAACATAGTTGTGAAACACAGACTCCTCCAGGCTGCAGACGGTACAGATGTCCCAAGAGTCCATTAATGGATTGGACAATCTATTGCACAGGACTGCTGCATGCAACACACTCCACACCTCATCGCCAGTGGACAGTTGCGGATTGGAATGGCCCGGAGGGGATTTCTGAAAGAAAGCTCAGTTTGTGAGGTTGAGGCTCCTGAGTGAGGATTGCTGAGAAATTCATTTTGAGCAGGGATCAGCTCTGACTGGAGTGCTGCACAAGCCTGAGCAACCTTGACACCTCGATGCAGTGCCTTTTTGAGCTACCTGATGACTTTGACTATGAGCTATCCAAGAACATGAGTCACCAGGTTACTTTTGACTTGTAATCAATAGTATGTTCATAAACAAAATGGCCGAAACTCTCCGTTCGTTGAGATTCAATTTTCACGCCGGGAGTGCACTCCTGCCAGCGGGTTTCACCGCAATGTAAGGTGGTTACGATGGGGATTCCCATTGATGGGAAGATGAAATCCCGCCGCCAGAAAATAGCATACGGCTAAGAATCATGCAGCTGGTGGACCAGAGAATTTAGCCCAATATTTAAAGCATCAAATTATGAGTTCCATAATAAATCAATTCTTTCTTTATAAATCTAGAGTTAATATTTGTGTAGACTGACCCCAGACTGCGAATGGATCTAAAGCATGCCAGCATTAGTGAAATATTATCTAGTATTTCTAGCTTTATGAATGTGTTCTGTTTGAAGTGGGTGACTGTGGCCTCTGTCAGTTTTGATTAGTGACTGTGTATTAGCTATGGTGATCTTGGTTTCTGCCAAGTCCTTGGACCTTGGAGATTCTGCTTACACTTCTCAACAGAAGCACCTTGGATAAGAGCACATAGAAGTTTGGTAATGTCTTTGAAGAATAGCTTGCTGTGCATGGCCAATGGACATCTTTGGCTCTTTCATACACTTGACACAAGGCTTTGTCCAGGATATTACTCCTGTTAAGTTTAATGTCACTAAGACATGAAAGAGATCTTAACCTGTTGAAATCAACTCACCCCTTTACTTAAAAAGTGAACTTTGCTGACCCAAACGATGGCTGCTATAGGTCATGTGATTCATAAGCAGTTACAGGACAAAAGCTCAATCCTTCTCCTTGTGGAATCTCACAACTCTCATTTGTGAGGACAATCAACTGAACCAGGGACCATCAGATGGTCCATCGCCCAGTCTTGTCCTACAACAAAGGGAGAGCCATTGAAAACTGTTATAGCAGCAGAGGCTGGTAACTAATCATCTCCGAACAACCTAATAACTAATAATAACCTCTAACTATCTCCTAAGGGATTTTGACCAGAGGCATAGAAACAACACCTTTAATCTTCAATTTACTCAATAATGGGCAACATCACATGACCAAAGCTTTGGCCTTTGGAAAGTTTTAATATTGTGTTTCTAAATTCACAGCTCAATCTGCTGCTTGCTGCAAGCTTCTTTCCTAGAAACCCATCACAACTTTCAGCCTGCAGACACCGCAGCAGAACTCAAGGCTGACCAACAGACTGCATCAAGTCTAAGCCTCCTCAGCATCCATTTCTCTGGAAGGTTCCCACCATTTCCTGCTAAACAGACCATGTGTACCTACATCTCAGGGTGCATCAGTTCTAGAAGGCAGCTCACCACCACTTTCTCAAGCGCAACTAGGGATTGGCAATAAATTCTGGCCTCGCCAGCGAAGCACACATCCTCTAAATGATTTTTGTAAAATCACAGAGAATAGTTACGCTGACGCCCACATGGGCCTCCATCTTACTCTGACACAACCCTTGTCAATGTTACTGCTTATATCACCTGTATACACATATAATTCTTACACACCATATAATTCTTACTCATTAATACAATGTGGACATCACTGGCAATGCCAGAATTTATTGCTCATCTCAAACTGCTTTCGAGAAGAAGCAATTGGTTTGGCCATTGGCCAGAGTTGATGATGTGAGTCCTGAGTCACATGTAGGCCAGACAAGGTAAAGACGGCAGATTTTCTTCCCCAAAAGGCATTAGTCAACCAGATGGTTTTTTACAGCAATCTAATACTTTCATGATTACCATTACTGAGACTAGCTTTTTAAGTTTCAGCTTAGTTAATTGTATATAAATTGCCCACTTGTGGTGGGATTTGAACTCATTACCTGCAGAGCATCGTCCAGGCCTCTGGATTACTAGTTAGCAACATAACCATTTCTCATGCTGGGGGAGTTAGGTAGTTTAAGTTTCGATACGACTTTGGATGATTGTCAGAGCACAAAAAAACCAGGGGAATGCGGGGAGGGTTTAAGATGTATCACCTTCCCTCTGGAGGCCGAGGTGAAGGCTGCCAATTGCTTTGGAGTTGTGGGATCTGGTTCCCATAGGTACCCGTAAGAAAAGTCCTCATATTTGAGGAATTTCATACATACACCAATACTCTGGGATTGATGTGGGGCAGATGATAGTTATAAATTTAGAATTCCCATCTCCTATTTATGTAACATCATGGGAGTATGTAGCATCCTCACTGCAATGTGTGTAGCAGCCCCTCTTCTGACACAGATGGGAAGGACTTGGTGCTTCCTCCTTCACTGAATCACAGACTGTACCACTGGTGGTAGTAGGGAAGGGATTGCACTGTCCGTCCACATATCATCTTTCAGAGCTGGGGAGGTTTTCCTCAGAACAGCCTACCATCTGACGAATCATTGGGGGACACAGAGCCAGGCCCCAGCAGATTGTGACAGCTGGAAGGAATTAAACTGAGATTGTCATCCCTGAGTCAGGAGCACAGACCAAGCCTCCAGCCATCCCCCTCAGTGCATCACTCCAGTGGCATGTAAGAAGTGACCCCTGTTCTGTCCAGGCCCAAGGAGGGATGCAGCCATTGATTCTCTCCCAGGCTTTCATGAGAAGAGGGACAGCTGAATCCTCAGTCTTTTGTACCTTAGGGGTAGCCAACTACCACTGGTGGTGCTGACTCATGCACTGAGGAGAAGCTCGAGAACATGAGAAAGAAGGGCACATTTTAGCATCCAGGGGACGCACAGGGTCAAGTAGGAGAGAGTAGATTGGCTTCTGCTAATACAAAAACAGAAAACTCAGCAGTCCGGCAGCATCTGCGGAGGGAAAAAATAGAGTTAACGTTTCAAGTCCACATGACTCTTCTTCACTTATGTTTTGTTATTCGTGGGAATTTGAGTCCTCCAGGAAAAGATGCACCTATTTGGTGAAGAACACAGCACCTCACTAAGTTCTTCTTCAGAACTGTGTAATGTGTATATTCTATGTGGTGGGTGGAGGGGGGAGGAATAATAATTGTGGGGCAAACCCTCTTTAACAGTTGTGTCACTGCCCTGACCGCATCTCCTCCTTCGTTGCATTTAACATTTAAATAAAATAAGCCCATAGGGGGTTACCACACCTGCTGCTCAGAAACTCTCCCTTGGCTGGGGGTGGTAGATTGCTGAAGGACCACATTTTTTTCAGAGGCCTCACACTCCCACAGGAAATCAGAGGCAAGTCCAGGACTCTAGGCTAAATGCCAAAAAGATGACTCAGAAAAGTCCTTCCCTGTGGTAGTATGTGACATCCAAAATGATTGCTTTAATGCTTTATACTTACCAAAAACATTAAAGAATTTCCAAGCCTTTGTCCCAGCTTCACATTTCTTTATTCTTAACTAATATTCCTGAAGATTTCTTAATTTAACAAAATCTATGTTTCTTCAGGCTAAGGTGAGGTCATATAACAGATAAAGCCCATCGCACCATTGATTCAGTTATGGTGCTATCGTTATATTGAGACTAGTTGTGTTACACGTTTAGATCCTTTAGGCCGTACACTTCGCTTTCTAAATGCCTGCTGCAGTAGCTCTACTGTTTTTTCTCACAGACAGCTCTGCAGGGTGGAAGCAGCAATCAACCCCCTACTCTTCAAAATCTCTTGTCAGTTAGCATTCACATTTCACAAATTTAAAACTATTGAGATACCACAAACTTATTTCTATTATCTCTGGACGGATTTGTTTCGCTTAATGTACTTAGATGTTCAGTACTTACATTGGCTTTAAATGAAACAATATTCAGGCTTCAGATGCTAAGTGATAAGTCACATTCACACCACGCAAGTGCCAGGCAATGACCATTTAATGGGCTCCTAAATAGTAGAAAAGCATCGGGATTGATAACCTCGTAAACCTGGCTAACAAATCAAATCGTTATCTCATGTTAGCCACTTGTCAAAGCGTGGAGTTTGCACGTTCTCCCTGTGTCTGTGTGGGTTTCCTCCAGGTGCTCTGGTTTCCTCCCACAGTCCAAAAATGTGCAGGTTAGGTGGATTGGCCTTAATAAATTGCCCCTGTGTCCTAAAGGTTAGGTGGGGTTGCTGAGTTACAGAGACAGAGTGGAGGCGTGGGATTAAAGGGGGTGCTCTTTCCAAGGGTGGTGCAGTCTCAATAGGCCGAATAGCCTCCTTCTGTACTGCTGATTCGATGATAATCCTGGGGAATTATCCCGTACAAGAAAATATAGATGTCTGCATGTGATTCACTATCTGTCTTACATCAATCAGAGCAAATTATATCAACGGTTATGCCTACAAACCTCATCAAGTTTGCATATAAGCTACGGTAGGTGAGTTAAGCACTTACTAAACACATCTAAGAGGAAGATGAATTATAAAAATCACAAACTAACCTCGCGACATGAACAGACTGATTATAATATAATTTACAGCATGGTAATACTGACCAAAGGTACTGAGGTGTTGACTGATAGAATTCATATCTGAATTTACAGTCAGTTCAAACATATCACAGCAATGACTGGGCTCGACTTGTTTCAAGTTGATGAAACCGTCATACCCCGGTGACAAATTAACAGTCACTCTTCACACTTAAACGTTGCATCAAAAGAAAAAGCAGCAGCAGTTAAAATCGGTGCAAAAGTAATTTCTCCAAAGTACCAGCTACAAATAGAAATGGGTGTGCTCACTTTGTTACATGAAGGGCAATTGGTTCAATATGTGCTAAGGTTGTAGTTTCTACAATAATGCACGCTCAGCCTGCCCACATCTTTTAAAAATTCATTCAAAGGATGGGAGCGTCGCTGGCTAGGCCAGCATTTATTGCCCATCCCCTAATTACCCTTGTGAAGGTGGTGGTGAGCTGCCTTCTTGAACCTTTGCAGTTCATGAGGTGTAGGTAAACCTACAGTGCTATTCAGGAAGTAATTCCAGGAATTTGACGCAGCGACAGTGAAGGAACGGAGATATATTTCCAAGTCAGGATGGTGAGTGACTTGGAGGCAAACGTCCAGGTGGTGATGTTCCCATATGTCTGCTGATCTTGTCCTAGATGACAGCAGTTGTGAGTTTGAAAAGTCCGCATTAGGAGCGTTGGTGAGTTCTTGCAGTGCATCTTCTTTTCTGATGAACGTGAGGACATTTAAGACCAATAGAATTGTTTATTAAAACATTCTGGCACCTTTGTGGAAGATCATCATCAATAACCAATATATTGAAGGGGTCACGCAGGAGCGGCTGCATTTCTGTGAGCTCTGGTCCTACTCAACTTTTAATCCTTTTTTTTATCCCCATGCACATTTCAGAATTAACTTTTTTAGGGATATTTGTCTTGCACTATGTCCCTGGATGGTCCTGATTGGAGTTTTGCAATGAGGAGCCGAGTTAAATCATAGAGAACCTCATTTGACCGTGGCGGTTGGAGTTAACTGGTGCGGGGCCCAGCTTGCAATTATGTTGCTTCTGGCAGTGCTGTTGTCATTGCGATATTGTTCGAGGGTCTAGCTCCTTGCTGCACATCTTTGGAGCTCACTTTGAGGAGCTGCAAGGTTTCCTTGGGAGAATGGTGGAGGCGCAGGAGTGAATTATTTTATTCGATCGAGCACTTTTCCTGGTAAGGGCCCACTTCGAATAATTGACACCCTGTTGCATAGTGTGTCATCTATCCTGATAAATTCAGGACGCAGAGGCCAGGGAAGGAATGTCCGTGAGTCAGGTCCTTGATGAGAAGTGGGAGGTGAGTTGCCAATTGAGCTCGAAAATTGACGGGCAGCACGGTGGGGAAAGTGGTTAGCACTGCTGCCTCACAGTGCCGAGGTCCCAGGTTCGATCCCGGCTCTGGGTCACTGTCCGTGTGGAGTTTGCACACTCTCCATGTGTTTGCATGGGTTTCGCCCCCACAACTCAAAGATGTGCAGGGTAGGTGGATTGGCCACGCTAAATTGCCCCTTAATTGAAAAAATGAATTGAGTACTCTAAATTATTTTTAAAAATTAATAAAGAGTTTGAAAATTGACTGCCGTGCTTTAGTATTCCTGATTTGGAGGCTGGGTGCATCAGGTTCGACAGAGCACAGTGTTCGAGGCCTAGGTTCCAACCTCTGGAACTATATTATCCTGTTCTCGATGCTCGTCATGAGGGGTTGGAGGTGGCCAATCACGTTGAGTCATTCCCACCCCCACGGCTGGGATCTTGAATGTGGATCGCTTGAGAGTCAGGGCAGCAGCATGGAGGAAGAGAAAGTGTTTAATTCGCTGGCATCCTCTGGTCCTAAAGAGTGTACCACGATCCCGTCATGCCTTTGGCTTTTTTGAGCAACATGCATGGTGTTATTATCCTGCAATTCTTCAATAAACCTGGACGTTAACCCCTTGTGATTGTGTTGTTATTTGTTGTTGCCTTTTCTCCTGTAAGGGTGTGAAAGGCGTGAGCACGACAGCAAAGACACCTGTTGTCCTGTTCTAGCAAAAGCCATATTGAGTCGATTTTTTATAATGTGGTCTGTGCAGTTTTACTCCTTTTTTTATTATGTGCTGTAACCCTTGTGGTTATGGGAAGGGAGTGCTTTTTGGACACACCTTATTGCGTTTATTATTAGAGACGAGTGGAGCCATGGCAGGATGATGGATGATGGGATAGTATGGAGTTGGGTTAGTTAGGTCCTCACTGAGACTAAGGATAGCCCTCCAGTTAGAGCTAACGGATCTTTACTTTATTTTTTGTTATTTTGAATTTAAGAATCCGTGCTTGGGAGGACTGGGTTCCTTCTGACTATTCCTTGAGGTTGGAGTGTTTTCTTTTGGGTCTTTTTTCTTCAGAGTTATTAGAATGTGAGGAATTGAGTGGCAGTGCACGCTAAGACAGGTTTGGTCAATCTTTGACTGAATTGGGCAGCACGGTAGCATAGTGCTCAGCACTGTTGCTTCATAGCGGCAGGGTCCCAAGTTTGATTCCCGGTGTGTGTCACTGTCTGTGCGGAGTCTGCATGTTCTCCCCATGTCTGCATGAGTTTCCTCTGGGTGCTCCGGTTTCCTCCCCCAAGTCCAGAAAGGCGTGCTTGTTAGGTGAATTGGACGTTCTGAATTCTCCCTCTGTACTCGGACAGGCGCTGGAGTGCAGCGACTAAGGGCTTTTCACAGTAACTTCATTGCAGTGTTAATGTAAGCCTACTTGTGACACTAATATAGATTATTATTATTATTTAAGAGAGAGACTGTTTGCCATGCCTCTACATTGTTGGGGCCCTTCCCCCATGTGGGGTAGGTTTGATGGGGGAGTCAGGCACCTTCCTGTCCAAGTGTCCTCATTGTGGTTTTCCATCTGGAAGCATTGCTTGTGTCTCTTGAGGCTGTTGTTTCCTTTAATAAAGTAAAGTTAGTAAAGTCACCGTAGTCCCAGATGACCATCGACTGCTTTCCCCTTTGAGGGGGAGAGCTGATGGTGGTGATTTAACCTGAGGATCGTCACACCTCAGGCGAGTGCTGTTTCCCTTAACATCCTTCTTGTGATAGCATGCAGTACGGGGCGGTGGCTAATATTCGTGAGTCACCTTAGGCATCCTTTCCTTAGGGCTTTTTTACTTCTCTTCACCGTGGTGAGTAGTGCACTGTTATAAATCCTTGTCCGGTCCGGTGGACCATGGGAGGTTCCTTTTAACGTACCAAGGGGGAGGGATTCGGCCCCCCTATCCCAAGGTGTCCAATTCTTAAGTGTCTTGATGGTTTTTCTTCTCTTCGATAATGGAGTTTCCCCATCTGGGGCTGGTGTAATCTTTCTTTTAAGTATAAATGGGGTGGTGCAATGCCCTGGGTGTGATTTGTGAGGTGCAGGATCGGCTGGGATGTAAACTTTGGGGTGTACTGGGGGTACTGATTCCTGTGTTTCAGGATGTGCTGAGCTAGGCCAGGTCCGCTGGTGTTGCCTCCTAGAGCTTGAGATTTCCCTGCTTGTAGGCACTTATTAAGGACAGCCTGAGAGGCTGGGTTTTGCTTCTTCTGTACACAGGGGCATGGGGTTGATATTCTGTTGTCCCCCTAATGGTCGGGGCACTTTCTTGTTTGAATGAGCAGTTTGTTCTCTTCTTCATCCATGGGTGATGGGCGTGCACCCAGGTATACAAACCCATGGTGGTGTCCTGATTCTTTGTTATCCTGTGACCCACTCCTGGTAGTTCTAGTTCTCCTTCCTTTTTGTTTTTGTTGGGAAGTGTTGATGGCACTGATCATAATCCGGACATTTTGCTGCTGGCCCTCTCTGTATAAACATATGGAATGATGTTGGTTCTGTAATGGTCTGCGATTGGGACTGTGTTGCATTGTGTGACATATATGTAACACCCTTTTAGAACTGGGATTTTTGCATATTTTCGTTCTATGTCTTCTTTTTTTTAAAGGGTGTGTATAAAGAATCCGCAATTGGTTCCTGCATAGCTGCAGGCAGGTCCGGTGTCTGAGGAGAGGCGTTTGTGTTGTGTCATTGGTGCCTCTGGTGCTAATGGAGTGGAGGGAGATATACATTGGTGCGCCCAAACATGGCATGAAAGATTTATCCTGAATTTTCGAAGCAATTGTGAGCAATCGCTGCGTGGGAAGGTGTGCACCGTTTCACCATGTTTTCATGGCCTTATCCTCATTCTCCTTTTGTTCTCTGGTTGGGTTGATGGAAACATCAAATTGTGTCTAATGATTGTATCGAGCTAGTTATACTGCTGTTCTTCTGTCCCTCTCTACATTCATGTCTGCTGAATCTTTTTTTTTGCTTGCTGTGCTAAATCGTTCTTGTGGTTTTGTTGCGTTGTTAGTCAAAATGTAAAACCTCAATAAACATACTTTTAAAAAGTCAATAGATTGAGCCTTGGGATAATTCAAAGAACATGGAGATCTGTAAGGAGTCAAATCAATCATAAATCAAAGGCAGATACTCGGCACAAAGCATGCGAATGAGAGGACGTGTTGCTTTTGTGGGCAATGATCAAGTCAGATTGTTTTCTAACAGCTGTGGGGGCACATAGGTCTTAAAGCCATGCAAGGTATGTAAGATATGTGCTCACTGAGTGATTTTCAGCCCATACCTACACCCTGATCCCACGCTGACTGTTCAATATTCTATAAGAAATGATGGCCTAGGTCCTGACACTTTATAAATTCCAAGCTTCAGGTGACAATTCTGGGCGCGATTCTCCCCTGCCCACGACGGGTCGGAGAATAGCGGGAGGGCCTTCCCGACATTTTTCCCGACGTCCCGCTATTCTCCCCCCCCCCCCCCCCCCCCCCCCCAACGGCCGCCCCACGACACGAATTGCTGCTCGCCGTTTTTTACGGCAAACAGCGATTCTCCCCTGGCCGATGGGCCGAGTTCCCAGGCCTTTATGGCCGTTTTCACTAACGCAAACACGCCTGCTCTCACCGTTCATGAAAACGGCCGCAAAGTGCCGTTCGGGACAACCATGGCACCGATTTGCACGGCCGCATCACGGCCGTGCCAAGGGTGGCATGGGCCCGTGATCGGTGCCCACCGATCACGGGCAGTGGGTCCGATACCCGCGCACTCTTTGTTCCTCCGCCGCCCTGCAGGATCAGTCCGCGGGGCGGCTGAGGGGCATGACGGCCCGCGCATGCGCGGGTTTGACGCATATGCGTGATGACGTCACCGGCGCATGCACGGGTTGGAGCCGTCCAACCCGCGCGTGCGCGGCTGACGTCATCGTGCGCGTCAGCCGCTGTGACGCTTGGCCCGCGATGCCGTTCTTCACGAGGCCGCGCTGCTAGCCCCGACAGGGGGGGGAGAATCGGGTCCCGGGAGGGGGCGCGGAGGCTGCCGTGAAACACGGCCAGTTTCACGGCAGCCTTTACGACTCTCTGCATTTGCGGAGAATCGCGCCCCTAGTTTCTGGACCATCCAGAAACAACCTGAGTCTGTTGCAATTAGAAATTTCTTTACTATTTTATAATTGCAATCTTCATTGTTCCTTCAATTTAGCGTGGCCAATCCACCTAACATGCACATCTTTGGACTGTGGGAGGAAATTGGAGCACCCGGAGGAAACCACGCAGACACAGGGAGAACGTGCAAACATGTGTTTCTAAACAGCTTTTGCACAACCCCAGGTTGTCCCAATGTCCTTTACAGTCAGAGGAGTGTTTTAGAAGATGTAGGGTGCGAGTTATCCGAATGGCAACAGAGTCCCGTAGCAAGCGCGTATAGCCGGGTGTATCCTGGCGCTTGGGGCACTGAAAAACACTACGCTATTTGATGTACCGTCAATTACCACAAGACGAGAATGGTGAAACTATCGAAGCTTTATTGCACAAGATGTTGTGCCTCCTGCAGCTGGAACCAGAATGGGAGCAGCGCAGGAGAGCACACACTTTTATACGCCGCCTGCTGAGAGGAGCCATCAGGCTAGGATTTACCATGGTACCTGTAATACATGACCAGTGCCGTAATACATGCAATGTGTTACTAGTGGTATTTACCACATTCACCCCCTGTTTAAAACAGAGTCTGACGGGGGTGAAGAAAACATTACAGATTGAGTCTGTCGGGGGCTCTGACCCTCCTCTGCGATTGCCTCAGTCTTGGTGGTGATGTGGGTGCCGACATGGTCACCTGCGACTCCGGGAGCGTGTTGTCATCTACTTCATCACCCCTTAGTGGATCCAGTGAGGGGACGGATCCTGCTGGGGTGGGGGCTGCGGTGAGGTTCGCTGGTGGGAGGGTGGGTGGCACAGGGGTGAATGAAGCAACCGGGGGGGGGGAGAGTGGTATCAGGTTGGGGATTGAGGGTGGGGACCCAGCGGGTGCCAAGTCCCGGAGGGAGACTGTGTCCTATCACCCGTCGGGGTGTGCCATGTAGGCGTACTGCGGGTTTGCATGGAGGAGGTGGGCTTTCTCAACCAAGGGAAGCGATTTATGGCTCCGCACATGCTTCCGCAGGAGGATGGGACCAGGAACTGTCAGCCATGTTGGGATCGAGACCCCGGAGGTGGACTTCCTGGGAAAGGCAAACACACGTTCATGTGGGATCACATTAGTCACGGTGCACACGAGCGACTGATGGAGTGGAGCGCGTCGGCAGCTCATCACTCATGAAGGAGGATCCCTGATCACTGTTAATGTAGGTGGAGAAACCGAACAGAGTGAAGATACTGTGCAGGGCTTTGATGACAGTGCCAAAAGTTATGTCGGGGCAGGAGGGAGTACTCATCAATTACGTTGAGGAAGTACACGTTGCGGTCGGTGGAGGGGAGGCGCCCTTTGAAGTCCACGCTGAGGCGCTCAAAGGGGTGGGAGGCCTTCACCAGGTCCGCTCTATCTGGCCGGTAGAAGTGCGGCTTGCACTCTGCGCAGACGTGGCAGTCTCTGGTTACGGTCCTGACCTCCTCAATGGAGTAGGGCAGGTTGCGGACCTTTACAAAATGGAAGAACCGGGTGACCCCCGGGTGGCAGAGGTCATAGTGGAGAGCCCGGAGTCGGTCCACTTGTGCGCTGGCATATGTACTGCGGGAGAGGGCATCAGGGGGCTCATTGGGCTTCCCCAGGCGATACAAGATCTCATAGTTAGAGGTGGAGAGCTCGATCCTCCATCTTAAGATCTTGTCATTTTTGATCTTGCCCCGCTGCGTATTGTTAAACATGAAGGCAACCGACCGTTGGTCAGTGAGGAGAGTGAATCTCCTGCCGGCCAAGTAATGCCTCCAATGTCGCACAGCTTCCACAATGGCTTGGGCCTCCTTTTCGACAGAGGAGTGCCGAATTTCGGAGGCATGGAGGGTGCGGGAAAAGAAAGCCACGGGTCTGCCCACCTGGTTGAGGGTGGCGGCCAGAGCTACGTCTGATGCATCACACTACACCTGAAAAGGCACTACCTTCAGTACCGCACTGGAATGTCAGCCAGGATAATGCACCCTCATGTCTCGAGTGGGACTTGACTCACAGCTTTCTGACTCAGAAGCAAGAGTGTGCTACCAACTAAGACAAGGCCAACGCTTAATGAGTTAAAGTCATTTCAACTGAAATAAAAGGGCTTCCAAATTCTATTCTCAATACTTTGACTTTGGCCTGGAACCAAAAGATTGCAGGTAAACCCGGTCGACCAGAACCAGGTTAGAACACAAAGACAATCTCACAAGTTCACCCATTCAATCATTGTGGATTTAATCAGAATTTTCAAAGCATTTCCATCAGTTCCAACCACAAACTGCAAAAAAAGCAGGCCTTGCATTTGTACAGCACCGTACATGACCTCAGGACATCCGGGTCGCTTACTGCCAATTCAATATTATGTTTTGACATGTAGTCACTTGTAATGTAGGAAATGCAACATTCCTTCAGCTAGTGTGAGAATGCAATGGGTTTGAAATGTACTTGTACCCAGAATTAGGCACAAAGGGGAAAATAAACAGGCATGTTGGCATTAACTAAGGCAGCACATAATAGTCATGTCACCTGCTGATTATCATGGGTCAAGAATGCAGTTGGTAGTATTTGTTGTATGCACACCTGTATGGGGAGCTGGATATTGGGCCTCTTTGACACCACTTAAAGGTAGTCTGCGCCTGTTAAACAGAAGGGAGGTGGTGGCGTAGTGGTATTGTCACTCGCCTAGCAATCCAGAGACCCTGGGCAATGCTCTGGGGACTTGGCTTTAAATCCCACCATGTGATAAAAATCTGGAATTATAAGACGACGATGACCATTAAACCATTTTCGACTGTCGGGGGAAAAAAATCTGGTTCACTGATGTCCTTTAGGGAAGGAAATCTGCCATCCTTACCTGGTCTGGCCTACATGTGACTCCAGATTGACAGCAATGTAGTTGACTCTCAAATGCCCTCTGAAATGGAGGGCAATTAGGGACGGAATAAATACAAGCCCAGCCAACAACGCTCACGGCCCATAAAATTAATTTAAAAAACCTTTTAGAGCATGACCTATGGAGGCCTTGGGTCTGGACGATGGACACCTCTCCCTGCCCTCCACCCATCTTGCAATGAGGATGGGGTACCCTTCAGGGGCCAACGGATGCTCTTTCAGTATTAACTCCACTGAAGAAGAACAAGGGATTGTCAGGAGCCTAGTTTCCAGGAATGGCTAGAATGCTGGAAACATTCAGGGCGGGAGTCTCTCAGCCCGGGTCTGGGCCGGAGAATCCCCGTGACCGATGCAAATTGCGCCACGCCGCCCCAGTGCTGGGACGCGTGCAGAGAATCGGCGCCATTGGCGCCGGCATTGACGGCATGGCGCCGGTTGGGGGCCGTTCTACGTGGCCCCAACCGCATCCCAGGCTGAGCGACTGTCGCAAAAAACCCAAATCCCGCCAACGGCGTTCACACCTGCTCTCAGCCGGCGGGACCTCGGTGTGGAAGGGTCGGGGGCGGTCTGTGGGGGGGAGGGGGGGATCGGGGGGGCCTCCTTTGTGGCCTGGCCCGCAATTGGGGCCCACCGATTGGCGGGCCAGTCTCTCGGACTGTGGGCCTCCTTTCTTCTGCGCTGGCCATTTTAGCCCTACACATGTTGCGTCAAGGCTGGTGCGGAGAAGGGAGCCACTGTGCATGCGCGCGTTGGCGCCGGTGCCACTGCGCACGCGCAGACCCCACGGCTCCCAGTTGGTGCCAGGATCAACAGCTGGAGCGGCGTGGGTCACTCCAGTGCCGTGCTGGCCCCCTGTTGGGGCGAGAATTGCTGATCCTGAGGCCACGTTGACGCCGTCGGGAAAAGCAACACCGTTTCTGACAGCGTTAACACTTTGCCTCAGGATCACAGAATCCTTCCCTCAGTATTCCCTCTGGAATTGTCTAGGTAACTTCAGGAAAGAGTTAAGTAGATTGCCGTGATGTCTTTTCATATTGCAGTAGTATTAACATTTAACCTATTAAGTGAGTCTCTGTTGAAGAGATTGAAAGTGCAATCATATTAGAGGCTTGCGGTGGCACAGTGGTTAGAACTGCTGCCTCATAGCGCCACGGAGCCAGGTTAAATTCCAGCCTTGGCTGACTGTCTGGGTGGAGTTTGCACCTTCTCCCCATGTCTGCATGGTTTCTTCCGGGTAATCCGGTTAACTTCCCCAGTCGAAAGCTATGCAGCTGGATTGGCCAATTTAAATTGGGCTTGGGTGTCCATGGTTGTGCGGGCTTGGTGTGGCAGGGATAGGATGGAAGCCTGGTTAGGGTCTCTTTCAGAAGATCGATGCTGACTCGATGGGCCGAATAGCATCCTTCTGCACAATGATTCATTTTTTTTTCTTTAAAAAAAAAATTTAGAATACCCAATAATTTTTTCCAATTAAGGGCCAATTTAGAGTGGCCAATCTACCTATCCTGCACATCTTTGGGTTGTGGGGGTGAAACCCACACAGACACAGGGAGAATGTGCAAACTCCACACGGACAGTGACCCAGGGCCGGGATTCGAACCCAGGTCCTCAGCGCCGTAGGCAACAATGCTAACCACCGTGCTGCCCCTGCACAATGATTCATATTGATGGCATGAAAAGCAATGATCAGTGTCAGCAATGGTCAATTTAATTAATAATCAATTCTGATAGTAAAATCTAATTGAAGTATATTCCAGTCAGAGACCTATCATTGATAACATTTTTTAAAAAATCATTTATGGGATGTGGACATCACTAGCAAGACCAGCATTTATTGCCCATCCCAACTTGCCCTTGAGGAGTTGATGGTCAGTAGCCTGTTTAAACAGCTGCAGTTTGTGTGGTGAAGGCACATCCACAAAGCTCTTAGATGGAGGGTTCCAGGATTTTGACTCAGTGAAAGAGCAGCAATATATTTTCAAGCCAGGTTGATCTGTGACTTGATGACTTGGAGGGGAACTTGAGCGGGATTCTCCAGGCTCCCACCCCTGTGTTTTGCAGTGGCAGGAGGTGGCGTGCCGATCACTGGTGATGGGATTCTCTGCTCCCGCCACTGACAATGGGAATTCTCATTGAAGGCACCCCAAGCTGCCGGGAAACTGCTGGCGCGGAACGGCTGGAGAATTCCGGCCCTTCCAGGTGGTGGTGTTCCATGCACCTTCTGTCCTTGTGGTAGAAGTCACGGAGTTGAAAGGTGCTCTTGCTGAAGTCTTGGTGAGTTGCTGCAGTGCACCTTGGAGATGGAACATGCTACAATTACTGTACACTATTGGTGGAGGGCGTGAAAGTTTAAGGTGGTGAATGAGTTGCTAATCAAGCAAGTGGGTTGATTTGTCTTGGATGGTGTTGAGCTTCTTCAGTGTTGATTGAACTGCATCCTTCTAACCAAGGGATGAGGATTCAATCGCACATCTGACTTGTGCCTTGCAGATGGTGGACAGGCTTTGGAGAGTCAGGTGGTGAGTTACTCACCACCGAATTCCCAGGTCTGACCTGTACCACAGTGGGCTGGATTTTTCCTGCAGGCGTATGAACCCCACCATGAGGCTCAAATGTGGGTCACAATCCCACAGTGTGTAGGAAACAGTCACTCATGATTTTCCCTGGAGCAGCCACGATTACTAGAGGGTGAGCTTGATATCTGGTGGGGCCTTAAAATCAGGCCCAGTATTTTGTAGCTGGTCCAGTTATCATCCTCGTTAATGTGAACTCCATGGTATTAATGATGGTGGAATTCAATGATCATCGTGTAATTGAATGTCAAGAAGAGATGGTTAGATTCTCTCTTGTTGGAAATGGTCATTATCTGACACTTGTGTGGCACAAATGTTACTTACCACTTATCAAGTCAAACTTGCATGTTGTCCAGATCTTGCTGCATGTGGGAATTGTGAATGGAGCATTGCACAATCATCAGCCAGCATTCCCACTTCTGAACTAATGATGGAAGAATGGTCATTGATGATGCAGCTGAAGATGGTTGGGCCCAGGACACTGTCTTGAGGAACTACTGCAGGAATATCTTGGAGCTGAGGTGACTGACCTGCCAACAATCATCAGCTAGACTCAGAGGAGGCAGAAAAAGTGACTTTGATCTGAGAAAACTGGGGAGTGTAACATGCTAGGGAGTTACAGATCTGTGCACTGTAAAGCCAGGACAATCAAATCATTGTTAAGTGACATATTAAGTAATGCTGCGAAACATGCTAATTGTCACTAAAAAGTTATAAATCAAGGGTGGTACTTCGGAATTCTTAAGTTTGGCCGATCTAGTACACTGAGCTCAGAACTGTAACGTGCTTTATATTTCCTGGCTGAAGCTTTCAACATTTTGTCGTAAGTGCTGTTGCTATGTTAAATTATTGTCAATAATTGTTATTACTATGTATAATAAATCTGTAAATGTCCACGTTCAACGCTGTCAAACATTTATTTTGACGTGAAAGAGTTCTGTGACAGTACTTATTAAAATGACGCAGGGGTTTGATGGGGGCAGGCACTTCCACATGTGGTAGTATCCAGAGTAGGGATCATAAATATATGATAGTCATTAGTAAATTGAATAGGGAATTCAGGAGAAACTCCTTCATAATTATAATCATAATAATCTTTATTATTGTCACAAGTAGGCTTAATTTAACACTACAATGAAGTTACTGTGAAAAGCCCCCAGTCGCCACATTCCAGCAGGTACACAGGGAGAATTTGGAATGTCCAAATTACTTAACAGCACGTCTTTCGGGACTTGTGGAAGGAAACCAGAGCACCCGGAGGAAACCCACACAGACACAGGGAGAATGTGCAGACTCCTCACAGACAGTGACCCAAGCAGGAAATCAAACCTGAGACCATGGTGCTTCGAAGCAACAGTGCTAACACTGCACTACCGTGCTGCTAGGGAGTGGTGAGAATGTGGAAATTCCTACCATGAGGAATAGTTGAGGTGAGTACCACAATGAAAAGATGCGCATTTCTGTAGCACCTTTCACGACTATCAGACATCTCAAAGCGCTTTACAGCCAAATAAGTACTTTTGAAACGTAGTTACTGCCGGGGGGGGGGGGGGGGGGGGGGGGGTGCGATTCTCCATGCCCGCCCCGCTAGCCAGAGTGGTTCTCCTGGCGTCCCAGCCAGGCCCCATCCGGTGGGACCATGCAAATAGCGCATTAGAGCTATTTTGACTCTTGTTGCCGGGCAGGAGGCACCATTCACCAGCCAGGTGGGATGCTCCGGCTCCCACAACTGAGGGTCCCATTGGTGGGAATTGGTGCAAGTATTGAGGAGCGTGGACCTGGCGGCTTGCAGTCTGAGGGGTGGCAAGGTGATCAGTACCCTCCCAAAAATTGCTTCCAAGGTGCCGAGTGGGTCCTTCATGGGGAGTGGGGGTCAGGGGGCTTCTGCTGAAGTGCTTCCCAGAAAAAACAGCTGTGGGGACTGCCCCTTCACTTTCTCGGAAGCACTTGGGAACAAAGAGACAGACCTTTAAACTTGGCATGGTGGTAGAATTTTTCAAGGGACGAAGGATACAAATAGGATCACTTTTACTTAATTATGGGTAAACTTTATTTTTTACTTATTGAGGTGACTGTTTAACTGGGTTTCATGGTTGCAGATGGGGAGAACAGCCAAAGGAGCTCCATCCCAAGGAAGACCTCCAACCTAATCCCCTCCAAGCCAGCACAAACCCTGCTGACCCCTACCTCCCATGGACCTCCTTCGGCACCCTGGCGACAATTGTTGGGAGGGATTTTACCACCTTTCCACCCCACAGACTGCAAGGTGCCAGGTTGGCACTACCAAGGAGCGGTGCCTAAAAGGGTGAGATTGAAAGGGGGGTGAGGGGGTGGGGCGACGGAGTGGGGGGGGCACTAAGTGGGGGGCCTAGGAGGGCTATAAGCAGAGTTTGGAGGAGGGGGCCCTTGTCAGCCATTAGGGATTAGGGTGCTAGAGGGAAGAGGTATGGTGGGGTGTCCTGCCAGCGATCTTTGGGCAGAGGGGGGTTCTGCAGCAGCTTTTCGAGATTGGACGCCGTTTAAAAATACTGCTTCGAACTCTCAGAGGTGTGGGACTTGTCAGAGAAATTAGGTTCCGCCCCTATCAGTCCCAGCGCAGACCCCGGCAATCATTGAATGGTACGAAGAAGGCAAATTTACCTATACAAATTTCCAAGTGCCATTGAATAGCACATTAACATTCCTCCCAGCACCAACAGGAATCACTCTGGCACCACAGGTGGGAGCACTTAGATTCCGGGACAGAGAGGATCCCGTCCAATATCGTAATGTGAGAAACACAGCAGCCAATTTCTGTATTCCAGGCTGACATAAACAACAATAATGACCAGTTAGTGTAATACTGTATTATGTGATGTTGATTGCAGGATAATATTGGCCAGTATGACAGTAATATATTTGAGGAAGCTGTATAAGTACACGAGGGGGAATGAATAAAAGGGTATACTGATTGGGTTAGACGTAATAGGATGGGAAGAGGCCGATGTGGAGCAGAAACACCATGGGCGCGATTCTCCGCTACCCACGCCAGGTGGGAGAACCGCGGGAGGGCCGGGCGACTCACAAAACGCCCCCCTGGCACCCCCCGCGATTCTCCCACCCCCCTGCTCGGATGAATCGCCGGTCGCCATTTGTCACGGCGACTGCCGATTCTCCGGCCCGGATGGGCCTAGCGGTCTGACGTTCCCGACCGGTTCACGACGGCGGCGACCACACCTGGTCGCTGCCGTCGTGAACATGGGCGGCAAATGCTCGTTTGTGGCTTGTGGAGGGCACAGAGGGGAGTGAGCACCACGGCCGTGCTCGGGAGGGGACTGGTCCGCAATCGGTGCCCACCGATCGTCGGGCTGGCATCTTCAAGCGACAAACTCTTTCCCCTCCGCCGCCCCGCAAGATCAAGCCGCCACGTCTTGCGGGGCAGCGGAGGGGAAGACGGCAACCGCGCATGCGCGGGTTGGAGCCATCAGCCGTCATGCCATCAGCCGCCCATGCACGGGTTCGAGCTGACCAACCTGCGCATGCGCAGCTGATGTCACTTAGGCGCCGCCGTCGCGACATTCTCGGCACGCCGCCTTGACGCAAGCGTCAAGGCCCGGCGGCCGAGAGTTACGGAGCGCCACTCCAAGCCCCCCCGGGTGTGGGTGAATAAGGTGCAAGGAGCGGCTTCCGAGGCCGTCGTGAAACTCGTCCGCGTTCACGGCGGCCTTCCCGATTCCGCGCGGGAGCGGAGAATTCCGCTCCATCAGAGCCCAGTTGGTCCAAATGGCCAGTTTCTGTGCTGTAAAGTCTATGTAATTCTGTGCATCATAGAATGGAGTCTTAAGGGTCACATCCTGATTTCTGTGAGAGATGAAAAAAATGAAAATGAAAAATGATAGCATAGTGCTTCAAGCCAACTCCACTTACTTTCAATTACATTTAAAATTTCTCTGGCAAATCACAGTCAAAATCTAAACAACATGAAAATTCACAGAAACCTGTCCTCGAACATCAAGGATCACAATATTGTGTTGAACACGAAGGTGGATTTAAGTGGTTTAGAGAATTCTTTGATGAGGGGTCTCAGACCAAAATGAGACTGATGCTTCAAAGGTTATATATAACCTGTTGTGTCTTGATCAAATAGTTGCAACACCAATAGATTTAGCGAGAAGTATATGAGGAGCTTAAAAAAATGTGAAGGAGTGCTTGTTTAGGGTTGAGGCCAGCAGTGGAAGGCAATCTTAAACATGGGCCAGAATTCTCCAGTCATTGCGATTCACTTCTCCCGCCCGCAGCACACACGCACCAGCGGGTTTCCTGGCAGCGTGGGGTGGTTACAATGAAAAACCATTGACAAAGGGCGGGAAGATAGAATCTTGCCACCAACGAACGGCATGTAACCGAGAACCATGCGGCTGTGGAACCGGAGAATCCAACCTCTGGACTTTTGACAGGGGCTTCAATGTCCATCCCCCGCCTGCCCCCTCACCCAGTATGCTGTGGCATTCCACATCTCACTTTGTCCAGAGTGAGGACAAGGTTCACCGCAAACGTCAGAAATTCAAATGGCTGGAAGGAAAATATGATACAAGAGAAAGGCTGCAGCATTTCTTTCATTTTCATCAGTGGCTTTAAAAATCTCTGTGAAAGAACCTGGCATCTACAGCTGTGTCCACGCCTGTTCCAGCAGCAGCTCTAACCTTTTTCTGTAAGCCTTAAATTAGACAGCCTTTCACAGAGGACCAGACGGGCTTTGTCAAAGGTAGACAGCTTACCGCGAACATCAGGCGCCTGCTGAACGTGATAATGACCCCCTCCGGGGAGAGAACACAAGAGGTGATCGTCTCCCTGGACGCAGAAAAGGCCTTCGACAGAGTCGAGTGGAAATACCTCATAGAGGTACTGGAGCGGTTCGGGCTTGGAACAGGGTTCACCGCTTGGGTAAAGCTCCTGTACAACGCTCCCATGGCGAGTGTACAGACCAACAATACCAACTCCCAATACTTCCAGCTGCACAGGGGCACCAGACAAGGATGCCCACTGTCCCCGCTGCTGTTCGCACTAGCAATTGAACCGCTAGCAATCGCGCTCAGGGCAGCAAAAAATTGGAGGGGGATCCGAAGGGGAGGTAGAGAGCACAGAGTCTCACTCTATGCGGATGATCTGCTCCTCTATATCTCGGACCCACAAAGCAGCATGGACGGAATCATCGCGCTCCTGAAAGAGTTTGGAGCCTTCTCGGGCTACAAACTCAACATGAGCAAAAGTGAGATCTTCCCAGTACACCCGCAAGGGGGGGAGGGGGGGGGGGGGGGGGGGGGGGCAGCACTAAAGGGGCTGCCGTTCAAACAAGCCCGACATAAATTCCGCTACCTGGGGATCCAAATAGCCCATGACTGGAAAGGGATCCACAAATGGAACCTCACCAGCCTGACGGAGGAAGTTAAAAAGGACCTGCAAAGATGGAACACACTCCCGCTCTCCCTCGCGGGGAGAGTTCAGACGATCAAAATGAACGTACTGCCCAGGTTCCTCTTCCTGTTTAGATCCATTCCGATCTACATCCCCAAGGCCTTTTTCAAAGCGCTGGACAAACTCATCATGGCGTTCGTATGGGGGGGTAAAAATGCTAGGATCCCAAAGAAGGTCTTACAAAAAACAAAACCAGGGGAGGGCTAGCCCTCCCGAATCTACAATTCTACCACTGGGCAGCAACAGCCGAGCGAGTAAGGGGATGGATCCAGGAGCCAGAAGCTGAGTGGGTGCGTGCGGAGGAGGCCTCCTGCATGGGAACCTCCCTCCGGGCCCTCGCCACGGCAGCACTCCCATCCCCACCCAAAAAACACTCCAGCAGCCCAGTGGTGACAGCCACCCTCCAATCCTGGAACCAACTGCGCAGCAACTTGGCCTGACCAAAATGTCGAACAGGGCTCCCATCTGCAACAACCATAGGTTCGCGCCAGCACTGACCGACGCCACCTTCAAAAGGTGGAGGCAGGACGGGGGGACACTGACAGTCAGGGACCTATACACGGACGACAGGATCGCAACACTGGACGAACTGACAGAGAAATTTCAGCTAGCTGGGGGGAACGAGCTACGGTACCTGCAGCTCAAAAACTTCCTACGAAAGGAGACAAGGACGTACCCACAACCGCCACGACAGACACTACTGGAAGACCTACTGGACGCAAGTATCCTAGAGAAAGGGAACTGTAGTGACATGTATGACCGACTGGTAGATAGGGACGACACCGTACTGGACGCAACAAGGAGGAAATGGGAGGACGACCTGGGGATGGAGATCGAGTGGGGACTCTGGAGCGAAGCACTGCATAGGGTCAACTCCACCTCCACGTGCGCAAGGCTCAGCCTGACGCAACTAAAAGTGGTACATAGAGCCCACTTAACAAGAACCCGTATGAGTAGGTTCTTCCCGGAGGTGGAAGACAGATGTGAACGGTGCCAAAGAGGCCCGGCCAACCACGCCCACATGTTCTGGTCTTGCCCCAGACTCGTGGAGTACTGGACAGCCTTCTTCGAGGTTATGTCCAAAGTGGTGGGAGTGAGGGTGGAGCCATGCCCGATAGTGGCGGTCTTCGGGGTTTCAGAACAGCCAGATCTATTCCTGGGGAGGAGGGCGGACGCCCTTGCCTTTGCCTCCCTGATCGCCCGCCGTAGAATCCTGTTTGGCTGGCGGTCAGCAGCACCGCCCAGAGCTGCAGACTGGCTGTCCGACCTCTCGGAATCTCTCCAAATGGAGAAAATCAAATTTGCCATCCGAGGGTCGGACGACGGCTTCCACCGAACGTGGGAGCCATTCATGCAACTGTTCCGGGACCTATTTGTGGCCAATGTACAAGAGGAAGAATAGTCGGGGGAAGGTAGCGGGAGGGGGGGGGGGCTACAAGTTCGGTACGGGGGTTCGATGGCTAGCTAAGGCCCAAAACCAAACTAAATAAACATGTTGAGGGGGGGGGGGGGGGGCGCAGTTACTACTACGAAGATGCTTACCTGTAAATATGTATGTTAATTTTTGCGTGTTTGTTTTTTTTTCTCTCTCCTAACAATTTGTAATTTGTTCAATATAAAATATGAAAACTGAATAAACACATTTATAAAAAAAAAATTAGACAGCCTTAATATCATAGAATTTCAGAGAATGTACAGTGCAGAAGGAGGCCATTCAGCCCATCGAGTCTGCACCGGCTCTTTGAAAGAGCACCCTCCCCAAGCCCACATCTCCACCCTATCCCCATAACCCCATAACCCAGTAACCCCACCCAACACTAAGGGCAATTTTGAACACTAACGGCAATTTAGCATGGCCAATCCACCTAACCTGCACATCTTTGGACTCACACACACATCGGGGAGAACATGCAGACTCCGCACAGACAGTGAACCAAGCCAGGAATCGAATCTGGGACCCTGGAGCCGTGAAGCAATTGTGCTAACCACCATGCTACCGTGCTGCCCTAAATATATGTTACAAAGATTTTAATCTTTGTTTAAGTGCAACAGTTAATGTTTTCGTCAGTTCCATTGCCATTTGGAAAGGAGCCTGAAAAAAGACCAAGAGGAACGGCAGCACAGTGGTTAGCACTGTTGCTTCACAGCGCCAGGGACCAGGGTTCAATTCCCAGCTAGTCACAGTCTGTGAGGAGTCTGTACGTTCTCCCGGTGTCTGCATGGGTTTCCTCCGGGTGCTCTGCTTTCCCCCCACAAGTTCAGAAAGATGTGCTGTTAGATGAATTGGACATTCTGAATTCTCCCTCAGCGTACCCGAACAGGCGTCGGAATGTGGCGACTAGGAGATTTTCACAGTAACTTCATTGCAGTGTTAATGTAAGCCTACTTGTGACAATAATAAAGATTATTATAATTTATCACTGGGTATTTGTAAGCATGTGTTGTTCTCTGACTTGCTGTATTTTGTTACTGATGAAAGGGGGTTAATTTAAAGAGCCCTGATTTCTCCTCTATCTACCCATCCGGAAACAGAAAGATGTGCATGGTTTTTTATTTCTTCCGCCCCTTTATGGACATTTCCCCAACGTCCAGCTTTAATCCGTGCAAGTTGAGCTTTCCTGCCCTGAGAAGTTCTGGCAGATAAAAGAAGATAAGAAAAGCTGAATCTCAGGTAAGTACATTTATTGAACTCCTTGTGAGTAGGAGCAGGAGTGTTACCCTTAATAGGGGCTGGTTTAGCTCACTGGGCTAAATCGCTGGCTTTTAAAGCAGACCAAGCAGGCCAGCAGCACGGTTCGATTCCCGTACCAGCCTCCCCGGACAGGCGCCGGAATGTGGCGACTAGGGGCTTTTCACAGTAACTTCATTGAAGCCTACTCGTGACAATAAGCGATTTTCATTTCATTTTTTCATTTCTGGGATCAACAAATGTATCACTTGCGTTCGTATGTGGGGGGGGTAAAAATGCTGGGATCCCAAAGAAGGTCCTACAAAAAACAAAATCCAGGAGGGGGGGGGGGGGGGGGGGGGGGGGCTAGCCCTCCCAAACCTATAATTCTACCACTGGGCGGCAACAGCCGAGCGAGTAAGGGGATGGATCCAGGAGCCAGAAGCCGAGTGGGTGCGCACGGAGGAGGCCTCCTGCGCGGGGACCTCCCTCCGGGCTCTCACCACGACAGCACTCCCATCCCCACCCAAAAAACACTCCAGCAGTCCAGTGGCGACAGCCACCCTCCAATCCTGGAACCAACTGCGGCAGCAATTTGGCCTGACCAAAATGTCGGACAAGGCTCCCATCTGCAACAACCATAGGTTCACACCAGCATTGACTGACGCCACCTTCAAAAGGTGGAGGCAGGACGGAGGAACACTGACAGTCAGGGACCTATACACGGACGGCAGGATCGCAACACTGGACGAACTGACAGAGAAATTTCGGCTAGCCAGGGGGAACGAGCTACGGTATCTGCAGCTCAAAAACGTCTTACGAAAGGAGACAAGGACGTACCCACAACCGCCACGACAGACACTACTGGAAGACCTACTGGACGCAAGTATCCTAGATAAAGGGAACTGTAGCGACATGTATGACCGACTGGTAGAAAGGGCCAACACCGTACTGGACGCAACAAGGAAGAAATGGGAGAAGGACCTGGGGATTGAGATAGGGTGGGGACTCTGGAGCGAAGCACTGCATAGGGTCAACTCCACCACCACATGCGCAAGGCTCAGCCTGACGCAACTAAAAGTGGTACATAGAGCCCACTTAACAAGAACCTGTATGAGTAGGTTCTTCCCGGAGGTGGAGGACAGATGTGAACGGTGCCAAAGAGGCCCGGCCAACCACGCCCACATGTTCTGGTCCTGCCCCAGACTTGTGGAGTACTGGACAGCCTTCTTTGAGGCTATGTCCAAAGTGGTGGGGGTGAGGGTGGAGCCATGCCCAATAGCGGCGGTCTTCGGGGTTTCAGACCAGCCAGATCTATTCCTGCGGAGGAGGGCGGACGCCTTTGCCTTTGCCTCCCTGATCGCCCGCCATAGAATCCTGTTTGGCTGGCGGTCAGCAGCACCACCCAGAGCTGCAGACTGGCTGTCCGACCTCTCGGAATCTCTCCAAATGGAGAAAATCAAATTCGCCATCCGAGGGTCAGACGACGGCTTCCACAGAACGTGGGAGCCATTCACGCAACTGTTCCGGGACCTGTTTGTGGCCAACGAACAAGAAGAAGAATAGCCGGGTGGCCAAGAATCAGGGGAAAATGGTCGGGAGTCGGGGGAAGGTAGCCGGGGCATGGAGGTGAGAGATGGACTGGGAGGGTGGGGGGTGGGGGGAACGGCTAAACCTGAGGAGGGAGGGGTGAACCACGGGGGGAAGACAGCTAAACCTGGGGAGTGGGAGGTGAACCGTGGAGGGGGAGGGGCAGGGAAGCGGGAGCCGGAGGGAGGACACGGGATGCCAAAACGTGCATGATATCTCAGGGGCGTGGAATGAGGAAACTGGAGATGGAGGACGGGAGGAGCGGCAGAAGCGGGGGCGAGCGTGGGACGGCAGCGAGACCCGTCCGGGAAGGGCGGGCGACAGCAGCACACAGCACAGCCAAATATCGCACGCTGTGATTTTCACCCCGGTACCCAAATATGTGTGTGCCCCCCCCAGTCCCCCAGTCCCCCCCCCCCCCCCCCCCCCCCCCCCCCACAGGCAGTCGCCTACTTATGTTGGGTGGGTAATTTTGCCAGATGTACAGAGATGCCGCTGTCGAGCTGGTGCACAATACCCCACCAGTTATTCCATTTCATATGTTATTGTATTTGTTTTTTATGTTGGGGTGTGCCCTTCTCCTCTAAATGTGTGTGTATATATATATGTTTCTTATTCTGCGTACATAACAGTAATTATACCTTGCTCAAAAAAAACCCAATAAAAACATTTATAAAACAAAACAAATGTATCACTTCACCACCTCCTACCATGTCAGATTTTCTCCCAGTAATATGCAACACCCACCTTTACAATGTCCCATCTCTCCGTGTTGTCCAATTACCCGACAGTGGCCCATCTTGCCGGTAATGTCCCACCTCCCCACAATTTTCCATCTCCCCCACAATGTCCCACCTCCCACACAAAGTCCCACCTCCGCAACTAAGTCACATCTCACCCATTTTGACCCACCTCCACCACAAAGTCCCATCTCCCCCACAATGTACCATCTCCCCACAATTTTCCATCTCCCCCCACAATGTACCATCTCCCCCACAATGTACCTTCTCCCCAACAATGTATCATCTCCCCCACAATGTACCATCTCACCCACAATGTCCCATCTACCCCACAAAGTCCCATCTCCCCCACAATGTCCCATCTCCCGCACAACGTCACATCTCCCCACAATGTACCTTCTCCCCAACAATGTATCATCTCCCCCACAAAGTCCTATCTCCCCCACAATGTACCATCTCCCCACAATGTTCCATCTCCCCCACAATGTTCCATCTCCCCCACAATGTTCCATCTCCCCCACAATGTACCATCTCCCCCACAATGTACCTTCTCCCCAACAATGTATCATCTCCCCCACAATGTACCATCTCACCCACAAAGTCCCATCTCCCCCACAATGTACCTTCTCCCCAACAATGTATCATCTCTCCCACAATGTACCACCTCCCCCACAATGTCCCATCTCCCTCACATTGTCCGATCTCCCCCACCATTCCCCATCTCCCCCCCAATGTATCATCCCCTACACAATGTACCATCTCCCCCACAATGTCCCATCTCCCCCACAATGTCCCATCTCCCTCACATTGTCCCATCTCCTTCACATTGTCCCATCTCCTTCACAATGTTCCATCTCCCACACAATGTATCATCTCCTTCATAATGTCCCATCTCCCCCACAATATATCATCTCCTTCACAATGTCCCATCACCCCCACAATGTCCCATCTGCTTCATAATGTCCCATCTCCCCCACAATGTCCCATCTCCCCCACAATGCCCCATCTCCCCCACAATGTCCCATCTCCCTCACATTGTCCGATCTCCCCCACCATTCCCCATCTCCCCCCCAATGTATCATCCCCTACACAATGTACCATCTCCCCCACAATGTCCCATCTCCCCCACAATGTCCCATCTCCCTCACATTGTCCCATCTCCTTAACAATGTTCCATCTCCCCCACAATGTATCATCTCCTCCTTAATGTCCCATCTCCCCCACAATGTCCCTTCTCCCCCACAATGTCCCTTCTCCCCCACAATGTCCCTTCTCCCCCACAATGTCCCATCTCCCCCACAATGTACTATCTCCCTCACATTGTCCGATCTCCCCCACCATTCCCCATCTCCCCCACAATGTATCATCCCCTTCACAATGTACCATCTCCCCACAATGTCCCATCTCCCTCACATTGTCCCATCTCCTTCACAATGTTCCATCTCCCCCATAATGTATCATCTCCTTCTTAATGTCCCATCTCCCCCACAATGTATCATCTCCTTCACAATGTTCCATCTCCCCCACAATGTCCCATCTGCTTCATAATGTCCCATCTCCCCCACCATTCCCCATCTCCCCTCACAATTCCCCACATCACATCTCACAGTGTCCCATCTCCCCCATAATTACACATTTCCCACCATGTCTCAACTCCCCTGAAATCACACATACGCCCCACAGTATCCCACCTCCCCTATAATGTCTGACCCCCACCACCACGACCCCCTCATGATGTCTCAGTTCTTCTCTATTTTCCCATCTTCCCCACAATGTCCAATTTCCTTCCCCACGTAATATCCAGACCCACCTGCAATATCCAGCCTCTCATAAGCACTCTCTCCCCATCCCACCTTTGATTCCCCTGGTAACCTGGTTGGCTGTCAAGGGGAAAACTGTTGAAAAAAAATTACATTTAGCATGTCGTGTGAGAAATCCTTACTGGCAGGTTTCCAGTCATGAAATTCCTCCCTATCTTGTTATCCACATTCCCCGGCTTTGAGTAAATATTGGGGGCCAATTAATTCTTCCATTTATGAGGCTGAAGAGAATTGAAGGTTAAATAACCCGAGTCCACAGTGCCACAATGAAAAGCGAGTATTGTAAATTATATGAACAGTGTCCAGTTGATTACATGGGATTGGCACATAGCAATTGGCACTTCTGAGTTTATCAGTCTTTCCAGAGTAGCAGCTTGGCAATTAGGAGCACACAGGCCAATGTGTTTGCAGTCTGAGCACCCTGCCAGGCAAGTAAAATCTTTATTAGTGTCACAATTAGGCTTACACTGCCATACGCCTAGTCGCCACCCTCCGGGGCCTGTTTGGGTACACAGAGGGAGAATTCAGAATGTCCAATTTACCTAACAAGCATGTCTTTGGGACTTGTGGGAGGAAACCGGAGCACCCGGAGGAAACCCACGCAGACACGGGGAGAACGTGTAGACTCCACACAGACAGTGACCCAAGCCGGGAATCGAACCCGGGTCCTTGGCGCTGTGAAGAAATAGTGCTAACCACTGTGCATCTTACTGCTGTCTCATCCAGCTTTGCTTTCTGTGGGCAGTGAGGTGTTCCTCTTGATGCAGAACCTCGTTATGGTATGGGAGGTTCCGCCTGGCCATGTACTGTGGTTAGAACCACCTATACAGTGACCTCCTCTTTTTTCTTATGATAGCCAATCCTGCTCTTGTCTTCCCTGCATCAACTTGTCCTCCAGCTCCAAAGGCAACAATATGAGAGTGCACCTGACTGCAACCAAATTAAGAATGCCAACAAAAGCCAACACCAACAAAATCTTGCTTTCTTTGCTCAAAGTGACATTTTCTCAGAGTGTTAAGAGAGCAAAGAAGTGGAATGGGCATTAGCCAACAGCATGAAAAGACAGCAAATAACCTGAGGGTTGCGTGATCTGTTTTATAATGAAGGGAACCATCTTCCCAGCTATCACCTCATTAAATAAGTTGTGCGTGTGGCAAGCCAGGGACTGGGATGAGCCAAAATTGTGGGATAGGGCAAGGAGTGAACCTAGGCAGGGTGCTCGTTCAGAGGGTCAGTGCAGACTCGATGAGCCAAATGGCCTCCTGCACAAGAGGAATTTTATGGTTCTATTAAGAAAAATGGCAGCAAATTAAACCAGAATAAGTCATGAAAATAATGCATACGATAGAATAGGAACACTAAAAGTGAGATTGGAAATGGGCATGACAGTTGATGTGACACATCATTTCCACATCACTATAACAATGCTAAGTATGTTTGTAGCCTCAACATTTACCGAGGAGGAGATCTTGAAAAGGAACTAGTTTGCAGAAGTAAATTGCGATGCTATTCACATTACGACCAACATGGTTTCCAAACAGCTGTGCAAACCTAAGGCAAAGAAATCTCAGGGACTGGATGTGATGCATCCAAAGATTCTTAAGAAGGGAGGAAATTGCAGGGATCCTGGCACAAATATTGCAGCAACTGAAAATTGGAGAGGTGCCTGGGGACTGCAGAAAGGCAGATGTTACTCCGATTTAAAAAAAAAGTGAGGTGGCCCAGGAAAATACACACCATAAAAATTGACTTATGTTGTGGGTGAATTAATGGAAATCCTAAAGGTAAAATTCTGGGGCATCTGAATACTGTAGTAACAAAATCGTAAGATAACCAATTTGTATTCATGAAGGGAAGGTTTGCTGATCTCTCTTTCTTCTGAGGATGTGACAAGAGGTAGTGAGATAGTGAATATATAGACTCATGGAAAGGTTTTGAAACAATCTCCCCTTGAAAGGCTGTTACTAAAAATAAAGAAAGCAAGTATCAGTGGAAATATAATGATCAATATGCAAATGGTTGCCTGAGAGAACCACGTTGTCATCAGCCTTTGAGTACGTTGCCCATAGTGTCCCTGAGGTCGCTGCCATGCTTCCAGCTGAAGGCAATTTTAGGGGCTCTCCCAAAAACATCTTTGTATTGTCTGTGAAAGACCACCACTAAACTGTGCTTTGCTGTGTAAGAGCATATTGTTTCTCTCCTCGACATGAGAGGCCTGTACTGTTGTGTACAGAGGCATGACAGGACACTTCAATCCTGTTGCCCGAATTTTAACCATGAAGTGCGCCCAAAGCCGACGTGACAGGAACCATGTGTAAAACTCACTCCTGGCCAAGATGGCATTATTAATAATTGCATTGGGTGGCCAGTTGAGACTCCCCCATCATGAACTGCGTCTACTGGTTGGGTTTGCACTGCGCGGAGGTGGGTGCCGAGACTAATGGAGACCCGGTGCTGGGGTTGAAAACCGGAAGGGACAGCTCCCTGAAGTCTGCCAGGAGTTGTGGACGAGGCTGAGTGAGGTGTTCAGAAGGATTCCTATAACTGTCCCTGCTCTACAGTCAAGGCCTCAGCCTCTGGTGCTCATGGAAGCCGGGTGTACAGATAATAATAATCTTTATTAGTGTCACAGGTAGGCTTACATTAACGCTTCAAAGAAGTTACTGTGAAAATCCTGTAGTCGCCACACTCTTGCACCTGTTCGGGTACACTAAGGGAGAATTCAGAATGTTCACCCAACAAGCACATCTTTCGGGACTTGTGGGAGGAAACCGGAGCACCCGGAGGAAACTCACGTAGACACGGGGCGAATGTGCAGACAGTGACCCAAGCCGGGAATCGAACCTGGGACCCTGGAGCTGTGAAGCAACAACGTTAACCACTGTGCCGCCACAGGCGGGCCCTCTGACTCCTGTTTCTTGGACACGTGCCTTGGAGTTCTGGAGGAGGAGGTCAGTGCCAGGTGGAAAATTCTCACATCCAGAGATGGCAAGAAGACCACCCCACCTGACCAAAAAGCCCAGGTCACCACGCAGGTCACCACGTGGCATAACGTGGTGTGCCACACGTGGCCTCAGTGCCGCGAAACATTCAATGATCTTCTGCGGTCAGCAAGGTGCAGAGTAAGTGTATTCGGGGTGGCCATTCCTCCGTGCGCTCAGGTATCTGAGTGCGTATGCCAACTGGCACTGAAGCCTGGCCTGCCGAGGCTGGAATGTCAGCACAGTAGGCCTCAGTGCATCAGAGAGTGAAGTGTGCCACAGTGAAATGGGCCGCTTAATATCCAGGTCGGCGGAAGGGGAGCTTGCATGGACCTTCAGGTTGACAGAGCACTCATGAGACTTTATTTGTTCCCTGTCATAATGCTACATAATGCTACTGGAGCTGGCGTTCCATTGGCCAGTCATGGTGAGGTAGGGGTCTCAGATAAAGGTAAGAGTGCAGATCACAGATACATGTGCCATGGGTACTGGTAACATGGGCTTTCGGTCATCAAAAAGTGAACTGTCACAACCAGAATGCCCTCGAAGCTCCTATGCAGATGGCACCATGCAGCACGTCTCCATTGTCTCCTCAGCCTGCCCGGCATGCGCAGACCCTATAGTGATTAAATTTACTAACCTTTTCTCTCCCTTCCACAGAAGAGTCAACCAGAGGAGCAGCCAGCGACCCTGTGGACACCCCCCCCCCCGTTAAGCTCCACAGAAACTCCGATGTTGGTGGGCATTATGCCATCGTCTCTGTGGATAACGCACAGTGGTGAGGGCACATCACACTCACGTGAGGAGGTGGCAGAGAGGTCCCTGGGCACCGACATTGGGAGCACTGCTGGAGACTAGGACCATGCTCAGTCCCAGACAGACGGTGAACCTCTGCAGTCGCCCATCAGGCTGCAGATTCTTTAGGTGCAATTTTCCCAAATTAAACTGGATCAGGAGAGGAAACGAGAAAACCTGCGTGAACTTTGAAGGTTTCACAGCCGTTTTTTCTCACCAGATCTGATGGCACCTCTTTTCAATTTCAAAGGGCTGGTGCCCCAGTCTCAAAGTTTAATTACAGATCCCCTCCCCCCACCCCCGCACAGGTTAGGACCTTAAACGTATGGCAGGTGGATAAGGGGAACAGCTCCCAGCTCCCATGTGCAAAAAGGGAACCCCCCACACCCACACGCGCCCACTCTCACATGAAAACCCCCCTCATGGATAAAGGATAACACATCCCACCTGCAGAAGGGGTATCGCTCCCCCAAAGAAGGAGGGTACCCCACCCCACCCCACTAATGGAGCCCCAGGGCATTGCTCCTGGTCTTTCTGGACGTGAACCTGATCACGTCACCAGGGGAGAGGTGCTGGGAAAACTCAAATCTCACTGTCGAGTTTTGCGTTTCTGGGTTGCGCGCCATTTAGTGGCCATAATGGGAATCTTCCACAGGGCGAATAGGGCCACTAAATTGCGGCCTTTAAGCGTGATGCACAGGAAGATCTGGCAGAGATCTTTCCGTTATTGAGGAGTCCATGAGGAACATGAGCACAGTGTTGACCCTGAGAAACAATGACAAATCTTCCTCCATTGAAAGAGTGGTGTCTCACATGGAGAACTAGCTTCGGGAACACCCTCAGGAGTTCCAGGGTTCACTTCCGGTTGCGGCTATGACTAGCTAAGCCGCACATTTGGAAGCTCCTGCAACAAAGGTGTTTTTGGGCCAATTGGAGGGCCCCAACGGCGCTGAAAAAACGAATCCCGGTGGGGGAAGGTCCCCTGAGGAGAACTAGACCGATTTTATGGTCGGTACCCGGAGTGGAGCGGCAAGAAAAACGGCAGCAGCTCCCCAAAAAAAGCGGGGGAAGAAAATCAAAATGGCGGCCGGCGGTGCACCGGAGGAGTGGAAGAAATGGGCGGAGGAGCAGCAGGCCGCTCTCCTCCGTTTTTTCACGGAGATGAAAGTGGAACTCTTAGAGTCCATGAACGCGACGGCCACCAGGTTGGTGGGAGCCCAGGCGATCCAAGAGGCGTCGATTAAAGATCTGCAGCAGGAGATGGCCGCGAGGGAGGAGGAGGCCACAGTCATCGGGGCAAAGGTGGAGGTGCACGAGGCACTCCACATGAAGTGGCAGAGCCGCTTCGAGGAGCTGGACACTCGGATGAGGAGGAAAAATTTGAGGATCCTGGGCCTGGAAGAAGGCCTGGAGGGGTCGGATCTCCCGGGATATGTGGCGGAGATGTTGAGCTCCCTGATGGGGGAAGGGGCCGGTCCGGCGCCCCTGGAATTGGAAGAGGCATACCGGGTCATGGCCAGGAGGCCTAGGGCAAACGAGCCCCCGAGGGCGGTGCTGGTGCGGTTCCAGCGGCTAAGTGATCGAGAGAAAGTCCTGAGGTGGGCTAAAAGGGAGAAAAGCAGCAAGTGGCAGAACTCGACGGTAAGGGTGTACCAGGACTGGAGTGCGGAGGTGGCAAAGCGGCGGGCCCGGTACAACCGGACAAAGGCGGTGCTACACGCGAAAAAGATCAAATTTGGAATGTTGCAACCGGCGCGCTTGTGGGTCACCTACAAGGACCAACATCATTATTTCGAGTCCCCAGAGGAGGCCTGGACCTTTGTACAAGAGGAAAAGTTGGACACGAACTAAAACCTGGGAGCACCGGCGGTCGTAGCCGCCGGGGGACTCTTGATTGTGCAAGTGGCCCTTTTCTTTTTCAGGCCAGGTCGGAACTGGGTAACAGTTTCGTGGAGTGTTTGGGGTGTTTTTTCTCGAACGGTTGACTTTTCTGAATATTTTGAAGGTTTCGAGTTGTTGGGTGTTTCTGTATATTTGTACTGTTGAAATCTCTATTGTGGGTCGTTGGCTTCTTATGGGGTGTTTTTTCCCGTTTCCAATTTCCCTTAGTTATTTACCCCTCTTACCCTTTTTCTTTGGGTGCTTGGGGGGGTTTTTTGTTCTTTTTTTTCTTTTCGGGTTATGGTTATCTGCGGTTATTTATACTGTTTGATGGAGGGTGATGGTTGGGCACACTGTTAGTTGATAGTTAGTTAATTATTTTGTTATTTAAGTATGTAGTTAAGTATTTATGTATTTAGTTGCCATTGGGTATTTGTATTTATATCGTTAAGTTGGGGAGACGGGACGGGGGGGAGCGGGTTGATTATGCGGGTCTTTCTCAGGGGTTTTAAGGGGATCTTTCACGGGCGCAGATGGGGTGAACCGGGAGGAGTCGGAATGTGGCAGGAGCAGCCGGGTCAGCGGAGACCAGCTGACTCTCGGGAGTACGATGTGGGGTACATCGCGGCTAGGAGGGGTCCTAGCCAGGGGGGGGGGGGGGGGGAAGGGGGGGGGGACTGGGGGGGGACACCGGGTTGCTGCTAGAAAGACCAGGGACGAGAAGGGGAGAGCCGGGGGGGGTGGGGGGGGGGGCCATCGCTATGGGAAGCGGGTCAGAAAAGAAGGGATGACCCGGGGCGAGCAAGGGACAAGACATGGCTAATCGACAGGGAGTAGGGACGGGTCGCTCTGCGACCCGACTGATCACGTGGAACGTAAGGGGGCTGAATGGGCCGGTCAAAAGATCAAGGGTCTTCTCACACCTGAAGGGACTGAAGGCTGATGTAGCAATGCTGCAGGAGACTCATTTGAGGGTAGCAGATCAGGTCCGCCTGAGAAGGGGGTGGGTGGGACAGGTGTTCCACTCAGGCTTGGATATCAAGAACCGGGGGGTGGCGATTTTGGTGGGAAAGAGAGTGTCGTTTGTGGCGGCAGAGGTGGTGGCAGACAAGGAGGGCAGGTACGTGATGGTGAGGGGTAGGCTGCAGGGAGAGAGTGTGGTACTGGTAATGTGTATGCCCCGAACTGGGACGACGCGGGTTTTATGAGGCGCCTGCTGGGCCTCATCCCGGGACTGGAGGCAGGGGGCCTGATCATGGGAGGGGACTTTAATACGGTGTTAGACCCTGGGCTGGATAGATCGAGTTCCAGGACGAATAGGAGGCCGGCAGCGGCAGAGGTGTTAAGGGGGTTCATGGAGCAGATGGGAGGGGTAGACCCATGGAGATTTGGTAGGCCTAGGGCGAGGGAGTATTCTTTTTTCTCCCACGTCCACAGAGTGTACTCTAGGATCGATTTTTTCGTATTGAACAGGGGGCTGATACCGAGAGTGCAGGACACGGAGTACTCGGCCATTGCGATATCGGACCATGCACCACATTGGGTGGACGTGGACATGGGGGAGGCGCGGGACCAACGCCCGTTGTGGCGCCTGGATGTAGGGCTGTTGGCGGACGAAGAGGTGTGCAGAAGGGTGAGAACGGGCATTGAGAACTATCTGGGTACGAATGACACAGGTGAGGTGCAGGTGGGGACGGTCTGGGAGGCCTTGAAAGCAGTGATTAGAGGAGAGCTGATCTCCATAAGGGCACACAGAGAGAGGAAGGAGAGGCAGGAAAGGGAGAGGCTGGTGGGGGAGCTCCTAGAAGTAGATAGGAAATATGCGGCGGCGCCAGAGGAGGGGCTATTAAGGGAGCGGCGTAGCTTGCAGGCCAGGTTCGACCTACTGACCACTAGGAAGGCGGAAATGCAGTGGAGAAGGGCGCAGGGTGCGGCGTATGAGTACGGGGAAAAGGCGAGCAGGATGCTGGCACACCAGCTTCGTAAGCGAGATGCAGCCAGAGAGATTGGGGGAGTGAGAGAGAGGGGTGGGGATGTAGTGCAGAAGGGGCAAGAGGTGAATAGGGTCTTTAGGGACTTCTATAGGGAATTGTATAGGTCTGAACCGCCGAAGAGGAGAGGGGGAATGAAGAACTTTCTCGACAAATTGGGGTTCCCAAAGGTACAGGAGGAGCTGGTGGAAGGGTTGGGGGCGCCGATAGAGCTGCAGGAGCTAATTAAAGGGATAGGCCAGATGCAGGCGGGGAAGGCGCCGGGGCCGGATGGGTTCCCGGTGGAGTTTTACAGGAAATTTGTGGACTTGGTGGGTCCAGTGCTGGTGCGAGCCTTCAATGAGGCGCGCGAGGGGGGGGTTCTGCCTCCAACAATGTCGCAGGCCCTGATCTCCTTGATTTTGAAGCGGGACAAGGACCCGGTCCAGTGCGGGTCCTACAGGCCTATCTCCCTCTTAAATGTAGATGCCAAGCTGTTAGCAAAGGTCCTGGCAACCAGGATAGAGGACTGTGTGCCAGGGGTAGTCCATGAAGACCAGACGGGGTTCGTGAAGGGACGCCAACTTAACACAAATGTCCGGAGATTGTTAAATGTGATTATGATGCCAGCAGTGGAAGGGGAGGCGGAGATAGTGGTAGCGCTGGACGCGGAGAAGGCATTTGACAGGGTGGAGTGGGAATACTTGTGGGAGACGTTGGAAAGGTTTGGGTTTGGGGAGGGATTTATCAAGTGGGTAAAACTGCTCTATTCAGCTCCGATGGCAAGTGTGGTAACAAACGGGAGGAGGTCAGAATATTTTGGGCTCCATCGAGGTACTAGGCAGGGATGTCCCCTATCTCCCTTACTCTTTGCATTAGCGATTGAGCCGTTGGCGATGGCACTGAGGGGTTCAGGGGGGTGGAGAGGACTGACAAGGGGAGGGGAGGAACATCGGGTCTCGCTCTATGCGGATGATTTGTTGTTGTATGTGGCAGACCCGGAGGGGGGAATGCCGGAGGTAATGGGGATACTAGCGGAGTTCGGGGACTTTTCGGGATATAAATTAAATCTGGGGAAAAGTGAGGTCTTTGTAATACACCCGGGAGACCAAGGGGAGGGAATTGGGAGGCTCCCCTTCAAAAGAGCAGTTAAAAGTTTTAGGTATTTGGGGGTGCAGGTGGCAAAGAACTGGGGGACCCTACACAAGTTGAACTTTTCCAGACTGGTGGAGCAGATGGAGGAGGAGTTTAAGAGGTGGGACATGGTGCCGCTGTCGCTGGCAGGGAGGGTGCAGTCAGTTAAAATGACGGTCCTCCCGAGGTTCTTGTTTTTGTTCCAGTGTCTGCCCATCTTCCTCCCCAGGGCCTTTTTCAAGAAGGTAACGAGTAGTATCATGGGGTATGTGTGGGCACATGGCACCCCGAGAGTTAGAAGGGTCTTTTTGGAGCGGAGTAGGGATAGTGGAGGGCTGGCGTTACCCAACCTTTCAGGATATTACTGGGCGGCAAATACATCGATGGTACGAAAGTGGATGATGGAAGGGGAGGGGGCAGCCTGGAAGCGCATGGAGAGGGCGTCCTGCGGCAACATAAGCTTAGGGGCACTGGTAACGGCACCATGGCCGCTCCCTCCCACGAGGTATACCACGAGCCCGGTGGTGGCGGCCACCCTCAAGATCTGGGGGCAGTGGAGGCGACACAGGGGGGAAGTGGGAGGTCTGATAGGGGCACCACTAAGAGGGAACCACAGATTTGCGCCGGGAAACACAGGAGGGGGATTCCAGAGCTGGCAGAGGGCGGGTATTAGACAACTGAGGGACTTGTTTATAGAGGGGAGGTTTGCGAGCCTGGGAGAGCTGGAGGAGAAATTTGGGCTCCCCCCGGGGAACACGTTCAGGTACCTCCAAGTGAAGGCATTTGCCAGACGACAGGTAGCGGGGTTCCCCGCGCTCCCCGACAGGGGGGTGAGTGATAGGGTGCTATCAGGGGTCTGGGTCGGGGAGGGGAAGATCTCGGACATCTATAAGATTATGCAGGAGGTGGAGGAGGTACCAGTAGAGGAGCTGAAAGATAAGTGGGAGTTAGAGCTGGGGGAACAGATAGAGGACGGGACATGGGCAGACGCCCTGGAGAGGGTCAACTCGTCGTCGTCATGTGCGAGACTAAGTCTCATTCAATTTAAGGTACTGCATAGAGCCCACATGACGGGGACAAGGATGAGTCGGTTTTTCGGGGGTGAAGACAGGTGTATTAGATGTTCGGGAAGCCCTGCGAATCATGCACATATGTTTTGGGCATGTCCGGCACTGGAGGAGTTCTGGAAGGGGGTGGCAGGGACGGTGTCGAGAGTGGTGGGGTCCAGGGTCAAGCCAGGATGGGGACTTGCGATCTTCGGGGTTGGGGTGGAACCGGGGGTACAGGAGGCGAGGGAGGCTGGAATATTAGCCTTTGCGTCCTTGGTGGCTCGGAGGAGGATCCTGATTCAGTGGAGGGACGAAAGGCCTCCGAGTGTTAACACCTGGTTAAACGACATGGCAAACTTCATCCAATTGGAAAGGATCAAATTCGCCCTGAGAGGGTCGGTGCAGGGGTTTTCCAGGCGATGGCAACCCTTCCTAGACCTCTTGGATCAGAGATAGAAACTGAGGCCATGACAGCAGCAACCCGGGAGGGGAGGGGAGGGCGGGAGGGGGGGAGGGGGGGGGGAGGGGGGACAACGACGAAGGAAGTACGGTAGCGGTGGTGGCACGGGCAAGGCCTGCCCGAGGACGCTGCTAGAAATGATAAGTTGGTCTGACTGTCGGTTCGCCGGCGGGGGGGGGGGGGGGACGCGCGGGTAGGGGGGGGGGGGGGGATTTTTTTTTTTTTTTCCTTTTTCTTGTTAAGTAGGGGGGTTTGACTTTGTTTTGTTATAATTTAAATGTAAATGTAGGGGGGGTTAAAATGTTTGTATTTTGAAAAATTCAATAAAAATTATTTAAAAAAAAAAAGGAGTTCCAGGGTTCACGCTCGGACTTGCAAGCCAGCCCACTGGCTGTGATCTCTGGAGGCCACAACAGTATGAGAGATGGATGAGGCACCTCTGCTCTCTACTAGCCACATGCCTATCAATGGTGAGCGGGGCAGTGAAAACACACCTGTCATTGACAGATGACCTGTCTGTTGTCTGTATGGGCTTCTCTCAGGGAGCTCCGGACGAGGGCAGCAGCTCTTCGGCCAGTGGCCGCAACATTTGAGGAGTGCCCAATCATGAGGCTGGATGCTCCTTCCCAGCGGAGCCAAGTCAGGCACCAGCGACCAGAGGATCCCTGCCAACGTCGTCATTGAACCCATGACAGCATAGTCAGCAGACTGTCTCAAATGCCGCTGCCAGCGATGGGGGTGGGGAAGGGGGAGGGGCAGCACCAAGACGTAGCACCCATAGGTGTATGTTTAAGGCACCTTAAGAATAGCAGGTGACATTATTTGCATTCATCACTTTGAGTTTTCTGTTTAGTTTGGCACATTTGTATGCTGCCCTTATATTAAGTAACATAAACATGCTCCCAAATTCAATGGGCTGAGTTGGCTGCATGTTTTGTACATTGTTGGCCAGATGTTGCGCAGCTTGTAAGCTGAGAGCTTTGTGTGGTGCTGGATTTCTGGATTGGGCTCTTGAGGGAAGTTTTACTGTGGAGCGAGATCTTCATGTCATCCACCTCAAAGTCCTCACTCTGTGTGTGCCCAGGCTCATCCTCAGACCCATCACTGGAGTCAGCCCCCCCCCCCCCCCCCCCCCCCCCCCCCCCCCCACCCCACCACCACCAGCAACCTGTGAGCCTACCGCACTCTCCTCAGCCTCCACTTGTCTCACCTTGTCAGAGTGAGATTGTGCAGGGCCCAGCTTGGGGCAACTATCAGGGAGACATTCTCTGAAGGATGTTGCAAGAATCTCCTGGATCAGTTCAGGGATCTGAAGCGCATCTTGAGCACCCCAATGGTGCACACCACCACCACCACTCTTGTGGAGGCACAACTTCTGCTGAATCTCTCCTCAGCCTCAGTTCATCATGGCGTCATCATAAATTGCCCTTCGTATCCAAAAACATTAGGTGGGGTTACTGGGTTACGGGGGTAGGGTGGAGGTGTGGACTTAAGTAGGGTGCTCTTTCCAAGGGCTGGTGCAGACTTGATGGGCCGAATAGCCTCTTTCTGCACGGTAAATTCTATGATTCTTTGATCAGCCACCACTTCATGGGATAAGGAGGACCCACCTTCGAATTGTGCAGGAGCCACGAATAGCCTTAATATCTGGAAACTCCACAAGATGCAAGAAGTGTGTGAGTTCCCTGGGTAATGGGCACAAACATGGAGAATCTATATCCTGTGGTCACAGACAATCCACACATCCAGTGAGTGTATCCCTCCTGTTGTGAAAGCTCCTGGTTCTCCTGCCCGCACCTTGATGGTCACATGCGTGTAGTCTATAGCACCCTGAATGCAGGGGACCCCAGCTATTGCCATGAACATTCATACTCTCTCCGCCTGGCTGCCCTCATGTTCCTGGTAGTTGATAATGGGCAGGCATGTCAAAAGGTGGCATCAGTCACCAGTTTAAAACAACTGTGTGCAGCTGATTGAGAGACGAGGCACAAATTCCCCACTGAACCCTGAAAAGAACCTGAGGTGTAGAGGTTGAGGACCACTGTGACCTTCAACTTCACTGGCATGGGGTGAACCCCTCCCCCAACAGTTGGAGGTGACTTTGGGACCTAACATGTCACAAATTGATGTCTTTGTGTCCCCACCTCCTGGGCCTCAGGCACTTGGAGGTAGCTGGTGTGCTGTTTGTATACTCTAGACACTGGGTAGTGGTGTCTTTGGCGTCCCATCCTCGCCAGACCCGTGCCTTTCCTCGTCCAGGTCTCTGCCTTGGACACTGCCCTTGCTCACTTGGCCTACTCTCCATCCTGCCGCTCTCTCCTTCAGAGTAGGGCCCATCAGAGCAGTATAGTATTCCCACAGGATCAGATGCAGAGGACCAGTGCCTTGAAGGTGAGAGCTCACAGTCCTCCAATCCTCACGAAAACCTTCCAGGTAATTCCTGGAATTCTGAAAGGCTGGCTTCTAATTCTGAACAATAACCACAATACTCAAACTAAACTCTATACTCACACAGCTGTGAACTCTCTATCACAGAGAAACGTTTCCTGTTCCGGTGGGGTGAGGTCTTCTGTCCTGCCCTTGGATGAGGAAATGCGAAAAAAGAATGGGTTGCCAAAGAGGTTGAGGGCGACCATCACCTTGGTGACCACCGGGAACTGGTGTCCTCTCCATACCCCCACGGCGCCAAGTGTGCCACCATCATGGGTGGCACGGTGTCACAGTGGTTAGCACTGCTGCCTCACAGCTCCAGGATCACAGGTCGATTCCTGGTTAGGGTCACTGTCTGTGCGGAGTCTTCGTGTTCTCCCAGTGTCTGTGTGGACTTCTTCCGGGTGCTCCAGTTTCCTCCCACATCCAAAGATGTGCAGGTTAGGTGGATTGGCTATGCTAAATTGTCCCTTAGTTTCCAAAGGTTAGGTGGTTACTGGGCTTAAGTAGGGTGTTCTTTCAAGGGCCGGTGTAGATTCGATGGGCCAAATGGCCTCCTTCTGTACTGTAAATTCCATGATCTGGCACGGGTGGTGCCCGGTCTGCCATGTAAGCCTTAGTCGGCAGCGGCACACCCGGTCCGGCAGCTCCTCGAAGGCATCGCTGATGATATAAACATGGCCTGATACGGCACCTCCTTTGCACCTCCTCCTCAGCCTGGTGGACAACCGGCACTTGAGCCCCACTGATTGTCCCCTGCTGGTCTGGGCAGGCTCCTCGCATGCAGCGTCTTCCCTCGGCTGGCCCTAGAGCTGCCGTTGCTGTGCACCCCTGATGGCAGCAGCGGCTCAGTACATAGCGAGCATTGCTGGCTGTATCTGAAATCCATGTCTGTGTGGGTGGAGGGAGAGAGACAGAGAATGTCAGCAAGGTGAGGGTTTCCTTGACCATCCAACGTCACCAGGTTACATGGTCACTCTAAGTTGTACTGTTGTGCCACCCTCAACATTTTCTCCCCCCCCCCCCCCCCCCACCCCCCGCCCCACTCCCCAGGCTCCTTTGAGACAACGCAGATTGCACTGCATCCCTGTATCAATCAGGGATTGGCACCCGGCCTGTGATGTGGGGAGCCTCTATCCTTACCACCTGGCACTGCCAACTGGAGTACTGATGGCTGCCGCAACCAGAGTTAGCAATAGGCTCTGTGGTCCCTGTCCTGGTTCTCCCAGTGTGATCTACTCTGGGTCTCCTCACTGGGTGAGCGTTGTACGCTCTGCCAGAAGGGTTGCAACTGGATGTATGGTGGAGGCATTCAAACAGTGCAGGAATGGGTCTCCATGCTAAGTGGATGGTGTGCACACAGGTCCTACAATGGGGGATGAGCGAGGGATGCATGCGTTTACTGTGAGTTTACTGTGAGTTTAGTTGCAGTATGATGTGGAGCCTGAGGTTTACACACAGGTTGTGATAGGGAGCTGGTCAGGTTTCCTAGCTGGGAATGGGATGAATGGGATCAGGGGCACGGTGAGCAGGTAGGGCTTGGAGACAGCTCGTGATCCAAATTGGTGGGCTAACTGATAGTGTCACTGCTAAGGCTTTTGATCTAAGAGGGGCAATGTGCTAGTATGCATTCCAGCAGCACCGGTGCATGGGTCTTTTGTTTGAGGTGAGCTCTGCTAATCTCTGCTGTGGGGCTGTGGAATGCCAACACCTGATGGGCCAGGGATTGAGCATGGCCATGCCCATTGATTGGTGATACTGCTGGGATATGAGGGTGTCCAAATGTGCAGGTTGGGTGGGTCTCCAGCAGACCAAGGCAGGCCAGCAGCACGGTTCAATTCGTGTACCAGCCTCCCCGAACAGGCGCCGGAATTTGGCGACTAGGGGCTTTTCACAGTAACTTCATTGAAGTCTACTCGTGACAATAAGCGATTTTAATTTCATTTCACATGACCAATGACCTTCAGAGCATTTGCAAGGTACCGTGAGCCGTCAGCAGTGTCAACAGTAAAAGTTGTGTTTAAATGAATTTATAGCAGCGATGGGGGTCACAGTCCGATCCTGAGGGGGACACCCCAAGTCCACTCATTTGCCACTAAGTCATATCCCTGAGGTGCAGGCATACACCCCCCAGAAAGCCCAAAATGTTTCAAAGCTTTGCTTACCTCTTGCTTCCACTCAACGGCCATGGCGCCTGGACTCACACTTGTATATACTTGCACCAAATCATGCCCGCGTTACTCACGGTTGTGACGGGTGGAGCATAACAGGCGGGTGGAGAATTGAGCTTGGTCAGGAGGGGGAGCCGTTCCGCTGGCAGGGAGGGCTTCAGCGGAGCTGGTGGGACTAGTGGGAGGTGGTCCGGGAGTGGCGAGGGAGGTTACAGGGGGGCAGTTTTTGGCATTCCGTGTCCACGCACGGCCGACGCTATGTTGTATGGCGCAGCCGCCGCCAAGGGCATGCGCGGCCACGGACCCTGCCATTCTGCATCCATGTTGGCAGGTAAAGCCGGGCTTGACGTGGCGTGGCTGCTTACCCCCCACCGGACGGTACAATCGGTGCGGGGGCGGTGCCGACGTTTTGGTCGTAAGACCAGACGCATCCTCCTGACATAGCCGCAGAATTGGAAAATCCAGCCCTCGATATTTGAATGTGCACAGGTTTTGCAATAAAATTAATGAATTGTCAGAAATGAATGGTTCTAATGTAACAGCCATTACAGAAACATGGGCCCAGGTTCTCGCTCCCGGGTTGGGTCCACAAAGTTGGGACGATTCCTCACTCTGTGAACCTAACCTTTAAAAATGGCTGCTCGCATGCTGGATTTTCATTCTGAGGGGGTGGGTTAGAATAGGAATTGGGGTGGGCAACCCCAAAAGAAGAGACAATGCTGTCAAATGTGGGGAGCGGGCTGACCCGCCTCGAGGCTGTGTGGAGTCTGCACGTCCTCCCCATGTGTGCGTGGGTTTCCTCCGGGTGCTCCGGTTTCCTCCCACAGTCCAAAGATGTGCGGGTTAGGTGGATTGGCCATGCTAAATTGCCCGTAGTGCCCTAATGAAAGTAAGGTTAAGGGGGATGTTGTTGTGTTACGGGTATAGGGTGGATACGTGGGTGGATACATGGCTCGGCACAACATTGAGGGCCGAAGGGCCTGTTCTGTGCTGTACTGTTCTATGTTCTATGTTCTATGAGGCTCTGGCACTGCATCCAATAAAAAATAGATTCAAAGATAAAAAATACTTCCACACAGCGCTGAGGACACAGGTTCTATCCCGACCACAGGTCACTGTCCATGTTAAGTTTGCACATTCTCCTCGTGTTTGCGTAGGTCTCACCCCAACAACCCAAAGATGTGCATGCCAGATGAATTGGCCACACTAAATTGCTCCTTAATTGGAAAAAAAAGAATTGGGTACTCTAAATTTATTTTTTAAAAGATTTTAAAAATATTTCTAGCCCTCACACCTCCTCCCTTTACACATTCCCCACGTCCCATCTATGTTAACCCATGCGACATCATGCCCTGTATTCGCCCCCATGGGCCCCATACCCTGATTGCCAACCTTTGCCACTTACCACCCCATTACCCTTCATAGGCCTTAGGCCAATCTCTGTCCCTGTCCCCATAACCCATGACACTATATAGTCCCTATGCCAATGTAATGCCAACTCATGCTAATCGATGCTCTCCATCCACCACCCTTTGCCCTTATACTATCCCAATTCACCTGGTATCTATGATGAATAGTATCATGAAACATACCCCTCCATCATTCCTGCCCCCTCAAAAATGGGAAGTGCCATGTTTGGCACTGGAACTTCCAATTTTTGGGCATTTCTGCTGCTTTTGCCATGACGTAGAAAATCTGGGTTGTGGTTGCAGTGTGACCAAAGTTGGGAACTAGATATTCAAGGAGACTTGAATTTTATAAGAGATAGCCAAACTGAAAGGTGGATGGAGGAAGTAACCCTGATTATGAAAGGTAAGATATAGAGAATAGAATGACAGGATTTTAGCTTGGAAAATTAAAACATGGAATTAGTTTGGGTGGAGTTTGGAAACAACAAGGTACAAAAAGCACTCATAGTAATTCATAGGTTTCCAAACAGTAGTTGTAATGGCGGCAGAGAATAAATCAAGAAATTTGAGGTGCATAGGGTGGCATGGGCGCAGTGGATAGCACAGGGACTGCGGCGTTGAGGACCCATGTTCGAATCCCGGTCCTGGGTCACTGTCCGTGTCGGGTTTGCTTCCCACTCTAGCTTATCTGTCATATGCATCCTGTTGTTAAATTCAGCCCATTGAGTTTGAGAGCGATTGAGCCAAGTCCAAAACTAAACTCTCAAATCTGCAGAAAGCAAAGCACATGCATATGACAGATAAGCTAGAGTGGGAAGCTCGATTAAAAGATGTGCTAGTAGATAAGAAATTGCAAACAATGAAAGGATAAATTCATAATTTTCAATATGCCCTCCCTTAATGAATAACATCCAGGGGAAAGTGGTCCATCCATAGCCAAGTAGGTCGATACCAATAGTGGGAAAATGCGAGAATCTATTAGAAGAGACACGTTAACAGGGCACTTAGAAACTCATAAAATGATTAGATAGAATCAACATCAATTTAAGAAAAGGAAGTCATTTTTGACAAACTTACGAGGTTTTTGAAGTTGTAGAGAATCGACAAGAGAATTGATAAGGTAGATGCAATATATTTGGATTTTAAAAAGCATTCAGTCAGTTGTCACTCAAGAGATTATCACTCAAAATTAGGGTTAATGGGATTGGGAGTTATCTATGGATTAATAATTGGGGTTTGGCCAGGAATGGAAAACAGAGAATAGGAATGTGGTTAGCACAATTGCTTCACAGCTCCAGGGTCCCAGGTTTGATTCCCGGCTGGGTCACTGTGCGGAATCTGCACGTTCCCCTCTGCGTGGGTTTCCTCTGGGTGCTCCGGTTTCCTCCCACAATCCAAAGATGTGTGGGTTAGGTGGATTGGCCATGCTAAATAGCCCTTAGTGTCCTAAAAAGGTTACGTGGGGGTTGCTGGGTTACGGGGATAGGGTAGATACGTGGGCTTGAGTAGGGTGATCTTTGTAAGGGCTGGTGCATACTTGATGGGCCGAATGGCCTCCTTCTGAACTGTAAATTCTATGATTCTATGATTTTATGAGGAATAAATTGGTTATTTTCATGTCAGCAAGCTATAGCTCGCAGGATTAGGGCTAGTGCCTTGGCTCTTTACAATCTATATCAATAATTTGGATGCGGGGACTGGGTTTAATGTATCAAAGTTTGCAGATAATACAAAGTTAGGTGGGAAATTGGCATGAGGAGTACACAGGGATTTAATGTAGGTAGGTGTGAGGCTATCCACTTCAGTAGGTAAAGCATGTGTTTTTTGTAATCTGAGAGACTGACAAATGTTAATATTTTGAATGATTCAGTTGTTTTTGTGCATGAACCACAGAAAATTAACATGCAGGTACAGCAACAATTAGGAAAACAAATGGCATGTCGGCCCTTATTACAAAGGGATTGGAGCATAAGCTTTACAGCAGGAGTATTATGTACAGTTTTGGGACTGGATTCGCCGCCCCGTCGTGCCACATTTCCGTTTCAGCACGCCAGCGGGATGCTCCATTACGCCTGCTGGTCAATGGGGTTTCCCATTGTGGGGCAGCCGCATGCCGTCAGGAGACCACCGGGCTGCAGGAAAAATGGAGCATTCCGCCGGTGGAGAATCCAGTCCTTGGTCTCCTTACCGAAGCTGATCTTCTACCTTAACTATACCTCCCTATACTATCCCCTTATCCCTTGGTTCCTTCAAAATCTAAAAATCTATCCATCAAATCAGCCTCATAAACACTCAATTACTGAACATCCCCAGTGATCTGGGAGTTAGAAAATTCCAAAGGTAGATTGTTCTTGCTTTGGAGGGAGAACATTGAAGATTCACTAGACTAGTCCCTGGGATGAAGAGATTGTCGCATGTGGAGAGATTTAGTAGACATGGGTTATATTCCACAGAGGTTTGAAGAATGAAAGGTGATCTAATTGAAACCCACAACGTTTTTAAGGATTTTGACAGGATAGATGCTGGTAGGATGTTTGCCCTAGCTGAGGCATCAAAAACTAAGGGCCGCAGTCTCTAGTGTCTGACCATTTAGGACTGAGATGAGAAATGTCTTCACTCAGAGGTTTGAAACGCTTTGGAATTTTCGAATGAAGATTTTGAGTAGTCTTCTATTTCATGACTGGTTTGAGCTGCATCCAACCAAGAATAATGAAAAACTGACATGAAGAGTCACCATTAGTTAATTTGTGGTGTTTGCTGCCAGCTGATAGCAAAGACTGTCAGCAGTCTGGGAGCAGATTATGAACTTCCTCTCAGCTCTAGTCATCAAGCCTGAAAAATAAAGCCTAACCCTAATCCTAACCAGTTATATAAAATATGGCAATTAAAAAGGAATTATGAGTACACATCACATTAAACCATTACTAAGTTTTTAGGATGTATCTTAATATCATTTTACATAAAATATCTCTTCATAGATGCAGTCTGGGTCAGTACCACCCAAAGTAAGAGACCAAGAACAGGGGTTTTCATGGAACCACTGCCTACAATTGACAAAAAAAATATAGATCATAGAATTTACAGTGCAGAAGGAGGCCATTGGGCCCATCGCGTCATGGAAAGAGCACTGTACCTAAGCCCACACCTCCACCCTATCCCCACACCTTCACCCTATCCCTGTAACCCCACCTAACCTTTTTTGGAACAGATTAACCATTCACCTGAAGAAGGAACAGTGCTCCGAAAGCTAGTGATTTGAAACAAACCTGTTGGACTTTAACCTGGTGTTGTAAGACTTCTTACTATGCTCACCCCAGTCTAATGCCAGCATCCCCACATCATATCATTTTTGGACACTAATGGCAATTTTAGCATAGCCATTCCACCTAACCTGCACATCTTTGGACTGTGGGAGGAAACCGGAGCACACGGAAGAAACCCACGCTGACATGGGGAGAACGTGTAGACTACACACAGACAGTGACCCAAGCCAGGAATTGAACCTGGGAACCTGGAGCTGTGAAGCAGCTGTGCGAACCACAGTGCTACCGTGCTGCCCATGCATGTCCATGCATTCCCATGTTTCTAGTTCCCATTAGTTTACAAACCAACTGATCTGGGAAGCACCAAAGGATTGCCTTCTGCAGATTAGATGAATCTCAATGCATTACTTGGCCAATCCAGCAGTTCTTAAATAAAGCGTTCTGTTGATCTCCACATAAAGAGCACTTGTGCCATTTTTAACTTGGTATAGGAGTCAGGCAGGCAAAGAATGAGACACGCACTCAATCTGCCTGACCTCATAATCATGAGGCCCACATAATTATAACTCCCATGGTTTATCTGCATGATACCAGTCAACAGCACACCTCAAATGGATGAGGGAGGGCAAACTGGGCAGTGCAGGATTTTGGGCAGCAGAAGGCGGCTGGCTGCATAGGGAAGGTTTCATGACCCTCAGGAAAGTCAATGGAAGGGAATTTCAGGAAGCCTCAAAGGAGGGAGAAATGAAAGTCCACCCAGATTTTTCTTATGGGGCTGGGCTCCTGAGCCCATTTTTCCTATGGGGCGCTGCTCCTGAGCCTGAAAAGAAAGTTTTAAAATTTTACTTTAATTCATCTTTTAAGGATCTGGATTCTATGCACTCTGTCTTCACCTGGAAGGAGAAGCACAACGTGTACCCTATTTGACCAAGGGTAAAACTGCACTCAGAGTCCAGTAACATCAGCCGAACCCTATTTGTATATTCCAAGAAGGATTCCATCGCCCATTGGGCTTTTAGAAAATTAAACTGACGTTGGATACCAATAGGCAAGTCACTTGGTCAGATTGAACTAACTGCCTGCACCAACCTATGCCATAAGGGTAAGGTTTCAACCAGCATTGCTTTGCACTCCAAAGATAGAATTTAATGTAGGCAATGGGGGCCTCGCCTGCCCCAGAGCGCCTACTTTCAGGAAGGCCTGATGAATTAAGTGTCAATATGATACTCAACTGAGTGGCAGCAGGCCTTGCCCAGGAGCAAGAACGCAAAGCCGCCGACCAATCAGAAGCTATCAGCTGTGCATTGCTCAGTAGCGCCACCACAAAGCTGGTGGCTGCTGCTGGCAATGCACCCGTTGAATGCTCAGGATTGACAAGGGATCCAGGCGTGGGTGAGTGATGGCAGCATGGGGGGTCATGTGAGAGAAGGGAGGGGATTCTGCAGCAAGTGAAGGGGGCTTCTTTCAGTGGAAACTACCCCCCCCCCCCTTCCTGCTGCCAGGTCCCTCGAGGTATTGCCTGACAAAGCCATACCCCACCCCCCTGGAAAGTTCACAAACAACCCCAACAGCATTTGCTTTTTGGACTCCCCACATGGGCAAGTTTTCCATTCATTGGCGTGTGAATAAAATGGTGGCAGGATGAGGCAATTAAGAGGACATTAATTTCCCACTTTAAGCCCTAAATTGGTTGTGGCTAGAAAGGCCGTCCATGAGCCTTCCCTCCCTGAAATTATTAGGAAAGTAGTGGGAAGAAATGAAATGAAATGAAAAATCACTTATTGTCACCAGTAGGCTTCAAATGAAGTTACTGTGAAAAGCCCCTAGTCGCCACATTTCAGCGCCTGTTCGGGGAGGCTGGTACGGGAATTGAACCTGCGCTGCTGGCCTTGTTCTGCTTTACAAGTCAGCTGTTTAGCCCACTGTGCTAAACCAGCCCCTCTGACAGATGGGGCTCCACCAACCACCCGTCTGCCTTTTTAAATGTGCTCTGTCTCCACATGTGCTCTGGAGAGGACATTAATTTCCACCCCATGAGAGGACAGTTGGCACCTCTGAATACGAACTGAATTTGGGCAGTTTCAATCTCGTATCCATAAGGTTGAGCAAACAGCATTCAACTTTCACCAATTGGCAATTTCACAGAGGGACTATAAAAAGAGAAATGCTGGCTGCAAATCTATAATAAAAATGGAAAATGTTGAAAATACTCAGCAAGTGAGACCACATTAGTGCAGAGAGAAACGGAATTAACATTTAAGGTCTCTTTCTCCATGCTACCTGATAGAGACAGTGCATTTCAGTCTGAGCTGTGCCCAGGAAAGAAGGGGTCACAATACACACACAGATGCTGCCAGACTGGCTGAGTATTTTCAGCATTTCCTGTTTTTATGCCTGATGCGGGAGTTGCACCAGTTCCGTTGAAGATGTTCTTCCAAGATCAAGAGCAGGGCATCTTAAATTGGACAGAGTAGGTGGAGGAATTCTCATTTTGCTGTTTGTGACTTGGAACACCCAATGCCTCAGTATAACATCTTAAACTTTTGCAAAAAATATCTCAGAATGGCAATAATAACCTGGTGGACCAAGCTGAAAAGCTGGTACAGCAGAAAATAGCTGATACAGATTCTACAAAGTAATCTTCTTATGTGCTATTGAAACCCAGGAAACACACATAGACCTAAATGAACAAAGTCTCCCTTGTACTTATGCTACAGGAAGGGCAGGCCTAAATGACCTTGCATTGCCTGCGTCGAGTTTTCTAAAACTTTGTGAGATTTTCCTTCATGCTACCCTGTACTAGAATTTGTGATGTTAACCTGTCTTTGTTTTCTGGCAGTGCCAGGTGTTTCCTTTGTGGAATAACTATATGCATGAATAGAAGCTTTTCGAGCGCAGATTTGCATTTGACTGGATAGGAAAGGTGTTAACTTTCAGTTCCTTTTCAACAACTCAGAGGTACGGGGTAAGAGGCTACTTGGTGGACCGATTTGGAACAGAGCTGTTACTATATGGCTGCTTTCAGGAAATGATGGCGTTGGAGGGTTTAAGCAGCTGGCATTAGTTCCAGACTATTTGAGACAACCAGAAAACCATCAGCTCATCCTGTTCCTGAGTCTAGATCTGCCTGCGCTTTCATCAATGGACTCTCTGCACTTCAGTCTATTTTTACTGCTGTCAGGTAAACAATCTTTATGCAACTCTTTATTAAAATCTCTTATTTTGTTTCACATTTGTCCTTTTAACTGAAGACATTTAAGCACTTTTTAAGACTTTCAAAATACTTTGCAGGGTACAGTACTTCTATTAACAACAGAAAGTTCTAAAGAACACTGAGGAATATTTGGGGTAAAACTGGCCCTGCATTTCATACTTAAAGGTTATATGTATTGCAGTGAGTCATTGAAAGAATGCAACTACAGTGGAAATTTCTTTCTCTGTTTTAATTGGGGAGACTCCAGAGATAGATAACATAAATTGGTAGATAACTGAGCATTCCAAAATTTTGGCCCTTAATCTGTGATGCTGCAATATCCTGGAATGAAGGACAAAATTAAAACGACATAGATTGAGCCTGTCTTTTCGGGTTTGTGAGATTGATTTGCAATAGATGGGATGAATTTTTTTGTTGTTGCAGATTTGAATTATCAATGTTTTATCCTGTGAAAATTGTGAAGGATAATCAGGAATGTGGAGTACAGCTAATAGAGGTTCCATTAGCACTGAGGTTGCACTGACAGATTGCTCTTTTTTTTCTCTTTCTCCATGCTCACTGATAATCATCTTGGTACATAGGTTAACGTCTCCCACAGAGACAGTGCATTTCAGTCTGAGCTGTGCCCAGGAACGAAGGGGTTAGCAGGTTACTGCTCCCTCATTGTTGTTTTGTATTTTGATTCAGTTTGCTCAGGGTCCATATGGGCCTCATTATTTATAATTTGGGTGCTTAATTCAAGGTCTGCTTCGCTTCCTTATGCAACTTGTTTTGTGATTTTGATGTGGAGCAAGCTGCCATTAGTTTTTAGACATGTACAATGCCAAGATTAGCTGGTGCTAATACAATGATTGACTGGTATGCACATCATTTTCTCAGTGCGATTCCTGAGGGCTCTGGGCTGTGTTTTTTTGTGTTCCAAATTGTAAATACAGGAATTGTTTTGTTATCACAATTTATATGAATGGCCAGACAGCAACAAGTCAAATTACATTTTATTTTGGTGTTCATCACAAAGCCGGACCAGCTCCCAACATTTGCTAGGATACCAGAGAGAAACCCCAATATTTTATTTAATGTGTAAGACTGTGAGGAAAGGATACCTCACTCCAGGAGTGGCTCCATGCACAAATACTGATATGCTGTATTAAAACTTTAATAAGGACACACAGAGTCCAGAGTGAGTAAGATAAAGAAGTTTGGTTTGTTTACAGTTATGCTATATACAACACCTGAGGCAGCACGGTGGTGCAGTGGTTAGCACTGCTGCCTCACGGCGCCGAGGGCCTGGGTTCAATCCAGACCTGGGTCAATATCCGTGTGGAGTTTGCCCATTCACCCCGTCTCTGCGTCGGTCTCACCCCCACAAACCAAAGATGTACAGGGTAGATGGATTGGCCACACTAAATTGCCCCATAATTGTGAAAAAAGAATTGGGTCTTCTAACATTTAAAATAATGTCATATAAAACACCTGGTAGATCCCTCCCGGGTCTCTCCACGGTTGGTGTCTTACTAGCCGAAATTTTATGCACAGTAGAATAGAGTTCCTCTGCTCGTCAGAGGGGGAGCTTGTACTCTGCAAGAACCACGGGGAAGATAATCGTTCCCACCCCATAAGTCCTCATTTATATAAACATTATTTCATTAGCCCACCTTTTACGATGTTTTAATTGCACCCCAGTCTCCAAAAAATCTAGCTGCCTTTCAAACCATGATTTTTAAAAACATGACTGCAGCAGTCACATTCTAACTCTTGCTGCACCAAATAAATATCCAATATATCTGATATTCCTCAATGTATAGCTTTCAAAACATGTGTGGAATATAGGTCAATGCAAGATCAGAATAAAAACTGCAGTTCATCTGGTTCCAAAAATGAATATATAGGAACATGAGTAGATCCTTCAACCATTTGAGCCTATTCTGCCTCTCAGTGAGATCATGACTGATCTGTATAACTCCCTCATCCTTGCCGTTATATTCATATTTTTATCATGGGGTGTGCTTGTGGTTGACAAGGCAACATTATTGCCCTTGAGTAGGGGGGGTTGGTCAGTTACCTTCTTGAACAACTACAATCCAATGTGGTGAAGGTATTCCCTCAATTCCGTTAGACATGAAATTCCAGGTGTTTGACCCAACAACGAAGGAACTGCGACATATTTCCAGTCAGGCTAGTGTGTAGCTTAAAAGGAAACTTGCAACTGATGTTCTGCTTCCAACTGGTTGAAATTGCAAGTTTGCAAGTTGCTCTTGAAGAATCCTTGGCAAGATGCTGCAGTGCATCTTGTGGATGGTATATATGGTAGCCACTGTGTGCTGCTAGGTGGAAGGAATGAATGTTTCAGGATGGGGTGTCAATCAGGTTGTTTTGGCCTGGATGGTGTAGAGCTGCATGTGGCAGTAACACATATTATATATTAGGGTATGTATGGTAAGGCCCATGTAGTACAGGTACAGGGGTAGTCCCTGCCTGCTGGCTCAGCCCAGTAGGCGGAGTATAAATATGTGTGCTCCCCCTACAGCAGCTATTTCGCCAGCTGCTGTAGGAGGCCACACATCTTAGTGTAATACAGCCTCAGTTGTATTCAACTCTCGTCTTTGTGCAATTGATCGTGCATACTACACTGAACCTGGCAAGTGGAGAGTATTTCATCACACTCCTGATTTGTGCTACGAAGATGGTAGGATCATTTTATAGATACTGCTCTTGCAGCCACAGTATTTTTGTGGCTAGTCCTGTTATGTTTCTGGTTAATGGTGACCCTGAAGTTGGTACCAGATGGCTTCAAGTCTGATATGTTGTGATTTAGTGCACTCACCACAGTGAAGCATCACTGTGCTCGTTCCTGTCCCCATCTGCAGCATATCCTTTCCATTCCTCCCATTCCTCCCTTGATATCTTCACTTACTTGGAATTGGATATTTTCTATCTTGAACTTCAATGCAGATCCCTACTTGAAGACATCACCTTCATGCTTAATTTTGTTTCCCCATACGCGATTATAACATTGCCTCCAAACGTTATGGCATTATCCCCACGTGCCCTAGCATTGTTCGGTATCACTGGCCTCCGGCGCTGGCTACTCTATCCCCCAGGATGTTTGGTGACGGGTGGTCCAACATGATCTTTCCCCGTTAGCTCTTCATTACCTAAAGGCTGAGATGGTTGGTCTCCAACAACTCCAACCATCTTCTTTTATCCTTTAATTCCCTTGTGTATATGGCAAAAATAGATCCACCTCATATTTAAAATTATTATTTAAAACAAAATAAATTTAGAGTACCCAATTCCTTAATTGGAGCAATTTTAGCATGGCCAATCACCTACCCTGCACACCTTTGGGGTGTGGGGGCGAAACCCACACAAACACAGGAGAATGTGCATACTCCACACAGACAGTGACCCAGAGCCGGGATCGCGCCTGGGACCTTGGCGCCATGAGGCAGCAGTGCTAACCACTGCGTCACTGTGCTGCCCTCAGATTTAAAATTATCAACTGAGCTCGTAGCTACTGTTCTTTTGGGGAAGAGAGTTTTAAACTTCAACAAACCTTTACATGATAAAGTGTTTTCTGAATGGCTTGGCACTGACATTATGTTTATGTCCTTTTGTCCTGGACATCCCTATCAATACACTAAAACATTCATTCAAATATTTGCACAATTTCCAATCTTTCTATGTTATTCGCCTCCCTTCTCCCAGGAACAGTTTATTTCATGCCTACACTAGCTTCTGTGTAAAGCATCCAAATCTAAACTCTGGCCCAGAGATGGGAAAATTTCTAGCTCTGCGACATGGCCTTTAAAACCGGATGCCCGCTGGTTGGATTTACGTTCTGGGGAGGGGCAGTTGAATTAGAAATTGGGCCCGCTACCCCTGGAACAAATGGCTGTCAGATATGGAGGCAGGCTGGGCTTCTGTGCTCTGGAATGTTGTTTAAGTTTATTTTAAGAGATGAAAACACACATCAGCCCTCACCCACTCAACCCTTCAGGCAATCCCCACGCCCCATCCTATCTATGCCATCTCATGCCCCAGCCATCACACTTGGCCCCTGAAAACACATATGCCAACCTATGCCCCTCTATCCATCCCACGTGGCCCCTCATACCCGCAATTCCCCCATGGTCATTTATAGCCTATATGCCAAATTAGTGCCGACTCGTGTCAATCCATGCCCCTCTCCCTTTGGCCTTACCCTCTCCATGCTAACTCCCTTGTTTACTTTGACTGTTCCTTGACAGCTTGACAATTCCTTGACAGCTTGTCAGTTCCTTTACAGTTGTTTGACAGTTCCAATGAGTTTATGCACTTTGACATTTACTTTTAACAATTCGAAAGGGCACCTCACCTCCCTCAAAGGATGCCAGCCTCCCCTCAAGGGTTCTGTACCTCTCCCAATGGTGTCCCAGGACCACATCCAAAGGGTGTCTATGCAAAATATCCACCAAGTTGGGGGCTGATTTAGCTCACTGTGCTAAATCGCTGGCCTTTAAAGCAGACCAAGCAGGCCAGCAGCACGGTTCGATTCCCGTATCAGCCTCCCCGGACAGGCGCCGGAATGTGGCGACTAGGGGCTATTCACAGTAACTTCATTGAAGCCTACTCGTGACAATAAGCGATTTTCATTTTTCATTTCATTTCATTCAAGTTCGTGCCCCCTCTTACCTGGTCTGAACTTCATACTTCAAGTTTCACACCTTTGCCCAAACTGCGCATGTGTGAACCCCAGCCTGATTCCACACCCACCCCAGTGAAAATGGAACATGTGTTCAGGGCAGGATTTAGGATTTCGGGCCATTCTGGGATTCTCCATTGTGGTGGAAATCTGGGCCTCTGTGTGCATCTTAATCTGATGTTCTAAATAAATCTTTCATACCTTTACCCACTGATCAAACATCACAGACATGTCAAGGTGCCATGACCTAACGTGCTGTCCATTTACGTATTGAGCTTGGGCCCAAATTCAGTCTTTACAATGGGGAAGAAAGCTTTCTCTGTCTGTTAGGTAGAGTGTTTTACCCATGCAATTTGGGAGCTGTGCAAAACTTGGCCTGTGAGTGCTTTGCACTCATTGAAGACATTTAAGTAAAAACAAATTCCACATCCAGAACTAACATCCTTCAAGCTAAAAAAAAGTTTACAAACAAAAAAGGCTCCATTGAATCCAATTCCCTTGTGTCTGCTAACTCTGTAAGTCAGCTGAATCTGCTACAGAATGTTATGCCTAGCGCACCATCATGGGTTGGGTGAATACTGACTTCAGAAATCTCAGTTTGGTTAAAAATAAAAATTTGTTGAGAAAAGATGGCTGTGGATGAATGAATGCTGCACGTCTCAATGTACAAACATAGGAGGGAGGCTGTGGGCAAAAGAGCTGGCAGCCATGTATTTATACAGAACAAATTATGATAATAATAATCTTTATTAGTGTTACAAGTAGGATTACATTAACACCGCAATGAAGTTACTGTGAAAATGGAAATACACAGCATGTTGCTCTGCATTGAAAGACAAAAAGGGATTAACATTTTGCAAACCTTCTTCACAATTTACTTTTAACATTAAATGCGGGGATGGGGGGCAGGTGCAGGGGAAGCAGTGTGGGGAGGGAAGTGATGGAGTTTTAACTAGGATATGGTTTCAACTACACAGGCCTCAAAGTATTAGAGGTGACCGTACTGAGACATACAGGATTCTCAGGGGGCTTGACAGGGTAGATGCTTGGAGGTGGTTGTCCCTTGTGGGAGAGTCTAAGGCCAGAGGGTTACCCATTTAAGACAGATGATAATGAATCTGTGGAATCCTTTAATGCAGAGGGCTGGAGAGACTGCGTCATTAAATATGTTGAAGGCTGAGATAGACACATTTTTAATCAATCAGGGAATTAAGGGTTCTGGGATAAGGCGGGAAAATTGAGTTGAGGATTATATCAGATCAGTGATGATCTCATTCAATGCGGAGCAGACTTGATGGGCCAAATTACTTACATTTGCTCCTACATCTTATGGTCTTATGGCCTGGGCAGAACATTTTGCTTCAAACCATCCAGAGTGATCAGCTTGAGGCCTAGGTTATTTTAATTCATGGGCCTCATTTGCATCCCAGCTGCCCATTCAAAACAAGTGGAAAGAGGTAGTTGGCCAGCTTCGGACAGGTTAAAATCGCAGAGCCCAAATTTTGGCCACTAGCAACAAAGAAGGACGAGATGGGGGATGTTTGGAACTGTTATATTTTTATCCGGGCTTGGGATGTGAATGTCACCGGCAAGGCCAGCGTTTATTGCCCATCCCTAATTACCCTTAACAAGGTGGGGTGAGCTACCTTCTTGAAACACTGCAACCAAGCAGGAAACTAAAGGCCAGTCAGTCTGTCACTGGGAATCCATTGTTAACGAAGTAGTAGCAGGACATTTTAAAATTAAATACAATCAGGCAGCATCAACATGGTTTTGAGAAAGGGAACTTGTGTTTGACAAACTTATTAGAGTTCCATGATGGGCCAAGCAGAGTACATTGGGGGGAAATCAGATGTAGGGCAAGATTCAACGGACTGAAGTTAAAGTCTGCTGAACGGCACATTTAACGGTGTGTTTATCAGTGGCTGCAGTGCTGAGAAACATCCCACTATCCAACGGCACTTTGACATTTCTTTGGCCTCGGAGAGTTCCTCCCTGCTGAGGCCGCACTTGGAGGGATTTCCTTCTGGCAAGCTGAAGCTCACTAGCAGGAAAAGCTCTTTGCCGATTGGAACACCATTTTGTCTGGCAGCCCCGATCTTTCCACCCGCACTCTTTCAGGCCTTCCCCCAATTTCTGAGCTCACCTACAGCCCCCCAACTTTGGGGATACCCCCGGGAACCATCCCTCATCTGCCCTCTACTGGCAGTGACAACCTGACACCTGGGCACCATGGCACTGGCAGTACAAAGGGATCTGGATGTGAATCACCAAAAATTCAGCATGCAGGTTCAGCAGGTAACTCGGAAAGAAAATGGAATATTGACTTTTATTACAAGGGGGTTGGAATATAAAAGTAAGAAAGTCTTATGACAACTGTATGGACATCTAGAGTCTCCTTACTTAAAGAGGGTAAACATGCATTGGATGCAGTTCAGAGATAGATGACTGGGCTGACTGCTCGGATGAAGGGGTTATCTTATGAGTGAGGGTTGAGAAGGTTGGACCCATATTCACAGGAATTTAGAAGAATGAGAGGTGGTCTTATTGAAACATAAGGGGTGGGATTCTCCCGTACCCGGCAGGGCGGGGGGTCCCAGCGGGACGGAGTGCCGTGAACCACTCCGGCGTCGGCCCACCCCAAAGGTGCGGAATCCTCCGCACCTTCAGGGGCAAGGGCGGCGCTGGAGTGGTTTGCGCCCCGCCGGCCGGCATGGAAGGCCATTGGCGCCACGCCAGCCGGGGCCGAAGGGATACCGCTGGCCGGCGTGGGTCCGTGCATGCGTGGGAATGTCAGCGGCTGCTGACGTCATCCCCGCGCATGCGCAGAGGGGGGTGCACCTATGTATCGGCCATCGCGGAGGCTGACATGGCCGACGCATAGGAAAAGAGTGCCCCCAGGACACAGGCCCACCCGTGGATCGGTGGGCCCCGATGGCAGGCCAGGGAATTGTGGGTGCACCCCCCGTGGCCAGATTGCCCCGCGTCCCCCCCAGGACCCCAGTGCCCGCCCGCGCCGCCAGTCCCGCCAGTAAGAGACCTAGTCTAATTTACTCTGGCGGGACTGGCAAAGAACCAGCGGGACTTCGGCCCATTGTGGGCCGGAGAATCGCCGGGGCGTGGGGGGGGGGGCGCTTCGAGCGGCCGCTGACTGGCGGATCCTGGAGAATCCTGCCTAAGATTCTGAGGTGGCTTGACAGGTTAGACACAGAGGAAGTTCCGTCCTGTGGGGGAATCTAGAAATAGGGGGTTGGGGTCTCCCATTTTAGACAGAGATGAGAAGGAATTTCTTCTCTCAGAGAATCTTTGGAATTCTCTTCTGCTGGGAGGCTGGGTCATTGAATATATTCAAGGCTGCATGAGATAGATATTTGATTGACAAGGGAGTTAAGAGTTATGGGGCAGGCAGGATAGATCAGCAATGATCTTATCAAATGGCACAGCAAGTTTGATGGGCCAAATGGATTACATCTCCTCCTATTTCTTACGACAATATGTTTTTATGATCAGTCCATTTGCTGTAAGTGCACCCACACGTCTATAAACACACTGGGAAAGAGATGCCGATGGGGTGTATGGGGTCTGCGGCAGCAGAGATGCAGACTTTCCTTTTGAGATTTGGTGTGCCACTTTTACTTCTCCTGACCCTGCTGTGCCATTATTTTAACTTATCTTAAGGAGTCTCCATTCTTTCCCTATTGTATCAGTTGCCTGTTGTACTCTACACCTGATAACCAGTTCCATTGACCTGAAAAGAACAAAGTATCAGGGGCTGGATTCTCCGTTGAGAGTCAGGCCCGCTACCGTTACTAGCAAGGAGAAAGAAGTTGGCCACTCTGCTCACTGGCAGCCGGATTCTCTGCTCCTGACGAGGGTCAATGGGAATTCCCACTGATGCCAGCCCACTCTGCTGAGAAAACCGTCAGCGGGGATGCACTGCCGGCGGTACCAGAGAATCCGACTGCCAGTGAATGGCTGGGGAATTCCAGCCAGATGTTGTGTTTAAACGTACGCATCGAAAATATTGCATTATTTTTACTGAGAAAAGGCATACTCTCATGTGTACTCATGCACATCAATGTCAGGGTGTAAATTTGTTTGTGGTCTTCATTCAGTTCATGTCACAGCCGTGAAAGAACATCATGGACGGCAAGCAAGAAGTATTTTGGACCTGGTCGGAATGATTCGATGCAGCACCGACCGCTCCATTTCTTACCTCATGTATGGTTGTTACTGTGGAATTGGAGGAAAAGGCTGGCCAAAGGATGGCACTGATTGGTAAGAAAGGCTTCTGTACGCTGCAATTACTCAGAGGTGAGATTTGTTTCTCTTGGTGTTAGGCTTTGAAACACATCAAATTTATTCAAAGCCAGAGCCCAGCCTTGACATTGAAAACAACTGACAAAAATGCCTCGGAACACGAGTGCATTAGCCTCACAGTCGCTGGATCAACAGACAGTATCCACCTAGTCCTAGTGCCTACTCTCAGATTCTCAACGTCACCAAGGCCAATGGTGTTCATAAACACCTATTGACCACTGGACTCGCAGAAATAAGGGGTTGGATTCTCCGCTCCCCGACGCTGAAATCCCGTTCGGCGACATGACGGAGAATCCGTTTTGGTGCTGAAATCGGGGGTGGCGCCGGTTTTTAAATTCTCCGCCCCCCGAAAACAGTTGTACTCGTGGAGTACGCTGCGCTGAGTATCCACCGCCTCAGGCCATTGCCTGAGGCCCACCCCACGATGCTCCGCCCCCGACCGGCCGAATTTCCAACGGCGTGGGACTCTCATGGTCCCACCTTCTGGGATCCTCGCGTGGCGGCTGCGGACTCAGTCCAGGGCTGCCACAGTCGGGGGAGGGCCGATCGGCGGGCAGGAGGGGCTTCATTCGGGGCTGGGGGCAATGTGAGCGGGCAGTCCGGGGCACTACTCTGCTGGTTGATGCAGTGCACTACTTTGCTGGACCAGGTCCATGGGCTGAGTCTGCCATAGAGCGTGTGTATGCGCGTATGTGCCCTCTGACCTGGAAGTGCTGGGGCTGTCTCGGCTGCTAGAGCTGCGAACTCTACAACGGCTCCCTGCTAGCCACCAGCAAAACGGGGAATCTGTGGCCTTTTGACAGTTTTCCTGGCGTGAAAGACCACAGTTTTCATGATGGCATGGGGACTTAGTCCTAAAAATGGAGAATCCAGCCCGAAATTCCTTCTCCCTATCCGAATTTTCTGATTTAAAAGGAGATGTGTAAATGGCAACTGAAAGCAAGCAATCGTAATTTAGCAATTAAAGTTACCTTCTTAAAATAAGAAATGCTTGTTTATTCTGTCCTTCTGCCTCCCATTCTCCCAGCTCAGTTGTTCGTTAAAAGTCTGCGAATAATTTCAAATTTTATTGCTGGGAGCAAAGATTTAAATTACCCTGGGACCTGCTGCTAGCGTAATAAAAAATCTTCCACAGATTGGCAGCAGTATCTGCCATTGAGATGTTCAATGCTTGCTGAAAGCAATAGCTAATTAAATAAATAAAGGAAGTTTACATTTATATATATATATGGCCCAAAGTGCTTTATGATAATTGAAGATCTTTTGAATTTACTATCACAATGTAGGAAACGCAGCAGTCAATTTGCGCATTAGCTCTGAGTTAAGGCAAACTCAGGCAGGCTAACAGTGCATCCACTGCAAGAGGCCTGAGTTAAGTAGAGCAGCATTGAGTCAGGTTGCTTGTTATAGATTACTATCCAGGGACTTCTTCTGGTTAACAAATGTGTATAGATGCTGAGCGAGGCTCATCTACAATGCGCAAGTAATCTGCTGACAGAGATATGAACAAAGGCCAGTGAGTGAGGTGCGAGAGACACTCATAGAATTGTACTGCCCCTGAGAGTTAGTGCTTTCAGAAGCAGAGGAAAAGGAAAAATGTTGGGGAAGAAAATGACCGTTATTCAATTGATTCTATGGCTGGTGGCATCCATGGAAGGAAATATTTTGGTGAGACATGAGCAGTACATTTTGACCCTCCAGACACTCACTTTAGATTCGGCGCCCAACCAGTTGGTTAATTTTCTCATTTGTTTATTCCTATTTGTCTTAAGGTGCTGTTTTAAACATGACTGCTGTTATGCAAAAACAGAGAGAGCCGGTTGTCGTCCCAGATCAGACAGTTATAACTGGTATTGCATATATAATACTCCGAGATGTGGTGAGTAAAAGGTTACTCTTAAAGGGCTGGATTTGAACAGGTGGTCGGGACTGGGGTGGGTGCCTGAAGCCGAGATGAGTGGTGCATGCGGAAACTGGGGATCACAAGAGCTCCAGTTGTTTTTTTAAAGATCGTGCCCCATTTAAACGGAGTCTGTCAGCTTCCCAACTGATGCCACAACCTGGGTTTGTGAAGGAAGATTGATTTGTGATAAAGGTGGCCCAAGGTGGGGGAAGTCCAGCATGACTGAATGGCCAAGGAAGGTGCTTACGTGGCCAAACAGGTTGATTAGCAGCCTGCAAAGACTTCCAATGTGCCTGAGGGCAGGCGGTAAGACCGGGAGAATTTCCTGGGCAGCCGTATTGCAGAAAGCAACAGCAAACCACTGAAGGACTTTGTCAAGCATCATCATTGACTAATCCAATGGAAGTCCATGTTTGCCAATGTCCTCTGAGGGCCTGGTACCTGAAGGAGGAGGATATATGGCTGGCAGGGCACTGATGTTGACACCTACCCACCTAGAGTATTATGAGGTTCAGCTCGCCAGTGGGCAAGAAGATGGTGGCCTAGCCACCCGACCTATTTTATATGTCCTCCCCACTACAAAAATACTCAGTGGGGGCAGGCAATCAGGTATTAAGAATGGATTTATTTTTTGTCTTAGGTTTACCAAACATTAAAACATGATCTGTTGTAACAGCTTTTAATTTCCTGGACAATGAAGCCACACAGTTTATAACAGCAATCACTGTATCAGAATATTTGTCCTGTACTAGCATTGCTAAGTATTTGAGGATGTTCCAGTTTGTAAACAAACGTGACCAATACAGATGTAATATTTTAGAAATGTGGTACACCTCCTGAGGAATCAAAACCTTTCTCCAGGTTTCAAAAATATCTAGAAGATCAGTGTTGGCATAAAAAATGTCTGCTTTATAATTAATGGGGAACAATAAAGTGTTAGAGAGGGAGGAATTCTGGAAACATTTCTAATCTAAAGCCAAATGGGAGTCAACAGCCCTGTGCAGCCTCTGAGACTGTTCTCACAGCTTGAAAGCTATTAGAAGTTGAGATGCCCTGAGGCACAGTTTGAACATCGTGATAAAACAATGTACAAAATTCATCACTGTTTTGGTTCATCGAGTTTATTGTGGAGAACATAGTGAGTGTTGAAAAGGGCATTCAGTACACACAGGGGAAAACATGTCGATAAACAGATTCAAATTTTCATTCTGCAATGATGTACTCCAATGAGCGCCATTGACAGCCAGCAAGGGAATGTTGAGAATTCTTCATTGATTGACGAATGCAATTTATTTCATAAAACACAATTTATTTGTATGTTGTTCCTAATATGATCCATTTACCAGGAGTGATCTAACCATCAGGAATCCTTTTAGAATTTCAATTGCAAAAATACATTATTTGAGATTACTTTTAAAAACAAACTATTAATCAACATTTGCTGAACTTTTGATTGTTGTTGAACAGCGAGTGCTGACGATATCGTGTGACTTGGGCTAAGAAGTCACTGCACGCAACAGCTAAATTAATATCAAAGATATACCACTTGTTCAAAGTGCTCCAGTAATTATTTTATTTTCAATATGTGTACTGAATCAGTGGCTACTTAAATCCGGGTCTCTCAGTAATTTGATTGCAACTCACTTACATTTCTTATATAAATCTACAGAAATCTACAGAATGGGGATTATGTGATGTGGGTGCAGGAGCGGTTGCTCTGCTTGTCTTTTAATTCTTCATTTCATCCTGATGCACATTTCATATATGCTTTTTCTTGGGCTGCATGGCTCACGTTATGGGCGGGTTTACCGACCACCCCGCCGCATGTTTTCGGCGGCATAGGCGGCCTGCCAGCAGGATCTAACGGTCCTGCTGTGTCAACGGGATTTCCCATTGACTGCATCCCACGCACCCCCCTCGCCGGGAAACCCATGCGCCGGCATGGGACTAGAATTTCCCACGGCGCGAACAGCCGGTAAATCCCACCCTATGCCCCTGGAAGTTCCTGATTAGTGTTTTTGTGAGGAAGAGCCGAGATAAAATGTTAAAATCCTTGTTTGTTTGTGGTGGTCGGAATGGTCAGTGGTGGGGCCCAGTTTGCAGTGATGCAGTTGCTGCTGAGCGGGCTCTCGCCTTGGCGGTGCAGTGGTCATCATCGCAAATGTCATCTTGGCTGAGGATCTCTGCTCTGCTGTGCAGGTTGTTAGAGCTCACTTTGAAGAATGACAGGGTTCCTTTAGACTGACAGTGGAGGCACATGTGAGAGTTCTTGCAGTCGAAAGAGCACTTTCCCTGGTAAGGGGCCATCTTTGTGTCATCGAGGTCCTGCTGCATTGTGTGTCGTCTATCCTGACAGGTTCGGGCGATGGGAATCGGGCAGGGTATGCCCCTGAGCCTGGCCTCTGGCGAGAAGTGGGAGGCAAGTTCCCGATTGAGTTCAAAGGTTGGCTGACTGCCATGCTTTGGTAATCTTGATTTGGAGGCTGGGTACATCAGATTCAATGCAGCACAGCATGACCTGTCTACTTGACTAAGTGTCAGTTGCGCCCACCGATCACTAGTCTGATATCAGCTTATCTTCGATGCTTGTCATGAGAAGTTGGAGGTGCCCGAGCAGGCCAAGTCATTTCCCCCTGGCCGGGGCCTTGGGCGTGGACCGCATGGGCGTAAATGAGACAGCATGGTGGAAGTGATGGTGTCTCGTTCTTCTATCGCTGAAATCCTTCAGAAATCCTGAAGCGTTCTCATTGATCCTGCTTTGCCCTTTGCCTTCTCACGCAACATGGGAGATATCTTTAGCCTGCTATTTACCCTGCAGTTCTTTTATTATTCTGAAAATTACTCCCTGATGATCATATTGTTGATTATTTATTGCAGTCGTTTTTGCTGTTGAGGAATGCAAATTGTGAGCATGATGGCCTGTGTCATTGATTATCCTGATCGAGCAAAATCATATTGAGTCAATTATGGAAAGTGTGATTTGTGCACAGTTTTACTCCTTCTGCTTATTGGGGCTTATAGGGGATTTTCACAGTAACTTCATTGAAGCCTACTCGTGACAATAAGCGATTTTCATTTTTTCATTTCATTTTCACATTGTGTCTTATAATCCTTATGGTTGGGGGGATGGGGGCGTTTTTAATCACCCCCTGCCACGTTTATGTAGAAGATGAGTGGTGGGGTGGGGTGAAGGGTGGATGTTTGGGGTTCATAGGATTAGTTCAGTCCTCACTGAGATTGAGGGCCAGTTAGCACTGATCTGTTTCAGGTTTGGGGGTTATTTGAATTTAAGAATCCATGAGTTTTACCGTCAATGGCCTGGGCAGATTTTGTATCCTGGGAAGAACTGGGTTTCTTCTGACTGCTCCTTGAGGTTGAATTTTGATTTTCCTCCACTTAGGTTTCTTTCTTTACTCCTCCCTTGCGCTATCAAAACATGCTGAGGAGAGACTGATAATTCTGTTGGGTTGTTGCAGCAAGAGAATGCTATGGGTATCATTTCTGTGACAGTGGTCGCTTTGAGCTAGGCTGGGCGTCCCTTCCGAGGGCTTTTTTTCTCTTCTTCTCTTCGTCCGGGTGAGCATTATGGTGGTTCATATCCTAATCTGGTCCGGTGGCTTGGGGGAGGTGGAGAGGGTGGTTTGCCTGGTTGTGCCGGGGATGAGGGAATCGGCTCTTCCTTGCAGGGCTCCTAATTGTTGGGTGTCTTAATGGTTCTTTTTCTACTTGGGCTGGGGCCCACCTTGGCTGGGGCTGGAGTAATTATCTTATTGTTATTCGTATGTGTGGGGATGGTGCGTTGGCCTGGATGAGATCCTGGAGGTATAGCGTCTTTTGTGTCAGTTGGTGCTGGGTTCGGCCAGGTCTAGTGTTGTTGCCCCTAGGGGCTCAGGACGTCCCTCTTTGAGGGTGCTTGTAGAGGGAGGGACTTCCTGGAGGATGGGTTTTGCTTCTCGGGGGCCTGGGGATTGGCTGAGTTTTGTGCTTTGGTGGACATTCTGCTGTCCCCTTGGGAGGGTAGGAAGCCTTCTTGTTGTGTGAGTGGCCTATTCTCCTCTTCGTTGGTGGGTGCTTGGCGGGCATCAGGGAGGCATGGGGTCTGGGTCAGGTCCTCACCCTTTGTCATCAGGTAGGTTAGTTTTGGTAATTCTGGTTCGAGCTTCCATTTTTCCCTTGGGAGAGGGCTTGATCATAAGGCAGACATGTATGGAATGATTTTGATTCTGCCCTGGGTCTGCCCTGTTAGAGTTTAGTTGTGTCGTGTGACATGTATGTAAATCCCCTCAGAATATTTTCTTTTGTTTTTGTCAGGGTAGATAAGACAAATCTGCTCTTGGCCCCACATGGGTGCAGATAGATCTGATATTCAGAAGGAAGAGGTTGTGATGGGTTGTGGCTGACGTTGGTGTTGCTGGAATTGAGGAAGATGTACATTGGTGTTCGCCTGATCAGGAGGTTAATTCTGATTTCACGTGACGATTGCGGGCTTGTGCAACATTTTGTCAGATTTTCATGATCTTATCCGGTTTCTCCTTCAGTTTCTAGTGGGGAGATTGGTTTCTAGTGGGGCGATGCGAGTACCTAGTTTTGTCTATTGATTGCACCAGTTGTGTTGTTCCCCTGTCCCATTCCGTACTCATGTATGCTAAGCCGTTATTTTCTCCTTGCTTTTGGCAATATATTATTTCATAACTTTTTTGCATTATTCTCTGAAATGTAAAATCTCAATAAATATATATTTTAAAAAAAGAAATGACAGAACACCAAGGTTGAACGATTTTTTTACCCTCAGGAGAGTTTACTATTTCATCTAAAACAATGACAACTGCGGTAATTCAGCATACCTGTGGTCTGCACTGGTGTCAGTTTAGGTAATGTGCACAAATCTTAGGGTGAGATTTGATCACATTACCTTCTGATTCACGCAAGATAACTGAATGTTTAATGCCAATTACAGAGCATAAATTTTCTAAAAATCTATTTGTTTTTATTATAGGGTCCTTCTTTGACCATTGCAAAAGGATGATTTGTGAATGTGACAGGAAGTTTTCTCTCTGCTTGAAGAAAAATGTATACCGGAAGAGATATGCACTGTGGCCCAATTTTTTTTGTGGAAGAAGAAAACCAGGATGTCCTTCAGATTGATCAATATGGGCATATGATTAAATGTGGGTCATGGTTGAATGTAGAGCTTGCTTTAAGTTGATTCAACATGTAAGTGTTCAGCAAATTCTCTCTAAACAATTAGGCTTTTTTTCATGATACCACAAGTGCAGCAGGACACAGGATATGAATTGTTGGAAATTACCACCATGCTACCTCTGATATAGAAGCATGGAAAATAGGAGCAGGAGGAGGCCATTTGATGCTTTGAGCCTGCTCCGCATTCATTATGACCATGGCTGATGATCCAACTCAATAGCCTAATCCTGCCTTCTCCCCCATATTCTTTGGTTCCCTTCACCCTTAGTGTGCTATATCTACTTTTTCTTGTTTTGGCCTTGATTACTTCCTGTGGTAACAAAGTCCACAGGCTCACCACACTCTGGGTGAAGACATTTCTCCTAATCTCTGTCCCAAATGGTCTACCCCGTATCCTCAGATTGTGACCCCTGGTTCTGAACACATCCACCATCAGGAACATCCTTCCTGCAACTACACTGTCTACGCCTGTTAGAATTTGACAGATGTCTCAGATACCCCTCACTCTCTGAACTCCAGTGAATACAATCCTGACCAATTCAATCTCTCCTCATGTGCTGGATTCTCCGCTGTTGGAATTCTACATTGCGCTTGCAGACGGGGGTTTCCCGATGGCGTGGGGCTGCCCACAATGGGAATCCCCATTAGCTGTCTGATGAGACGGAGAATCCCGGGTGCGCCCCGCCCCATATGTCAGTCCCGCCATCCCAGGAATCAGTCTGGTAAACCTTCACTGCACTCCCTCTAGAGCAAGAACATCCTTCTGCAGATAAGACCAAAACTGCACACAATATTCCAGGTGTGGCCTCACCAAGGCCCTGTATAATTGCAGCAAAACATCCTTGCTCCTGTACTCAAATCCTTTTGCAATCAAGGCCAGCATACCATTTGCCTTCATTACTTCCTGCTATACCTGCCAGCTTACCTGCAGTGACTGGTGCACAAGGGCACACAAGTCTTGTTGCACATTCGCCTCTCCTAAATTATGACATTCCGATAATAATCTACCTTCACATACCTGCTACCAAAGTGGATAACCTCGCATTTACCCAAATTATACTGCATTCGCCATTCATTTGCCCACTCACTCAACTTGTCCAAATCACACTGAAGAATCTCTGAATCCTCCTCACAACTCACCCTCCCACACAACTTGGTGGTCATCACAAATTTGGAGATGTTACATTTTGTTTCCTCACCTGAATCATTAATATATATTGTGATTAGCTGGGGTCCTAGCACCGATCCCTGCGGTACCCCGCTAGCCATTCCCTGCCAATTTGAAAAAGACCCATTAATTCCTACTCTTTATTTCCTGTCTGCCAACCAGTTTTCTATCTGGCTCAATACATTACCTCTAATCCCATGTGATTTAATTTTACACTTTAATCTCTTATGCAGGACTTTGTAAAAAACCTTCTGAAAGTCCAAATATACCATATCCATTGGCATCCCCCGCATCAACTCTACTAGTTACATCCTCAAAGGATTCCTGTAGGTTTATCAAACTTGATTTCCCACTTCAAAAATTATGAATGGAAAAATCATAGACTGCACAGTCACGATATACTTCATGTGTGGAGTATGTGATTTAGTTCTGTACGTTATCCTATCTCGATAAAATGTGTGGTAACAGCAATGTTGGTACAAATATAATTTATAGGATTCCAGCATTTTCCACAAACAAGAGTTCAAAAGCAACAACAGCTGACATTTATATAGTGCCTTTAATGTCATAAAACAGCCCAATAAAAATCATCAAACAAAATTTTACACCGAGCCACAAAAGGGGCCATTAGAGCAGATGGCCTAAAGCTTGCTTAAAGAGATAGGTTTAAGGACAGACAAAGGAAAAAAGAGAGTTTTAAGGACAGACAAAGGAAGAAAGAGACGTGGTGAGGCAGAGAGGTATAGGGAGGGAATGCCAGAACATAGGGCCTAGGCAGCTGAAGGCTGAGCCACCAATGATGAAGTGATTAAAATCAGGAATGCTCGAGATTTTTTTATAAGGTCATTAAGAAGTCCACACCCAGTTGTTCAAAGAAACTTTGTTTATTGACAATAACTATTATGTACATCACACTGTAGATCCCGACTGGGCCTGCCTTGCTGGTGCCGAACTGACCGGCTTTATAAAGCATACAACTATACATTGTTTAGAGGTCCTCGCCCCTTAACAGGGGAGCTCATATTCTGCAAGCTTCATTGGGAAGTTAATTGTTCCCATCCCGTAAGATACTTGCGGTTATAACAAGGCCCAAATTGGATAGTGCAGATAACTCGAGGAGTTTGTATGCCTGGAGGAGATTTCAGAATTAGGGAGGGACGAGGCCACAGAGAGATTTAAAAATACGGGTGAGAATTATAAATAGAGGCATTTTTTTATTAGATCCAATGTAGGTTTGTGAACACGGGTGATAGGTGGACAGAACTTATTACAAGTTAGGACAAGGGCAGCAGGGTTTCTGATGTCCTCGAGTTCACAGAGGACTGAAAATGAGAGGCTGGCGAGGAGAGTATCAGAATAGTCAAGTCTAGAGGCAACAAAGGCTTGGCTGAGGGTTTGAGCAACAGAACTGAGGTGAGGCAGAGCTATGTGATGTTACAATGGTGAAACAAAGTGGATTAAGTGATGGCTTAGAAATGTGGCCGGTAGTTCATCTTGGAGTAAAGTATAACACCAAGGTTACAAATGGTCTGGTTCAGCTTCAGACTGCTGCCAGGGAGAAGGATGGAGTCAATAATCAGGGACTGAAGACAGTGGGCTCAATTTTATTGCCCTCAGGTGGCAGGAACAGAGGCAAGGGGCCTGATAAAACAGCGCAGAGCTGTGACTTCCCCCAATGCAGTCCCACCACTGAGGAGGTTTCCCAGTGGTAATCACAGGCTTTGGTACAGAATACAGTAAGAAGTCTTACAACACCAGGTTAAAGTCCAACAGGTTTGTTTCAAACACGAGCTTTCGGAGCACGGCTCCTTCTTCAGGTGAATGGAAAGGCTTGTTCCAGAAATGTTTATATAGACACAGTCAGAGATGCCCCGGAATGCGAGCACCTGCAGGCAATCAAATCATCAAAGATGCAGAGAGAGAGGTAACTCCAGGTTAAAGAGGTGTGAATTGTCCCAAGCCAGTTCAGTCGGTAGGCCTTTGCAGGTCCAGGCTTGTTGGTGGGGGCCGAATGTAATGCGACATGAATCCCAGATCCCATAATTCATGTCGCATTACATTCGGCCCCCACCAACAAGCCTGGACCTGCAAAGGCCTACCGACTGAACTGGCTTGGGACAATTCACACCTCTTTAACCTGGAGTTACCTCTCTCTCTGCATCTTTGATGATTTGATTGCCTGCAGGTGCTCGCATTCCGGGGCATCTCTGACTGTGTCTATATAAACATTTCTGGAACAAGCCTTTCCATTCACCTGAAGAAGGAGCCGTGCTCCGAAAGCTCGTGTTTGAAACAAACCTGTTGGACTTTAACCTGGTGTTGTAAGACTTCTTACTGTGCTCACCCCAGTCCAACGCCGGCATCTCCACATCTTTGGTACAGAATGGCTGCCCACTCCATCATTAAACAGAGGCACCATCAGCCGAGAAGGCCATGGCAACCAAATGCTACTGATTGCATCAGATCCCAATGTTTTCCTCTTGGAAGGATTTTCCTTCCAATCGGCAGAGTCTTTTTCCCTGGGCCAGTCCCGATGTTAAGTACTCCCTCTTTAAGGTCACCTAACTACCTTAGCAGAAACCCCACCTCTCAATGGAGCTGTCGAATCTTCAGAGATGCTGGCTCTCTGATTTGCCCTACAGCATCAGGAGCTCACTATTGTACTGCCCCCCAACCCACCGCAACCCCCGATCCCAAACTAACCACCAAGACTAGAGGCCACATCCTGCAAAATCACTGAGCCAGTCCTGTCGTTGGCTTGTGACCTTCATTTGGTCACAAAGCTCATGATAAAATTCACCCCAAAGGTTCGTTGGGAGATAGGGAGAGATCCTTGGGGAAAACTGGAGGTAATGGCATGAGAATGAGAAGAGAAGCCATTCCAGATGCTTCTCTGGCTACGACTGGATGGAGAAGAATGGAATCTGGTGAGATCAGTCCCACCCAGCCAAACAACAGTGGAGAAGCTTTAGAAGTGGATGGTTCAGGTCAACTGTGTCAAAAGGCTGCAAGCAAGGGAGGAGGGAACGGTGATCATAGCACAGTCACGTTTTAATTGGAGCTAGTTCAATACTATGGCACTTGATTGAAAGGATTTAAATGTAGATTCCAGGAAAGATGGTTACGGACTTTGGAGATAGCTTTGTGTTCAAGGGACACGAAGAAGAAAGCGAGGCTGGAGATGAAGTGTAGTTTGCAAGGGGGTCCAAGGGGTTCTTTTGAGCAAAGTCATGGCGAAGGAACATTTGAAGGAGAGAGGGACAACACCTGAAGGCAAATAACTGCCAACAGTATTGTCTAAAATGGGAGCGAAAAAGAGAAGATGTTCTGCAGTTCAGTGGGAATTGGGTTGAGGGAGATATTTCCCATAGACAAGATGAGAACTGATACAATGGAAAATAAGAGACGAACTATAGAGAAAGTTCAGGGGTGAGATGGGGGATCTTAGAGGAGGTTTGGCTTGGTGGACTAAGGCAAAGGGTGGAGGCAGTTGGTCAGTATCTCGGTGATAAAGAAATCCATGAGCTCCTCACAGGAATTGTTGGAAGTGAACACAGTGAAGACAGGAGAAAAGGATTTAAGACGACGATCTCAAGTAGAGGAAAGAAACTGGGCATTACTGGATGATCCTGGATTTCTGAGATGCTTTGCTTGGCAAGCACAATGTTCGATAGTTCTTTACGTGAGTCAGCCAGATCTGGCAAACTGGCCAGGATTCATCCATGAGCTTCAACCGAGAGCGATGGTCAGGTTAGATAGACTTTTTGGCAGCATGGTGGCACAGTGGTTAGCATTGCTGCCTACGGCGCTGAGGACCTGGGTCACTGTCCGTGTGGAGTTTGCACATTCTCCCCGTGTCTGCGTGGGTTTCACCCCCATAACCCAAAGATGTGCAGGGTAGGCGGATTGGCCACGCTAAATTATCCCTTAATTGGAAAAAATAATTGGGTACTCTAAATTTATTTTAAAAAAGGAAAAGAAAGGTTAGATAGACTTTGATTGGAATTCTCCGGCTGTTCACTGGTGGCAGGGTTCTCTATTCCCGCCACTGTGAATGGGAGTTCCCAATGAAGCCACCCTGCGCCACAGGGAAGCCCACGGTCGTCGGTGTGCGGCCGGCGGAACAGTGCACCGCCTCCCACTGCTGATAAACAAACAGCTGGTGAGGGGGGGGGCAGAGAATCCTGCCCATTGTGTACCACAGATAAACCCAAACAGAAACACACCTATTTACTTTCCAGCAACATTTATTTGATAATAATGGGAGAAGGAATCATGACTGATTTTTACCCTCGCTATTGTTGCAACACTGGCCAAGACCAGTTATCACACAGACCAGAGATTGAACTGGAGCTATTTGCACCCTGAGCCACAAGGCCACAGATTCAAACTCCCCTTCAAGAATTTGGGCACACAATCGAGGCTGACGCTTTCATACAGTTACCATTGGATTGTCACTCTGTCTAAGGCAGTGTCTTCTGGATGAGATGCAAAAAGCCCCATGTTACTTTTCGAAGAAGATCAGGAAAGACCTCTGGTGACCTGGACAGAAGTGTCTCAACCACAATCAGTTTATTAGATTATCCGGTCATTGATCTCATTATTGCTTATGGAACCTTATTGGACATAAAATTGGATGTGTCCCTACATTATAACAATAACTACACTTCAAAAGTACTTTCTTGGTTTTAAAGAGCTTTGGGACATCCCTAAGGTATGAAATGTGCTCCATAAATGCAAGTTCTGTCTTCCTGATTTATACGGTCTGACAGGCTTCCCAGTGGAAGTGAATTTACCCATTAAGCACATGATACGAAATTCAAATTCCGTTCATTTTATGCCTTCCAGTAATTAGTTATTGATTGTGGCATTCCAATCGCTATTGGACTCAGCCACAAAGCCAGGATCGTTCACTTCCTATATTTCCAGTTCAAGGAGCAGAGATTAAACAGGATGATATTTGTGCACAGCAGCCTCATCACATCATCAGCACCATCCACAGAATCTGAGAAAAATGTTTGAAGATTAGGGAGTGTAATTTTTTGTCGGGCGTAATCAACGGTTACATCCAAACTTACATCCTCATTCGACCATTTTACCAGTGTCAATTAATGAAATCCTACTGATCTCATTAGAAAAAAGATCATGAGGTAAAAATCAACTTAAATGAATAAAAGTCTGTGTAAACCAGCAGGACTCGAGGAAAGTATCAGAGTCACACCATCATGGTTTTAGGGTAAGGGGTAAGGAGTAACAGATTTAAAACGGCGATAAGGAATTCACCACCCCAGAATGCAATGGAATACGGGACATTGAGTAAATTTAAGGAGAGAGAGACAGATTTTTAATTAGCTATGAGTTGAAGGGTTATGGAGAGCGGGCAGGAACATAGAGTTGAGGCTGAGAGGAAATCAGCCATGGTCGTATTCAATGGCAGAGCGGGCTATTGGAGCTAAACTGCCTACTCCTGCTCATAGTTCTTATATATCTTAAATTTAAATTTGAAAATTGAAGTTCAAGCTACCTAATCGTCATTCAGGTAAATTTAGGCACAGCATGTTTAAAGACACAAATAGGCATTAGTAAATTTGTAAAATGAGAAAAAACTTTAATATAGATAAGTTTAAGATGGTTTTTAGTAAAGAGTAGGGAGGCCATAACCTGCTCGGAAGATAAGTGTCAAAATGGAGTAGAGGTGCAGAGGAATTTGGGGATACAGAAACCTCAATCACCCAAAGCCGCAACATTGGTTAATAAACCTGCGTTCATTTCTAGAGGTGGGGAATCAAAAAGCAGAAATATTGGGTGGGATTCTCCGTCAGCTGACGCCGGAATTGGGAAATGCGATTGGGCGGAGGATCGGATTTGACGCTAAAATCATGGTGAGCACCGGTTTTACGCCAAATCGCAATTCTCCGGTGCCTCGACAGCAGCATCAATTCATTCCACTCCGCACGTACAGTAAACACTGTTGGCATATCATTAGCTTGCCTGACCCGGTATTCGCTGGCACCTCTGTGATTCTCCGCCTTCACCGGGGCGAATTCCCGCCTTCACCGGGGCGAATTCCCGATGGCAAATTTCACATGTGCTTTCAAAAATCGGGGAATAAGTGCTGCTGAGGGAGAGAGAAGGGTACGGAAAGTGTCCAATATCGCTATAGTTTGCTGACAGTCGTGCCGCTGGCCGGGGGGCTTCTGCCAGGGCCGGGGGGAGCAGCAGGGGGGTAGCCAGGAGATGGACTGTGGGGTCAGGTTTGACGGGCATGGAACACCATTGCCGCAGCCTGCAAGGCAGCCATGCAGCTGCGCTGACTGCCCACAGTGAACTTAGGGCCTTAGGTCGTATGGGTCTCCCCCCAGCCACCCCCACACTAGGTGCCTTCTGTCCCAGCTGACCCATCAGAAGTATAGATGTGGTCCAGTACAAGCAGTGCCATCTTGTTGGCTGGGATGGTTTTTGTGGGGTGTGCAGTGATTATATGCGGCTGCAGTTTGTCAGTCAGTCTCCGGAGTGTCAATCGCAGTTTGGCACACTGGCAGTGCCACTGGCACTCTGACAGTGCCTGGGTGGCGCTGCCAGGGTGGCACTCTCCAGATGCCAAGTGAGTGCCAGGGTACCACCTGCCCTGTCCCCGACCACTCAGTGGTCTCTAATGGTCCAAGGTGCCATCACACCTGGGTCACATTTGTGTGAACCAATACTAAAAGGCGCCCTCTCAAAGTCTCCAGGTGCAGCTGGAGTATGAGCCTATGGCTCATTTAAATATGCAGATCTGAATCTCGCCCAGTTAGGGCGTAAGATCGCAGCAGGAGGAGGGAGTCGGGTGGATCAGGATCGGCCAGGCACAGAGCCCGATTTGGGGTTCTCGCAATATTCACCCATGCTGAACAGATCCGTGCCGGGCAGAACGGGGATGCTGATTCGCGCTCTATGGGCAAAATTCTCCCAAAACGGGAGAAATCGTCAAACTGCCGTAAAACCCGGGCGGGTTTTACGGCATCGCGCCCCTTCCCGACGGGGGACCGATTCTGGTCCCCCGTCGGGGCTAGCAGCCCGACGTCGGAGGCTCCGACAAATCGGGCTTAACGAAAATCGTTAAGCCCGCTTGTCGGATTTAGCGCCGGCTGACGCGTCATATGACGTCAGCCGCGCATGCGCAGGTGGGAAGACTCCGCCCGCGCATGCGCGGGTGACGTCATCGCGTTTTTGCGCGAAACCCGCGCATGCGCGGTCCGGGTTGCCCCTCAGCCGCCCCGCGTATTGATACTGCGGGGCGGCGGAAGGACAAATAGTGCGCGGGCATCGGGCCCGCTGCCCGCGGTCGGTGGGCACCGATCGCGGGCCCATGGCACCCTTGGCACGGCCGTGGTACTGCCGTGCCAATCGGTGCCATGGTTATTTTTTTCCAGGTAGTCACGACGTTTTTACGAACGGCAGGACCAGGTGTGTTTGCCGTTCGTAAAAAGGTCGTAAAGGGCTGGGACTTCGGCCCTTCTAACAGCTGTGAATCGCTGCCGGCCGTAAAAAAACGGCGGCAGCGATTCGTGTCGGGATTTCGGCGGGGGGGTGGGAGAATAGCGGGAGGGCGTCAAAAAAGTCGGGAAGGCCCTCCCGCTATTCTCCCACCCGTCGTGGGGGGCGGAGAATTTCGCCCTATGTTTTTTCCTTTGCCAAGGCTCTCAAATCTGCAAAGTATTTCCAAGATTCACTATTTTTATTTTAGTTTACAAGCCTTCACCATGATTTGCTTTTGTACTCACAAATAATACTGTCGTACTGCTGATTTGTAGGACATTTAGTTTAATCCATAAGCCTGAAAATGTAATATGCAAATGGTAGAAAACCATGTTAAAGGATATAAAAAGTATAAGCCATAGAAAGTAGCTAATGACAGGCTCTAAGTATGCAGGGCATGAGAGCAATCGATCGGCTGTGGGACCAGACTAGCTGCCATAGTATACAAGCTGAATTCGATATAAGTCAGAATGAAAAATGCAGTTAGAAAAAGAATTTATCCCAAAACAAAGGTCAATTTTATGCCGATTGAAAAAAAGAATTTCTAGTTCAAAGGACCACAGTGTTTTTGAGTAAAATCTGCCGCTGTTCCAGTTTTCTCGTTTGCGACGAACTCTCAGATCTTGTACAGTTAGGATTTTATCCACTTTTTTCATGCTAAATTTCTTTACTTGGAGTTAAATTTCACTGAAAACTGTACAAAGTGAACAATTATGTGCTCTTGGTTACTTTTTGGACCAATGTCAAATTTCAAATGAAAAATATTGTAATATGATTAAATTGAAAAGCAAAAGCATTAGACAGAAATGTTCAGTGTTTGAGAAAGTTTTTTTGCCTTCCTGTGGGAATGATACATTGTATTTATTTTTAGTTTTAGTTCTATTAACTCACATTGATTCTCATCCTCTGTGGATTCAAATTCAAGTTTTATGGCATAAAACAGCGATAACTGCAATACCAATTTTCTTTATTTTCCATAATCTTTTGGGAATTACATTATTTACAGGCTTTCTCTGCGGGGATTCAGTACTTGCACATTATGCCACCACAGATATGGGAACTCAATCATCATGGAATCATAGAATCCCTACAGTGCAGAAGGATGCCATTCGGGCCATCGACTCTGCACTGACCCTCCGAAAGAGCATGGCTACCCAGGTCCACTCCCCTGTCCACACCACCGCTAAACCTGCACATCTTTGGATATGAATGAGCAGTTTGGCATGGACAATCCACCTAACCTGCACATTTCAGGAGGAAACCAGAGTACCCGAGGAAACCCACGAGGACACAGGGAGAACGTGCAAACTCCACATAGACAGTCACCCAAGGTTGGAATCGAACCTGGGTCCCTGGTGCTGTGACACAGCAGTGCTGTTCACTATGCCACCGTGCACTGACAAAGATGTTGGGCGGGATTCTTTCAGCTCACGCCGGTTCAGAGAATCGCGATTCATGCGACGCAGCCTCTCTGCCGATTCTCCGGTGACCGGAGAGACGGTGCCATTGGTGCCGGCACGGTCGCCGCGGCGCCTGTTGGGGTCCACTCTACGCGGCCTCCCGCCGATTCTCCGCCCGGGATGGGTCGAGTGGCCGCCAAAACAGCCTGAACAGCGCGCATGTGCAGACCCGCGGCGCCCATTTGATGCCGGTATCGGCAGCTGCAGCAGCGTTGGCCGCTCCAGTGCCCTGCTGGCCTCCTGTAGGACAGAGGATCGCTACACTTAGCGGTCCGATGACACCATCATTAAACTCTCCAGTTTTTACGACGGTGTCAACAATCTGCTGTCAGAAGGGATAACCCCGCCCGTTGAGTCCAGAAAGCTGTCATGTACCTAATAGGAAGATGAGGTGTTGTTCCTCCAGTTTGCGTTGGGCTTCAGTGGAGCATGGCTACGGGCCAAGGGAGGTGTGTGGGAGGGGAGGGGGGCGGGTGGGGCTTGTTTCAGGATGAGAAACCTGGAAGTATGAATTTTTCAGACATCTTGCTGATACTGCCACAGTCAAATAGGTAGGGAGGGAGGGATAAGAGAGAGATCGTGGGAATGGGTCTGATGATCTATAGGGGGAATTCAGTATTGGGGGAGAGAGATTGTAGGATTGTCAGAGGTCAGGGGGACTGAAACATGTAAGAAGGTAGGTTTGGGGAAAACCCTTCACTTCCTCCACAAACAGTGCCAGAGATGCAATTGCCTCATGGACGCACTCTTTCTCACATTTTACCTCATGGATTTTCCAAACCTGGGAAAGCTAGCAAGAACTAGTTAAATTAAAACCTGGCTGAAATTGAAGATTGCAGCCAATTTTAAAGCTGTTAGCCCAAACTGGCCCCACCCACTAACACCGCGCCCACCCGCTAACACCACCCCCAACACCCCCCACCCCGCAACCTCATCCCCACCTCCCAACACCACCCCCACCCCCCAACACCACCCCCACCCCCCAACACCACCCCCACCCCCAACACCCACCCCACTCGCCAACACCAACCTCACCATGACCCCCCAATCGCCACCCTCACCACCCGCCTATAATCCCCCACACCACCCCTATAAACCCATCACACAACCCTCCCCTCCCCACAACCTCCCAACCGCTCTACACCCCCACAACTCCCCACTGTCCCAGAATCCCCTACACCCCCACCACCACTACACCCCCCCACACCACCCCTACATAACTCCACACCACCCCCACACCACTCATACACCCCCACACACACACCCTACAACCCCAAAACCCCCCACACCTCCTACACCCTACACCCCCTACACCCCTCCTCCATAACTCCACACCATCCCCACACCACTCGTACACCCCCACACACACACCCCTACAACCCCAAAACCCCCCACACCTCCTACACCCTACACCCTCCTACACCCCTTCTCCATAACTCCACACCACCCCCACACCACTCGTACACCCCCACACAACACCCCCTACAACCCCAAAACCCCCCACACCTCCTACACCCTACACCCCTACACCCCTCCTCCATAACTCCACACCCCCTACAACCCCTCCTCCATAACTCCACACCACCCCTACACTCCACAGCCTCCCAAACACAACCCCCACACCACTCCTACAGCCATCCAACCCCGCAACTCCCCCCCCCCCACACCAGCCCTACACCCTCCTACACATTCCCTATCACCTCCCACCATTCCCCAGACCCTCCACACCACTACTACTGCCCCCCCCCCCCACACCAAGACCCCCACACTAATTCTGCCCTCCCCCACCCCTCAATCCCACCGCACCCCAGGGACCTGATAGCGGATTGGTGCCTATCCTCCCTTCAGTTACAAGTGGAAGTGAACAGGCTGCTGTCAGGGTTGAACTTTTTAAAGTTGTAACTTTTCAGCAGGCCCCGGCCCACCCACTCACCCATTTCAAATGACCTTCGCTGCTTGCCCTGATAAAAGTCAGAATTCTGAGCACCTTTGCCTGCACGTGTACCGCACATATAAATCAGAGAACAATAACAGAAAGTGAAGAGAACTCGAGACTATTGAAGCAAAATGACGTATGGGTCCTCTGTGTACTTTTTGATGAAAGCTGTGAACACATTCTGCGGCTATTTTGCCAAGCTTTGATCATTAATGTGCAATTATGGTGCACAGGACAGAACAAAAAGATTCAAGGTCGCAGAGCTGACAACAATAGAAAGCTAATCTAATTTTAAGAACATAAGAAATAGGACCCAGAGAAGACCATTAAGTGAATGAATATTCTATTCATACTATAGTTTCAACTTGCACGTGGACGTTGATTTTAAGACCGAGTTAGGCATAGTCACTCACGTGTATAAAACTAATCTGATTCTGATCCACAGTAAAGTTACTTGTCTACAGTTCTGGTTTGTCTGACACAGGAAGCAGGAGAAATTCATTAGCTTATTAATATTGACATTGAATTTGTATAGTGGCTGTAAACCGAAAAGCAGAAATTGTGTCAAATCGATAATTGAACCCTGTAAAATGGACTAATGAGTAAGTGAATCTGGGCAGCAAGGGCTGACAAAAATTCAGTCTCCCAGGGACTGAAAGGGAAGATAGTGGTAATGTCGCACAGAGGCCTATCTAGGCTAATGCTCTCGGGACACATATGGTTCAAATCCCACCATGGCAGCTGGTGGAATTCAAATTCAATTGATAGAAAATCTGGGATAGAAAGCTCATTCTCATTAAACTTGTAATATAATGACCTGCACATAAGGGGTTTAAGGAGGGACTGGACATAGAACTGCCAACAATGCTGTAGAGAGCACATGACCTGCACCGAGACATCAGTGTGGTGTTGGACAGAGCAGTGCGTAGAAGCAGGCATGTAGATAGTTACTAGCTTGGACCCTTCATATGTGAAAGGAAATTAAAATTCTCCACATCGCTGTCTTAAATGGGTGACCCCTTATTTTTAAACAGTGACCTGTGGTTTTAGATTCTCTCACAAGAGGGAACATCCTCGCTGATTGATCGGGGAAGCTTGTACTTCCAAGGCCTACAGGAGGTCGAAAAAAAGGTTCCCCATGGGGCCTCGTGGGGGTTATGACATCGCTAAACTCCAGCGGATACATGCCTATTGTTATGGAAATATTAAATACTTATTTAATAACACGTCACTTACTGAACTAGACCCAACATGGTACAGCAAAACTATCATCAATTGTCATCAAAACCCACTCGTTGTTTTAGGTAAGGCAGTCTCAGTCTGGCCGACATGTGACTCCAGATCGACAGCAATGTGATCGACTCTTAATTGCCCTGTGAAATTGCCCAGTAAGCCTCTCAGTTCGAGGGCAATTAGGGATGGGCAACAAATCCTGGCCTTGCTCATATTCCGTGAAAGTAGAAAGAAAGAAAAATAGAGACAGTCAAACTGCGGCAGGCTTGACCACCACACTACAATGTCAGGGGAGATGGTGGACAAGTGGTAATGTCATTGGACTAGTAATCCAGAGACCCAGCTGAATTTTCTGGAATATGGAGTCAAATCCCACCACGGCAGCTAAATTCAATTAATAAATCTGGAATTGAAAGCTAGTCTCAGTAATGGTGACCATGAAGTATAATTTATTGTTGTAAAAAACCCATCTGGTTCACTAACGTCCTTTAGAGAAGGAAATCTGCTGCCCTTACCTGGTCTGGCCTACATGTGACTCCAGATCCACAGTATTGTCGTTGACTGCCTCCTTGCAAGCCATTTAGTTCAAGGGCAGTTCAGGATATACAACACATGCTGGCCTGTCATGTGAGGCCCACCATCCCATGGTTGAGTAAGAAGAAACAATGCATGTACATGTAAACTTGGGTGAGTTCCCAATCCCAACGGTGCCCGCTCTGTGTCCAGGATTTTCCACTCCCATTTTCTTCAGGCGGGTTTGGCGATGGGAGTAGAATATCTCTCAAGGGGCCCAAATCGCATTTTACATCAGTAGGAAGTCTCGCCGCGATTGACCCCTCCGCTCACCAGCTCTCACCAGGCAAAGTCAGGAACCTCATTTCCATACAATAGCATTCATTATCAGGCCTCCCCATAATAATCATCACCCCCAGACTAAAAGATCCACCCACTGCGGTGTCATCACGCCAGAGCGATTTGCACAGCGTTCAAAGACAGGCACCTGGTGAACTCAGCTCTGAGGGAAGTTTGGAGGTGAATGTTCAGCCCGCCATGGCAACCACTGAAGCTGAGGTGAAAGACGGCACTAGCGAGTACAAAAGGGAAGTGGTAAAGGCCTCGAGTTAGAGGCGTATCAGCAAAGGGTCTCAGATTCATGCCATCTCATCTGTAACTGTTTGAATCCTTCCAATCAGATTTCAACCCCTTCTGGGGCATCGCAAGTAGCACCAGCCATGATCATGAATGACATTCTCTGAGGATCTAGTACTTTACCCTTCCTCAAACACTTTGTAGCCTTTGATATGTTTGATCACTGTGGTAGCACACCGCCTTTAAGGGAAATGCCCTGGTGGTCCATGTGACAGGTTGGGGGCCTATCTGTTTGTCATCACTACCTATACCTGTTACTGTCTCGAGCCACTGCATTGGCGATGAGTATGAAACGGATCGATCGCAAATCTGCAGTCATTGAGTTTGAATGGGGGGGTGGGGGAGAGCCTCCAAGGCGATCACAGAGTCAGACAGCGTCGCCAATACCAGAGAACAGTGAGTGCAAAATGCCCATTATTGGGAAGTTAGACCCATTCAATCAGGGGGCCGAAGACTGGAGCCAGTATATGAGCGGCTCCATTTCTTCTTCACGACAAATGAAATAATGGGTGAGGATAAATTAAAAGGTATCAAATTAGCAATTTGTGGGCCTATACCCTAAACCTTATAAGAAATTTGACATCTCTGGAGACTCCTGACACAAAGTAATTTATGAAGCTGGTCAGGGAGCATTCAACTCCAAACCGTTGATCACACTACAGTGATAAAAGGTAGATTTGGCAGAGAGTTTATTTGCTTTTGGTGCAATAGGAAGGGCACTATCCAGGTACGGTGCCATGTATGCCAAAACATGGCAACTCAAAAGAAAAGCAGCGAATCATTGCACCCGAGAACAAAGTAGAGAAGAAGTCAGATGAGAAGTCTGAAACATAAAAATTGAACGTGATGAGAGTGAGCAAAACAGCCCCAATTGAGATAGTCCTCACAATAAATGGGAGACCATTAAAGATGAAGGTTGATACTCGGGTGTCGCCAACAGTTGTGGGTGAATAGACGTTTCATTATCTTCGAGAATGTGTTCAGCTTTTGGACTTGAATGAGACAACAGCCAAGTTGGTGACATATTCAGGGAAGGCACTGAAAATCTTCGGAACAACGGTGCCCCCAGTGTTCTATAAGCAACAAGATGTCCTGTTGCTTATGATCATGGTTGAGGGACAGTGACCAAGCTGGATAGGGAGTGATTGGTTGCGCCAAATCAAATTGAACTGGTTGGAAATGTTTTAAATCTCAGACAGTGTCTTTCAAGAAGTCTTGAACAGCTACAAAGACCTGTTCCAGAATGAGTTGGGTTGAATAAGGGAGTGAAGGCCACAATTGATGTCACCCAGACTCAATGCCCAATTTGTTAGAGTAAGACTGGTTCCTTATACTTTGCACCAAAAGGTGGAAGCCAAACTGAAATACCTGGAAGAACTGGAAATCATAACATCAGTGCAGTTTTCCGAATGGCAGCCCCCATCGTTCCTGTATTAAAGCCGAAACCACTCTGTGAGGATATGTGGGGACTATAAGCTTACAATCAACAGGAAGCCTAATTAGATAAATACCAAATTCCATGAATTAAAGACCTTTACGCGTTGTTCGCAGAGGGCCTCACAGACACCAAGCTTGACCTCAGTTATGCGTACTTACAACTAGAATTGGATGAAGGTTTCTGAAAGTTTGCAACAATTAACATGCATAAAAGGCCTCTTTCAATACACCGAATTACCTTTTGGCATCTCCTTCGCCTGTGCGATATTCCAGATCTCAATGGAAAATCTCCTTCAAGGCATCCCAAAGGTTGTGGTCTACTTGGATAACGTCCTAATAACAGGAACATCGCACAAGAATCACCTAGCAAGTTTAGAAGAGGTATTGAGAACATTCAGATATGCAGGAATCCGACTCAAACATGAGAAGTGAACTTTCCAGACTCGTGAGGTCACTTACCTAGAATTCTCAGTAGATTCAAAGGGCCCACACTCACTTGAAGACAAGGTTAGTGCCATAAATGAGTCCCGGCACTTAAAAATGGGGAAGAATTAACGTCCTTCTTAGGGATGGTAAATTATTCTGGTTGTTTTATTCCAAATCTCGCAACAACATTGGCGCCAATGCATATTGTCTTGAAGAAAAACCAGCGATGGCATTGAAAGCCTTGGGAACAAGCCTTCCAATATGTTAAGCACGTTTTGCAATCTTCAAGTCTACTGGTTCATTTTAAACCGAGAAAGCCCGTTATTCTGACCTGCAATGCTTTGCCCAATGGAATAGGGTTCTATCCCATACAATGTACAATGGACTCAGAGAGGCATCAGGAATGCTGAGGGTAAATATGCGCAAATTGAAAAGAAAGGCCTTGCTGTAATCAATGGTATCAAGAGATCTCACCAGTATGTTTACGTCCGACATTTTACAATAATAACGGACCACAAGCCACTGCTGGGATTCTTTCGTGAAGACAAGCCAATACTACCAATCACCTCTGCCAAGTACAACAAGTGGGCCTTGTTGCTGGCGGCCTAACACTACATCTTTCAGCATAGGCCAGGTACATGGATTTCAAATGCTAATGCACCCAAAGAACCTGGCACCACCCGCCAACAGTTCAAAAAATGGCCTGAGAATTGAGCTTTTTGGACATCCTGCCAGTTTTAGCCAGCAACATAAAGAATTAGACACAATGGGACCCAGTCCTGTCTGTCATGCAGGCATGCAGATAATGATATACAGACGGGCACAGACAGGCAGATAATGAACACAGAGAACAGGACATGACCAATGAGCAGGCAGGAAACTCAGGGGTGGTATCTCACTATAAAAGGCACGAGGCACTCACACTCTGCCTCTTTCTACTGATGAACATCTATAGAGTGAGTCAGGGTGTATTTACAGTATCACACCTCCAGCACATGGCTGAGAGCTAGTCTGGTTCAGTCAGACAGAGTAACCACACTTAGGTTAGCAGAGTCGAACTCATAGAGAACTGTGCTAACTGTGCTACTGGTTCAATAAATCAGATTGAACTAACTTCAAAGTCTGGAGTATCTTTTGGTTAAAGCTGCACCCAGTTGCAGCCTGTGTTATCCCAGAGTACATAACACTGTCATAATATACATCCAGATATATGATGGAGTGCGCACAGGCATTGATTGACACACAGGATAACCAGTGAGCACACAGACACAGCAGCCAATCACCAGACAGGACACTGCCACTATAAAGCCAGAGGGCACCTGTTTTCCTGCTCTCAGTCGTGATCCAGCCTCTGAGACAGACTGAGCTCGTGAGCAGCAGCTAGAACAAGCACCATGTGGTAGTCAGTTAGTCTAGTCAGGTTAGCCTCAGGTCTCCAGCCAAGTCAGCATAGTGTCAAACCACAGTTAAGCATGTAATATAGTTAGTTGTTCAATAAAATCGTGTTGCATCTTTTCAAGTGTTGGAAGCCTGTCTCTCTCTACACAGAGACAGAGACAGCTGTGCAAACATTCAAGGCAGCTATGATGAATCAGTCCAGCTGACAACTATATCTGAGGTTGACCAACTTACTTTTGTCCTGTAATCTTGGAACAGTTGGAGGCGGCGGACAGCACAAGCACCCCTGTGGAAGACCTGGATCAAAGGGGATCCAGATGTCTCGAGAAGTCCCCATCATTGATCCAGGAACAACCGACAGAAGGGGATAACCCCATGGGGTTGGTTGACCCCCAAGAACATTCTGCTGAGAGTGACAACATTGTTACCCTCCGAGTTGCAGGAACCTGTTGGGGGATTAAAATGGCCCTTGAAATCTGATTGACGGACTGTTTGGACTCACTTCCCTTGTATCCCTCAGTCTTATATTCTATATAATCATTGTATAAAATCCTGTTTGTACATGAGGGACTTAAGGAGGAGTGATGTGGTAATGTGGCTCCTTAAGCCGTGCGGGGCTTATCATCTGGGAGCACACAAACCCTGACCAATGAGGGATCAGCTCAGGTGCCAGGGATCAGAGTCCTGATTAGAGTGAAACCGGAAACCAGAGTGTTGACACCTATATTAGAGATTCTGTGCCTGTACCTAAGTTACCCTTGTTAGTTGTCAATAAACACTTGGTTCTTCATTACCACTGTCTACCTGGTATTGCCTCTAGCCACCATAACTACAATGTTTTCTCCCCCCAAATCTCTCCTTTTCTGTCCATTACAGCGAGGACGATTATCCACTTGGGTTTCAATCTTATCAACTAATTATCATCAATGGTTTTCTTTCCCCACCCTATACTGTCACTCTCGCCATTAAGGGCTGGTTTAGCTCAGTTGGTTAGACATCTGGTTGTGACGCAAAGCCAACAGCATGAGTTCAATTCCCGTACCAGCAGAGGTTATTCATGAAGGTCCACCTTCTTATCTTGCCCCTCACTTGAGGTGTGATGATCCTCAGGTTAAATCACCACCAATCAGCTCTCCCCCACAAAGGGCAAAGCAGCCGATGGTCGGCTGGGCATATGTTTACCTTCCCCATTAATTCTTGGTCCGCTTCTCTTCCTTTGTCCTTGCAGTCAACACTCCCTCCTCTTGGCCGCCACCCCCATGATCCGGCTGCCCACCTGGAACTTGGGTCATTTGCTAATCCTGGACCTCTTGTGGCTGCATTACATGCATCTCCTTTGTGTAGCTGCCAAACACAAAGAGTTGATGGTCTCTGATTGACTGGCAGCTCTTGACAGGTGCGACCTCTGACCCAGGATCAGCAATCCCAGGGAAGGACCATTGCTGCTCAATTCATTAATTTCCTGAATGGCACTGAATGCAGTGGCCAACCTGAAATGTGGTGATACATGGCTCCGGCTAGTTCTTCAGCTGTGGGGCAAGACACCCATCACCTACATTAAATATCAGCCCACCGTCCAGACTTGGACACAAATTTCAGTGTAGCTGGGGTCAAAATCCTGGAACTCCCTAACGGTGAGTGTACCTTCACCACATTGACTGTAGCAGTTCAAGATGGCAGCCCACCAGCATCTTCTCAAGGGCAATTTGGAACGGGCAATAAATGCTGGCCTAGGATGCCCACATCCTGACAGTGGATAATATGTTTAAAATTAGTTGGAAAAAAAATGTGTTTTACATTAACTTCTGCTCCAGAGCTTTAGAATCTGGCTTCATATAAATTAGTTGTGGGCCTGAATGCCTCTTTGTCCCAATTTAACCCAATACTATGTGTATGCAATGTTTTCACCTGTATAATAATAATCTTTATTATTGTCACAAATAGGCTTACATTAACACTGCAATACTTTGTGCAGGGCACCAGCTTGGCAGCCCTGGTCCACGGCTCCCCGCCACTCCCTCCAGCCAGGTACTCCACCAGTCCTATAGTGGTGGCGGCTTTGCGGATTTGGGGCCAATGGAGGAAGCATGCGGGGGAAGTAGGAGCGTTGGTCTGGTCCCCAATATGTGACAACCACCGATTTGTCCCGGGGAAGATGGATGGCGGGTTTCGAGCGTGGCGGAGGGCGGGGATGGGAAAGATGAACGACTTGTTCCTGGAAAGGAGCTTCGCGAACATGAGGGCGCTGGAGGAGAAGTTCGGGCTGGCGAGGGGGAATGACTTCCGGTACTTGCAGGTGCGGGATTTCGTATGTAGACAGGTCCCGTCCTTTCCACGCCTTCCACCAAGGGGGAACCAGGACAGGGTAATTTCCAGGGGTGAGGTAGGAGAGGGAGAGTCTCAGATATTTATAAGGAGCTTATGGGAGCGGAAAAGAGTAGGGGGGGGAAGAATAGGTGGGTCTATCTGTAAGAGTGGTACTGTTATTGTACAGTGATTTTTGTAATTGGTATCTGCACACTAATGTATATTGTTACTGTTTACAATGCCAAAAATACCTCAATAAAATTGTCTGTTAAAAAAAAAACACTGCAATGAAGTTACTGTGAAAATCCCCTAGTTGCCACACTCAAGCGCTATTTGGATACACAGAGGGAGAATTCAGAACGTCCAAATTACCTAACAGCACGTCTTTCGGGACTTGTGGGAGGAAATCAGAACATCTGGAGGAAACCCACACAGACACGGTGAGAACGTGCAGACTCCGCACTGACAATGACCCAAACCGGGAATTGAACCTGTGACCATGGCACTGTGAAGCAACAGTGCAAACCACTATGCTACCGTGCTGCTCTAGAGGGTCAGTGCAGACTGGTTGGGCCGAAAGGCCTCCTTCTGCGCTGTAGGGATTGTTTGATTCTCTGATCAGTAGCTGCAGGAAGGATTGAACTGCTGTTGCTATGTTTTCTCAGCTCTGAAAAGGACTTTGTGAAATTTCACAATATAGTTTTGGACCTTTGACCTTGATGTAAAAAGGAAATCAGAGCTGTTGTTTTTGCCAGAAGTTATGTATTTCAGTTTATCTCTTCTTTGCCTGAGATACGCAGAAATCAAACAGCATAAAGAGTTTTCACTCTTTATGCGAAACGATGTTCGGCAATGCCCTATTTACTCATGATCTGTATAGTAGTCCTACATCAACTTACAGGTGTCAGCTCATAGCTGAACTGCAGAGGAAACAACATAAAATATTTGCAAATAGAACATACAGTGCAGAAGGAGGCCATTCGGCCCATCGAGTCAGCACCGACCCACTTAAGCCCTATCCCCTTAACCCCTCCTAACCTTTTTTGGTCACTAAAGGCAATTTATCGCGGCCAATCCACCTAACCTGCACGTCTTCAGACTGTGGGAGGAAACCGGAAGCACCGGGAGGAAACCCACGCAGACATGGGGAGAACGTGCAGACTCCGCACAGACAGTGACCCAGCAGGGAATCGAACCTGGGACCCTGGCATTGTGAAGCCACAGTGCTAATCATTTGTGCTACCGTGCTGCCTGGGCCAGTTTAGCTCAGTTGACTGGACGGCTAGTTAGTGATGCAGAACAAGGCCAGCAGCGTGGGTTCAATCCTTGTCCTGGGCTGGGGGGGTGGGTTACTGATGCAGAGCGAGGCAGCAGTGTGGGTTCAATCCTGCAAGGCAGGTTTTGGGCAGCACAAGTGATTAGCACTGTGGCTTCACAGCACCAGGGTCCCAGGTTTGATTCCCGCTTGGGTCACTGTCTGTGCGGAGTCCGCACGTTCTCCCCGTTTCTGCGTGGGTTTCCTCCGGGTGCTCCGGTTTCCTCCCACAGTCCAAAGACGTGCAGGTTAGGTGGATTGCCCATGATAAATTTCCCTTAGTGACCAAAAAAAGGTTAGGAGGGGTTATTGGGTTACGGGGATAGGGCTTAAGTGGGTCGGTGCAGACTCGATGGGCCGAATGGCCTCCTTCTGCACTGTATGTTCAATGTTCTATTTATTAAACTAAAAATTCCAGAGCGTAGAATGTGCGCAAAACACAATAATGACTGTTGTTATGTACGTCTTTTATGTCAGCATGTTTCACTTCAGTGAGATATATCACCCCTGGGAAATATCATTCCTGGAAATATTATAAATGTTGAACAGCAGGCCGCTCCTCTGAAGGTAATACACAATCTCATTTGTAACTGACTGATCAAGGTCTAATTGCAGTTCAGGTTACAAGTTCTTTGTTTACCCACAGAACTGCACGATTTGAAATCTCTTCACTGCTTCAAGTGTCACGACTTAAACAGAATTGCATGATACTGTTCCCCAGTCAAAGCCATTTCTTAGTGCTGTTCAACTTCTACTGCAACTCCTTGAGGAATTAAAGCATTGACAAGAAAAATACAGGCAAAATAATATTGTTATGTTTGGGGATAGGTTTTCTACCAATACCGAGAAGGCCGCCAACAACCACAGAACGTTTTATTAGATTTCCTCTCTCCCACTGGCTGTAAGAACGCAGTTTTTATCCCCCAGTTTCTTGATCTCCGTCTCTGAAGATGTCACCTTCCACAATGAGGTTGACCCTCACTGACTCTGTCCTATTTCCTTCAATTCTACCCTCATCTCTTCCCCTCTCGCAGAACCACAAATCTATCCCCATTCCACCACAACAGCCTCTCCACTTTCCAACATCCCCTCCACTTTCAAACAACCCCTCCCCCTTCTAACACCCCCTCGAATTTACAACAGTCCATTCACTTTCCGACACCCACTCCACATCCCAAAACCCCCTCCACTTCCCAAAACCTCCTCCAATTTCCTACATTCCCTCCACTTTACAAACCCCCCTTTAGTTTCCAACACTCCTTCCACTTCCCAACACACCACCCACTTTCGAAAACTCCCTACACTTCCCAGAACGCAGTCCACTTCCCAAAACCGCCTCCAGTTTCCTACATTCCATACATTTACAACACACACGCAACTCCCCAACACTCCCCACATTTCCAACATTCCTTACACTTCCCATCACCTCCTCCACTGACCAGCAACCTCTCTACATCCCAACATTCTCTCCACTTCCCAACACCCCCTCCACTTTCCAACAATCCCTTCACTTCCCAGCATTCCCTCCACTTTCCAACACTCCCTCCACTTCCCAACAACCCCTACACTTCCAACTCCCCCTCCACCTTCCAACGTATCCTCCACTTTCCAACACCCCCCCCCCCCACTTTCAAACAAACTCTCCCCTTTCCAACACCCCCTCCAATTTCCAACAGTCCCTTCACTTTCCGACACCCCCTCCACTTCCTAACAATCCATCCACTTTCCAACACCCCCTCCACTTTCCAACAACCCTCCACTTTCCAACACCCCCTCCACTTTCCAACAGCACCTCCACTTTCCAACACCCCCTCCACTTTCCAACGTCCCCTCCACTTTCCAACACCCCCTCCACTTTCCAACAACCCTCCACTTCCCAACACCCCCTCCACTTTCCAACAGCACCTCCACTTTCCAACATCCCCTCCACTTTAAAACAACCCCTCCCCTTTCCAACACCCCCTCCACTTTCCAACACCCCCTCCACTTTCCAACACCCCCTCCACTTTCCAACAGTCCCTCCACTTTCCAACACCCCATCCACTTTCCAACAGCCCCTTAACTTTCCAAAACCCCCTCAACTTTCATACAGCCCCTACACTTTCCAACAGCCCCTCCACTTTCCAACACCCCCTCCACTTTCCAACGCCCCCTCCACTTTCCAACATCCCCTCCACTTTCCAACAGCCCCTCCACTTTCCAACACCCCCTCCACTTTCCAACGCCCCCTCCACTTTCCAACATACCCTCCACTTTCCAACACCCCCTCCACTTTCCAACATCCCCACCCTTTCCAACACCCACTTCCCCTTTCCAACACCCCCTCCACTTTCCAACAATCCCTTCACTTCCCAGCATACCCTCCACTTTCCAACACTCCCTCCACTTCCCAACGCCCCCTCCACTTCCCAACTCCCCCTCCACCTTCCAAAATATCCTCCACTTTCCAACACCCCTCCACTTTAAAACAACCCCTCCCCTTTCCAACACCCCCTCCCCTTTCCAACATCCCCTCCACTTTCCAACACCCCTCCACTTTCCAACAGCCCCTCCCACTTCCCACACCACCCTCCACTTTCCAACATCCTCTCCACATCCCAACAACCCCTCCACTTCCCACACCCACTCCACTTCCCAACACCCCTCCACTTTCCAACATTACCTTCACTTCCCAACATTACCTTCACTTCCAACCAACCCCTCCACTTTCAAACACCCCCTCCACTTTCCAATGCCCCCTCCACTTTCCAACACCCCCTACACTTTCCAACAATCCCTCCACTATCCAACACCCCCTCCACTTCCAACGCCCCCTCCACTTTCCAACACTCCCTCCACTTTCCAACACCCCATCCACTTCCCAAACCCCCGCTCCACTTTCCAACAATCCCTTCACTTCCCAGCATTCCCTCCACTTTCCAACACTCCCTCCACTTCCCAACACCCCCTACACTTCCCAAATCCCCCTCCACCTTCCAACAATCCCTTCACTTCCCAGCATTCCCTCCACTTTCCAACACTCCCTCCACTTCCCAATGCCCCCTCCACTTCCCAACTCCCCCTCCACCTTCCAAAATATCCTCCACTTTCCAACACCCCCTCCACTTTAAAACAACCCCTCCCCTTTCCAACACCCCCTCCACTTTCCAACAGCCCCTTAACTTTCCAACACCCCCTCCACTTTCGAACATTCCCTCCACTTTCCAACAGCCCCTCCACTTTCCAACAGCCCCTTAACTTTCCAACACCCCCTCCACTTTCCAACATCCCCTCCACTTTCCAACACCCCCTCCACTTTCCAACACCACCTCCACTTCCCAAAACCCCCTCCAATTTCCTACATTCCCTCCACTTTACAAACCCCCCCTTTAGTTTCCAACACTCCTTCCACTTCCCAACATACCACCCACTTTCGAAAACTCCCTACACTTCCCAAAACACAGTCCACTTCCCAAAACCGCCTCCAGTTTCCTACATTCCATACATTTACAACACATACGCAACTCCCCAACACTCCCCACATTTTCAAACATTCCTTACACTTCCCATCACCTCCTCCACTGACCAGCAACCTCTCTACATCCCAACATCCTCTCCACTTCGCAACAACCCCTCCACTTCCAAACACCCCCTCCCACTTCCCACACCCCCTCCACTTCCCACACCCCCTCCACTTTCCAACATCCCCTCCCACTTCCCACACCCCCTCCACTTTCCAACATCCCCTCCACTTTCCAACACCCCTCCACTTTCCAACAGCCCCTCCCACTTCCCACACCACCTCCACTTTCCAACATCCTCTCCACATCCCAACAACCCCTCCACTTCCCACACCCACTCCACTTTCCAACACCTCCTCCACTTTCCAACACCCCATCCACTTGCCAACATTACCTTCACTTCCAACCAACCCCTCCACTTTCAAACACCCCCTCCACTTTCCAATGCCCCCTCCACTTTCCAACACCCCCTACACTTTCCAACAATCCCTCCACTATCCAACACCCCCTCCACTTCCCAACGACCCCTCCACTTTCCAACACTCCCTCCACTTTCCAACACCCCATCCACTTCCCAACACCCCCGCTCCACTTTTCAACAATCCCTTCACTTCCCAGCATTCCCTCCACTTCCCAACACCCCATACACGTCCCAACTCCCCCTCCACCTTCCAACATCCCCTCCACTTTCCAACACCCCCTCCACTTTCCAACAACCCTCCACTTCCGAACACCCCCTCCACTTTCCAACAGCACCTCCACTTTCCAACATCCCCTCCACTTTCCAACACCCCCTCAACTTTCATACCGCCCCTACACTTTCCAACAGCCCCTCCACTTTCCAACACCCCTCCACTTTCCAACGCCCCCTCCACTTTCCAACATCCCCTCCACTTTCCAACACCCTCTCCACTTTCCAACATCCCCACCACTTTCCAACACCCACTTCCCCTTTCCAACACCCCCTCCACTTTCCAACAATCCCTTCACTTCCCAGCATTCCCTCCACGTTCCAACACTCCCTCCACTTCCCAACGCCCCCTCCACTTCCCAACTCCCCCTCCACCTTCCAAAACATCATCCACTTTCCAACACCCCCTCCACTTTAAAACAACCCCTCTCCTTTCCAACACCCCCTCCACTTTCCAACAGTCCCTCCACTTTCCAACACCCCATCCACTTTCCAACAGCCCCTTAACTTTCCAACACCCCCTCCACTTTCGAACATTCCCTCCACATTCCAACAGCCCCTTAACTTTCCAACACCCCCTCCACTTTCCAACATCCCCTCCACTTTCAAACACGCCCTCCACTTTCCAACACCACATCCATTTCCCAAAACCCCCTCCAATTTCCTACATTCCCTCCACTTTACAAACCCCCCTTTAGTTTCCAAAACTCCTTCCACTTCCCAACATACCACCCACTTTCGAAAACTCCCTACACTTCCCAAAACGCAGTCACACTTCCCAAAACCGCCTCCAGTTTCCTACATTCCATACATTTACAACACACACGCAACTCCCCAACACTCCCCACATTTTCCAACATTCCTTACACTTCCCATCACCTCCTCCACTGACCAGCAACCTCTCTACATCCCAACATCCTCTCCACTTGCCAACAACCCCTCCACTTCAAAACATACCCTCCACTTTCCAACACCCCCTCCCACTTCCCACACCCCTCAACTTCCCATCACCCCCTCACATTCCAACACCCCCTCCCACTTCCCACAACCCCTCCACTTCCAACATCCCTCCACTTTCCAACAGCCCATCCTCTTCCCAACATTACCTTCACTTCCCACCAACCCCTCCACTTTCCAACACCCCTCCACGTTCCAACACCCCGTCCACTTTGCAACAATCCCCCCACTATCCAACACCCCCCCACTTTCCAACACCCCCTCCACTTTGCAACAATCTCTCCACTTCCAACATCCCCTCCGCTTTCCAACAGCCCCTCCACTTTCCAACAGCCCCTCCACTTTCCAACAGCCCCTCCACTTTCAACATCCCCTCCACTTTCCAACATCCCCTCCACTTTCCAACATCCCCTCCACTTTCCAACATCCCTCCACTTTCCAACACCCCCACCAGTTTCCAACGCCCCCTCCACTTTCCAACACACCCTCCATTCCAACACCCTCTCCACTGTCCAACACCCCCTCAACTGTCCAACACCCCTCCTCTTTCCAACATCCCCTCCACTTTCCAACACCCCTCCACTTTCCAACATTCCCTTCACTTTCCAACACCCCTACACTTTCCATCATCCCCTTCACTTTCCAACAGCCCCTCCACTTTCCAACAGCCCCTCCACTTTCAACATCCCCTCCACTTTCCAACATCTCCTCCACTTTCCAACATCCCCTCCACTTTCCAACATCCCTCCACTTTCCAACACCCCCTCCAGTTTCCAACGCCCCCTCCAGTTTCCAACGCCCCCTCCACTTCCAACGCCCCTCCACTTTCCAACATCCCCTCCACTTTCCAACACACTCTCCATTTCCAACACCCTCTCCACTTTCCAACACCCCCTCCACTGTCCAACACTCCTCCTCTTTCCAACATCCCCTCCACTTCCAACATCCCTCCACTTTCCAACATCCCCTCCACTTTCCAACGCCCCCTCCACTTTCCAACACCCACTTCCCCTTTCCAACACCCCCTCCACTTTCCAACACCCCTCCACTTTCCGACACCCCCTCCACTTCCTATCAATCCCTCCACTTTCCAACACCCCTCTTCTTTCCAACAATATTCTAAATTCCAATCCCTCCACTTTCCAACACCCCTCCACTTTCCGACACCCACTCGACTTTCCAAACCCCCTCCACTTTCCAACACGCCCTCCACTTTCAACATCGCCTCCACTTTCCAACACCCCCTCCACTTTCCAACATCCCAACCACTTTCCAGCATTCCCTCCACTTTCCACACCCCCTCCACTTTCCAAAACCCCCTCCACTTTCCAACATCCCCTCCACTTTCTAACACCCCCTCCACTTTCCAACATCCCCTCCACTTTCCAACACCCCCTCCATTTTCCAACATCCCCTCAACTTTCCAACACCCACTCCACTTTCCAACATCCCCTCCACTATCCAAACAAACCCTCCACTTTCCAACAATCCCTCCACTTTCCAACATTCCCTCCACTTTCCAACATTCCCTTCACTTTCCAACACCCCCTACACTTTCCAACATCCCCTCCGCTTTCCAACAGCCCTCCACTTTCCAACAGCCCCTCCACTTTCCAACAGCCCCTCCACTTTCAACATCCCCTCCACTTTTCCAACATCCCCTCCACTTTCCAACACCCCCTCCACTTTCCAATGCCCCCTCCACTTTCCAAACCCCCTCGACTTTCCAAACCCCCTCCACTTTCCAACACGCCCTCCACTTTCAACATCCCCTCCACTTTCCAACACCCCCTCCACTTTCCAACATCCCCTCCACTTTCCAACACCCCCTCCACTTCCCAACACCCCCTTCACTTTCCAACATCCCCTCCACTTTCCAACATCCCCTCCACTTCCAACACCCCCTCCACTTTCCAACATCCCTCCACTTTCAACATCCCCTCCACTTTCCAACATCCCCTCCACTTTCCAACACCACCTCCACTTTCAACGCCCCTCCACTTTCCAACACCCCCTCCACTTTCCATCAATCCCTTCACTTCCCATCATTCCCTCCACTTTCCAACACTCCCTCCACTTCCCAACGCCCCCTCCACTTTCAACATCGCCTCCACTTTCCAACACCCCCTCCACTTTCCAACATCCCAACCACTTTCCAGCATTCCCTCACTTTCCACATCCCCTTCCGACTTCCAAAACCCCCTCCACTTGTCCAAACATCCCCTCCCTTTCTAACACCCCCCTCCACTTTCCACATCCCCTCCACTTTCCAACACCCCCTCCATTTTCCAAACATCCCCTCCACTTTCCAACACCCACTCCACTTTCCAACATCCCCTCCATTTTCCAAACAAACCCTCCACTTTCCAACAATCCCTCCACTTTCCAACATCCCCTCCACTTTCCAACTTCCCTTCACTTTCCAACACCCCCTACACTTTCCAACATCCCCTCCGCTTTCCAACAGCCCCTCCACTTTCCAACAGCCCCCTCCAACTTTCCAACAGCCCCTCCACTTTCAACATCCCTCACATTTTCCAACATCCCCTCCACTTTCCAACACCCCCTCCACGTTCCAACACCCCTCCACGTTCCAACATCCCCCCACTTCCAACACCCCTCCACTTTCCAACAGCCCCCTCCACTTTCCAACATCCCCTCCACTTTCCACATCCCCTCCACTTTCCAACACCCCCTCCACTTTCCAACAGCCCCTCCACTTTCCACACCCACCCTCCACTTTCCACAATCCCTCCACTTTCCCACCATCCCTCCACTTTCCAACACCCCCTCCACTTTCCAACGCCCCCTCCACTTTCCAACTCCCCCTCCACTTCCAACACCCCCTCCACTTTCCAACACCCCCTCCACTTTCCAACAACCCCTCCACTTTCCAACACCCCCTCCATTTCCAACACCCTCTCCACTTTCCAACACCCCCTCCACTTCCAACACCCCTCCACTTTCCAACACCCCTCCACTGTCCAACATCCCTCCTCTTTCCAACATCCCCTCCAATTTCCAATCCCCCCCACTTTCCAACACCCCTCCACTTTCCAACAATATTCTAAATTCCAATCCCTCCACTTTCCAACCCCCCCTCCACTTTCCAACAATATTCTAATTTCAAATCCCTCCACTTTCCAATATCCCCTCCACTTTCCAACATCCCCTCCACTTTCCAACACCCCTCCAATTTCCAACAGTCCCTTCACTTTCCGACACCCCCTCCACTTCCTAACACAATCCTCCACTTTCCAACAATCCTCCACTTTCCAACACCCCTCTACTTTCCAACAATATTCCAAATTCCAATCCCTCCACTTTCCAACACCCCCTCCACTTTCCAATACCCACTTCCACTTTCCAACACCCCTTCCACTTTCCAAACCCCCTTCACTTTCCAACACCTCCTCCACTATCCAACACCCCCTCCACTTTCCAACTTCCCCTCCACTTTCCAACACCCACCCCCCCACTTTCAAACAAACGCTCTCCTTTCCAACACCCCCTCCAATTTCCAACAGTCCCTTCACTTTCCGACACCCCCTCCACTTCCTAACAATCCCGCCACTTTCCAACAATCCCTCCACTTTCCAACACCCCTCTACTTTCCAATAATATTCTAATTTCCAATCCCTCCACTTTCCAACACCCCTCCACTTTCCAACAATATTCTAATTTCCAATCCCTCCACTTTACAACACCCCCTCCTCTTTCCAAACCCCCTCCACTTTCCAACACCCCCTCCACTTTCCAAAATCCCCTCCACTTTCCAACATCCCCTCCATTTTCCAACACCCACTTCCACTTTCCAACAGTCCCTCCACTTTCCAACATCCCTCCACTTCCCAACACCCCCTCCAGTTTCCAACAGCACCTCCACTTTCCAACATCCCCCCCACTTTCCAACATCCCCTACACTTCCCAACTTCCCCTCCACTTTCCAACACCCCCTCCACTTTCCAACATCCCCACCACTTTCCAACAATCCCTCCACTTTCCAACACCCCCTCCACTTTCCAACATCCCCTCCACTTTCCAACACCCCCTCCACTTTCCAACACCCCTCCACTTTCCAACAATCACTCCACTTTCCTACAACCCCTCCACTTTACAACACGCCTCCGCATTCCAACACCCCTCCACTTTCCAACACCCTCTCCACTTTCCAACTATATTCTAATTTCCAATCTCGCCACTTTCCAACACCCCCTCCACTTTCCAACATCCCCTCCACTTTCCAACTTCCCCTCCACTTTCCAACAACCCCTCCACTTTCCAACTGCCCCTCCACTTTCCAACATCCCCTCCACTTTCCAACACCCCCTCCACTTTCCAACAGCCCCTCCACTTTCCAACACCCCCTCCACTTTCCAACATCCCCTCCACTTTCCAACAGCCCCTCCACTTTCCAACAGCCCCTCCACTTTCCAACTTCCCCTCCACTTTCAACATCCCTTCCACTTTCCAACATCCCCTCCGCTTTCCAACATCCCCTCCGCTTTCCAACACCCCTCCACTTCCCAACACCCCCTCCACTTTCCAACACCACCTCCACTTTCCAACATCCCCTCCACTTTCCAACATCCCCTCCACTTTCCAACTCCCTCTCCACTTTCCAACAGCCCCTTCACATCCAACAATATTCTAATTTCCAATCCCTCCACTTTCCAACACCCCCTCCACATTCCAACACCCCCTCCACTTTCCAAAACCCCCTCCATTTTCCAACACCCCCTCCACTTTCCAACATCCCCTCTACTTTCCAACACCCCCTCCACTTTCCAACTCCCTCTCCACTTTCCAACAGCCCCTTCACATCCAACAATATTCTAATTTCCAATCCCTCCACTTTCCAACATCCCCTCCACTTTCCAACACCCCCTCCACTTTCCAACGCCCTCTCCACTTTCCAACGCCCCCTCCACTTTCCGACACTCCCTCCACTATTCAAAACTCCCTCCACTTTCCAACAGTCCCTCCACATCCCAACACCCCCTCAACTTCCCAACAACGCCTCCACTCTCCGACACCCCCTCCACTTTCCAGCAATCCCTACACTTTCCAACATTCCCTCCACTTTCCAGGCCCCCTCCACTTTCCAACCCCCCTACACTTTCCAGCAATCCCTCCACTTTCCAAGACCCCCTCCACTTTCCAGCAATCCCTCCACTTTCTATACCCCCTCCACTTTCCAACACCCCCTCCACTTTCCAACACCACCTCCACTTTCCAACACCTCTCCACTTCCTAACAGTACCTCCACTTCCCAACACCCCCTCCACTTCCCAACACCCCCTCCACTTTCCAACAGCCCCTCCACTTTCCAACACCCCCTCCACTTTCCATCATCCCCTCCACCAACCAACACCCCCTCCACTTCCCAACCTCTCCTCCACTTTCCAACCCCCCCTCCACTTTTCCATACCCCCCTCCACTTTCCAAAACCCCATCAACTTTCCAACACCCCCTCCACTTTCCAATACCCCCTCCACTTTCCAACACCTCTCCACTTCCTAACAGTCCCTCCACTTCCCAACACCCCCTCCACTTTCCAACACCCCCTCCACTTTCCAACACCCCCTCCACTTTACAGCATCCCCTCCACCAACCAACACCCCCTCCACTTCCCAACCTCTCCTCCACTTTCCAACACCCCCTCCACTTTCCAATACCCCCTCCACTTTCCAAAATCCCGTCAACTTTCCAACACCCCCTCCACTTTCCAACATGCCCTCTCCTTCCCAACACCCCCTCCACTTTCCAACCTCTCCTCCACTTTCCAACACCCCCTCCACTTTCCAACCTCTCCTCCACTTTCCAACACCCCTTCCACATTTCAACATCCCCACCACTTTTCAACACTCTCTCCACTTTTCAACACCCTCTCCACTTCCCAACACTCATTCTAATTTCACATACCTCCCACTTTCCAACAACCCTTTTTGATTTCCCCTATCCACTTTCCAAGACCCCCTCCACTGTCCATCACCCCCTCCACTTTCCAACTCTCAACAACCCATCCACTTTCCAATTACCACCCCCACACACACTTTCTAACACTCTCTCAACTTCCCTACACTATCCCCATTTACCAATCTCCCCCCCCCCCAACTTTCCAACATTCCCTCCACTTTTCCCCATCTCAGTCCGAAATGATTGGTCTCTCTGTGTCTTATCCTGAGATTTTTCCACCTAGCATTCTAGATTCCCTCGATGGGGAACAGCCTCTCAATATCTACCATGTCAAGCCCATTCTGAATCCTATGTGTCTCAATAAGATCAACTCTCATTCCACTAAACTCCAGCGATTATTGCTTCCCCTTCTCCTGACTAATAATGGGGTCCCCTCATGTCAGGAACCAATCTTGTAAACTTTTGCAGTTCTGCCGCCAACGTAAGTGTATCCTTCCTTTAATATCGAGACCAAAACATTATTCCAGATGGTCTCACCACAATGCTGTACAAGAGGAGCAAGACGTCTGCATTCCTGTACTCCAATCACCTGCCAATAAAGGCCAACATGCCAATTGCATTGTTAATCGTTGTTGCACCAGTTTACTAACGTTCTGTGTTCCTTTTATGAGGAACCCAATCTCTATGGACATTGAGATTTACAAGTTTCATCCACACTGTTCCAGCGAAGCTTAACAAAAGCTAAAAGAACAGAACCTTATCTTTCAATGTCGTTGGCCTGTACATTGAGTTCAATTTAAGATCATAATCACCAATCCCATGTCCTCAGACAGTCGACGCATGGTAATAACTCTGCTTTGACTATTTACACCTCCTCTGAACCAATCTCCACTTTGTTATTGAATAAAAATTGGGAATTGCTAGGAGTGCTCAGCTTGTCCTGAAATATTGGGGAGACAGACAGAAATACATTCCAGACTTGCGTTTCGAATATTTCTTGTTTTTAATTCCGATTCCCAACAACCACAGTATTTTTCTTTCTTTACTGTTATAGTATCGCTCACTTTTACCTTCCACCATCACTCCCCTTGTCATTTAATCACTCCTTCGCTCCACGCTCATCTCATCTGAGGAAAGATATATTGGCATTGGCGGTAGTCCAGAGATGGTTCAAGAGGTTGATCCCAGGTATGAAGGGATTTTTTTACGAGGAGAGATTAAATAGATTGGGCCTATACTCAGTGGAGTTTAGAAAAATGAGAGGTAGCCTTATTGAAACATATAGTGCGCGATTCTCCGCTCCCCACACCGGGTGGGAGAATCGTGGGAGGGCCCCCCGACAAATTTCACGCCCCCCTGGCGCCCCCCGCGATTCTCCACCGCCCCCCACCGCCCCCCCCCCCCCCCCCCCCCCCCCCCCCCCCCCCCCCGGCTCGGAAGAATCGGCGGTCGCCGTTCTTCACGGCGACCGGCAATTCTCCGACCCAGATGGGCCGAGCGGCCTGCCGTTCGTGGCCGTTTCACGACGGCGGCAAACACACATGGTCGCTGCCGTCATGAAACGGGAGTGAGAAGCCCGTTTGGGGCTTGTAGGGGGCCTGGTGGGGAATGAGCACCACGACTGTGCTCGATAGGGGACAGGCCCGCGATCGGTGCCCACCGATCGCCGGGCCGGCGTCCAAATCGGACGCACTATTTCCCCTCTGCCGCCCCGCAAGATCAAGCCGCCACATCTTGCGGGGCAGCTGAGTGGAAAGACGGCCACCGCGCATGCGCGGGTTCGTGACGTCAGCGTCATGACGTCAGCTGCGCATGCGCAGGTTGGAGCCGGCCAACCTGCGCATGCGCGGCTGACGTCATTAGGCACGCCGGCCGCGTCATTCTTGGCCCGACGCCCCCGCGGCCGAGAGTTAAGGAGCGCCGCTCCTAGCCCTGCTGGGAGGGGAGAATAGGGGGTGAGGAGTGGTCTACGAGGCCGTTGTGAAACTCGGCCTAGTTCACGACGGCCCTCCTGATTTTTCCTGGGAGCGGAGAATTCCGCCCATAGGATTCACAGGGGACTTGACAGGGTAGATGATGAGAGGTTGTGGGAGAGTCTAGGACCAGAGGGCATAATCTGATAGTAAAGGGATGAGGTGGAATTTGGTTGCCTCAGTATGTGCTAATGAGTTTTGATCTAACTTCTACAAGTTTTAATAAAGGCCAGTTGTGGTGAATGTGATTCACACTATATATAGTTGCCAATATCACTCCATGTATATATGTTCGTTATCTACCCGTTGTAAAATCAATGCTGTATATAGTTGCCAATATAACTCCGTGTATATATGTTCACTGTTCACCATTGTAAGTGCAGTTGCACTATCCAACCACCAGGGGGAGTCGCTCTGGGAGAACGTGAGAGTTTGTACTGGGCTCCTCCCTTGGCTCCGCCCAGGACTCCTCCCCCTGGGACTGATGTATAAAGATCAGTGCCTTAGAGCCAGCCTGCATTTCATCTGGAGTTCAATGACGAATAGGCTGGCTCTGTTGTAAGTGTATTAAAGCCTCTGTTCAGATCCAATTACACGTGTTCGCTGAATTGATGGTTCCATCACCAGTGACTAGAAACTCCGTGGGGGTTCTTTTATGGAGGCAATGGGGAGGCAGTAAAACAGCTCCACTGCCTCCTTTGGGGAAAGCCGACTGAATTATAAGTCAATCAGGCAATTGACAGGTCATTGGTGGTGTAACATCACACATGGGACCTATGGGGTGGGAATGTTTGTCTTCCCATGCTCCTTGTGGAGTATGAGTTCCCCCACTAGAGATGGGGTAAATCATTAATCATTGTATAAAAGGCCGGCTCGTAAGGCACCCCCCAGAGGTGAACCCGTAAGGGATCCACCAGGTAGTCTACATATCGTTCTTGTAAATAAGCTGTGTTTCTTATTTTACTCAGTGTGGACTCCCTGTGTCCTTATTAAAGGTGGGTCTTCCGCGGGATCAGTTTCCCAGGGGCAGGAATTCCCATGTGCCGAGAGCAACCGGCCAATCATAGAGCTGCAGCTCTTTCCCTCAGCAGTTTTACTGGAATGGAGGTGGCTGCTGTGGGTAATACAGACCACAGTCTCAAGATCACAGAATGACCCAGGCCAGAGGGAAGTGATGGCAAGAAGGATTTTGAGGGAACATGGCGGACGGGGTATTAGGGTTTTGTAGCAAGGGCAGGGCTTGGCACTCTGCAGACTACCCCTTCCTGATGCAAGTTCCCTCAATCAGGCACGGTTCTTTTGAACAAGGCACCTCGGCTGGGGACTACCCACAACTCACACATCTTGTCTTGTTCCAGCTGGTGATCAGATGAGGCACTTGAGTGGACATTAATTGCCCACTTACGAGCCTCAATTGGTGCTAAGTGGGAAGGCTGTCCATGGACCTTCCTGCCAAGGATCTACCGCAGTAGAGGCATGAAGATGGTGGTGTCCCACTCCCCCAGAATCCCACCTGATTAAATTCGACCCCCCCCCCCCACCACCACCCCCCACCCATGCCCTCCCTGCCACCTCCAAATTAGCCATGGGAAAAGAGCCGTAAAAACTGCGCCTGCTTTGCTAAGTGCTTCGACCATTTTTATTTTTATTGAAGCAATTCATTGCATTTTGCTCAATAGCAGAATAAACACAATAATCTGTTTGATTCAGCTCAGCTTTCATCAGTATTCCTTGGAGCAGCATTGTGGCGCAGTGGTTAGCACTGCTGCCTCACGCGCTGAGGACCCGTGTTCGAACCTCGACCCTGGGTCACTGTCCGTGTGGTCTTTGCACATTCTCCCCGTGTCTGCGTGGGTCTCACCCCATAATCCAAAAGATGTGCCTGGTAGGACGTGCTGAAGTTCCATTCAATAAAAAAAAACTTTCATCAGTATTCAATGTTGTCAGTAGATGGCAGACAGTGAAAATGGCTGAACTTGTGTGAGCAAGGGAATAATTGTCTGATACTCTTCTCTCAACAGGGAGCAGCACACGGGGATCTCAGGTCAGAGTTCTGACATTCCCTTCCCATGACTATCGCACACTTGTATTTTGCAAAAATATTCGGAAAATATCTGAATGAACTTTATACGCATTTCAAAATGGCCATCAAACAAAGTGTAATAATATTCAGATTCTGTACATTCAGTGTGAATCATACAGCCCAAGGGGGGGGGGGGTCCATACAATTCCATTCCTTCAGTTCACTATGGCTGAAAGATCGTTGACAGTGACTGCCCCATTGCAACACTCAGTCAGGGACAATTCTTTGCGCTCGATGACCAAAAGGTTTCAGGCAGATCCGAGAACGCCTTTCACCCAGGTGATGGTCCTCCAGACATTTGTCTCAATGTGTCCCCCTGGGAACAGCCCGTACAGCACAGGCTCCTGCATCACAAAGCTGCTCGGGATGAACCTCGACAAAAACTACCTCATCTATCTCCAGACTGTCTTTGCAAAGCCACTTTCCACAAAGAGCTGGACAACGGGGTCTTACCCACCACAGTTCTAACTCACTAGTGGAGTCACAGAATTACCCCTCTCATTTAATCCTTATTTAAAACACACATATCCTGCCTTTTGGATCACACAATCGACAACACGTTGCAGTTATATTGCTGCGTTAGTACTAGGGCCTCATCTATTTACGCTCTATATTAATGACACGGCCAAATTTGCTGATGATACAAAAGATAAGTAGGAAAGCAAATTGTAAATGTAAATGCTGCATCAGTCCTGGAGAACCATGGGCTGCTCTCCCCTCTGAGAACTGACTGGTGGTGATTTAACCTGAGGGTCACCACACTTCAGGCAAGGGGCCAGGTTTTTTAAAAAAAAAGTATATTTATTAGAATTTTACATCTTAGAAACAGATGCAACAAAGTTACAAATTAACACTATGCATAAGGAGACATCAGATCCAGAACTATGAAAAAGCCCCAAAGAAAGTCCGTGCGGACCTAGGCTCTAAGAGGAAGTTACATAGGTACCAAAAAATGCAATCTAACTTCCATCCAGGCCCGGTTCAGAAGCAGTATCCATCATGTAGGGGCAGCAGGGTAGCATGGTGGTTAGCATAAATGCTTCACAGCTCCAGGGTCCCAGGTTCGATTCCCAGCTGGGTCACTGTCTGTGTGGAGTCTGCACGTCCTCCCCCTGTTTGCGTGGGTTTCCTCCGGGTGCTCCGGTTTCCTCCCACAGTCCAAAGATGTGCGGGTTAGGTGGATTGGCCATGCTAAATTGCCCGTAGTGTCCTAATAAAAGTAAGGTTAAGGGGGGGGGTTGTTGGGTTACGGGTATAGGGTGGATATGTGGGTTTGAGTAGGGTGATCATGGCTCGGCACAACATTGAGGGCCGAAGGGCCTGTTCTGTGCTGTACTGTTCTATGTTCTATGTAGCCAAAAAATACTAAAGAGAGGACCAGCAGAAACAAGTCCGTTGTACTCAGAACGAGGATCTCACGTAGAAGAAAAAGAAGAGAGAAAAGACCAGAGTTACCAGATCTGACCCTGCGGATAATAAGAGCTCAGGAATAAGCGCAGGTCCCGACTCATCATAATACTCGTCAAGGCACCATAAACGGAAGGGGAATATATCATACAACCAACACGCCCCCAAGGGGAGTGACAGGATACCCACAAAACTCAAAACTTGAGTGAGGATAATCATTCTAGTCCCACTTAAAGGGGGAGGCCCGCCCCTGGAAAGTGGGGTGCGATCAAGATGGCCATCGAAAGGATACCCTGGAAGGGAGGGGCAACCACCCCTACCTCCTCCTGGCCTCAGGAACCCACCCCACCAACCAGGACCGACCAAGAGAAAAGCCAACACCACCGTAAAAAGAACATTCAAAGTGGACCCACTCCCAAACAGCCTGACCACCGGAACCCAGCCGGCCTCAACATGGCCAGGATTAAACTTCACCTCCAAGTAGCTCAGGGGAAAGGCAAAGACAAAGTTAGAGGCACAGCGGAGGCCTCAGTCTCCAAGGTATCTTAGAAGAGAACAAGAAGGTAGAAAAAGCAAGAACCATCAGAGTTAATTGCACGGGTAACAGGGAAACAGCATTCAATCCAAACTCCACACCTCCTGGGCAATTGTCCGATCCATGCAAACGAGGGGAAGAGACAATCACCCAATCAACAAAGAGGCATCTCACCCTCCCCAGAGAAAAAAATCACGATATCTATTCAGTACAGCGCTCAACCCATCCAAGTCCCCACTCACCCGGGGGTCAAACCTAACCCACCAGAACCTCCCAGAAGGCATCCCCAAAAGAGGGCACCCCCAATCCCCAGGGACAACAGGATACTGACCACGGTGCCCGTCCTGGCCTAGTCCAGCACCATCCTCATAAAAACTCAGGAAATTATATCCCCAGGACCTTTCACAAAACCCCGAACCCACACCCCACTGAGCCTGCACCTATCCAACCCCATCCAAGGCCACTCCCACTCACACAAAGAGGGAAGGGATAATACTCCAGCCCTGACCAGGAGGGGACCCCAATCCAGAGGAAGATGAACCATCAAGGCGGCCATCGATTGGGCCATCTGGGAGGGAGGGCTGGTCCTCCTCCCCTCAGAGCCACCCATTCCACCAGGCCCGACCAGCACCACGCTGACCCAGACTAAAGAGAAATAAAAAAGCACCCAGGGAAGGGACACCCTGGCCATTTTTTGGAAATACCCAGGGCCGCTCTCAACCCCATCCTCAGCCATGGATATCAATTCCACTTCCGTCAGCTCTAATAACAGACCAGACACTCTATCAGCCCCTTGTCTCCGAATCGAGATTACCAAAACACGGCAGCCAGCCTTTGAACTCATTCAGGAACTCTTCCACCATCTCTCACCAGGGACCAGGCTCAGTGGTGCACCCCTCTCGGACATCCTCCCATTCTCCCGTCAGGATGGACGACAAGCCATTAAGATGGAACTCGACAGAACTGAGACATGCCTTCATCAGGGAGAGTTCTCTCTCAAGAACCTTCTCGTGCACCTCCAACGCCTCCACAAATGGACCCTGCAATTCTTGGAAGTCAGCCCTCATGGCCTGCACCTCAGAGCCGAGACTTTCTGCCAGGATGACATCTCCATTGGCAGCCATTATTCGCTGTAAAAAGCACCGCCAAGGTTCCCTTCCATAGGGGAATCTAGAGCTAGGGACACCGTTTTAAAAACCCAACCCCTCCCACTCACTGACTCCTTCCCAAACTTCATAAATCAAATGCTAACATGAAATACTAACATTCAATTATCACCAGCCTTTATTTACATTACCAGCTGCAACCTAATGATACAGGCAGTCATCGAATTTACAGCTTTCGAGTTACAATGAACAGCACTTATAACGTTTAGAAATTGACAGCCAGTTTCGAATTTACAACGCGGTGTTAACTTTACGATGCCACACCAGTAAACATGGTCAAACATTCATACATGCGCCGCAATGTTCTGCGCCACCCAACTCCCTGTTCCAACTGCTGTTCCAACCCATTTTTACTTGGTGAAACTTTGTGTTTTCAAACTTTTAGTTTTAAATTTAGAGTCCCAAATTATTTTTTATTCCCAATTAAGGTGGCCAATCCACCTAACCTGCACATCTTTGAGTTGTGGGGGTAAGACCCACGCAGACACGGGGAGAATGTGAAACTCCACACGGACAGTGACCCAGGGCCGGGATTCAAATCCGGGTCCTCAGCGCCATAGGCAGCAGTGCTATCCACTGTGCCAAGTGCCACCCTTATGTTTCCAAACTTCTTCGTAAAATTTATATTTTATGTTGTTAATTTATTGTTTTTTTATAATCGTTTGATGACAACATTTTGCGTTAATTTGGAGAAAATCTGCCATTGGGCCTTGGTTCAGGAATCAATCCCCGATTTATAAAATTGTTCTTGCAGCATTTTGACTTAATATATGGTTTTCAGGGACCAATTTTGTTGTAAGGTGAGGACTTCAATAAGATGATTCCTATTGTCCAACTATCATCCTGTGTGGAAACTGAATATGGAAATCTAATATTAGCTCAGGATCACACCAAGTATAGTATTAAATCTGATTCATGATATTTTAAGTTGTACAATGTTTTGATCCAAAATCTCTTGTCATGTTTTTCCAAAGATTCAGTTGGGTAAAGCATTGGATAATCCGTTCCCAGAGCCAGGGGTTTGCTAAATGTGTTTTTGTAGCGCTGAGTTAACTGAGCTAAGGGGTTATACATTTCACCTCAGCATTTCAGAGTAAGGGAAATCAGCCAGTATTCACATTCCTGACCAATAACCAGTGACTCATGTTAAAAATTTATTGTCAGGAATTCCCTCAGAAACGTTCCTCCTCTGTCACCAGAACTTATCTGGAAATGGGGCAGAAATTCTCTTTCCACTGTAAGCGGGATTTCCACCAATGGAGTGGGCACAGCTTCAAGGAAAGTTCCCAGCCTACTTGTGCTTGTGTGTGTGTGGGGGGGGGGGGGGGGGGGGGGGGGGGAGGAGGATAAGATGGTCAAGCACTCTCCACATTTCTGGGAATGCTGCCTCTGAGAAATCAGAAGAAGACATTACCAAACAAAACCACCAGGGGTTGCCCATTCATTGCACTTAGAGGTGAGGGGAAGTTTCAGGGATTCATTTTTTAATAAATTTAGAGTACCCAATTATTTATTTATTTATTTCCAATTAAGGGGCAATTTAGCATGGCCAATCCACCTAACCATATCTCTGGGTTGTGGGGGTGAGACCCCCACACACATGGGGAAAATGTGCAAACTGCACACGGACAGTGAGCCAGGGCTGGGATTCGAACCCGGGTCCTCAGCGTCGCAGTCCCAAGTTTCAGGGATTCATATTTAAATATTTGACTTGTGAAGGATTCAGATTGACGTTGACCTGGAAGTTTCCAGCCACAAACTATTTACAGCTTTGAATTGGTCTTGACCTACTTACATTGATTTTTTAAAAGTTTGTCCTTCTGTTACAGCAGGGGATGTTGATGACAGAAAACCATTGTAATCGATGCAACCTCAGGCAGTTATTATTCAACAGCCATATTACTGACATCTTGGATCGGCTCTGAGGACCCCGCGGATGACTACTCACTGCCCGATGAAGACTCCGACTATCTGCCACGACTCGCTTCAGTCACTCTGGACCTGTCTCGACCCCGCACCCTCTCTACAGCAACAACAAGGATACTGCTCAATGGGCACAAGACGACCTGCCTGCTGGACTCCAGGAGCACGGAGAGTTTCGTCCACCCCACCACGGTAAGACGCTGCGGTCTCCCTGTCTACCCGGTCAATCAAAAAATCGCCCTGGCCTCTGGCTCCCATTCAGTGCAGATTACGGGGGTGTTGTATAGCGGACCTCACGGTCCAGGGGAGGGAGTTGAAAAATTACAGACTCTACGTCCTCCCCACCTCTGCGCGGCCGCACTCCTGGGGTTAGACTTCCAGTGTAACCTCCAGAGTCTAACATTTAAGTTCGGCGGCCCTATGCCTCCCCTCACTGTCTGCAGCCTTGCGACTCTCAAGGTCGATCCCCCGTCCTTGTTTGCAAACTTCACCTCGCGCAGTACAAGGTCTTCTCCACGGTGGACCTCAAGTCTGCCTACCACCAGCTCCCAATCCGCGCAAGCGATCTCAAGTACACTGCATTCGAAGCGGACGGGCGGCTCTACCACTTTTTAAGGGTTCCCTTCGGTGATGCTGTCTCGGTCTTCCAAAGTGAGATGGACCGAATGGTCGACTGATACGGTTTACAGGCAACCTTCCCATATCTTGATAATGTCACCACCTGCGGCCACAATCAGCAGGACCACGACACCAATCTCCGCAAATTCCTGCAAACCGCAAAGCTCCTGAATCTGACTTACAACAAGGACAAATGCGTGTTTAGCACCGATCGCCTAGCCATCCTCAGCTACGTAGTGCGAAATGGAGTGATAGGCCCCGACCCGGAACGCATGCGCCACCTGATGGAGCTCCCCCTCCCCCACTGCCCTAAAGCCCTCAAGCGCTGCCTCGGCTTTTTCTCATATTACGCCCAGTGGGTTCCCAATTACGCCGACAAAGCCGATCCCCTCATCCAAACAGCCACGTTCCCCCTGTTGATGGAGGCCCGCCAGGCCTTCAGCTGCATCAAAGCGGATATCGCAAAGGCCACGATGCATGCTATGGACGAGTCCTTCCCCTTACAGGTCAAGAGCGACGCGTCCGATGTAGCTCTGGCAGCCACCCTCAACCAAGCGGGCAGACCCGTGACCTTCCTCTCCTGTACCCTCCATGCTTCCGAAATCCGCCACTCCTCGGTCAAGAAAGAAGCTCAGGCCATAGTCGAAGCTGTGCGACACTGGAGGCACTATCTGGCCGGCAGGAGGTTCACCCTCCTCACAGACCAACGGTCAGTGGCCTTCATGTTTGACAATGCACAGAGGGGCAAGATAAAGAACGACAAGATCTTGTGGTGGAGGATCGAGTTGTCCACCTACAACTACAACATCTTGTATCGTCCTGGGAAGCTAAACGAGCCTCCCAATGCCCTGTCCCGCGGTACCTGTACCAACGCACAAGTGGACCGCCTTCGAGCCCTCCACGCAGACCTCTGCCACCCGGGGGTCACCCGCTTCTTTCACTTTGTAAAGACCCACAACCTGCCCTACTCCATCGAGGAGGTCAGGACAGTGACAAGGGAATGCCACATCTGCGCGGAGTGCAAACCGCACTTCTACCGCCCCGAAAAAGCGCATCTGATAAAGGCTTCCCGCCCCTTTGAACGCCTCAGCATGGACTTCAAAGGTCCCATCCCCTCTACCAACCACAACACGTACTTCCTCAACGTGATTGACGAGTACCCCCGCTTCCCGTTCGCCATCCCCTGCCCTGGCATGACCACACCCACCATCATTAAAGCCCTCCACACCATTTTCTCCCTGTTCGGATTCCCCGCTTACATTCACAGCGATAGGGATCCTCCTTTATGAGCGACGAACTGCGTCAATTCCTGCTCAGCAAGGGCATTGCCTCAAGCAGGACGACCAGTTACAACCCCAGGGGTAACGGACAGGTAGAGAGGGAGACGCCCTCACTCAATCCGGTCACTACTTTGCACATCTACCAATCAAACGCCACATGAACGCGTCCTTGTCTTCCCCAGGAAGTCTTCCTCAGGGACCCAGCTCCCGACCTGGCTGGCTGCCCCCGGGCCCATCCTGCTCCGGAAACACATGCAGGCGCACATGTCGGACCCGTTGGTCAAGAGGGTCCAGCTGCTCCACATGAATACACAATACGCGTATGTGGAGTACCCCGACGGGACCTGGCGCCCGCTGGTTCCCCGCCACCGCCCCCGGCACCAGCCCCCCACCCCCCCCTCCAACCGCAACTGCTCCCCTCAGGCACTCCCCTCCCTGGCCCGCCAACCTCCTGACCTGCGCCGCCTAGAGGGCCAGACGCCCCCCCCCCACGGCCCGGCCCAGCCCTCACCAGCTCCGTCTAGGGGTATGGAAACATCCACGAGGACCGGATCATCGCTCACGGAGTCATGGTCGCCTGCATCTCCAACGTCTCCAGCGAAGCTCCGCAGGTCGCAGAGGATGTCCAAGGCCCCCGATCGGCTGATCGAGTCAATATGAACTGTTAATGGACTTGTTTTTTGTTTGTTCTCTCGTTTTCCAACTCTGTAAATAGTTACCGTGTGCTAACACGTCCCTGTATATAGTTACGGGCCAGTGGGCAGCCACCGTTGGAGAGGTATGATCCCATATCACTAGTCATACTACCAGTAACTTATCCTACCCGCAGGGGATGCTCCCCACACCCCTCTCCTTCCCCGGCTTCTCAAAAAGCACCACCCCCCCCCCCCCCCCCCCCCCATTGGCCCAAGTGTTGTCTTCTCATTGGTCGAGAGGAAGGTAGCTCCGCCTACGAGGTGGAGTATAAGAACCCATGTTTCTCAGCAGCCATTGTTCTTTCTGTACTCCTGTTGCTGGGCACACTTCTTGCAGATTAAAGCCTTCGATTCGGACTACTCCTTCGTTTCTGTGTTCATTGATCGTGCATCAGGGACAAGGGAAGGAGCCGCCTGTGGAAAATGTCTGGATAATTCCTTGGCAGGAAGGATGGAAGTGGACCTGTGCCAGGGTTGATTTCTCTAGTCATAAGAAGTTAACGCGCTCCAAGGTCAATTATTTTATTAATTCATTTATGGGCGGTAAGCTTCGCTGGCTGAACTAGCATTTGTTGCACATCCCTAATTGCCCTTGAGAAGGTGACAGTGAGCTGCCTTCTTGAAACCCCTGCAGTCCTTAAGGTGTAGGTGCACCCACAGTGCTGTTAGGTTGGGAATCCCAGGATTTTGACCCAGCAACAGGGAAGGATAGGGATATATTTCAAAAGCAGGATGGTGAGTGACTTGGATGGGAACTTCTAGATGATGGGGTTGCCAGGTATCTGCTGCCTTTGTCTTTCTAGATGGCAGTAGTCATAGCTTGGAAGGTGCTGCCGAAGGAGCCTTGGTGAGTTTGTGCAATGTATCTTGTAGATGGTACACACGGATGCCACTGTTTGTCGGTGGTGGAGGGTTTGAATGTTTGTGGATGGGGTGCCAATCAAGCAATCTGCATTATCCTGGACCGTGTCAAACTTCTTGAATGTTTTTGGAGCTGCACTCATCCCGGCAAGGCGAGAGTATTCCATTACTTGCGCCTTGTCGATGATGGACAGGCTTTGGAGAATCAGGAGGTGAGTTAATCTCTGCGACGTTCCGAGCTTTTGACCTGCTGTTGTAGCCACAGTATTAATATGGCTAGTCCAGTTCAGTTTCTGGTCAATTATATCCCCCAGGATGTTGATTATGTGGGATTCAGCTATGGTAATACCATTGAATGACAAGGGACATTGGGTAGATTCTTTTTCATTGAAGATGGTCATTGCCTGACATTGCTACTTGTCAGACCAGGCCTGGATATTATCCTGACTTTCTCATAGAATTTACAGTGCAGAAGGAGGCCATTCGGCCCATCGAGTCTGCACCGGCTCTTGGAAAGAGCACCCTACCCAAAGTCAACACCTCCACCCTATCCCCATAACCCAGTAATCCCACCCAACACTAAGGGCGATTTTGGACACTAAGGGCAATTTATCCAGGGCCAATCCACCTAACCTGCACATCTTTGGACTGTGGGAGGAAACCGGAGCACCCGGAGGAAACCCACGCACACACAGGGAGGATGTGCAGACTCCGCACAGACAGTGACCCAAGCCGGAATCGAACCGGAGACCCTGGAGCTGTGAAGCGGTTGTGCTATCCACAATGCTACCGTGCTGCCCAAACTTGCAGCTTTTGGACATGGACTGCTTCTCTATCTGAGGAGTTGCAAATGGTACTGAACATTATGCAGTCATCAGCGAACATCCACTCTTTTGACCTTATGTTAGAAGGAAGGAAATCTTTAAGAAGCAGCTGAGGATGATTGTGACTAGGACACTACCTAGAGGACCTCCTGCCTTGATGTCCTGGAGCTGAGATGTTTGACATCCAACAACTGCAACCATCTTCCTTTGTGCCAGGTATGCCTCCAGCCAGTGGAGAGTTTTCCCCCTGATTCCCATTGACTCCAGTTTCGCTGGGGCTCCTTGATGCCATACTTGATCAAATGCTGCTCTGATACCAGAAATGTTAGGGTACACAGGGTTTAGCGAGAGGGAGGGATTGAAGGAGATCAATATTAGTAGAGAAATGGAGCTGGATTCTCCATTGCCGGGATCCTCTGCTTCGCCGGCAGCGCACTCATACGTGGATTTCCTGCAGGCGTGGGGTGGCCATAATGGGAAACCCCATTGGCCGGCTGGGGGGACGGAGGGTCCCGTTGCAGCGGGGGGCGCACTACACCAGAAAATGGGTGGGGCTGGATAGAGAATTCCACCCATGGCGTTGGGGAAATTAATGGGGATAAATCCCCAAGGCCTGATAATCTACATCCCAGAATACTTAGGGATGTGGTTCTAGAAATAGTGGATTCATTGTTGGTCATCTTCCAGCATTCTATAGACACTGGAGCAGTTACTGCAGATTGGAGGGTAGCTAATGCAACCCCACTATTTAAAAAGAGAGGTAGGGAGCAAATAGGGAATTATAGATCAGTCAACCTGACATCAGTAGTGTGGTAAATTCTAGAATCATTTATCAAGGATTTCACAGCAGAGCATTTAGAAAACAACAGCAGGATTGGACAGTCAGCATGGATTTATGAAGGGGAAATCATGCTTGACAAATCTACTGGAATTCTTCTAGGATGGAACTAGTAGAGTTGACGAGGTAGAGCCAGTGATGTGGTATACTTGGACTTTCCGAAGGCTTTTAACAAAGTCCCGCATAAGATATTAGTGTGTAAAATTAAAACGCATAGGATTAGGGGTAGTGCATTGAGATGGATAGAAGACTAGTTTGCAGATAGGAAATAAAGAATAGGAATTAATGGGTCTTTTTGAAATTGGCAAGCAATGACTAGTGGGATACTGCAAGATTGGCGCGGGGACCCCAGCTATTCACAACGTATATTAATGATTTAGATGAGGAACAAGTGTAATATTTCCAAATTTGTGATGATCCCCAAGTTGGGTGGGAGGGTGAGTTGTGAGGAGGATTCAGATATCCTTCAGTGTTAATTGGAAAAGTTGAGTGAGTGGGCAGATTAAGTCTAATTTGGGGAAATGCGAGGTTATCCATTGGTAGCAAATACGAGAAGGTAGGCTATCATCTGAATGTCCATAAATTAGGAGAGGGAAGTGTGAAACGAGACCTGGGTGTCCTTGTACACCAGTCACTGAAGGTATGCATGCAGATACAACAGGCAGTAAAGAAAGAAAATGGTATGTTGGCCTTCCTAGCGAGAGGATTTGAGTACATGACCAGGGATGTCTTGCAATTATACACGGACTTGGTAAGGTCACGCCTGGAATACTGTCTGCAGATTTGGTCTCCTTATCTGAGGAAGGATGTTCTTGATCCAGAGGGAGTGCAGCAAAGGTTTACCAGACTGATTCCTGGGATGGCGGGACTGACATATGAGGAGAAATTAAATTGGTTAAGATTGCATTCGCTGGAGTTCAGATGACTGATGGGGGATCTTGTAGAAACCTGTAAAATTCTAACAGGGATAGACAGAGTCGATGCAGGAAGGATGTTCCCCATGGTGAGTGTGTCCAGGACCAAGGATCACAGTCTGAGGATATGGGGTAGACCATTTAGGACAGATATGAGGCAAAATATCTTCACACAGAGAGTGGTGAGGCTGTGGAATTCATTACCACAGGAAGGCTAAAACAAGAAGCAGTGAGAGATAACACTTAGGGCGAAGGGGACAAAGGATTGGGAGGAAAGTGGGATTAGGCTGTTGAGTTGGATAATTAGCCACGTTCATTATGAATGGCGGAGCAGGCTTGAAGGGCCGAATGGCCTCCTCCTGCTCCTATTTTCTATGTTTCTATACAAGGACAGCCAGTCTTACCTCTCTTTCCATTTGTGACTGGGGAGTAATTATTGGGCAGCGCATTTCCCTGCTCTCTGAAGTTTTACATTTAATTCTAAATATTGATATTGCCTGTATTTACCAATACTGATATAGCAGCAGGCACAAAGGATTAGGCTGTTCTGCAGATACAACTGGCTATTTGGACATTTGACACAATATACTGGGTTTCAATAATAACGTTTACATAACATCCAACTGAGAAGCACCAATACAGCGTCACTCAGAGGAGTGATCTGCGTCTGTAATTAAAACTTGACACTTGTGTGATGTCATTTGCTTTGAAGATATCAAACTCTTGTAAGCACTTTAAGGTGGAATATTGTGACTCGCCCAACTGTTTTAATATATCATAGATCAACTCAATCCTTTCTTCTTTGTGTTTATCATGTTGTGTCGAATAAAATTAATTGCAACACAAGCATTTCTTAATCCCCTAGGATCACAGGTGATGGTAAAATCACCTGGAAAGTGGTTAAGACACACTGAGTGATTTACCTCGCCTGCAGTTTGCTGAACGCTTTCTCAGCTACCTGTCACTATATTGACTTCACTTCTCTGCGGTTTCTGCTTTGCAAGCACAGCTAGACTCATGCAACTTCTTAATAAAATGGAATGGATTCCGTTTGCCATTTCAGATTGTCTGCCTCAAAGCTCCGATTGGAAAGAATTTACTGGATGTGTTTCATTACGTTTAGGACCCCTTTAGATCTTCTTTATTGAAAGCCTTGAACCAATCTAACTTTCAATGAGTAATGAGTTGAAGGGTTACAGAAAACGGGCAGGACGGTGGAGTTGAGGAGGCCATGATGAGATCAGCCATGATTGTATTGAACTGTGCAAGTAGGCTTGAGCGGCTAAATTGCCTGCTTCTGCTCCTAGACCTTATGTTCTGTCCAATTCCACCTTCCAGATCCTGGTCTGTAGCCCTGTAGGTGACAGCACCTCAAGCACAAACCTGATGTTCTTGATTAATAAGGTGATTTCTTTAGTAATAAGGAGATCAGGGGTTATGGGGAGAAGGCAGGAGAATGGGGATGAGTAAATGGCGAAGCAGACTCGATGGGCTGAATGGCCTAATCCCATATCTTATGGTCTTATCAATCTTTATTACTACAGCAGCAATATGCAGGAGTTTGGGGCACGGTAGCATGGCGGGGGGGGGGGGGGGGCAGCAGCACATTGGTTAGCATAGTTGCTTCACCGTTCTAGGGTCCCAGGTTCGATCCCCAGCTTCGGTCACTGTTTGTGCGGAGTTTGCACTTTCTCCCCATGTCTGCGATGGAGTGGAGGTGGAGGCTTGGGTAGGATGCTCTTTCCAAGTGCCGGTGCAGACTTGATAGGCCAAATGGCCTCCTTCTGCACTGTAAATCCTATGATTCCTATGAATATATCATTTTAAAAAAAATTTAGGGTACCCAATTAATTTTTTCCAATTAAGGGGCAATTTAGCATGGCCAATCCACCTACCCTGCACATCTTTGGATTGTGGGGGCGAAACCCACGCAAACACGGGGAGAATGTGCAAACTCCACACGGACAGTGACCCAGAGCCGGGACCGAACCTGGGTCCTCGGCACCGTGAGGCAGCAGGGCTAACCCACTGTGGCACCATGCTGCCCCTTATGAATACATAATTGATGTAAGTCAAGAGCTTTCTCTACATTATTAACAAGTCTTTACATGTTTAAAAGTCTGTAAACATGCAGTGGCTGTAACGTAAATGATTCAATTTCTATTTTCACTTTTGCAACATACCTGGTCTTTTTAATGAGTTAATGGAGATGGATTTCATTAGGATAACTACTTTCAGGCTCCATCATGTATCAACAACTTTCCTTTAAAAACTGCTAAAATGTACAACATCCCATAGTGTTCCAGGGAGTATTAGCAAACAAAGTTAGTCACTGAGCCACATAAGGAGATACCACAATCAATGACCAGGCATTTATTCAGAGGTAGTTTTTAAGGAAAATCTTAAGGAGAAAGGAGAGATGAAGAGAGACTGCAAAGTTTAGGGAGGGAATTCCACAACTTAGGGAGCAGGCAGCTGAAGGCACGGCAAGTTCGATTCGCAGCTTGGGTCACTATCTGTGTGGAGTCTGCATGTTCTCCCCATGTCTGTGTGGGTTTGCTCCGGGTACTCCGGTTTCCTCCCACAGTTCAAAGATGTGCAGGTTAGGTGGATTGGCCATGCTAAATTGCCCTTAGTGTTCAGAAAGGTTGGGTGGGGTTACTGGGTTACGGAGATGGAGTGGAGGTGGAGGCTTGGGTAGGATGCTCTTCCCAAGGGCCGGTGCAGACTTGATGGGCCAAATGGCCTCCTTCTGCACTGTAACGTCTATTTAAAAAGTTGGTAAAATAGCTGGCCGTAAGCAAAAACCTCTCTTCTAATGTTCCAAGAGAGACTTTTTGCCTATCCCCAGCTATTTTTACCAACTTGCCTGCCCAGGTTATTGACCCTACCTCTTGTCTAGGTGTTCAATTTGTCCATTACATAAGAAAACTAGGAGCAGGAGAAGGCATTCAGCCCCTCAAGCCTGCTCCACCATTCAAGCATGGCTGATCTGCTGTGGCCAACTCCACTTTCCTGCCTCTCCTCCATAAAATTATCAAACTCGGCCTTGGATATGTTCAATGACCCGTCTCCATTGATCTCTGCGGAAAAGGATTGCAAACACACACTACCCTCTGAGAGAAGAAATTCCTTCTCTTAAGTGGAAGCCCCCTTATTTTTAAACTGTTCCCCCTAGTTCTAGCTTCCCCCATCAGGAGAAACATCCTCAGCCTCCTCAGAGAATCATATATTTCAACAACATCACCGGTCTTTCTTCCAAACACCACCTGCCAGTCCTCTCAGCCCCTCCTTCATACTGCCCAAGCAGGAATATCCAAAGGTGAAAGAATTTAAAAAAACTATTACAAGCTGGCTTTCAATCAGCAAGTGCCAATTTTAGCTGGTCCTAACTTTGATATGTCTGGTATGTGATATTGGCACCATGACAAAAACATGCTGACACATTCCGAAATAAAAATATCAAAAGTGCTGTAAACACTCAGCAGGCCAGGCAGCATCTGTGGACAGCGACAGCTAATGTCTCAAGTCATGATTGCCTTTTATTGGGTGGCACAGTAGCACAGTGGGTAGCACTGTTGCTTCACAGCTCCAGGGTCCCAGGTTCAATAACCGGCTTGGATCACTGTCTATGTGGAGTCTGCATGTTCTCCCCATGTCTGCGTGGGTTTCCTCCGGGTGCTCTGGTTTCCTCCCACAAGTCCCGAAAGACGTGCTGTTAGGTAATTTGGACACTTTGAAATATCCCTCTGTGTACCCCGAACAGGTGCCGGAATGTGGCGACTCAGAGCTTTTCACAGTAACTTCATTGCAGTGTTACTGTAAGCCTACTTGTGACAATAAAGATTATTATGTTATTGTTGGTTCTGTCAGTGTAGGTCCTTTCACCCAGTGAGCTGTCAGTGAGCATGTGGATCCAGGTTATTCACAGAGTACCAGAACGTCGATGGAGTAGGGAATGGCTGAAAATGTGACACCCTCTTTCCAATAAAGGCCAAGGAGAAAACTGCGCAATGGTTTCAGAGTTGTAAGAATAAGAAATCACAGATGCTTGTTGGAAAAGGTTATTCAGCAAACATCACACCTACACAGTGTTAGAGACACCATTGATGCTAAATTTGTGAGTATCCCAAAATCCAGAAGGGTATTGATGTGCCATCATTGACCACGAGATGAAAATGGTGAAACAATCGAGGCTTTATTGCACTAGATGTTGAGCCTCCTGCAGCTGGAACCAGAATGGGAGCAGCGCAGGAGAGCACACACTTTTATACGTCACCTGCTGGGAGGAGCCAGCAGGCTGGGATTTACCATGCAGTACAATGGCAGAACCGTAATACACGTAGTGTGTTACCAGTGGTGTTTACCACATTCACCCCCTGTTTAAAAAAAAGTCCAGCGGGGGTGAAAAGCAATGTTACAGATTGAGTCTGTCGGGGGCATTGACCCTCCGCCGCGATCGCCTCAGTCCTGGTGGTGATGTGGGCGCCGATGTGGAACTCTAAGGAAGTGATAGAGGCGGCCATCTGCTTTGAAGGCAGTGTATTGGCGTTCCTCTGGGCGGATGGGGAGCTGGTGGTAGGCGGACTTCAAGTCAACTGTGGAGAAGACTCGATACTGCGCAATCTGATTGACCATGTCAGATATGCGGGGGAGGGGGTACGCGTCGAGCTGCGGTACCGCTTGATGGTCTGACTATAGGCGATGACCATCCTGTGTTTCTCCCCAGTCTTAACTACCACCACTTGAGCTCTCCAGGGACTGTTACTGGCCTCAATGACCCCCCTCCCGCAGAAGCCGTTGGACTTCCGACCTGATGAAGGTCCTGTCCTGTGCACTGTACCGTCTGCTCCTAGTGGCAATGGGCTTACAGTCCGGGGTGAGGTTTGCAAAAAGTGAAGGCGGATCAACCTTAAGGGTTGTAAGGCCACAGACAGTGAGGGGGGGGGGGGGGGGGGGGGGAAGGATCCGCCGAATATCAGAGTAAGGCTTTGGAGGCGGCACTGAAAATCGAGACCTAGCAACAGGGCAGCGCAGAGGTGGGGGAGGATGTAGAGCCTGAAGTTGCTGTACGCTACGCCCTGAACGGTGAGGGGTTGCGACACAGTACCCCCGGATTTGCAGGGAATGGGATCCGGAGTCCAGGGAGATTTTCTGGGTGACGGGGAGTACCGGGAGGAGCAGCGCCTTACTGTAGCAGGGTGGATGAAACTCTCTGTGCTTCCGGGGTCAAAGAGGCAGGTCGTCTCGTGCCCGTTGATCTTTACTGTCATCGCAGCGGTCGCGAGGTTGTGGGGCCGAGACTGATCCAGGGTGATGGAGGCGAGCTGCGGAAGATGTTGGGAGTTGCTGAGCTGATCAGCGGTGGCGGAGGTATCAGTGGCCCGCGAACGGACAGGCGAGCAGGGGTCCTGAGATGGCCCCGAAGATGGCGGCGCCCACGGGGCGCACATGGCGGACGACATCCAAGATGACGGCACCCATGGGCCGCATGTGGCGGGTGGCGGAGAAGATGGTGGCACCCCTGGATCGCACGTGGGGGGGGTGGGGGTGGGGTGGGGGTTGTAGCGATGCTCGGCCTGGAAACAGCAGCGACCGATCGGGCCTGGCAAACGGAGACAAAGTGGCCCTTCTTTCCACACCCATTGCAGGTCGTGCTCCGCGCCGGGCAGCACTGCCTGGGATGATTTCTCTGGCCACAGAAATAACATTTGGGCCCTCCGGAGTTGGCTGGCTGACGCGCGGCGCAGGCTTGCGGTGTACCCAAGTCGGCAGCTGGTGGGGCCCACGATGCCCACAAGGGTGCCACGCGGTCGAAGGTGTAGGCCTCCAGATTACGGGAGTCCACTTCAAGGGAGTTAGCAAGCTGCACAGTCTCTATAAGGTCGAGCGTACCCTCTTCCAATAACCGCTGCCGAACGTAATTAGACTTAATGCCCGTGACATAAGCGTCTATGATTAGTAGTTTGGTGTGTTGGACTGCTGACACTGCCTGGCAATTACAGTTCCTACCGAGTATCCGTAGAGCCCGCAAGAAATCACCCTGAGACTCCCCCGGGAGTTGCCGTCTCGTGGCCAGGAGGTGCCTGGCGTACACCTGATTCACAGTCTTGATGTACTGTCCTTTTAGTAGCGCCATTGCTTCTGTGTAGGTGGGTACATCCCAGATGAGGGGAAAAACTTGTGGGCTCACCCGTGAGTAGAGGACTTCTGCGGGTCTGAGAGGGCTTCAGTGTCTGCTCTGAGGTAGCCTTCAAAGCAGGCTAGCCAGTGCTCGAAGGTGAACGTGGCGTCAGCTGCGTGAGGGCTCAGCTCCAGGCGATCAGGCTTGATTAAGACGTTCATCTCTAAAAATCTTGTGCAATAAATTGATGTACCGTCAATGACCACGAGACAAAAATGGGGTGAAACAATCGAGGCTTTATTGTACAAGATGTTGAGCCTCCTGCAGCTGAAACCAGAATGGAAGCAGCGCAGGAGAGCACACACTTTTATACATCGCCTGCTGGGAGGAGCCAGCAGGCTGGGATTTACCCAGGGCCGGCCCCAGGTACCGGCAAATTGGGCAGTCGCCCGGGGCGCCATGTGCTAGGGGGCGCCAGAGACTCGGGTCCCGCGCATGCGCAGTTGGGCCGGTGCCAACCAGCGCATGCGCGGTGGCCGCCCTCCCCCAGGGCGGCCCCCTCAGCCCCCCCCCCTCCGGCCGCCCCCTCCGGCCGCCCCCCCCCCTCCGTCCTCCCCTCCGTCCGCCCCCCCCGTCCGCCCCCGCCACCCCCATCAGCCCCCCCCATCCGCCCCCGCCCCCTCGCCCCGCCCCCCGCCTCGGCCCCCCCCCCGTCCCGGCCCCCCCCCGCCCCGCCCCCCCGCCTCAGCCCCGCCCCCCCAGCCCACCGAAGGGCGCTAAAGTTCAGCTTGCCCGAGGCGCCAGCAACCCTAGGGCCGGCGCTGGATTTACCATGTTACCTGTAGTACAGTGTCAGTACCGTAATACGTGTAGTGTGTTCCCAGTGGTGTTTACCACAGGTATATAGGAAAACCAGTTCATAACGTTTAAAATTTTCAATTTGGCAGAATGTGAGAAAAGATATGCAAAGGAGCAAGGAATAGTCCAGTTGTTTTGTGATGAGTTAATAAAGAATATTTATTCGCCAATTTATTCCCAAATGCCTTTTTTCCTGAACTCTGAGACTCCCCTTTTTTACAAACAGAATCCAATATTATATTACTTTAGGAGCTAAATCCAGCAGATAATTACACTTTTTATTTTATTTTATCTCAATTTCATTTCTTAATTTAAATTTTCTAAATTTTGAACAATAGAGGCTCTGCGTAATGTGTGCAGCAACTGACAAGTGTTTCTCTTAAGTCTGTGTCCTTCAGGGCAGCACAGTGGTGCAGTGGTTAGTACTGTTGCCTCACGGTACCGCGGTCCCAGGTTCGATCCCAGCTCTAGCACCCTGTCCGTGTGGAGTTTGCACATTATCCCCGAGGTTTGCGTGGTATTTGTCCACATTTGGGGAAACCGTCTTAAGTTTCAACGAAAGCGTAAACTTCTTGGTTTGAGTTTATGATTTTAACTGGCTGCCCTTTTAGAAATAACATATTTTCAGGGGAGACTGTTTTCTGCAGCTGGATATGTGGTGGTAGCTGCTGCGACTGTGTCCCCTTATCCAGTTATTGTGCTATGGATATATAATTCTTTCCCTTTGATGTTACTAACCCTGTGGACCCTGCTTTTTAGCATAGAAGTGGCAATTCCCTTACCTCTCCACTTTGAAGATCCTTCTGCTACACCCCATTGGTTACGTCTAGTCACATGGTAAACACTTGCTTTTCTCACTGGTATGGTGATTTGCATATCAAAACCCCCTTCAGGGAGATTCCCTTATCAATTCCACTTTTTATTTTATTTTATCTCAATTTCATTTTTTAATTTTAATTTTCTCAATTCTGAACAATAGAGGCTCTGCGTAATGTGTGCAGCAACTGACAAGTGTTTCTCTTAAGTCTGTGTCCTTCAGGGCAGCACAGTGGCGCAGTGGTTAGTACTGTTGCCTCACGGTGCCGCGGTCCCAGGTTCAATCCCAGCTCGGGTCCCTGCCCGTGTGGAGTTTGCACATTATCCCCGAGGTTTGCGTGGGTTTCACCCCCACAACACAAAGATGTGCAGGGTAGGTGGATTGGCCACGCTAAATTGGCCCTTATTGGAAAAAATGAATTGGGTACTCTCAATTTATTTTTTTTATAAGTCTGTGGCCTTCACTTGTAACAAATCAGGAAAACATTATCTTTGTTGCAGGCATTAATGATGAATGAAGATCTCCACCAATGTTCCCTCTAATTTGATCTTGTTGTACATGGCCTGTTCATCTCAATGCGTGGCACCTTTGAATTTTTCTGTCTGGTAGCACACATGCATTATCTTAAATGGGATGATTTAAGTGTAGCCTGCACACGACCTCCAAGGTGGCTGTGCATCTGTGTATGTGTGCACCCACGAGAGGGCACTTAGGGATTGATAGGAACCAGCCTGTACCTTTCTGGAAAAATAGAAGTTAGCTCTGGTGGCAATTAGTTCCAGAATAAAGAGCACCCAGTACATTTCTAGTCTTTCTGGCTGCTCCTGATCAGGTAGTCCTCATTAGCATGTACTAGAATGAGCTGCTTGGTGAGCCAATCACAGAAAGCACCAGGTCACATGTGCAAACTCAGGGGAGCAGAAATCCATGACAATGGATCCTGTCTAACGTTTCAGTCCATGAACAGTGGCACCAGTGGGCACCATCAACAAAATGCAACTCACCAAGGCTCTATGGATAGCACCTCCCCTGATCTCTGCAACCTAGAAGGACAAGTCATGATGTGGAGATGCCGGCGTTGGACTGGGGTGAGTACAGTAAGAAGTCTTACAACACCAGGTTAAAGTCCAACAGGTTTGTTTCAAACACGAGCTTTCGGAGCACGGCTCCTTCTTCAGGTGAATGGAAAGGCTTGTTCCAGAAATGTTTATATAGACACAGTCAGAGATGCCCCGGAATGCGAGCACCTGCAGGCAATCAAATCATCAAAGATGCAGAGAGAGAGGTAACTCCAGGTTAAAGAGGTGTGAATTGTCCCAAGCCAGTTCAGTCGGTAGGCCTCTGCAAGTCCAGGCTTGTTGGTGGGGGCCGAATGTAATGCGACATGAATCCCAGATCCCGGTTGAGTCCGCATTCATGCGTGCGGAACTTAGCTATAAGTTTTTGCTCAGCAATTTTGCGTTGTCGCGTCTCCTGAAGGCCTCCTTGTAGAATGCTGACCCGGAGATCAGAGGCTGAATGTCCTTGACTGCTGAAGTGTTCCCCAACTGGAAGGGAACAGTCCTGCCTGTTGATAGTCGCACGATGCCCGTTTATTCGTTGTCGCAGTGTCTGCATGGTCTCGCCAATGTACCACGCTTCGGGACATCCTTTCCTGCAGCGTATGAGGTAGACTACATTGGTCGAGTCGCACGAGTATGCGCCGCGTACCTGGTGGGTGGTGTTTCCACGTGTAATGGTGGTGTCCATGTCGATGATCTGGCATGTCTTGCAGAGATTACCCTGGCAGGGTTTTGTGGTGTTGTGGTTGCTGTTCTGAAGGCTGGGTAATTTGCTGCAAACAATGGTTTGTTTGAGGTTGCGCGGTTGTTTGAAGGCCAGTAGTGGGGGTGTGGGGATGACCTTGGCAAGATGTCCATCCTCGCTGATGATGTGTTGGAGGCTGCGAAGAAGATGTCGTAGTTTCTCCGCCCCAGGAAAGTACTGGACGACGAAGGGTACTCTGTCAGTGGTGTCCCGTGTTTGTCTTCTGAGGAGGTCGGTGCGGTTTTTTGCTGTGGCGCGGTGGAACTGTCGATCAATGAGTCGAGCGCCATATCCCGTTCGTACGAGGGCATCTTTCAGCATCTGTAGGTGTCTGTTGCGCTCCTCCTTGTCTGAGCAGATCCTGTGTATACGGAGGGCTTGTCCATAGGGGATGGCTTCTTTAATGTGTTTCGGGTGAAAGCTGGAGAAGTGGAGCATCGTGAGATTATCTGTGGGCTTGCGGTAAAGCGAGGTGCTGAGGTGACCGTCCTTGATGGAGACGAGTGTGTCCAAGAATGGAACTGAATTTGGAGAATAGTCCATGGTGAGTTTGATGGTGGGATGGAACTTATTGATGTCATCGTGTAGTCGTTTCAGTGATGTCTCGCCGTGGGTCCAAAGGAAAAAAATGTCATCGATGTATCTGGTGTATAGCATCGGTTGAAAGTCCTGTGTGGTGAGGAAGTCCTGTTCAAACTTGTGCATGAAGATGTTGGCATATTGAGGTGCAAATTTGGTCCCCATGGCTGTTCCGTGCGTCTGGATGAAGAATTTGTTGTCGAAGGTGAAGACGTTGTGGTCTAGAATGAAACGGATGAGTTGCAGAATTGCGTCTGGAGATTGGCAGTTGTCGGTGTTGAGGACTGAGGCTGTTGCAGCAATGCCGTCGTCATGGGGGATGCTGGTGTAGAGTGCCGAGACATCCATTGTGACGAGGAATGTTCCTGGTTCAACTGGTCCATGGGTGCTGAGTTTCTGTAGGAAGTCCGTCGTGTCGCGACAGAAGCTGGGTGTACCTTGTACGATGGGTTTCAAGATGCCCTCGATGTGGCCAGAGAGGTTCTCACACAGGGTCCCATTGCCTGAAACGATAGGACGGCCTGGTGTGTTGGCCTTGTGTATTTTCGGGAGGCAGTAGAGATCTCCAATGCGGGGATTACGTGGGATGAGAGCACGTAGGGTGTTCTGAAGGTCTGGATCTAAGGTCTTGATCAGTCTGCTGAGTTTGCGGATGTGTTCCTTGGTTGGATCTGCGGGTAACTGCCTGTAGTGTTCCTGGTTGTCGAGTTGTCGGTATACTTCTTTGCAGTAGTCTGTTCTGTTCAGTATGACGGTGGCCCCTCCTTTGTCTGCTGGTTTGATGACGATGTTGCGGTTGGTCTTGAGAGTGCGGATGGCGTTGCGTTGTGCTTGGGTGACGTTTGAGGCTGCCTTGTGATTGCGAGTGATGAATCTGGCATTGACACGACTTCTGACGGCTTGAGCATACATGTCGAGTCTAGGGCAGGCAGGCAGGCAGGAGTCTATCAACAGGCAGGACTGTTCCCTTCCAGTTGGGGAACACTTCAGCAGTCAAGGACATTCAGCCTCTGATCTCCGGGTCAGCATTCTACAAGGAGGCCTTCAGGAGACGCGACAACGCAAAATTGCTGAGCAAAAACTTATAGCTAAGTTCCGCACGCATGAATGCGGACTCAACCGGGATCTGGGATTCATGTCGCATTACATTCGGCCCCCACCAACAAGCCTGGACTTGCAGAGGCCTACCGACTGAACTGGCTTGGGACAATTCACACCTCTTTAACCTGGAGTTACCTCTCTCTCTGCATCTTTGATGATTTGATTGCCTGCAGGTGCTCGCATTCCGGGGCATCTCTGACTGTGTCTATATAAACATTTCTGGAACAAGCCTTTCCATTCACCTGAAGAAGGAGCCGTGCTCCGAAAGCTCGTGTTTGAAACAAACCTGTTGGACTTTAACCTGGTGTTGTAAGACTTCTTACTGTAGAAGGACAAGGACAGCAGACACATGGGAACACCACCAGCTGAAAGTTTCTCACAAGCCACACACCATCCTGACTTGGAAACATGTCGCCGTTCCATTGCAGTCACTGGGTCAAAATCCTGGGACTCCCTTCCTAACAGCACTGTGGGTGAACCTACACTACATGGAGCGCAGTGGTTCAAGAAGGCAGCTCGCCACCATCAGGGCAGCATGGTAGCATTGTGTATAGCACAATTGCTTCACAGCTCCAGGGTCCCAGGTTCGATTCCGGCTTGGGTCACTGTCTGTGTGGAGTCTGCACACCCTCCCCGTGTGTGCGTGGGTTTCCTCCGGGTGCTCCCGTTTCCTCCCACAGTCCAAAGATGTGCAGGTTAGGTGGATTGGCCATGATAAATTGCCCTTAGTGTCCAAAATTGCCCTTAGTGTTGGATGGGGTTACTGGGTTATGGGGATAGGGTGGAGGTGTTGAACTTGCGAGGGGGCTCTTTCCAGGAGCCGGTGCAGACTCGATGGGCCGAATGGCCTCCTTCTGCACTGTAAATTCTATGATCTTCACAAGGGCAATTTGGGATGGGTAACAAATGCTGGCCCAGCCAGTGACACCTGCACCTTTAATAGAATAAAAAATATTCCGACCTGACTTTAGCTTGGCGAAGGCTTCAGAGAGAGCTTAGAAATTTAGCAATGGCAGATTGGCACAGGACCAGCTTTCTTGCAGCAACAGCAGCCAAAATCTGCAATCAGTTTCTGTTTTTGGTTTAAAGCAGACTTGTGGTGAATAAGCACACATCTAACACTTAGTAAAGCTGGATGAGTCAGAAAAGGTCGGGCCTTTTCTGGCTATGAGGCTGTAGCATCGTACTTTTCAATGGTGGAGTTAGAAAGGTTGATGTATCCGCAGTCAAAGCAGACTGGCTGCATTTTGTTGCAAACTCTGCAGTGTAGGAGATGAGAAATAGGAGTAGCTGGAGGCCGTATGGGCACTTGAGCCTGCTCTGCCATTCAACAAGGTCATGGTTGACCTTCTAGATTCTTCTTTATTCACTGGCAACATGTGGGCATCACTGACAAGGCCAGTGTTTATTACCCATCCCTTAAATCTTTGAGATTCCCTCATGGCATCTGAGAGACTTGCTAGGCCATTGGGCAAATTAGAGTTAACAATGTCATTGTTTGCCTTGAGTCTGATATAGGCCAGAATGATTCTGGGCAGATTTTTACAACGATCTGGTAGTTACGATGATCACAATCACTGCTAAATTCCAGGTTTATTTGCTCAGCAGAATATACATTCCCCCAACTCACGTAGTGGGATTTGAACATGTTTCTGGGTCATTAGACCAAACATCTGGATTACTAGTCCTGTTTCATAATTACTATTGTATCCTTTCCAAAATCAACTCCACTTTTTTCTGATTGCCACATTCCTGAATTGCCTCAAACCCCGAAATGTATCATGGCGTTCAATTCACCTAAAAGCACGTCTTTCGGGACTTGGGGAGAAAACCGCAGCACCCGGAGGAAACCCACGCAGACACTGGGAGACCAAGCAGACTCCCCACAGACAGTGACCCAAGCCGGGAATCAAACCTGGGACCCTGGAGCTCTGAAGCAACAGTGCTAACGAATGTGCTTGACATTTTGGGATTTTGCCGATGCACTGCCCACAGCTTCTCTTTGGTAACTTGGGAACCGAGCGATCTTATGATGTGCACGGCCAGCAGGTGAGAGACAAGGCTTACGACAATGGCACTGACTCCTTAAACTCGCCACTGGCTCACCTCTCTTCGGCCAAGGAACTGACTCGATACCAAATACCATTGGTGATTTGTGTGACGTGACCTGAAGGATATGACCCGAGGGTCCTGTAAAGCTGAAACGATGCTGGGAACTAGGTGTAAATCCTGATGATTTAAATGCAATTAATTTCTGCCATCAGTTCCAGCTCAGTGAGCTGGTATAATCTGCTTTCTGGAATAAGGATATGTGTTCGCACCAGGTCTCCCGTGTTGTGCGTGGTGCTCTTTAGGAGAGCATGGTTAATGATTAATTAATGCAATAGCTAGAGCAATGAGTAACGTGTGTAGTCGTTACTTGATAACAGAACTTGCAATGCTATGTCCATATGTGGTGATCAGACACTGCTGTGTACATAATGTTCAAGAGTTTCGATTTCAGGAGTGTGGCTGATGCTTGTTGATTAGTCGTCACTTCTTAATATGAATTTTGTGACATAACAGAGACTTCCGAGCAGGTCTATGTTTCATATAAGGAGGTACAAACATTGCACAGTACAGGTGTTATAATCCTCGCTTTTTTTGCAAATGGTGTTCCTGTGAACCATATAATGCTATTTTCATATGTAGGTTTCCTAAATGTCTCATTGCTAATTATTACTTCTTGCTGCTTCACACAATTTAATCACCTTGATGTGTCATTGAGTATATTTTTACAAGTGCGAACAAGGAGTAAATAGCACTGTGCGTATATTATAAATTAAACTTTAGTAGGGAAATGATCCCTTGCTTTATAAAATCTTTTTATTGTCATTTTCCATATTTATAAACAATTGTATATTTACAGATTTTTCTTAGCCGCGTTAATTTACTTTATTGTACAGAAACGTTTATCCTGTCCTTCCTTTAATTAACTTTATACACATTTTGCCGCCTTCAGGCTCAGCCAATGGTCCCTTCTATCTTCCCCCCGATCCCTGTCCCCTCCCCTCCCTTGTGTACTCACCCTGGCCCTCCCTACTCCCCCATTTCTTCCCCACCCCCACCCCCCACCGTCAACTTCAGCTGTATTTTGCTTTTAACTCCACCCCCCTTCCCCCTCTTCTCTTTTGTGGCTTTCCCATCTTCCCTCTGTCTTCTCCTCCCCCCCGCCCCCCTCCGCCCCTATTTTGTTTTCTTAACTTTCTCCTCATTGCTGGCCTTGAACAGGTTTTGGAACAGGCTGTCAAACTGCCTCCTTGTATCTAGGAAGCACCCCCCCCCCCCCACCCCCCGACCCTCGGACAGCATACATAATCTTCTCCAGGTGAAGAAATTCTGCAAGGTCAACGAGCCAGTCTGCAGCTGTGGGTGGTGCTGCTGATCGCCAGCTGTGCAGGATTCTCCGATGTGCGAATAGGAAAGTGAAACCATTAGCCCCCTTTCCCATGTGTAGTTCTGGCTGTTCCGATACCCCAAAGATTGCCACAATTGGGCATGGCTTCACCCTTACCCCCACAACATAGAACATAGAACATAGAACAGTACAGCACAGAACAGGCCCTTCGGCCCTCGATGTTGTGCCGAGCAATGATCACCCTACTCAAACCCACGTATCCACCCTATACCCGTAACCCAACAACCCCCCCCATTAACCTTACTTTTTAGGACACTAAGGGCAATTTAGCATGGTCAATCCACCTGACCCGCACATCTTTGGACTGTGGGAGGAAACCGGAGCACCCGGAGGAAACCCACGCACACACGGGGAGGACGTGCAGACTCCGCACAGACAGTGACCCAGCCGGGAACCGAACCTGGGACCCTGGAGCTGTGAAGCATTTATGCTAACCACCATGCTACCGTGCTGCACAACCTTGGACATTGCCTCAGAGAAGGCTGTCCAGAACCCAGCAAGTTTGGGGCAGGCCTGAAACATGTGGGTGTGGTTGGCCAGGCCCCTCTGGCACCGCTCACATTTGTCCTACACCTCTGGGAAGAACCTGCTCATTCGGATTCTGGTCAGGTGCGCTGTGTGCACCACTTTGAACTGCATCAGGCTGAGCCTTGCACAGGAGGAGGTGGAGTTAGCCCTGCTCAGCGCTTCGCTCTCGAGTCCCCATTCTACCTCTGTCCCCAGTTCGTCCTCCCATTTTTGTCTGGTCTTGTCCAGTGATGTCCGAGTTCTGTCCAGTAACTATCCGTATATTTTCCCACATATTCCCCCCTTCTTGCTGCTTATGCCTATCAGGTCCTCTCATAGTGTGGTACCTGGGGACCCAGGGTACCGTACTGTCTCCTTGCGTAGGAAGTATTTTAATTGGAGGTGTCTCATTTCCTGTCCTTTTGTTAGTTTCCACTTCCTCGTCAGTTTGTCCAGTGTTGCCAGTCTGTGCCCTACGTAAAAGTCTCTGACCGTCAGTGTGCCCCCATCTCGTCTCCATCTTTTGAAGGTGGTATCCAGCATGACTGGGGGGAATTTGTGATTGCCGCAGATGGGGGCCATGGGGGGTATCTTAGTTAGCCCGAAGTGTTGTCTCAATTAGGCCCACATTCTCAGTGTGGCCGCTACCACTGGGCTCTTTGTGTATCTTGTTGAGGGGGATGGGAGTGCTGCTGTAACCAGAGCCCGGAGGGTCGTTCCTTTACAGGAGGAATCCTCCATCTCTACCCACTCTGTGCCATCCTCTCACTCTCTCTGCCGTTGCTGGCCAGTGGTAGGTATTGTAGGTTCTGTAAAGCCAGACCCTTCATTTTCCTTCTTTGCAGTGTCGGTTTGAGAATTCTCGGGTTCTTAACGCCCCCACACAAACGTCATGATTAGACCGTATACATTTTGGAAAAAGGCCTTGGGAATGAAGATCGGTATGGATCTAAACAGGAAGAGAAACCTTGGCAGTACATTCATCCTGATCGTCTGCAGTCTCCCCGCCAGGGAGTGAGCCCCACCTTTGAAAGTCCTTTTTTACTTCCTCCACCAGTCTGGTCTGATTCCACTTGTGGTTCTGCGTCCAGTCTCTGGCTATCAGGATCCCAAGGTAATGGAATCTGTTCTGGGCCATTTGAAATGGGAGTCCAGCCCTGCCCCTCCCCCATTTGGGTTCACTGGGAATGCCTCACTTTTGCCCAGATTAAGTTTGTAACCCGAAAAGGTTCCAAGCTCTTTCAGGATCTGCAGTATTGCCTTCAGTCCCTCCTGTGGTTTTGAGACATAGAGGAGCAAGTCATAGAGTGAAACTCTGTGCTCTCTGTCTCCTCTCCAGATGCCCTTCCAGCTTTTCGCATGCCTCAATGAAAATCGCTTATTGTCACAAGTAGGCTTCAATGAAGTTACTATGAAAAGCCCTGAGTCGCCACATTCCGGCGCCTGTTCAGGGAGGCCGGTACGGGAATTGAACCGTGCTGTATTGCCAGGGATTCGATTGGGGACGGGGGGCAGCTCTGTCTTGTTACTCTCTGCAGCTGGAAGCATTCAGAGCTAGTGGTGTTGGTTTGGACGCTCGCCTGGGGAGTGTTGTACAGGAGTCTCACCCAGGTGGTGAACTCGCCCAAACCATTCCAGCACCTCGAGGAGATACTTCCATTCGACTCTGTCGAAGGCCATTTCTGCGTCCAGGGAGACGATCACCTCTGGTGCTCTCTCCACGAAGGGGGGAGGGTCATTATTATGTTCAGCAGCCGCCTGATGTTTGCGTTGAGCTGCCTACCCTTGACAAAGCCCGTTTGATCCTCTGTGACCACCACAGGTACGCAGCCCTCCAATACTCTTGGCCAGGACCTTTATGAGTATTTTTGCGTCCGCATTCAGCAGTTAAATGGGTCTATATGATCCACATTCCATTGGGTCTTTATCTTTTTTGAGTACCAGTGAGATTGTGGCCTCCGCTAGCTGGGGGGCAAAGTGCCCCTTTGCCAGTGAGTCCGCGAACATGTCTCTTAGGTGTGGGGCCAAGACTGGCGCGAATATTTCATAGAAATCCGTCGGGAACCCATCTGGTCCCGGTGCTTTCCCTGCCTGCATGGAGCTGATACTTCCATGATTCCTCCCAGATATTTTTTTTCTATAAATTTAGATTACCCAATTATTTTTTCCAATTAAGGGGCAATTTAGCGCGGCCAATCCACCTACTCTGCACATTTTTGGGTTGTGGGTGCGAAACCCACGCAGACACGGGGAGAATATGCAAACTCCACGCGGACAGTAACCCAGAGCCGGGATCGAACCTGGGACCTCAGTGCCGTGAGGCGGTTGTGCTAACCACTAGGCCACCGTGCTGCCCTATTCCTCCCAGATGTACTGGTGCTTCCAGCTCCGCTTGCTTATTTTAAGCTGAGGCAACATACTTTTGTGCCACATACTTTGCAAAATGTGGAACAGGAAAAGTGGGTATTGCCACGAGGCTATGCCCCCTTAATTTTGAAAATCTGACTTTTCAGCTTTCAGCCAACTGGAAATTTTGCAACTTGAAATGAGACAGAACAAACCGCTTAAAAATGCAACGCCGTGCAGCATGGTGGCACAGTGGCTAGCACTGCTGTCTCTCGGCACCGAGGTCTCAGGTTCGATCCCGGCTCTGGGTCACTGTCCGTGTGGAGTTTGCACATTCTCCCCGTGTTTGTGTGGGTTTGAGATGCGCAGAATAGGTGGATTGGCCATGCTAAATTGCCCCTTAATTGGAACAAAATGAATTGGGTACACTAAATTTATAGAAAAAAATTGCAGGACCACCTTCTAAGGTGAAAGTGAAAAAGCAAACAAGAGACCCTCAGGGGAGTGTGAAGAGAGAGACATTTCTTATAATTCAAAGGTCCATCTGAACTCATCACCATCTAAGGAAGAGGCATTAAAACGCAAAGGTGCTGGATATTGAAATAATGCCTACCACAGGTCCACCCAAATGGGTATCAGTGAGATTGTGGCCTGCGCCAGCTGGGGGGCAAAGTGCCCCTTGCCAGTGAGTCTGGGTGAAGTATAACAGGCCAGGCTACAGTCACTACAGGGAGATTGGGAGTGGCTCAGAGAGTGTCAAGAAGGTTTTCAACAGAGGAAACGGGCTGAAAATTTGTATTCTCTTCCCAGAATCATGGAATTGTTACAGCGCAGAAGGAGGCCATTTGGCCCATTGTGTCTGCACTGGCTCTCCAACTGAGCATCATGACTTAGTGCCATTCCCTGCATATTGTTTTATTTTGTTTTACTCTTTTGGAAAAAGTGTGTGTCATCTGTCTCTAGTAGTCAACAATCAGAAACCTACCAGCAAATCAAGATCTTGTAATAATTGTAACATCTTCTATATCTAACCACATCCAAGAAACCAGTGAACCTCAATTGGTCACCACATTTAAAGTCTACACCTCGAGGAAAATAAAAATTATAACGGTATATTCTTTTACTTTATAAAATTGGACTCTAACATTCTTTATTTCTTATTTCTCTTTGTGTGACATTGTGGTTTAATATTTTCCCTCTTGGTTTTAAAGCTCTTTCTTAACTCAAGAAAACTTTTCTTGTTTGATTGACTCCTTATTGCTCACAGTTTAAATGGTTAAATACATTTTGATTCCAAAAAGGCACAAAATAAAGAGCGTCCAAGTAGATATCTCCCAATTATTGAAATATGATAGATCATAGAATTTACAGTGCAGAAGGAAGCCATATGGCCCATCGGGTCTGCACCGGCCCTTGGAAAGAGCACCCTACTTAAACGCACACCTCCATCCTATCCCCTAACCCAGTAACCCCACCTAACCTTTTTTAGACACTAAGGGCAATTTATTATGGTCAATCCACCTAACCTGCACATCTTTGGGCTGTGGGAGGAAACCAGAGCACCCGGAGGAAACCCACACAGGGAGACACGGGGAGAAAGTGCAGACTGCGCACAGACAGTCACCCAAGCCGGAAATCAAACCTGGGGCCCTGGAGCTATGAAGCAACTGTTCCACCATGCTGCCCCTTATATGCCACTCACTTCCTCTGTTGGAATAAAGAGTGATGTACCATCAATTGTACGCGAGGCGAGTGATTTACCAAAGTCTGGCTTTAATTGACTAGAGCACAGCTCTGCGATCGTCTACAATGGAAAGGGACGATCGTCAGGCGTCTGACCATTTATACCTCGTTAATAGAGGCGTGGTTAACTCAGCCTCTCGGCCAATTGGTCGAGAGGCACATGACCGACCAGGGCCAATGGTAAGCCAACGTTCTGGCCCAATGGCAGACAAGTATGCAGATCATATCACCACAAAGAGTGAGATGGGTTTTCCTGTCCTTGTTTGAGTGTGCCAATTGGAAGAAAACTGAGAAAAGGGGGTCACATTGCCCTATCCATTGAAGTGAACAATCGGAACATCAGATAGGTTTGTTTACGCATATGCAATCCTCTTTGCCGAGTTTCTTTTACTCACTGTACGCTGGTAATCCAATTACATCCTGAACAGGAACAGAAAAGTTTGGCCTGTTTGCACATAATTAAAGACTTCTGAGAATTTGAAAAGAATAACAAATATGCCAATGTCTGACCCCACTGTACCAACCTTAGCGAACGATAAGAATAGAACAGGTTTTTAGTGTTATTTGCAAAAAAGGGGGACACCATTAGTTACTGAAAATTAAGCTATTGCTAACACTGAATAAACAACTACTTATGATACAGCTTTAGAATATAACTTACAAAGCATCTGTGCCGTGTTTAAATATAGAACAGTAGAGATTAGTTACCATAGACACTGGCTTGCAAAATTCATCAATTGCAGTCGAGGATTTGCTGTTACATCTGTTTGAGCAAAATTATTCAAATTATGGAAACATGCACTTTTTATCAGCTGTGGTGGTCACTGGGACTGTGAGTTCTCAGAACAGATTCTAAATAATTTTGCATGTTGCAACAGGTGCCTCACCTCAGAAATCAAAGATCAAACGTAAACTGGATTCTCTTCAATAAACAAGCTATGTATTTTTGACAGATTTAGGTATGAACAGAAAGGCGAACCTTACAAGCCAGTTCAACGGGTTGACGCCAGTACAATCAGCTGGCACAACCAGCTAAAGCAATACAGCTGGTTGATGCCTAGTTAGATTTTTATGGCTCCTATGATCAGCGAGAGATGACAGGGATAATATAGCATGTCATCAAATGTTGGGAATGGATCTCACCTTGTAGTTCCAGGCTGAAGCAGAAGTTAGAATTCTTATTTTGTTAAAACCTGTGCCTTAAGGAGGCCATGGCATCACGTCTCAGTTCCTACCCAAAGATTCAGTGTCCTCACCCAACCCCCAATTTCTACACCCGCTTTCCCAAACCACACCAGTTGTGTCATATTTTATGGCATGTTGGGTCTGATCACTGCCCCTAGTGGCAATCACAGGTAGAACAGAGGACCTGACCCTATGCCCCACCAATGTTGGCAGGATCAGCAATGGAGGTCCTAAGTAGCTGCCTCCCAGCCTTTAGGCCTGAGTGGGCCTTCTGTAATTCCATGGCGCCGCTGTGCCAACTTTTCACCATGCCAACAAACCGATCAAATCACTCAAAATGCTTTTTGAGAGAACAGATTTGTGTGTGTGTTTTTTCCCCTTAATAACTGCAATCTTAAGGGTCCAAAATGACATTTGGAAGTAAATAAAACTTCACTACTACAAAGTTTTCAACAATACAATTTCTTTTTCCCATCAAATTGTGTGTATTTTAATAACCTTTATCAATGATTTCACTTCAAGGTCGATTTTGTGACTTTAGGCCTCAATATTTACTGAAGTAGTTTTGTCTCACCACAATTAAAGAGAGTTTGCCAACACATTTGTGCATTCTGGGCACCTGAGATTTGCAGCTTATTGCACAAGAAGTTGGAGGATGGAAGGGAGTGTTTTGTTATTTTGTGAGGATTTGAAAATCTCTTTGTTTTTTTTCCAAAAGACGTTGGAAGAAGTCGGAGAGATTCTCAGAGTTACATTTAAGGCCAGAGGTTAGGACTTAATTAAATTTATTGGAAAATCGTGATTTCCATCAAGATGGCCAACGCCAATGAACGGTTAAGCCTGTGATTATGTTCTGTCAGCAGAAGGTAGATAAAGACATACTTGACATTTATTTTTAGTCCTTCTCTTTGGTTTTTAAATACAAATTAATTATCTTCACATTTTTGAGCAATAAGACAATTTTTTTTAAATCGTGAAAACAACAAATGTTTTACTTTTATGAGGTACATGCAGTTTGTTTATAGCAAATTATGTTTGACAAGGACTGTGGGTTAGATAAACTTGCACCCCTGCCAAATAGTTTATTTTCTTCTCAAACAGTCCCTTGGGATTCAGGATGACTTACTTTCACTCCTTCAATAGGTCGAAAGATGGCTGATAAGTCCAATGTGCGATCTGTAGACTCTGCCGCATATGTGATAGGTGGTGCTGGGAAGCTTGTTTGGAGGTTTATGCTCTCCGTCTGACACCATTGTGTGTTCCCTGTGTGACTGTCATAACTCCCATGAGGCCCACAGGGAAACAATTATCCATCTCCCCTTGGGGCTCGTGGAGTAAGAGTGTCCCAGGTAGGAGGAGGATGTGTCCTAGCTGGGGCTCGTTAGACTGAACATAAAAGCCAGCCCAAGCAGGGTCCAAACAATCGGTTGCCCCAATGGGGACTGTGATTGTGGATAGTTACTACCATGGACAGATTATTGTAAATAAAATAAAATCTTTGTTTCCTACCACCGGTTTCCTAGTCATCCAATTGGCGATGAGGACAAAGGAGGCTCCAGACAACTACCGTGCAGCAACATGAGGATAAAAAGTTTGAATACGCTGCTGTTTAATAAGCTGGAAGCTTTTGATGTGGACCTGGAAGATTGGAGCCAGTACATGGTAGCCATGGGTGGCACGGTAGCACAATGGCTAGCACTGTTGCTTCACAGCGCCAGGGTCCCAGGTTCAATTCCCGCTTGGGTCACTGTGTGCGGAATCTGCACGTTCTCCCCGTGTCTGCATGGATTTCTTCCGGGTGCTCCAATTTCTTCCCACAAGTCCCGAAAGGCATGCTTGTTAGATGAATTGGACATTCTGAATTCTCCCTCAGTGTACCCGAACAGGCACCGGAATGTGGTGACTAGGGGATTATCACAGTAACTTCATTGCAGTGTAAATGTAATCCTACTTGTGACAATAATAAAGATTATTATTATTATTTCAGGCCAATGGTATCTTGGGGGAAAACCATCAGAAACGTAATCCTCCTGAATGCCTGCAGGGCCCCGAAATTTGGAGTTATAAATAGTCTCACTTACCCAGTTGCACCAGACTCCAAATCGTTCGATGAGTTGGTTGCATTCGTGGCTGAACATTATGATCCAACACCTTCCATAATAATGCAACGTTATAGGTTCAACAAGGCCGTGCAGGTTCCGGGTGAGTTGATCACTGACTTTTTGACCTGCTTTAGGTGACTGGCAGAGCATTGTGAGTTGGGATAGTCTCTCTCGGAAATGTTGAGGGACAGTCTGGTTTGTGGAATACAAAACACGGTCAGTCAAAGGAAGCTGTTAGCCGAGCCCTCATTGCACTTGAAGCAGACCATCCAGCAGTCAGATGGTCAGATCCAATGATGTCTAGGGCAGCCGTCGAGATTGCCACGAGCCAGGGCCTTGCACATTGCCCCTCCAGATGAAGAACATGATGCAGTTGAACAGCGTCACAGCCCCGAAGATGGCGCTGATCGGGGTAACATTGCAAGTAAGCGGGCATCCTTTAGGAATGTAAATCAACACTGGAACTGCCATCTCCATTGTGAACTTTTGCCTGTTTCATTCAGGGATCTGCCACTGGCATTGTGAGGCACCAAGGCGAGGGTGGCAAACTCTACTGGCGAGCCGCTGAGCCTCGTGGGGACCACTGTGACACATGGACAGCAATCAATCAGGCTTCCCTTGGTTGTGGTACGGGGACCGGGGGCCCAATCCGCTGGGGCGTGACTGGTTGCAAGTCCTTCATTTTAACTGGCAACAGATTTTCCGGATGGGCACCGGAAAATCATATGGCATCGTGGGCAAATACCCTGACGTGTTCCAGGAGGGTCTGGAAAGGATAAAAGGGATCAAGGCCCATATATATATGGACCCTGAGGCTCAACCCATATACTTGAAGATGAGGTCTGTTCCCAATGCATTGGTCACCAAAGTTGACACAGACCGACAGTGCCTGAAGATTCTGGAAATCATACGCCCAGTGCAGTTTGCGGAGTGGGCCGCACCCATGGTGCCGGTAATGAAGCCAAACAAGTCTGTCCAACTCTGCAGGGATTACGATAAACAGGGTTTCACTCCTGGACCATTACCCAATGCCCAGATTGTAAGATTTGTACACAAAACTGGCTGGTGAGTGTACCTTTATGAAGCTCAACGTGAGCCACACCTATTTACACACCTATCTTCCCCGTTGTTACCAGACTCTTAAACCACCCTCTTACGGTGTTGCACATTTTACTTGAGTGTATTACGCGTTTATTGGAGTGTATTAACACGCCTCCGTTTAAAGGCCGTGTGCTTAACACTACTACAGCTCTGTGTATGTAATTCTGCTCGGAGTCGCCAGGTGCCGTATTTAGACACCTCACAAGTATATCAAGGTCAGGTTCAAAGTAATAAAACTGTACACCGATTAGTAAGTTCAAACGATTGATATTTATTATAACCAATATAATAAATACGCATGCATACGCTAAAGACTAATACTTATTTCTACTATTAAACGATTAAATACTTATCTAAGTAGGAACCAGCAAGGTCAGGGGACAAGGCCTTTGTTCCTTTCTGGACTGCACCTTCTGTTCACTAATAGTCGGCTAGAGTATAAGCAATGCCTGGGTCACGTAGCGAGCGTTGTTTTGGCACTTACTGAACGATGGCTGGTGCTCAACGGCTGGTGATGGAACTGGAGTCAGGATGCGATGTATCAGTAAAGCGATGAAGACAGCAGAGAGTCGGAGCCAAACAACGGAGCCGGAGCAAAACAGAACGGACCATGTGTGGGGTCTACTTTTATAGGTCCCCCCCAAAGTCCGTGCCTCTTCGGGGCGGTCTCTACCTGCTGTATATCGATTGGGTCTTCTCCCGATCGATATTTTCCAAACCCCCCAATCTGAGGGTCTCTTCTCGATGGGTGGGGTGGTCTCTAGGGTTCTTTGTGATGGATACTTCTGGTGCCGTTTCGTCTGGGCGTCCACTCAAAATATCCATTCAAACCCAAATGTTTCTATTGTGTGGGCCCAGATCTGGATCACCTCATTACTATGCAAATCGTTGTTGCCATTTACACCTTAAGCTGAGATCCTGCACCTGGCCATAAACTGGTTTCTGTACGTGCAGAATGCTAATTAGCCTTCTGCAAACTGCTTGTCCTTACTAAGACTGTTTTCTCCCTGCAGCCTTAGCAGTTCTCCATTTTGGTAGCCCAGTATCCATCTTAGGTGGCTACAACGGATTGACCTGATTAACACTACACCCCTTTATGCTTCACCCGATGCCGGTGTACCTTGTGTTGCCCTATTATGTATTTTCTTTTCTTTTAATGTACTTAATGATCTGTTGAGATGTTCGCTGAAAAATACTTTTCACTGTACCTCGGTACACGTGGCAATAAACAAATCCAATCCAATCCAGTTGGAGCTGGACCCACATCCAGGTAATTTGTGACTATAAATAGCCATAGAGGGTTATTTGAATACACCCGCCTCCAATTCAGGGTCTCATCTTCCCTGGCAATTTCCCAGCGAGTGATGGAGATTATACTTCAGGGTCTGCCGGAGGTAGCCGTTTACTTCGATGATATGCTCATAATGAAGCCACCAATAAGGAGCACATGAACAACCTGCAGGAAGTGCTCAGATGGTTCTCGCAAGTGGACACCCGGCTGAAGTGGAGCAAGTGCGCGTTCAGAGCGAAAGGGATGACTTACTTGGGGTACAGGGTGGAAAGGGATGATAATAATCTTTATTAGTGTCACAGGTAGGCATACATTAACTCTGCAATGAAGTTACTGTGAAGATCCCCTAGCCGCCACACTCCGGCGCCTGTTCGGGTACACTGAGGGAGAATTCAGAATGTCCAATTCAGCTAACAAGCACATCTTTCGGGACTTGTGGGAGGAAACCGGAGTACCCGGAGGAAACCTACGCAGATACGGGGAGAACGTGCAGACTCCGCATAGACAGTGACCCAAACCGGGAATCGAACCTGAGTCCCTGGCACTGTGAAGCAACAGTGCTAACCACTGTGCTACTGCCCCGCCCATATGGCGTACACATGGTGGAGGAAAAGGTTCGAGCCATAAAAGGAGCCACCAACTCCGAGGAACGCCACTGAACTCTGATTATTTTTAGGCCTGGTGAATTATTATGGGAAGTTAATTTCCAGCTTGACCACCCTATTGGCGCCCCTCCACATACTGTTAAAGAAGGACCAGAATTGAGTTTGGGTAACTTACAGGATGAAGCATTTGCCGGGTTAAAAAGCGTCTATCGTCCATGCAGCACCTCACTCATTATGACACAGCTAGGCCGCTAATCCTTTTTTTTTCCAATAAAGGGGCAATTTAGCGTGGCCAATCCACCTAGCCTGCCCATCTTTGGGTTGTTGGGGTGAGACCCACGCAGACACAGGGAGAATGTGCAAACTCCACACAGACAGTGACTCGAGGCCGGGATCAAACACAGTCCTTGACCCCATGAGGGAGCTAACTGTGCCGCCTCAGCCGCTAACCCTAACTTGCGATGCCTCTCCCTATGACTTCGGGGCAATGCTGGCCCATAGATGGGGCGACGACACTGAGCGCCCCATTGCTTTTGTTTCAAGGACAAATAGAGAAGGGAAATTTGAAGGTGATATTTGGAGTCAAGAAATTCCACCAATATATCTACAGGTGGCAATTCACCAGTGTGACTGATCACAAGCCTCTGCTGGGCCTCTTTAGGGAAGATAAGGCGATTCCACCCACTGCATTGTCCCGGATTCTGCATTGGGTGCTTCTGCTCACCGTGTACGAGTATTCGTTCCAACGCTGGCCGGGGATGCAGATTGCCCATGATGCCGCTCTAATTCGTCTACCATTGCCCATGCGTTCCCCATCCCCACCGGTGGATTAAGTGGTAGTAACCCTCAATTTTATGGATACTTGGCCAATGATGGCTGCACAGGTTCGAACATGGAGTAGCGGGATCTTAAACTGACAAAACTCTGCCACATGCATTTAATTGGTGGATTGCAAGGGACCCCTCACCCCCAGTAGCCCTGCAGCCTAATGCCCAGAATCTCCTGGAGCAAAGCGTGGAGGACGGTGTCATAGTGTGGGGAGGTTGCGTGGTCATCCCACCACAGTGTCAGGAATCCCTCCTGAGGGAACTACACAGCGGTCACCTGGGTGCCTCAAAGATGACGATGCTGTCTGGTGGCCTGGCATCAATGGAGACATAGAGCGGGTCATACACAGTTTTCCAGCGTGTCAGGAGCACAGAAATCTCCCACCGGTGGCCATTCTTCATCCCTGGGGATGGCCGGACGTGAGATTGCATGCAAACCTTTCAGGGTCATTTATGGGGGCCACGTTCCTCATTATCATGGACGCCCACTCAAAGTGGCTTGATGTTTACAATGGCCTCAAGAGCCATCTTCAAAATGCTGAGGTGTTCGTTCAGTGGAATCCAGGAAATCTTGGTGATGGACAACAAGTTGCCTTTTTTAAGTGAGGAGTTTGCCACATTTGCAAAATGGCAACTGGCACATCAGAACCTCCTCGTATCATCCTTCATCTAACAGTCTGGCAGAAAGGGCAGCCCAGACATTCTAAAGAGGCATAAAGAAGCAGACCACAGAGTCCATAGGCACACGACTGGCGCTGTTCTTTTTTTAACTACGTAACAACACCACACGTGATGACAGGGGCAGCACCAGCAGAACTGCTGATGGGCCACAGACTAAGGACACGGTTGAGGATGACTTTCCCGAACCTGGCCGGGAAAGTGGAGGTGCAGCAGGCAGCGGCACCATGACCATAGGATGCCAGGGCGGCAGTTTCAATCTGGCTCCCAGGAATTGTATTCAAGAGGACGGGGGTGGGGTGGTGCAAGGGGTCCCTTATAAAGTTGAAATTCAAGAAGGAGTCCAACAGAAATATGTGAACTCCCTCAAGAAGAGGGAGTGGGATAGCTAGATCTTGGTTTCGGACAATGCTCGGCATTACATTGAGGGCCAAAGATGCCTGTTCTGTCCTGTACTGTTCTATGTTCTATGTCAACATCAACGACTCCTCCGTGCCGGGAACCATCCCTCAGCCAGAGGACCCAACTGGCTATGACCCATCGCCTGGACGAGCAGGAAGGTGATGATCCTGCTCGGATATGGACACAGAAGCATCTGTGCAAACAGACAAAGTCATGCCCAGGACCGAGGTTGAGGAGATAGCCTCCCGGAGCCAGCTGTCGGTGATGGCTCTGATATTCACATGCGGTGACAGTGATTGTGTACTGATTGCCATTGGAAACTACCATGTGGCTGTTGGGTTTGCGGGGACTTGCTGTTGACCACACCAACTGGTCATGGCCACATGTGGTCGGGATTCAGACCGCTTGGCCTGGTGCTTGGAGGCTAAGACTGTGAGCATGTCCATTGTAAAGTGCCTTGTTGCACAGACTGCGTTGCAACAGTGCACATTGTGCATTAGATTCACGTTTGTGCTGCAACAGAACCTTGGCACTAGTGATCCTCGTGTGCCTGGATGAAAGGTGCTATGCTGATGAGGGCAGACCCTGTCGCGGAACATCTGTAGACTAAGCAGCGCAGTATGGTAATCAGTGTGGTCCGTGCACATTTATCCAAGAGGTGTTTGGCTGAGTTTACCGCGCTTTCTGCTAGCCCATTTGACTGTGGGTGGAGGGAGCTGCTCGTGATTTTCTCAAAGTCCCAGGGGTGTGCAAAATTCTGACACTCCGCAGTGACGAGTTGTCGAACAGCATTGTCTGTCATGATTCACTGTGGGATGCCATGTGTGGCAAAGTGTTTCTTGAGCTTGATGATCACCGAACCGCTGATTGTGTTCGGAAGGTAGTCGAATTTGAATTACCTGGAATATCAGTCAATGAGGACCAAGTACTGTTTATCATTCCACAAGCTGCTGTGAACACCCACGGGAGGCTATTATGTCACTATTATGTCATGTAGTCATGTACATGCTACGTCCTCTCGTAGAGCCTGCGTAAGCTGCTGGACGTGTTGAGAGGATAACAGCCCCATTTCCATTTTGTCCAAACCTGCTTCACGATCACGCTGCTCCATAGGGGGTAGGAAGGCTCTGGAGGGGGCATCAGCCAGGAAGAGTTCCTTTCTGCGTTTGTATACGACAGTGATATTATAACACTGTAGCTTGAACATCATGCATTGCAGCCATACAGACACAGTGTGGAGAGGCTTCTTCAGGATGGTTATGAGTGGGTGATTGTCTGTTTCAATGTCTGCGGGATGACAATATATGGAAGCGTACCATTACTGACATGCAAAATCCAAGAAAAGGAGTTCCTTCTCAATTTGGGCCAAACGATATTAGTGAGTGCCCTTGAGGCAAAGGCTTTTGATCGGCCATTTTGTATGCATGCTGTACCAAGTCCATACTTGGAGGTATCTGCTAAGATTAGGACAGGTGCCTGAACATCAATGTATTGTAGTTCCGGTGGGATTGCGAATTCTTCTTTGAACCTGTTGACAGAAGATGTGTGGTGTTCTTTTTTTTTTCTTTTTCTTTTTTTTAATAAATTTAGAGTAGCCAATTTATATTTTTTCCAATTAAGAGGCAATTCAGCATGGCCAATCCACCAACCCTACACATCTGTTTGGGTTGTGGGGACGAAACCCACGCAAACACAGGGAGAATGTGTAAACTCCACACGGACAGTGACCCAGAGCCGGGATCGAACCTGGTGTGGTAAACACCACTGGTAACACATGACATGTATCATGGTACTGCCACTGAGGTATTACAGGTACCACAGTAAATCCCAGCCTGCTGGCTCCTCCCAGCAGGCGGTGTATAAAAGTGTGTGCTCTCCTGCGCTGCTCCCATTCTGGTTCCAGCTGCAGGACGCACAACATCTTGTGCAATAAAGCCTCTATTGTTTCACCATTCCCGTCTCGTGGTAATTGACGGTACATCAATTTATTGCAAGAGTGATGAGCTGCGTCAGTTCTTGCTCAGCAAGGGCATTGCCTCGAGCAGGACGACCAGCTACAACCCCCGGGGAACCGGCAGGTGGAGAGGGAGGATGGGACGGTCTGGAAGGCCATCTTGCTGGCCCTTCGGTTTAGAAATCTCCCTGTCTCCTGCTGGCAGGAGGTTCTCCCCGACGCTCTCCACTCCATCCGGTCGCTCCTGTGCACCGCTACTAATGAGATCCCTCACGAACGTGTGTTTGCCTTCCCCAGGAAGTCCATCTCTGGGGCCTCGCTCTCAAAATGACTGACAGTTCCTGGACCCGTCCTCCTCCGGAAGCATGTGCGGAGCCATAAATCGGACCCCTTGGTTGAGAAAGTCCACCTTCTCTATACAAACCCACAGTACGCCTACGTGGCACACCCCGACAGGCGACAGGACACAGTCTCTCTCCGGGACCTGGCACCCGCTGGGTCCCCACCCACAACCCCCAACCTGATACCGCTCCTGTCCACCCACCCCCCCCCCTGGTTGCCTCGTTCACCCCGGCGCCACCCACCCTCCCACCAGCGAACCTCACCGCAGCCCCCACCCCAGCAGGACCCGTCCCCTCACTGGATCCACTAAGAGGTGATGAAGGAGAGGACAACATGCTCCCAGAGTCACAGGTGACCACATCAGTGCCCACACCATCACCACGACTGAGGCGTTCGAAGCGAAGGGTCAAATCCCCTGACAGACTCAATCCAAAATCTTTTACTTCACTCTTGCCGGACATTTTTTTAAACAGGGGTGAATGTGGTAAACACCACTGGTAACACATTACATTTATTACGGTACTGCCACTGTACTACAGGTACGATAGTAAATCCCAGCCTGCTGGCTCCTCCCAGCAGGTGACATATAAAAGTGTGTGCTCTCCTGCACTGCTCCCATTCTGGTTCCAGCTGCAAGAGGCTCAACATCTTGTGCAATAAAGCCTCGATTGTTTCACCATTCTCGTCTCGTGGTAATTGACGGTACATCACCTGGGGCCTCAGAGCCTTGAGGCAGCAATGCTAACCACTGTGCCACCGTGCTGCATGTGTGGTGTTCTTGACAACACCACTGACATCCTGGAAGAGGAGTTGGTGAAATCTCCAGTGACCTCACTGTAACACAGAATGAATTTGGAGAGATAGTTTGTCATGTTGAGAAAACACTGTAGAATGTGCTTGTCCACAGGAACTGCCATTTATTATGTGGCTGCAGTCTTGTCTGGATCAGGTTTCACACCATCAATCGTGAGTAAGAGGCTTCCATATGGAGCCTGATTTACCCTGAATTTGTATTTGGCCGTGTTGCGCTTCAATTGACTTTGTCCAGGACACAGCATCATGTTCCTGAAGAGCATGATCCCAAAACAGGATATCACCGACTGTGATCTTGCTCGGCTGATCGGCAAATAGTTGCTTCAGGCACCACTGAAAGATCTCACTATTGATGGAGATAACATATGGCATATGCAGATAAAGGTACCTGCCTACCAGAGGCATGAATGTAATCAGTTTTGAAGATGTGAAATCTATCAAGACCAGGCAGAATCCACATTATGCATCAAGCACACTGAATACCTTCACTTGTGGCATGTCTGATATCACCTGCTGCACTGGCTTCATGGAGCGGTATGGTCTGAGTAATGCTTTGTTCAGATGTACTGGGTCGATACGTATTCCTTTCTTTAAAATTTAGGGTACCCAATTAATTTTTTTCCAATTAAGGGCAATTTAGCATGGCCAATCAACCTACCCTGCACATCTTTTGATTGTGGGGGCGAAACCCACGCAAACACGGGAAGAATATGCAAAATCCACACGGGCATGTGACCCAGAGCCCGGATCGAACCTGGGACCTTGGCTCCGTGAGGCCGCAGTGCTACCCACTGCGCCACCGCGCTGCCAGCGATACATATCCTGACCGCGACATCTTTACTGGGGCCTCTTCTACTGGGGTGATTACGCTCAATGTTATCATGTGATGCAACTTATTGATGATTTTTTAATCTCATGATTACTGGTACTCTTTTTGGAGCACAAACCGTTGGACAAACTGAGTCATGCAATCGTGTGTGATATACAACAGGTAGTTTGCTGATGACCTGCCAGTCAAAAATGTAACTGTACATTGCCATCTCTGGGGCTTTATTAGCAGCCGTGCTGCTGTTCAGTGAGAGGGGCTATTGCTGCTTGGACCTGCAGCATTTGGCAAAGTGGTTCGGCTTGCTGCATCGATTCTAATTTTTGCCAAATGCAAAGCGTAGTGTTATGTTTGGGGGGTGCAGGCCGCTACAGTTGGTGTCATGCACCTCCTGCACTGCAGAAGCTTCATTATCCCTCCCAAACTGCACTGTTTACGGCCTAAAAGTTTCTGTGTGATGTTTCACTGTTCGTTGAGCATGCACATTTCCACTACAAACTGTTAAATCTGTTTGTCGCAGTAGTTGTTTTCAGACTGCATCACTGTTTACTCCACAAACTAACCGATCAGTAATAAACCCATCGGTAAAATTTACAAATGCACATTTTGTCATTAGAATTGTCAAATTAGCAATGTAAGATTTCATAGAATTTATAGTGCAGAAGGAGGCCATTCAGCCCATTGAGTCTGCACTGGCGCCTGGATAGAGCACCCTACCCAAGCCCCCACCTCCACCCTATCCCCATAACCTAGTAACCCCACCCAACACTAAGGACAATTTTGTACACTAAGGGCAATTTATCATGGCCAATCCACCTAACCTGCACATCTATGGACTGTGGGATGAAACCGGAGCACCCGGACGAAAAACACGCACACACGGGGAGAACGTACAGACTCTGCACAGACAGTGACCCAAACCGGGAATCGAACCTGGGACCCTGGGGTTGTGAAGAAATTGTGCTAACCACTATGCCATTGTGCTGATTGAATAAACTCGCGCCTTTTCTTGGTGGTATGAAAAATATGGCAATTGAAAATGAGGTTCTTAACCGGAAGGTGTATGGCTTTGAATGTTTTCAAAATTATCTCAGGGTCTACTTTCTCGTTATTAGATTGGCAGGTAACTGATTGAGAATTTTGCTACCACTTCGGGACCCCTAAATTCAGCAAAGTGTACTCCTGAACCTTTTATGTGTGTTATAAAGCGCTGCATTGCAGAAAATGAGCCACCCCTGTGTAAACGTCTCCTGGTCGTCTGCCACATTTTCATCGAAGGCTAGTGGGTCAATCGTTTGAAGTCCCTATGCCATGCTGCTACCCTGGTACCATGTAGTTTTCCGTGATTCGCTGTAACACTGACTGCAACAAAGTACTGTTGTAATAATAAGTTTATTTAATCAACCTTGCAGCTGTAAGAAAACATTTGTGCTCTGCCTGAGGTCCCGGGAAAATCTGGCGCCTACCCGCCATGTGACACCAGACGTGACTGCGTCATCATGAAGTCACGTGACAACCCTGTCTACTTGGGTATAAAAGATGACAGGGCACTGTTAGAGAGAAAACCAAGAAAGTCCTGGCCAATATTTGTCACTAAAAACAACTGGTTACAAATTCCTCCCACCTCCCGCATCACCATGGCTTGTCTTTGGGGCGTAGGCAGCTCATCATTGGCCACTGGCTGGATCTTCCAGTTCTGTCAAATTCTGTGGGGATTTGTATGGCCCATGCTGGGCTGGAGAATCTGTAGTCGGGAGGTGGGCGGGTGGGGGTGTCGTTCGCCTATGGCCTGATGGGAAGATCCCTCCGGCTGGAAGGGCCGGAACATCTCGCTCGTTACCTGGCTATTGTCACATTGTGGCTTGTTGAAGCTTTCCGTGTGCAAATTGGCTGCCACAGTGACGACACTTCAAAAGTTCTTCTTGTAAATTGCTTTGGGACACTCTGAGGTTATGACAGATGCATTACAAATGCAGATATTTCTTTGAAGATGGTAAGTCAGTGTTCCTGGCAATCCTGCTTGGCACAGTGCGCCTGTTATTATAAGAAAAAGAGCAAGAATACAAAGCTCATGTAAACAGAGTCACCCTGACTCCAAAGCCACTAGAGGAAGTGAGTGTTGTCAAACAAAAAGTATGGAGGCATGACTGATCAAACAACTTTCCGGAACAGGGAAATACAAGGGTAAGTCACGTTAAATCCACAACAAAATGTCCATGTGAATAAAACTAAAACATAACCTCTCCCGCATTTATCTTTAGAGATAAGAAGTGATGTGAGCACAACCCATCGATACCATCGATACCATGAAGTGCCTTATTTGGGCATATTTTGTGCGTCTGCCGGCTGAAAACCCTCTCTAGTTGTAAATATTACCAGCACCTGAAGCTTCATTATAAATCTTCAAGCTGACAGGTTCCTCACTGGTTTATCGTCAGAGATTAATAATTCAACTCAGTTAACAGCAGGCTGCAGGTAAACAGCAATTTGAAGGTAAACTTCCAAATAGCAGCTGGTTCTTTCTTGTGGAAAGACAGGATTTACACATATATTTTCCATTTCACAGCATTCTGAAGCCCCTCACAATCAATGAGCTGCTTTTGAATTGTAGTCAGTGTTGTCGTGTAGGGAAGCAGCAGTCACAATTACAGACATAAAGCTCCCACGAACAGCATGAGATAAATGATCAGATAACCCATTTTAGGGATGCTGACTAAAGGATGAAGATTGGGCAGTGTACAGGACAGAAATCCTTTGCTCTTCTTCTTTGAATAATGCCATGGGATCTTTCACATCCCTCTGTGCGGGAGGCAGGGGGTGGGATAATGCGGCTGCCCCCTCTCCGCCTTGGCGTGTTTAGTGACAGGGGTGTCATGTAATGAGGCAGAAGGGAATTCTCTCCTTCCTGACACCACCCCGATTAAACTCACAGCAGGAAGGCCTTGCCACCACGCCATGAATTGAGGCCTTAAATGGGCAATTGATGCCCACTTAATTGAGGGCCTCATTCTGCCACTGCTGGAATTAATCCAGTGACAGGCAGTGAGCATGACAAGCAGTGAATATGACCAGCAAACCCGTGTGAGGTTGCTTGCAGGCTCCTTGGGGGAGGGATGGAATCCCTGATTCAAAGGCACTTTGGTGCCTGATAAAGGGACCCGGTGCCAAAGTGTCACAGTTCTCAAATGTCACAAGACTGAAATTTCCTGAAAGCTCCAGAACAGATGCATAAACCTACAAAGAAAGCAGTAAAAACACCCGAAAGACTCCAAACTAAACCCTTGCTGGGGTGGCTCGAGACAATACATTGGAGACTTCCAGTAACAGCAAACGGAGTTTATTAACAATAGGCAAAGATAACTATATACAGACACAGATCAATAGGTGCACGCTGCCTGGGCCCCTGCTCCCAGGTGTCTGCGCTTTCTCTCCATTGGTTGGGCTTCACGCGCTGCTGCACAATTGGCCCCGAGCCAGTCACGTGGACCGCAAGAGCCCGCCCCTTATAGGGGCCACGCTACCGTATTCATCAAACCCCCAATAACTCCGACCAACTCAGAATGCGTTTCCTCCTGCCCATTTTATCCTATTCTTGGATAACAAAACGGCAAAAGTCGATTGGCCGCCTGCCTGTTTTGGCCGTGTACCGAACTAAGAATTGCATAGGCAACATAAAATTCTGGTTAATGGCGCTAAATTAGCCCCCTAATTGTCGGTGAGCGAACATCTGACCCAAATATTGCACAAGTGCGCAATTATGTCAGGTTGCATGCCTGGTGTCATCTCCCCCGATTTCACACACTTCTAGGTCAGACGGTGCCTGCACAGGCAGTGTAGAATTCTGCTCCAGTGTCCTTGATCCCGAGGGTAAAGCCCACTGCATCTTGTGCCACTCAGACACCTGACAGGCCAGCAGAAGGCCTCACATAGGTGGCCTGGACCTCCCACAGGCCTTCCAGCTGATGGCCAAGACCCCTGTCGTCTCCACAAGATTTTTCCCAGGCTCTCAGTTCAACACCTCGTCTGAGGGCCAGCAGATGGATCTTCTGACATCAGTGGACAGGAAAGTCAGGCGAGGGGCAGAATGTTGCTCTCTGGGTTGGGAACCCAATGTCAGGCCCACTTCCAGGTCCCGATCCAACACTAGGAAGGGCAGAAGTAGACACAGCCTCTGATTTACCCCAATGTCAGCTTCCAATTGGCTGGAGCAGGTTTGGCAGCCAGCTGCTGATAATGTGGACAAGACAGGACTTGTATAATTGCCAGACCCCTCTCCAACTAGAGAGATTATGACCATATGTCCTTAATGTGCAATGGCATTCCCATCGCTGAATCCTTCACCATCAATATCCAGGGATGGGGGGGAGGGGTTAGCATTGACCATAAGTTGAACCATATAAACAGTATGGCTATAAATCAGGTCAGAAGCTGGGAATTCTGCAGTGAATAACCCACCTCCTGACTCCCTGAAGCCAGTCCACCACCTACTAGGCACAAGTCAGGAGTGTGAAGAAATACTCTCCACTTGCTTGGATGAATGCAGCTCCAACAACTTTCAAGAGGTTCGACACCATCCAGGACAAAGCACTCCATTTGTTTAGCACCCCATCCACCACCTTCAAAACTCACTCCCTCCTCCACCACCAACAGTAGCAGCAGTGCGTGCCATTTACAAGATGCACTGCAGGAACTCACCTAAGCTGTTTCGACAGCACCTTCCAAACCTGTGAACTCTACCACCTAGAAGGACATAGGCAGCAGATGCATGTGAATATCACCACCTGCATGTTCACCCCATGATCCTGATTTGGAAATATTTCACCGTTCCTTCACTGTGTTAAAATCCTGGAACTCCCTCTCTAACAGCACTGTGGGTGTAACTACACTGTATGGGCTGCAGCGATTCAAGAAGCACCACCACCTTCTCAAGGGCAATCCTGAACCAAGGTTTTCGAACCAAAAAATATTTGGTGGAAACGTTCACAAGTTAACATACATTGAGATTGAAATTGCGGACAGAGAAAGTTAATCTTAACGCTGGTGTATCACGAAAAATACATTTAACAAATAGGCATACCATGAAATTAAATAAAAAGCAAGATTTATTCTTCAGTGTTGATGCGACTAATCAAGGCAAGACTCTTTGTCACGATGAATGATAATATTGAACCACACCACTGTATCTCACTCCCTTGAGAAGTGACAATGACTTACACCCCATCCCCAATATAGAATGGGAACCTGACAACTTCCTCCCCGTACTGGTCAAATTGTCTTTTAGATCCTGAGTTCATTTTGGTGCTAAGTCCCAACGGCAGTTATCAACAACAGGATGGGGATTGACCTAATTTAGTTCATCTGTTCCAGCATCGCAGCACAACAAAAAAGTCCTGAAGCTGTATAACTTTCCAGATAAACATCAGCTCCATGTGAATGAAGCGTCTGATGGTGAAATGTCATGCATTGATCTATAGCCAGCTGGAAAGGCAAACAAGAAGCTGGGAATTGATGGGAGCAGTCAGAGGAGCTGTTCTGGCAGAATTAAGAATCGTAAAAGAGGCGCCTGACTTATCCGACTGATGCCACAAGAAGAACTACATTGTAAAAGAACTGCATGATCAAGTGGTTTAGACAAGCCTAAGATAGTCTCCTGATTCCTGAACTTGTGTTCCAGTCCTGTCACACACTAACTAAATCAATTATTATCTTTCAATACGTGCAGATGAGAAAAATACCTTGGGCCAAATTCTCCGTTTAACAGCTTAAGGGCGCGATTTAACAGAAACGTTTCTGAGTGTGGTAGTGAACGAGAATTGCCGGGTGCTTCCCGATGGCCAATCCGGTGAGACTGGTATCTAACACCAATTAGGGCTGGGAATGATACCCCACGGGCTGCACAGAGAACATGACTGTCCCGCCAATTGATTCGCCTGGACTGCACCCAGCAGCTTCCCATTAACAAGGGGGAGCAGCTCTTAAACCGATCCTGCAGAACAAATCCCAGACAGCACTCAGACATGCGCAGTCCGGCTCCACAATTCGGAGATGCCGACCTGACCAGACTGTTGGACGGGTCTAGTCCAGACAGGATACCCTGTTCCCACGAAGGGGTCGGAGGGTCAGCCTCAGGGCCTTCCACCTGGAAGGCAGTGGCAGCAGCTGTCAAAGCGGGAGTGCAGCCAGGAGGACCACCACCCAGTACCGCAGGAAGGTCAACAACCTTCACCAGTCCGTGGGGTGAGTTGGCATCAGACCCCTGGCACCAGTCCCACCTGCCAGCTTCAGCCACTCCCGATGATCTTGCTGTTGACACTGCACCCCCTCCAGCACACTACCGCGACTGTGCCCCAGCCCACCCTGGCACCCACCAGCAAACCCCACCCATTCCCAGCAGCAGTGCCCTAGCCTGTCCCATGCCATGCCCCCACCCCCACAATGCATGAAGAGTGCGGCGCACAATGCCTTCCCTGTGTCTCTGCAGAAAAGGTTGGCCCATAACAGACTTGAAATGGCCCAGGCAGGTGGCGGTTTGCTGGACATCAGAGTCCTCACTCCCTACGAGGGATGGGCCCTGGAGGTTGCGGATGGTTGAGGACATTGGTCACTGACGTCAAGATTGGCCTGTGTCACAGAGGTGAGTATCAATCAGCCCCCACCCAGATGACCTGTCACAGGTGTTTTGTTCATGCCAGGTTGATGATCGTTCCCTCCCATTGACCACATGCCCATTTTCCCGCAGGATTTCCATCCGAAGCTGCTGGCCCATCCAGGCTGTATGTACACACCACCACCACCACCCTGTCCCCGTCCCCTGTCCCCCCCATTCCCCGTCCCCCCACCACTCCCTTGCCATCCAGGAGAACAAATTCTCCATTTGGAAGCACAAGGGTGTGATCTAACAGAAAAGTTTCTAAGTGTGGTTTTGAACGATAATTGCCGGATGCTTCCTGATGGCCGATCTGGAGAGCTCTGAGGGTGCCAATATCGAGGTGTCACAGCTGTCATCCCCACCTTCCACCAACGCAGAGACACACACTTTGGTGGGTGAAAGTAGTGGACAGGGTTCTGGGGCACATTCTGGGGAGCACCACACAGTTGCAGATGCACATCAGGTGGAGGCAATAATATCCAGGCGATTTGCAGTCGGAGGTCTTGTGGATCCCAGGACACAGTCATTGCCAAGCTTCTGGACCAGGTCATGCTGGAGCTGGCGCAGATGCTAGAGTGCAGCCATTAGATTCAGAAGGGGTGTCAGCGACACTCCAGGGAGTCCAAAGCAAATTGGAGGTGTCGAGGAGGCTACGGGCACAGGAGATGGCGCCAGCAATGCAAGGCACCGAGGCCAACACCGCTGGGGTGGCTACCGCAGTGGCGAGCCAGGAGCAGATGCCAGCAGCTTGGTGGTATCCAATCGTTGCTCAGTCAGTGACGGCCATGGCTGAGGCTTCAATAACATGTCCGGGTCACTGGGGACGTGTCCATGACCTTGTTGAAGCGCGGCGGGTCATGTTCTATCTCAGGTGGGCATTGCCGAGGTACTCCGTTGCATGGCCCAGTCACTGAGGACCATGCCCCAGTCTCAGGTGGACATTGGTGAGTCACTGCAGAGTGTGGCCTGGTCACAGAGGGGCATCGCTGAGGGTGCCGACAGCATGGTGCTGACAATGGGGAGCCGCCAGGGCTGGCAGAGCCAGATGACGCAGGGGTCTCTGACGCTCAGTTCTGCCTCCCCTCCATCTCAAGCTGGCCACCAGGACCTTACGGGCAACAACCAGGAGGAGGGAGCTCTGGAGCCAACCGGAGCCTCCCAACAGGGAGACCACAGTGGTCACCAGCTCTCCGAAGTCCCCTTCTCCCTCCTGACAACGTCTCAGGAATAGTGGGCAGAATAGTGTGGCACGGCAAGGCATGTGCCATGGCAAGTCAGCCGGGGGGCTCTCCAGCCCCAGGCCTGGCAGAGTACGCCTGCCAGGGGCATCAAAGGCCACAGGGCGCAGTAAGCAGCAGGCTGCTTCCACCTCTCATGTTCATCTTGGGGACACACCTAGACATGTTGGCAGAGCACAGAGGGGTAAGCAGACAGAGGATCACTGAGAGGATACTGAGGGGGAGGGCAGGGTGGCACTATCGGTAGGGAGACAATAGTTAGGTTCATTTATGTTCACCATTAAAACACATTACACCCGGGACATGTGAAGCCTCTTTCATATTATTCCGTGGTGCAGGCTGGCCTGCACCCCCCTCCTCCAGTTTCCCTCCATCCTCCTCCAGCCCCCCAGATCTTAGATCTGACACCGCAACCCCCCCCCCCTCATGTATAACACTTGGAGGTGATAGGCGTGAGTGCGCTGTCAGCAGACAGACAGGAGGCAGACAATGGCATAGACTGAGGAGCACCAGAGCTCAGCTCACAGCAGGTTAGCATCACCCTCCTGCCTTGGATATTGACCCACTGACAGTGCCAACACTGGCCCATCAGCCTGGAATGATGTTACTCTGGGAGGGTGGACTATGATGATTGGGGGAGGGGGGGGGGGGTGGGTAGAAAGGGAGAAGTGGATCGGGCAGGGGGGATGTGTGGGAGGGGATGGTGGGTGGAAAGGGAGTGAGATGACGGGCGAAGCCATGTCCAATGAGAAGCAGGTGAGGACGAGGGCCTCCCTGGTCTTCTGGGAATGCCGGAACCTCACCGCCACCTATCCTCCATCCTCAGGCTGATCCCGCAGATCTGCCGGACCCTCACTGTCACCTATCCTCCATCCTCTGGCTGATCCCGCAGGTCTGCCAGACCCTCACCGTCTCCTATCCTCCATCCTCTGGCTGATCCCGCAGGTCTGCCGGACCCTCACCGTCACCTATCCTCCATCCTCTGGCTGATCCCGCAGGTCTGCCGGACCCTCACCGTCACCTATCCTCCATCCTCTGGCTGATCCCGCAGGTCTGCCAGACCCTCACCGTCACCTATCCTCCATCCTCAGGCTGATCCCGCAGGTCTGCCAGACCCTCACCGTCTCCTATCCTCCATCCTCTGGCTGATCCCGCAGGTCTGCCAGACCCTCACCGTCACCTATCCTCCATCCTCAGGCTGATCCCGCAGGTCTGCCGGACCCTCACCGTCACCTATCCTCCATCCTCTGGCTGATCCCGCAGGTCGTCCTCCAGCCCCTCCTTCTCATCCTCCTCCTCTGAAGAGGCTGCATGTTTCTCCTACTCCACCTCCAGCACATCGCCCAGCTGCTGTGCCATGTTGTGGAGGGTACAGCAGATCACCACAAAGCGGGTGACTCTCTGGGGCATGTACCACGGTGCACCACCAGAGAGGTCAAGGCATTGGAACCGCATTTTGAGCTGTCCGATGCACCGCTCAATGACAGCCCAGTTGGCCCCATGGGCCTCGTTATAACGGACCTATGCATTGGTCTCTGGCTCCGCATTAGCGTAATTAGCCAGGACCTAATCCCCTTACCCCTTATCCCCCAAGAGCCAACTGGCCATCCTGCGACGTGCCTCGAAGACACCGGGGATCTCTGACAGCCCTAGGATGTAGCTTTCATGCACTCTCCCTGGGAAGCATGCACACACGTGCATGATCTAGAGGTGGTGGCTGCACACAAGTTGAATGTTCAGGGAGTGGAACCCCTTCCTGTGACCGGCACTCCCGGACCGCTCGGTGCACGCAATGTGACATAGGGCAGCACGGTAGCATTGTGGATAGCACAATCGCTTCACAGCTCCAGGGTCCCAGGTTCAATTCTGGCTTGGGTCACTGTCTGTGCGGAGTCTGCACATCCTCCCCGTGTGTGCGTGGGTTTCCTGCGGGTGCTCCGGTTTCCTCCCACAGTCCAAAGATGTGCAGGTTGGGTGGATTGGCCATGATAAATTGCCCTTAGTGTTCAAAATTGCCCTTAGTGTTGGGTGGGGTTACTGGGTTATGGGGATAGGGTCGGGTGCTCTTTCCAAGAGCCGGTGCAGACTCGATGGGCTGAATGGCCTCCTTCTGCACTGTAAATTCTAGAAAATTCTATACCATCTATTATACCCTGGACCTGAGGCTTTCTGGCAATAGCGGAGAATCCTGCTGCCTGGGCATCTTTATGGGCCTAGCCCAGGCCAAAAGGAAAACAGAGCATCGGTGACTTCATAGATGCACTTGTGGGCTGTAGGTTGTGAAATGCTACACAAGCCCCCACTCAAGTCCTGAAATGAACCGAAAGCATAAAAGTTCATGGCTGCGGTGACCTTCAAGGCTACTGGGAGCGGGTATCCTCCTCCTCGACGTGGTGCCAAGTCTTCAAGGACATGGAACAGGTGCCGCACCATTCCTTTGTTGAGGTGGAGCCTCCAGCAGCACATGCTCTCTGACATCTCCTCAAACGACCTGCAACGCCCATACGCCTCTGCCCTGAGAAGAGCAGAGTCACAGTGGGAGTTCCAAAGGCTACGGTGCAGGTGTCCTCTGGTTGGGGTCAACTCTGCTGATCCCCTGCTTCCTCTGCATGAGGCAGTGCTTTTTGTAATTCTTTCATGAGATATAGGCATCGCTGGCTGGGCCAGAATTTATTGTCCATTCTAAGAGCACTTAAGATTCAACCACATTGCTGTGGATCTGGAGTCACATGTAGACCAGACCAGATAAGGAGGGCAGGTTTCCTTCCATAAAGGATATTCTGAGCAGTGCCAACACCTGGTGGGCCGCTGATTAAGCTTGGCCCTTGATAATACAGCTGGATTTGGGTTCACTAATGTCCTTTAGAGAAGGAAATCTGCCATCCTTACCGGGTCTGGCCGACATGTGACTCCAGACCCACAGCAATGTGGTTGATTCTTATCTGCACCCTCAAGGGCAATTAGGGATGGGCAATAAATGCTGGCACAGCCTGCGACACCCACGTCCCATGAACAGATTTTTAAAAAGACTGAAATAAGACCATGAAGCCGAAATTGGAAGGTTCAGAGTCAGATCCGGAGGAACCCGGGGCAGGGATGATGTGGGGGTGGGGGCAGCGACGGAGGAGGGGAAGGGAAATCGGAGGTGGGATCGAGATGGTGTCTAATTGGAGGAGTTGGTGAAGCAAGTAAACTGGATCCAGGAGGTAAGTGGAAAAGCATCGACTTCCTGAATTCAGCAGTCTGTGCCACCCTCCAGCCACCAGACTTCCTGGGGTCCAAAGAGCTTGGCCTTCGCAGAAGGAGGCCATTCAGCCCATCGCGTCTGCACTAACCCCCCGACAGAGCGCCCTACCTGTACCCACACCCCTGCCCTGTCCCGGTAACCCCATCACCCCGTCTAATCTTGGACACTAAGGACAATTTATCATGGCCAATCCACCTAACCTGCACATCTTTGGACCGTGGGAGGAAACCGGAGCATCCGGAGGAAACCCGCGCAGACATGGGGAGAATGAGCAATCTCAACGCAGACAGCATCTCGGATTAATAAAATTGACAATAACATTTAAATATGATGCAAGCAGCCTCCTGAATACATTGAAATTGCTGAGCTGCCTCATGGTATCCCTCCTCCTGTCCTGCCTCTATTAAAACTGGAAGAGGTCAAGTTGAGATTCACTTTTATTTAACTTTTTAATTCCCGCCTGATCCCAACCCACAGGTTTTAGGGTTTAGAATTCCCCTCAGTGAGTCAGGGCACCCTGCTTTACAGAAACAAAGTGTGAAGTGATTGTGACAGGAAGTAGCCACTATACATGAAAATTTCATTTCTTATTGATGCACATTTGGAGGGTAAAAGAGGAAAAGCTCGGCATCCACATTATTCCAAATCTTAGATAGTTTTTGATGTCTTGTACAGTAGAGGGCAATTAACTTGAGCAACTCATGTGGGAACTTTTTCCAAGGCAAAGTCTCTCACAAAGGAGTATCTATTAAATCAATATTGTCTCTCCTTGTGTAAGATCTGTGGTTTAATCTAATAATCGGGTCTCATGATCTTATGTGGAGTACGCAGCCAATATGTTATTTAAACCTCATATCTGTTTTATTATCATTTTAGATCCTTTACTGTCAAATAATTGTGTGAACAGAAAAAGCAGAGTTTTATTTCACCTTATCATGGAGGAGGCGGGATTCTCCGACTCCCCGCCGGGTCGGAGAATCGCCGGAGGGCGACATGAATCCCGGCCCTGCCGGCTGCCGAATTCTCCGGCGCCGGGGTTTTGGTGGGGGCAGGAATCGCGCCCCGGTCTGCCAAAATATGATTGATGCTGTCAGGGTTTCCTGTTTCAATTGTCCATGCCCTCCCCACCAATCACATAATGGGAATCCAGACATTAAATGTCGGGATCACCATTTGAATGTATTTGAATATAATTACCAGACCATAAGACCATAAGACTTAGGAGCAGAATTAGGCCACTCAGCCCATCGAGTCTGCTCCGCCATTCAATCATGGCTGATATTTTTATCATCCCTATCCTCCTGCCTTCTCCCCATAACCCCTGATCCCTTTATTAATCAACAACCTATCTATCTCTGTCTTAAAGATACTCAGTGATTTGTCCTCCACAGCCTTCTGCGGCAAAGTGTTCCACAGATTCACCACCCTCTGGCTGAAGAAATTCCTGTTTTTAGGGATCATCCCTTTAGTCTGAGATGGTGTCCTCTGGTTCTATTTTTTCCGACAAGTGGAAACATCCTCTTCACGTCCACTCTGTCCAGGCCTCGCAGTATCCTTTAACTTTCAATAAGATCTTCCCTCACCCTTCTGAACTCCAACGGGTACAGACCCAGGATCCTCAATCGTTCCTCATATGACAAGCTCTTCATTCCAGGGATCAGTTCATTCCAGCTCTTCATTCCAGGCAGAGTTATGCCTGGTCGCAACCTTTTGTAACTGAAGTTGCTCATGGGACGTACTCAATCAGAGCCCACACTGCCCATGTGACATCATAGCTAGATGCTGAACAATACGGGCAGGGAAGCCATCTTTGGGGCTGGTGGCTTAATTGCCATTTTCCAGCCCGCTGTGCCTCTCTGACTTCTTTGAGAAAATTCCATTCATTGTTTTATGAATGGGAAATAGCGTATGACAGGCTTATTAGACTTTTTTGAGGATATAACATGCAGAGTAGATAAAGGGTAACAAGTCGATGTAGTGTATTTGGGTTTTGAAAGGCAGTTAGATAATGGATGAAGGGACCAAGTGTATTGCAGCCAGATTTGCTGACGAAATGAAGATAAATGTGAATACAAATTGTGAGGGAGATACAAACGGATGTGGATTGATTGGCCTGGATTTTCATCCTTGAGGCAGGTAGCACAAGTGGCTAAGTGGTTAGCACTATGGCTTCACAGCTCCAGGGTCCCAGGATCGATTCCCTGCTGGGTCACTGTCTGTGTGGAGTCTGCACGTTCTCCCCGTGTCTGTGTGGGTTTCCTCTGGGTGCTCCAGTTTCCTCTCACAGTCCAAAGACGTGCAGGTTAGGTCGATTGGCCACCTTAAAGGGGTTTTGAACCCTAGGGTGCATGAGGGGGGTCTTTTTAAGGAGGGATATACTTGGACTAGAAGCAGCTCAGAGAAACATCACCTGGCTGATTCCTGGGATGAAGGAGTTGACTTTTGAGAAATCGTTGAGCTGGTTTGGGCTATATTGATAGGCCTTTAGAAGAATGAGAGATAATCTTGTTGAAAGGTATAGGATTCCGTGTGGGCTTGGGTGATGAATGCAAGAATTTCAGATATGTTCGGAGGAATTCTCCATTCCAGAAACAAAGTCCTGACGCCAGGACTGAATCGGTGGTGTTTTACAACAGCAAAATTGGCGGCGTTCCCAGATCAATTCATTGACCGTTAATGGGCTAGTACTGGCGCCACGTGGAACATGACTGATTCCAATGAAAAACGATGTCTGAGTCGCCAGAGTCAGGATTGACACTCGAGAGGCTGACAAGCTGCAGCCGCAGATAAGCACTCCGCCGCCCCCCCCCCCACGCATACTCATCCCAGCCAACACAATGGCAGAAAGGAGAGCGGCACTGCAGTTCACCGACGCAGAACACAAGACCCTGCTAGATACGGTGGAAGAGAGGCGGACCACATTGTACCCTGGGGTGGGGAGGTGGTTGCCCGCAGCTGTGTACCGGGCTTGGGCACAGGTGGGAGAGGTTGCAAGCACCATGGGCAATTCAACCACGACCGCAGTCCCATAAAAGACTGTAAGAAGTCTTACAACACCAGGTTAAAGTCCAACAGGTTTGTTTCAAACACGAGCTTTCGGAGCACGGCTCCTTCTTCAGGTGAATGGAAAGGCTTGTTCCAGAAATGTTTATATAGACACAGTCAGAGATGCCCCGGAATGCGAGCACCTGCAGGCAATCAAATCATCAAAGATGCAGAGAGAGAGGTAACTCCAGGTTAAAGAGGTGTGAATTGTCCCAAGCCAGTTCAGTCGGTAGGCCTCTGCAAGTCCAGGCTTGTTGGTGGGGGCCGAATGTAATGCAACATGAATCCCAGATCCCGGTTGAGTCCGCATTCATGCGTGCGGAACTTAGCTATAAGTTTTTGCTCAGCAATTTTGCGTTGTCGCGTCTCCTGAAGGCCTCCTTGTAGAATGCTGACCCGGAGATCAGAGGCTGAATGTCCTTGACTGCTGAAGTGTTCCCCAACTGGAAGGGAACAGTCCTGCCTGTTGATAGTCGCACGATGCCCGTTTATTCGTTGTCGCAGTGTCTGCATGGTCTCGCCAATGTACCACGCTTCGGGACATCCTTTCCTGCAGCGTATGAGGTAGACTACATTGGTCGAGTCGCACGAGTATGCGCCGCGTACCTGGTGGGTGGTGTTTCCACGTGTAATGGTGGTGTCCATGTCGATGATCTGGCATGTCTTGCAGAGATTACCCTGGCAGGGTTTTGTGGTGTTGTGGTTGCTGTTCTGAAGGCTGGGTAATTTGCTGCAAACAATGGTTTGTTTGAGGTTGCGCGGTTGTTTGAAGGCCAGTAGTGGGGGTGTGGGGATGACCTTGGCAAGATGTCCATCCTCGCTGATGATGTGTTGGAGGCTGCGAAGAAGATGTCGTAGTTTCTCCGCCCCAGGAAAGTACTGGACGACGAAGGGTACTCTGTCAGTGGTGTTCCGTGTTTGTCTTCTGAGGAGGTCGGTGCGGTTTTTTGCTGTGGCGCGGTGGAACTGTCGATCAATGAGTCGAGCGCCATATCCCGTTCGTACGAGGGCATCTTTCAGCATCTGTAGGTGTCTGTTGCGCTCCTCCTTGTCTGAGCAGATCCTGTGTATACGGAGGGCTTGTCCATAGGGGATGGCTTCTTTAATGTGTTTCGGGTGAAAGCTGGAGAAGTGGAGCATCGTGAGATTATCTGTGGGCTTGCGGTAAAGCGAGGTGCTGAGGTGACCGTCCTTGATGGAGACGAGTGTGTCCAAGAATGGAACTGAATTTGGAGAATAGTCCATGGTGAGTTTGATGGTGGGATGGAACTTATTAATGTCATCGTGTGTCGTTTCAGTGATGTCTCGCCGTGGGTCCAAAGGAAAAAAATGTCATCGATGTATCTGGTGTATAGCATCGGTTGAAAGTCCTGTGTGGTGAGGAAGTCCTGTTCAAACTTGTGCATGAAGATGTTGGCATATTGAGGTGCAAATTTGGTCCCCATGGCTGTTCCGTGCGTCTGGATGAAGAATTTGTTGTCGAAGGTGAAGACGTTGTGGTCTAGAATGAAACGGATGAGTTGCAGAATTGCGTCTGGAGATTGGCAGTTGTCGGTGTTGAGGACTGAGGCTGTTGCAGCAATGCCGTCGTCATGGGGGATGCTGGTGTAGAGTGCCGAGACATCCATTGTGACGAGGAATGTTCCTGGTTCAACTGGTCCATGGGTGCTGAGTTTCTGTAGGAAGTCCGTCGTGTCGCGACAGAAGCTGGGTGTACCTTGTACGATGGGTCCCATCGTACAAGGTACACCCAGCTTCTGTCGCGACACGACGGACTTCCTACAGAAACTCAGCACCCATGGACCAGTTGAACCAGGAACATTCCTCGTCACAATGGATGTCTCGGCACTCTACACCAGCATCCCCCATGACGACGGCATTGCTGCAACAGCCTCAGTCCTCAACACCGACAACTGCCAATCTCCAGACGCAATTCTGCAACTCATCCGTTTCATTCTAGACCACAACGTCTTCACCTTCGACAACAAATTCTTCATCCAGACGCACGGAACAGCCATGGGGACCAAATTTGCACCTCAATATGCCAACATCTTCATGCACAAGTTTGAACAGGACTTCCTCACCTCACAGGACTTTCAACCGATGCTATACACCAGATACATCGATGACATTTTTTTCCTTTGGACCCACGGCGAGACATCACTGAAACGACTACACGATGACATCAATAAGTTCCATCCCACCATCAAACTCACCATGGACTATTCTCCAAATTCAGTTCCATTCTTGGACACACTCGTCTCCATCAAGGACGGTCACCTCAGCACCTCGCTTTACCGCAAGCCCACAGATAATCTCACGATGCTCCACTTCTCCAGCTTTCACCCGAAACACATTAAAGAAGCCATCCCCTATGGACAAGCCCTCCGTATACACAGGATCTGCTCAGACAAGGAGGAGCGCAACAGACACCTACAGATGCTGAAAGATGCCCTCGTACGAACGGGATATGGCGCTCGACTCATTGATCGACAGTTCCACCGCGCCACAGCAAAAAACCGCACCGACCTCCTCAGAAGACAAACACGGGACACCACTGACAGAGTACCCTTCGTCGTCCAGTACTTTCCTGGGGCGGAGAAACTACGACATCTTCTTCGCAGCCTCCAACACATCATCAGCGAGGATGGACATCTTGCCAAGGTCATCCCCACACCCCCACTACTGGCCTTCAAACAACCGCGCAACCTCAAACAAACCATTGTTTGCAGCAAATTACCCAGCCTTCAGAACAGCAACCACAACACCACAAAACCCTGCCAGGGTAATCTCTGCAAGACATGCCAGATCATCGACATGGACACCACCATTACACGTGGAAACACCACCCACCAGGTACGCGGCGCATACTCGTGCGACTCGACCAATGTAGTCTACCTCATACGCTGCAGGAAAGGATGTCCCGAAGCGTGGTACATTGGCGAGACCATGCAGACACTGCGACAACGAATAAACGGGCATCGTGCGACTATCAACAGACAGGACTGTTCCCTTCCAGTTGGGGAACACTTCAGCAGTCAAGGACATTCAGCCTCTGATCTCCGGGTCAGCATTCTACAAGGAGGCCTTCAGGAGACGCGACAACGCAAAATTGCTGAGCAAAAACTTATAGCTAAGTTCCGCACGCATGAATGCGGACTCAACCGGGATCTGGGATTCATGTTGCATTACATTCGGCCCCCACCAACAAGCCTGGACTTGCAGAGGCCTACCGACTGAACTGGCTTGGGACAATTCACACCTCTTTAACCTGGAGTTACCTCTCTCTCTGCATCTTTGATGATTTGATTGCCTGCAGGTGCTCGCATTCCGGGGCATCTCTGACTGTGTCTATATAAACATTTCTGGAACAAGCCTTTCCATTCACCTGAAGAAGGAGCCGTGCTCCGAAAGCTCGTGTTTGAAACAAACCTGTTGGACTTTAACCTGGTGTTGTAAGACTTCTTACTGTGCTCACCCCAGTCCAACGCCGGCATCTCCACACCATAAAAGACTGTATGACCTCCTCAGGGCGGCCAGGGTGAGTTGGGAACATTGTGCCCCTGGCACTAGCCCCCGGCACACACATCCGTAATCCCACCTGGGGACGAATATCTCAGGGATTAGAGACTGTCCTTGGGCAACCTATCATGCATGCTTGCTGAAAATGTGAACACACATGGATAATCCTCATCTGGTTGTCACACGCCAGCTGCACATTAAGGGAGTGGAACCCCTTTCTGTCGATATACAGGACTCCCCAATGCCATGGGACACGTAAAGCCACATGATTCCCATTAGTGCCCCCTGCACCTGTGGCATGCCAGCTGTGGAAACTGTGGGCCTGCAGCTGTCTAGTCCTGATGGGCCTGGTCCAGGTGGAAATTAATGCCGTCAGATACCCTGACATAGAGTGCATCTGTGACCTCAGGGATGCATTTGTGTGTGGATGACTGTGAGATACCATAAAGATTACCCATTGAGCCCTGGAACGTTTCTGTGGCATAAAAGTGTGGGGCTGCTATAACCTTCATGGCCACAAGGATGGGCATCCTCCTCCACCGCAAGGTGCCAGGTTTGAAAGAATGTCGGACAGGTTCCACACTGTCTCTCTTGTGAGGTGGAGTCTCCAGTGGCACGTGTTGTCCAACATCTCCATGAAGGATACCCGGCCTTGTAAACCCTCGGTCTCCTTCGTCTTTGCCTTTGATTCCCCTGTTCGGCCGGAAACCTGGCCAGTCCTTGAGCCTGCCTTGCGGTCCCTTGGCGTCCTGGCACTGCATTCTTTCTGGGCGCAGCTTCTCATAGTTGCTGGTACCTGTGCTCCTCCAGCACAGTTGTTAGTAGAATCGCCAGTTCCGCTGGTTCCATCCTGACATTTCTCGGAATTTTGCGAGGGTGAGAGAGAGAGAGACAGTCAGGTTGGTGTGTATCCCGTTACCTTCAGACTCTCCCAATACCCCTTATCCTCCCAATCCTGGAAGCTGTCATTCCTTCACCTACTCCAGCAGCTAGCGTTCATTCACAACTCTGTTGCTTTGCCAACTTATTTGCTTGACTGGCTCCGGTCAGTGCCCTCGTTCCTTCAGAGCCGACTGTGGCACCATGTCTGGTTGTACCCGACCTTAATATTTATATCACAGGGGATTCTGGCATGCTCTTTCAATGTTAGCCCATCCCTCATAGGCAGGGGCAACTTTATTCACTGAGGGCCATTGCATCCTCTATTGCAGCCTCTGGGTTCCGGCTAATATGCACACACCGTTCATAATCAGGCTGTATCATACAGAGATCCCATTACTGTCATGCCTTTGCACTTACGAGTCTTGGACAGCCACTGCATAACCTCTAAGTGTTTGCCCACAAGCCCATTGCATCCTTACCCCCACCTCATGAGCCCCGCGCCCTCAGACACCCCACGTCCCCATGCCTCTAACTAAGCGCTTATTTTCAATTCCTTTTTTAAAATAAATTTAAAATACCCAATTCATTTTTATTTTCCAATAAAGGGGCAATTTAGCGTGGCCAATCCACCTAGCTTGCACATTTTTGGGTTGTGGGGGCGAAACTCACGCAAACATGGGGAGAATGTGCAAACTCCACACAGACAGTGACCCAGGGCCGGGATCGAACCTGGGACCTCGCCGCCGTGAGGCCACAGTGCTAACCACTACGCCACCATGCTGTCCACTATTTTCAATTCCTGACCATACAGTCTCAGTTAATGTTGTGGGCAGTTAATAAAACAGACAGGCTGAAGGCTTCAAGACAGCACACTCCAGCCGCGTCGCCCAACCTAGAGGAGGGTCCTGACCACCCTCAACCCTCTCTCCCTCCCAGCACCTTTGCACCAGCCCCACTCTACAGCTGCCCAGTAGATACTGTCCCCTTGTACACTATGGTACAAGGTCGAGAGGTGTTTTCACCCCCTTCCCTCCTCTCAGAGGTCATGGTTCCTTGTTCCCATTTTTAAAAAAGCAGTAGTGATTCATGCCCATGTCACAATAGACTGGTGGGTAGGAAGATTCACTGAGCTCTGAGGATTCCATGATAACCTCACTATTCATATTAAAATGGATTCAAATTCGTTCATATCGGGTTCTTGCCCTTCCTGGGTTTCAACCTGATCACGTTAGTGGGGAGGACCCGGGAACATCACAATCAGAAGTCTCATCAGCGCAAACCCCATTTTTTGTGGCCATTATGGGATTTGTGCCCGTGGCTAATGGACTCGCAGAATTGAGCCCTTGGTGTTTGAGTACCGAGGATCAACGCACAGCTTGACTTGGCTGCATAGGTGGTGATTAGGATGAGGGCAATGTTAGGTACATTTTCTCCTCCTTTACTTGGAGTTTTGTACATCATGGCTGGATTCTCTGCACCCCGATGCTGAAATCATGGCCGGCGTGGGGGCGGAGAATCTATTTTCCCGCAAGGAATCGGGACCGGCGTCGGTTGCTCAATTCTGTGGGCCCCGAAAAGCGCCGTACTCAGGGAGTACGTCGCACCACCTAGGACCGAGCTGAAGCCATTGCCAGAGGCCCGCTCTGCCATTCTCTGCCCCCGAACGGCCGAAGTCCCGGCGGCGTGGAACTAATGTGGTCCAGCCAGTCGGGATACTCACGTGACAGCTGCGGACTCAGTCTGCGAGCGCCCTGGTCGGGGCTGGGCTGATCGGAGGGCAAGGGGGGCCTTACATGTGGCCGGGAAATGTTTGTGTGGGCGTTGAGGGTCGAGCCCACGGCCAATCGGGGGGGTTTATTTTTCGCGGTCCGAGTCCACCAGGGAGCACGACCAGATGCTGGAGGCCGCCGCCGTGCACATGCGCAGCGTCTGGCCCGAAAGTGGGGGGCCCATATCTGCAGCAAAAGCTGCGAGATTTACTCCGGGTTCCTGCTAGCCCCCTGCAGGGCTGGGAATTCATGGTTCTTTTCTGGCCAGTTTTTCTGGCGTGAATCACCACCATTTTGACGCTGGCGTGAGGACATAGTCCCAATAATGGAGAATCCAGCCCCATGTTCCTGTGAACACGGTCCATTTACTACCTCTAGATAAATGGGAAGGTGTCTAGGGTGATCACCACAGTGATGGAATGAGGAATGGGCCTGACGTCTACCTCGTAGATGCCTACTAATCTCATTTGCAAACACTAAACTGTAAAATGGGTGTAAAACAAGAGCTGATGCATATACCACTGCCTGTCTCTTATCTCTGCTTCTCTGACATTATCATGCAGAACAGGGTATTCCCCACAGAATGCCACTCTATTTGCACATGCAGGCGGGGAGCAGGTTGGGTTACCAACATTCCTGAACTCTCCAGGAATTGAACATCAATCTACAGGACACTGCTGTGTGAAATCCTGGGGGAAAATCATCGGGACATTAAAAAGATTACTTTTTTGCAACTTTATTCCAAACTTTCTCATTACCAGATATAAAAATATTAAAAATGGGGGAGTGGGGGGGAGGTTGTTTGCTTGACAGCAGAGCATCATTCAATTGGTAATTAATTTTTTTTGCTTTTCAATTGGCATAGGAAGGCTTTGCATCACAAGGATGGGTGTGTTGGTGAATAATTGCTGGAGCATGGGAGTGATGAAGTCTCCAGGAATACACTGAATGACAGTTCCCTAGTGGAAGTGCAGTGATGGTCTGAAAGTGTTGGGCACTCTGAGACTGACAGTCCGGTTGATCACTTTATTTTAGCACAGCACAGGTCTCAATAAAAGAATTCCAAAGAGAACACAAAGAAAATCATCATCAAACTCTGGAAACATCACTTGCACCAATACCAGGGGTGAACAAAGAACAAAGAAAAGTACAGCACAGGAACAGGCCCTTCGGCCCTCCAAGCCCGTGCTACCCGACTAAACTACAATGTTCTACACTTCCTGGGTCCGTATCCCTCTATTCCCATCCTATTCATGTATTTGTCAAGATGCCCCTTAAATGTCACTGTCGTCCCTGCTTCCACCACCTCCTCCGGCAGCGAGTTCCAGGCACCCACTACCCTCTGTGTAAAAAACTTGCCTCGTACATCTCCTCTAAACCTTGCCCCTCGCACCTTAAACCTATGCCCCCTAGTAATTAACCCCTCTACCCAGCGAAAATGTCTCTGACTATCCACCCTGTCTATGCCCCTCATAATTATGTAGACCTCTAACAGGTCGCCCCTCAACCTGTCATTCCAGTGAGAACAAACCGAGTTTCTTCAACTGCTCCTCATAGCTAATGCACTCCATACCAGGCAACACCTTGGTAAATCTCTTCTGCACCCTCTCTAAAGCCTCCACATCCACAACATTGCTTTGCACAGTGAGGGATTAGAGACAATCCAGACGTCATACAACCCAACTAGCTGATGTGACAATAGATTTTCACATTTGCTCAATGAGTCAGCAGATAACCTTTTTGATATTCACTTTGCAAATAAGTGTGAAACTACAAAATAGGCCTGGCATTGGTAATATTTGAAGGGTGAAGTATCCAATTTGCGAGTGTAGTGAGGTTTTGTTTTTAGAACTTTTTCAATTGCAACGTCCCAGTAAGCATTCCGGAGTATTTTTTTTGAGGGCTTGTGGTGAGTTCCTAGATTTGGTAGGAAGGCCTTGGAGACTTGGTGACTGAATCAGGGAATGGGGAGTAGCAGTGCCAGTGTCTCTGAGTATGTGGGGCAACAGGGAAATGAAGCAGAGGTTGCCGAGAGGGCGAGCTTTCCACCATTTTCACTGCCAATTTTCAGCCGGAGACCTCCATGTTCTTTGACAACAGCAGGAGACTGCCTGGCAGCCCAGCACATACACCCAAAATCTTTGCATGCTTGATTATCGGTATTCACTTGTATGTCACCCCATTGATGGTCTTTGTCTGAATCTTCCGTAGCTGAACCTATCTGCCATCTTGCCCTCTAGTGACATGACAAATGAAGCATCCTTTACCCTTAGTTTGGCTGCAGCATACTTATGCCTGGCTGATTTACCATGTGCTAATCTCCAGTCTATACTAGCCTCCAAGATAAGTGCAGTTCCAGTATTGATCAGAACATAGTGACAGGCCCTCTTATGAAGTGCTACAGTGTTGCTCTCTCTCTTTCTTCTTCCTTGGATTCCCATAGCTGGACAGATAGTACTTGGGTGTCTGAAGCACGAATTGAGGGAGCAAGGTTAGCATCTGGGAAAGAGGAATGGAGTGCGAAGCAAGAGGTCCACCTTCACACTGTTGGCATCTTGCTCATTGTGCCATATAACAGAGCCAGGGTATGCTGGGAGTTGAGAACAGGCATAAGGCAGGATTATACCGTTATGTTCAATGTTCTCAGGGAAAGCGGGTGCCACAAGATCCATCACTAGCCGACCCTGATGTGGACAACTGTCACCTCCATCGGGCTCAGGGAATGCAAATGTCCTTGGCTGCTATGGTTCTGCTCTGCTCCCTTATATTGTGAGCCACTTTGCTCAACAGAAGGAGGGAAGGAAGAATGTCAGTGCTTTGTGGAGCACTATGTTTGGGTTGACGGCCTGCTGGAGTTACGAGAAACATGCTTGAGATTGGCAGCATTGGAACACAGGAAATAGGAACAGGAGTAGGCCGGTCAGCCCCTCAAGTCTGCTCCTCCATTCTACAAAATCATGGTCTACTACTTCAGTGCCATTTTCCTGCAGCATACCTATATCCCTTGATATCTTCAATGGCTAGAAATCTATCAGCCTGTCTTGAACATGTTCAATAACTGAACTCCACAGCCTCTGTGGTAGAGAATTCCAAAGATTCACCATCCTGTGGATGAAGAAATTCCTCCTCATCTCTGCACTAAATATCCTGCCCCTTATTCTGAGACTGTGGCCTCTGGTTCTAGATTCTACCAGCTGGTCTTTTGCATGAAGATTAAGTTATCTGAAAGTGAAGCAGAGGGTTTCATTGGATGTATCAAGGGAGTGCATAAGCGGTCGAGGAAATATGTGCGCCGTGATGTTTTAGCACAAAGTAACAGAAATGAGTAACAGGTGAATTTTTTCGGTAGAACTCAGCGTGTTGCAATAGTTACACTATAACTATGCTGAACATTTCCCGCTAATTCAGGGTCAAAACTGTGGACTGATCTGTACTGCCTATGTTTTTGCTGTCCTATTGCTGAATGGATGATTTTATCCTGTTAAGCACTTCAAATGTAAAATAATTATGCCAGGATATGTGACAATTTGTCAAACAAATGTAGAACATGGATGGCATGGTTGCACAATGGTTAGCACTGCTGCCTCACAACGCCAGGGACCCGGGGTACAATTCCAGTCTGTGTGGAGTTTGCACATTATCCCCATGTCTGCGTGCGTTTTCCTCCGGTTGCTCCGGTTTCCTCCCACAGTCCAAAGATGTGCAGGTTAGGTGGATTGACCATGCTAAATTGCCCCTTAGTGTCCAAGGATGTATAGGTTAGGTTGGAGGGTTATTGGAATAGGGCGGTAATGCGGGCTTGGATGATGCTCTTTCAGAGGCTCGGTGCAGGCTCAATGGGCCGAATGGCCTCCTTCTGCACTGTAGGGATCCTGTGATTCTGTTGTGAAGTTACAATAATTATACTAGAAAGAGTCACAATTTCTAGAACAAGTTGCCATTTCTAGACCTATTTCTAGAACAAGTTAGCATAATTATAGAAAATGAGTTGCAATTTCAGGAACAAGGTGCAATTTGTAGACCAATTTCTAGAACAAGTTACAATGATTATATAGAAAAGTTACAATTTCTGGAATAATTTCTAGAGCAAGTTCTGATAATTATATATAACAATTTAGATAATTTACAATAATTATACTAGAACAAGTTACAGGGTTGATATTACAACTTGAGTCATACACTAAGGCAATTGCGATACTAAGGGCATAACGGGTTGAATATTCTATAACTAATGCTTTGGTCGTTAAAGCGTTTACTGCTTTGTAGGAAGTGCAGAGATTGGCGTCATTGGGAAATTCACCAAGAAAAGCATGAAACTAATGTGAATGTTTGTCATGAATATTGCTAGAATTCTGATCATTTATAACATCTGCGTATGCACCCTTTACAAAAGCAGTCAAGCATTTAATTGCACTTTTAAATAACAAGTTTGCCTCTATTTCATAAATGAGTTATTTGGTCATTCAATTCTCAACCTTTTCAGAATGCAGACACAACGGAGATCAGGGGCGGAATTCTCCGCTCCTGGGAAAAATCGGGAGGGCTGTTGTGAACTTGGCCGAGTTTCACGACGGCCTCGGAGGCCGCTCCTCGCCCCCTATTCTCCCCTCCTGGCGGGGCTAGGAGCGGCGCTCCGTAAATCTCGGCCGCGGGGGCGTCACACCGAGAATGACGCGGCCGGCACGCCTAATGACGTCAGCCGTGTATGCACAGGTTGGCCGGCTCCAACCCGCGAATGAGTGGCTAACGTCATGACGCTGACGGCACGAACCCGCGCATGCGCGGTGGCCGTCTTTCCCCTCAGCCGCCCCGCAAGACGTGGCGGCTTGATCTTGCGGGGCGGCGGAGGGGAAATAGTGTGTCCGATTTGGACGCTGGCCCGACCTTCGTGGTGCTCTTTCCTTTCTAGGCCACCTACAAGCCCCAAACGGGCTTCTCACTCCCGTTTCACGACGGCAGCGACCAGGTGTGTTTGCCGCTATCGTGAAACGGCCGCCAACGGCAGGCCGCCCGGCCCATTTGTGAAAAACGGGGAGCGGCGATTTGTCCGAGCCGGTGGGGGGGGTTGGGGGGATCGCGGGGGGCGCGAGGGGGGCGTGAATTTTGTCGGGGGGCCCGCGATTCTCCCACGCCGTGTGGGGAGCGGAGAATCGCGCCCCAGAGCTATATTGCAAGCAGTTTTTTGAATTTGAAGTCAGGAGGTAGGCACACCCACAGTGCTGTTAGGGAGAAAGTTCCAGATTTTTGACCCAAGAAGGAACGACAATATATTTTCAAGTCAGGATAGTATGTGGCTTGGAAGGGAACATGCAGGTGGGGGTTTTAATAAGGAGAAGGGAGTCCACACTGGGTAAAATAAAGAAATGTAGTTTAATTTACAACACAATATATATACAGCCTGGTAGATCCCTACTGGGTTCCTGTTCTGTTTGGTGCTTTACTGGCCAACCTTTTATACACAGGTTAATAAAGAGCCCCTCTCCGGTGGGGGATCTTGTACTAGATCATACAATTTACAGTGCAGAAGGAGGACATTCGGCCCATCGAGTCTGCACCGGCCCTTGACAGAGCACCCTACTTCAGCCGACACCTCCACCCATAACCCAGTAACCCGACCTAACCGTTGAACACTAAGGGGCAATTTAACATGGCTAATCCATCTATCCTGCACATCTTTGGACTGTTGGAGGAAACCGGAGCACCTGGAGAAAACCGATGCAGACACGGGGAGAACGTGCAGACTCTGCACAGACAGTAACCCAAGCCGGAAATTGAATCTGGGTCCCTGGTGCTGTGAAGCAACAGTGCTAACCACGGTGCTACTTTGCCATCCCTTGTACTCTGCAAGGACAACAGGAAAGATAATAATTCCCACCCCGTAGGCCCATTGTGGGCTATTACAGTGGCGGTCTCATGCATCTGCTGCCTTTGCTCTCCTAGATGGTAGAGGTTGCGGGTTTGGAAGGTACTGTTGAAGGAAAATGACTTGTCTCAATCACTCCCTGTGGAATCGAATTTCACATTTTAATTGCTGTCTGAGTGAAGAAATCCCTCGTTATCTCCCCATTGGATTCATTGGCAATCATTAGATAACTGGTCCCAAGGGCAGCATGTGGCGCAGTGGTTAGCAATAGGACTGCGGCACTGAGGACCCGGGTTTGAATGCCGGCCCTGGGTCACTGTCCATGTGGAGTTTGCACATTCTCCCCATATCTGTGTGGGTTTCACGCCCACAACCCAAAGATGTGCAGGTGGATCGGCCATGCTAAATTGCCCTTAATTGGGGAAAAAAAATAATTGGGTACTCTAAATTTATTTTTTAAAAAGATAACTGGTCCCTCGTTTTGGATCCTCCCTCAAATGGAAACAATCCACCCTATTCGGCTCTAAGGACTTCTACCAAGTTACTGCACCATCTTCCCTCAGTTAAAGCTCCAACCTGTTCAATCCGTCCTGATAGCTGTGACCACTCAGTTCTCAGAACATCCCTGTAAAATCTCTTGCATGTCTCTCCTGCCTCCTCTAGTATGGAGAAGGCTGGAATGTTGTCCTTGCAGTAGGAGTCCTGCCAACATGCCTGAAAACATAGGGGTCTGGTGGGGGACGGGGGCTGGGGAGATGTGTAGGGGATGACTTCCCCCCCCCCATTTTGGCAATCTCCAGCACCCAGGGGTGCATTTTATGGATGGCAGGTGACAGGGAATGGGTGGGAAAGTGGAGTTGAAACCCAAGATCCAATTATCCTATTGAATGATGGAATGATATAGTCTTCATCTGCTCTTATTTCTTATGTCCTTATGAGAGGCAACGCTTCCATCAATGTTCTCCTAATATTAACAAGCAATCACTGAGGATTAACTTTTCTTATTCTGTCTCCAATTTGCCTATTTTAACCTCCATAACATCACCCGACATCATCCCATCTCAGCGCATCTACTGCTAAAACCCTCGTCTATGGCTTCGCTACCTCTCGACTTGACCAATCCAATGGATTCCAGCTGGCCTCTCAAATTCTGTCCTCTGTAAACATGAGGTCATCCAATTTGTTATCACCCGTGTCTTAACTTGCACTAGGTCTCATTCCCCCACCATCCCCTGAGTTCGCTGACCTATACTGGCGCCCAGTAAAGCACCGGCTTGATTTCAGAATTCTCTTTTTTTAATATAAATTTAGAGTACCCGGTTATTTTTTTCCAATTAAGGGACAATTTAGCGTGGCCAATTCACCTACCCTGCACATCTTTGGGTTGTGGGAGTGAGACCCACACAGACACGGGGAGAATGGGCAAACTCCACGCAGACAGTGACCCGGGGCCGGGATCGATTCCAGATCCTCAGCGCCATGAGGCAGCAGTGCTAACCATTGCACTACTGTGCCGCCCCTATGCTTTTAGAATTCTCATCCTTGTTTTCAAATCCCTCCAAGTCCTCGGTTCTCCCAATCTCTGTAATCTCCCCAGTCACACAACTCTAGAATCTACCTACGCTGCTTTAAATCTGGCCTCTTGTGCATTCCCAATTTTAGTCTCTCCACCATTTGTGTCCATTCTCTTCAGTTTCCTCGATCCCTAGTTACGCTGGATCATCTCTGCACCTCTCTACCACTCTACCTCATTTTCACCCTATAAGGCAATCCCTAAAATCTTTGACCAACATTTTGCCATTTGTCAAACTCTTTCCTAATGTGGCTTGGTGATATTTGGTTTTACAATGATCCTGTGAAGGTGCTAATGTAAGTTATTGTTGTTACCTTTATTGTTATAAGCTCAGTGTGGGATGCAATTGTCAGTCTAACTCAGATCAGGCACTGTGCACAGCATTCTCCAGATGGCAGTGCCAGATCATTAACTGCCGTGTCATGTTGATTTCATTCACTAAAAAAAGCCTATTTATATTATACCAAAAGGTACAGCACAAGTATTAGCCTGATCTTTCTGTCAGCTGTGCACATTGCATTACCTGCAAAGATTTCCCACATCCGATGTTACTTATTTCTCCTGGAATGTTCTGAACCCACCTGAAGAACAGGAAATGTGCAGCGCAGTGTCTCATACTGAACTTCACTGGAGCAGCGAAGAGCTGGGAAAAGCGAGGACATGCTCTCTTTTTACAGTACTAGCCGCCATACACTAGTACAGATTTAATGGTCTAGCCTGTGAGTGAGTGAGTGATGGGTGGCTGAGTAGGTAAGTTGGTGAGTTGTTGAGTGAGTGGCTGAGAGTGAGCAGGCGGGTGAGTGAGTGGTGGGTGGCTGAGTGAGTGGGCGAGTGAGTGAGTGAATGAGCAAGTCAGTGAGTGAGTGAGTGGCTGAGTGTGTGGGTGAATGAGTGGATGAGTGAGTGGATGAGTGAGTGAGTGGGTGAGTGAGTGGATGGGTGAGTGAGTGAGTGAGTGAGTGGGTGAGTGAGTGGAAGAGTTAGTGAGTGGGTGAGTGAATGGTGAGTGAATGGGTGAGTGAGTGGATGAGTGAGTGAGTAAATGGGTGAGTGAGTGTGTGAATGAGTGGTGAGTAAATGGGTGAGTGAGTGTGTGAATGAGTGGTGAGTGAATGGGTGAGTGAGTGGATGAGTGAGTGAGTAGATGAGTGTGTGAATGAGTGGGTGAGTGAATGGGTGAGTGAGTGGGTGAGTAGTGGGTGAGTGAGTGGGTGAGTGAATGGGTGAGTGAATGGGTGAGTGAGTGTGTGACTGAGTGTGTGACTGAATATGTGAAAGAGTGTGAGTGAATGCATGGGTGAGTGAGTTAGTGAGTGGGTGGGTGCATGAGTGAGTGCATGAGTGAGTGGGTGAGTGAGAGGGTGGGTAAGTGTGTGAGTGAGTGGGTGGGTGAGTGGGTGTGTGAGTGGGTGAGTGAGTTAGTGTGTGAGTGAGTGAGTGAGTGAGTGAGTGGTGAGTGAATGGGTGAGTTAGTGGATGAGTGAGTGCTGAGGTAATGCTGACTGAGTGAGTGAGTGGTGAGTAGATGGGTGAGTGAGTTGAAGGGTGGGGTGAGTGAGTGGATGAATAGGTGAGATTGGTGAATCAGTGGGTAAGTGGGTAGTTAGTCAAAGTGGGTAGAAGGGTGGGTAGGTGGATGAATGGGACTGTGGATAGGTGGAAAGGTGGTTGAGTCAGTAATTGGGTTGGGGGGAGTTGGGCCTGGTCAGGGAAGTGTCAAGTCAGGCTGGGTCGGCAAGTGGTCGTGGGTAGTGGGATTGGGTCCAGTCAGGGTAGGAAGGGGTGTGTTTGGGTCTGGTTGGAGGGTTAGTTGGATGGTTGAGTGATAACTGGGTCAGATTGAGGGGCAGACGTGGTTGGTGGTGACAGTTGGGTAATAGGTCAATGGTTGTCGGGGAAGGAAGTGAATGGGGTTGTTTGTGGAGTTACCCAGGTGTTAGTCCAGGCATTAAACCGTCTAACATTTCCTGGGTAACTATCAAAATAAGTACTGTGGATCTTTTGGTGTTCTTTGTGATTCTTATTAACAGGACGGATGTTGTCCTGTTCACAAAGACCACAGAAGCTAAGTTAAATAACAAAGCTAACATCTATTACACTACTTATTAAAGCTCGACCACTTACTCTTATAGCAAGCAATAATCTAGTAATCTACAATCTACATTCTACTAATACTGTGTCTCTACACTCAATCTATAACTGTACTCTGATCTCTCTCACTGCTCTTCTGCACTCTCTCCAGCCCTCTCCCAGATGCCTGAGGGTCAGTGCTTTATATAGTCTGAATCTAGCTCCATCTGGTGGTCAGTTATGATATTACATTAACCTGTTATATTCTAGACATTCTACATAATGTCACAGATCTGTCCCAAATTTCCAACTCAAATTTAGAACCGAGGCCAGGGACATTTGTGGAGGGCTCCAAGCAGGGAGAAATCAGCCCATTGGCAGTTTAAACTTTCCAGGTAATTCCCACGTTGGTCAGTGCATCAGGACTTCCATAGGGTCCATCTTCTGACATACATCTTGTCTCCGACACCCCGTCTATCTCCGACACCCCAGGGACAGGGGGGATTTGGGCCACGACACCTTTAAAACGCTTGTGCTGCAATGTTTCTCTTACCCAGTAGGGGTCGCTCAAGAGTCAGGCAGCAATATTTCTCATCGCTCAGAAAGCAAGGAGCCTGTTGCCATGGACTTGGGGAGAATTGAAAACTTATTTTCATAATTTTAAATTTTGGAGATCATCCTCCAATTGAACAGTAAGTCTAGTTATGATATGTAATCCAACTTTCACTGAAAGGGATTTATATTGGTCAAAGGGTGAAATCAGGCACTGGATGGGTATCATGTTAACTAACGCTCTGTGCCAAATTGAAAGTCCAGAATTAACACAAGATGTTGTTCCTAATGGCTGATCACCATAATTTGAATTTGGAGGTGATAAACCAGAAACCTGCAGCTTTAGTACTCACGTGGACAGCATAAAAGAGACTGCTCACACCCATTTCCACTGAATTGTGTGGAAATCTCTGGGTGAGTTCCTGCAGTGCATCTTGTAGATGGTACTCAGTGTTGCAACTGTGCGTCAGTGGTGGAGGGAGTGAATGTGTAAAGTGGCGGATGGAGTGCCAATCAAGCGGGCTGCTTTATCCTGGATGGTGTCAAAAGTCTTGAGTGTTGTCGGAGCTGCAAGTGGAGAGTACTCCATCACACTCCTGACTTCTGTCATGATGGGGGACAGGCTTTGGAGGGGACAGGAGGGAGTTACTCACCACAGAATGTCGAGCCTCTAACCTGCAGTTGTATCTATATAACTGGCCCAGTTCAGTTTCTGGTCAATAGTAACCCCCAGGATGTTGATAGTGGGAAATTGAGCAATTGCTGCATTTGGACATGGACTGCTTCAGTATCTGAGGAGTGGCGAATGGTGCTGAACATTGTGCAGGCGTCAACAAACATTCCAATTCTGACCTTATGATGGAGGGAAGGTCATTGATGAAGCAGCTGAAGATGGTTGTGCCTTGGACACTACCCTAAAGAACTCCTGTAGTAAAGTCCTGGGACTGAGATGACTGACCTCCAACAGTCACAACTACCTTCCATTTGTAGCAGATATGTCTCCAACCAGTGGAGTGTTTTCCCCCCCCGATTCCCATTGACTCCAGTTTTGCTAGAGCTCATTTATGTCACACTTAGTCAAATGCTGCTTTGATGTCAAGGGTAATCACTCTCACCTCATGCCTGAACTTTCGCTCTTTTGTTCATGTTTGGAACAAATCTATAATGAGGTCAGGAACCCAAGCTGAGCATCAGTGAACAGGTCATTGCTCAGCAAGTGCTGCTTGATAACACTGTTGACGACCCTTCCAACACTTTACTGATGATTGAGAGTAGGCTGATGGGGCAGTAACTGGCTTGGATTTGCCCTGCTTTTTGTGTGCAGGACATACCTGGAAAACTTTCCACATTGCAGGGCAGATGCCAGTGTTTAAGTACTGGGACAACTTGGCTAGGAGCGTAGCTAGTTCTGGAGCCTTCAGTACTATTGCCAGAATAATGTCAGAGCCCATAGCCTTTGCAGTATGCAGTGTCTTCAGCTGTTTCTTGATATCGCATGAAGTGAATCAAATTGGCTGAAAACTGACATCTGTGATGCTGGAGTTCTCTGGAGAAGAACGAGATAGATCATCCACTCAGCATTTCTGGCTGAAGATTGGTGCAAATGTTTCAGCCTTGTCTTTTGCACTGACGTGCTGGGCTTCCCTATCAGTGACGATGGGGATATTTGTGGAGCCTCCTCCGTTGGTTATGGAATCGCTTAGTTCTGTCAATCACTTGCTTATATTGTTTGGCATGCATGTAGTCCTGTGTTGTAGTTTCCGGTGTTGACACCTCATTTTTAGGTTTGCGTGATGCTGCTCCTGGTATGCCCTCCCACACTCTTCATTGAACCAAAGTTGATCCCTGTCTTGGGGGTAATGGTAGAGTGGGGGATATGCCGGGCCAAGAGGTTACAGATTGAGGTTGAATAAAATTCTGCTACTGCAGATGTCCCACAGCACCTCATGGGTGCCCAGTCTTGAGCTGATAGACCTGTTCATAATCTATCCCACTTAGCATGTTGGTTATGCCACATAACACGATGGAGGCTATCCTCAATGTGAAGGTGGGACTTCGTCTCCAAAAGGACTGTGGTCAGTCCTACCAATACTGTCATGGACAGTTGCATCTGCAACAGATAAATCGAAAAGGATGAGGTCAAGTAGGTTTTCCCTCTTGTAGGCTCATTCACCACCACAGTCCCAGCCTAGCATTAATGTCCTTTAGGACTCAGCCAGCCTGGTCAGTGGTGGGGCTACTGAGCCACTTTTGGTGAAGGATATTGAAGGTCCCACCCAGAGCATATTTTGTGCTCTTGCCGACCTCAGTGCTTCTTTCAAGTGGTGGTCAACGTGGAGGAATACGGATTCATAAGTTGGGAGGTAGGGATGGGTAGGTGTTAGCAGGAGGTTTCCTTCCCCATATTTGACCTGATCCCATGAGAGTTCATGGGGTCTAGTTGCAATGTTGAGGTGTCTCAGGCTATTTCCTCCCAATGTAATGCGCTGTGCCACCACCTCTGCTAGGCCTGTCCTGCCGGTGGGTCAAGACATAGCCAGGAATGGTGATGGTGGTGTCTGGGACATTGCCTGTCAGGTATAATTCTGTGAGTGTCATTATGTCAGGCAGTTGCTTGACTAGCCTGTTGGACAGCTCACCCATTTTTGGTGAAAGCCCTCAGATGTTAGTCAGGGGAACTTTGCAGGGTTGACAGGGTCTGACGTTCCTGGTATCTAGGTCAATGCTGTGGGGGGGGGGGGGGGGGGGGGGGTCACTCACTGAAAGGAGATTAATTTGAAGCATCTCAGAGAGTTGTTCCAGCTATAATTTAGTCTCATTTAACCTTTGTAAATAGTTAGCGTGTAAATAAAGGTTTTTAAACAAAAGACCATTGCCTCCAGAGAGATTTATTCTACAGCAATAAGCCAATGAATCCTGGGGGAAACCTACAATAACAGAATCCCTATGAGTGATAAGGTGGAGTAACACAGCACTCACACTTTTTTAGGTGAAGACTTCATAGAAATTTGTGGAACCGATGTTCCCCGAATAATAGTTAAATATCGGCAAACTCTCCCAAGAAGCTGCTGATGTGTTGGGTATGCTGGGTGTGTGAGGACTGCGTTTACCATAGCAGTGAGAGAGACAGGCTACCAACACTTGTAAAAGTACAACTCTATTTTATTTAACTATGAGCTGTTAAATATCCTTGCACTGTGGGTTGACACTATGTTAAGTTGACTGGAGACCTGAGGCTAACCTGATCAGACTATCCTGCTAGCACATGGTAGATGTTCGTGTTGCTGATCACGGGCTCTGGCTGTCTCAGAGGCTGCATCCCGAATGAGCGAGAAAACTAGTGCCCTCTGGCTTTATAGTGGCCATGTCCTGTCTGGTGATTGGCTGCTGTGTTCTGTGTGTAGATTGGTCATTCAGTGTGTCAGTCAGTGTCTGTCTATGCACCATCATATACTTGTGTGTATATTATGACAGCTGCTTGGTGTGTTGCAGAGGAGCTTTCAACAGCTCAAGTGGAAAATGAATGTGACATTCCTTTCAGTGGCGCCTGAAATCCTCATTATTACTTTATTCACTGCTAAGCAGCAGATCTGTGTTTGGAAATGATGTTAATACAAATACCAATTGCAAAATGCCCTGCAGCCTCTTTAATGAACATGAGTGACATTCTGAGTAGATACTGGTCCTCTAAAGTGCTTCCTGGCAGCCCATTCCTGGCATACACTTATTTATCAGTATGGCAATTTACGCTAAACACCGGCTCGACTAACATCTCAGCTTAAGACATGATCTTGTCACCTCAAAGATGCATCTATTTGTATCTACTGCCATCATTCTTCCCCATTACATTTACCATAGAAAGTAATCTCACAAACAAGACTATATAGAGGAACTATTTTTCCATTCCCTTTTAACTGGTTTACTTTTGTCATACAGTTTTGTTCATTTTGATCATTGGTCTTGAACACACTGTTGAAAATCGCCAGCATTGCCTTTTTTAACCCTCTGCAACACTGTCAGCTGTGCCCCATCTCATCCCCACTTCCGCAGAACTCTTCATCCATGATTTGATTGCCTCCAGGCTTAATACCTCCAAAGCTCCCTTTTGTAATCTCCCAAATCACAATTTAGATAAGCTACAACCCATCCAGCCTATCCATCTGTTGCATTCAGTACTAAACTATGTTCTTCCATAATGTTGTCAAACTCTATTGCCTCTCTTTCCTGGAATACACCAAATTCTAAACTCTGGCTCTCATTTATAAGCCCCACCGACAACTTCACCCCTCCCCACCTTTGGAACCTGCTGGGATTCTACAATCTTCCACTTTTCTAGCTGGCTGAATTGACATCCTCCCAGTCCCCGCTCCCACAGTGCACTTCCTGTGTCTTCATCATGGCCTCAAACTCTGGAACATTCTCACAATAATCTCTCTGCTTTGCTCTTTCTGCCCCCACCTTCAATAGCTTCTCTGGCCGATGTTTCAATTACCTTCCCTAACTTTCCCATCAGTGTTGAGTCTGTTTCTCACCCGAATGAAGCACATTAGGGGCGTTAGCACAATAGAAAAATAGAATGAATATAGAATCATAGAATTTACAGTGCAGAAGGAGGCCATTCAGCCCATCGAGTCTGCACCGGCCCACTTAAGCCCCTACTTAAGGCCCACGCATCCACCCTATCCCCTTTCTCCCGGTAATCCAGAAACCACAGCAAACCATTTTGGACACTAAGGGAAATTTAGAATTTCCAATCCACCAAACCTGCACATCTTTGGACTGTGGGAGGAAACCGGAGCACCCGGAGGAAACCCACGCACACACGGGGAGAACGTGCAGACTCCGCACAGACAGTGACCCAAGCCAGGAATCGAACCTGGGACCCTGGAGCTGTGAAGCAACAAACTACTATGCTTACTGTGCTGCCCGTTATGACTCGAGTCAATTGAAGAACATGACATTGAATTGAGTTCTCTGAAGTACTCTGGTGCTGCTCATTGCTCTTGACCACATATTTGAAACATGTAAGACAATAATTCCAATAAAACCTGCAGTTTTATGAAAGATTCCAATAAAACCTGCAGTTTGTAATGTGACCAGATGTTTAAACTATCGCGGGTCATTTTGACTTTGGAAAACCGAGTAAAACATGTGATGTCAGCTTGACCGCACTTCTCCTAAGTTTAGCATCTACTGAAGGTAGGAAGCACAAACTGGGTGATATGGTGAATGGCTGATCAAGCTGACAACGCATGTTCTACTCCATCATCCAAAGTCAAAATCACCCCATAGTTTTAGCAAATGGTCCCATTCGAAAGTCCTGAATTTAACTCGATACTAAATGATCTGTTCTGGAAAATACAGAATGTGTCATTTGAAACATAGAGGTCTGCCAATATCTGATCACCATGATGTGGAGATGCCGGCGTTGGACTGGGATGAGCACAGTAAGAAGTCTTACAACACCAGGTTAAAGTCCAACAGGTTTGTTTCAAACACGAGCTTTCGGAGCACGGCTCCTTCACCTGAAGAAGGAGCCGTGCTCCGAAAGCTCGTGTTTGAAACAAACCTGTTGGACTTTAACCTGGTCTTACAATATCTGATCGGGGAGAGTGCAGGGAAAGATCCCACAAGAGGTTGGTGGCAGCTGAAGAGCACAGAAACTGTGGGCAGCAATTTCAGTCTGTCAGAATGGTTATTACAACCTGCAGCAGGAGAAAGGGAAAAGAAAAAAGTTTTTAAAAATTTCTTTGTGCTGTTGAAAAATTGTAATGGACTGCCCCTTTAAGACCCGAAGTCCGATCCTTATCGGAGGTCCCGATCTCGCGCCAGAGATCAGCCAGCGCGGGCTTCCAGGGCTCCTCCTCTCTCTCTCCCCACGAGGCAGCACACAGAGACAAAGGAACCAGCGGCAGAACGGCACGGCACCAGAAGGAAGAGGCAGCAGCAGGAACAGCAGCGAGACGGCCCAGCGGCAGGAGAGGCCCGGGAGCGAGACGGCCCAGGAGCGGAGCGGCCCAGCGGCAGGAGAGACCCAAGAGCAGACGGCCCAGGAGAAGAATGCGAGGGAGCAGCAGCCAATGAAGACAGAAGACAGAGAAAAAGAGAAAACAGCACCAGGAGAGATGACCAGGAGAATTGAAAGAGAGAGAGAGAGAGTCTGAAGGCCTCAACAACCAACCAGACAACATCCAAAAGTAAATAATGTTTATAATTTAATGAAAGAGAAAAGAGTATGTTAATAATAAAATAATTTAACCTGAAAAAGTGGTTATTAGCTTGCTTCACTTCCTTAAGAACGCAGGACCCGGGACATCGATGCTATTAAGGGGTAAGTAAGTAAAATTCTTCAGTGAAGGTATGAGTTATACCGGGGGATAACTTGAAAGGAGAGTTTGACCCGAATAGCACTCACAGAAGCCTGTACTGGAGTCAGGGAGGGAGAATCCCTGTTCACCGTTTTAGAATATTGGCCCTTTTGTTCTTTGGTATAGGGGGAATTCTAAAACAGAGAGGTGAATTTAGAAAAACAGATCCCTCTCTTCAAACAAACCAGACCAAAAATCCGGCCTTAACTAATTGTCTCACAGCCTATTTGACAGTATAAATGGCAACTAAAGGATGGCACAGTGGTTAGCATTGCTGCCTACGGCGCTGAGGACCCGGGTTCGAATCCCAGCTCTGGGTCACTGTCCGTGTGGAGTTTACACGTTCTCCCCGTGTCTCTGTGGGTTTCACCCCACAGCCCAAAAATGTGCAGAGTAGGTGGATTGGTCATGCTGAAGTGCCCTTTAATTGGAAAAAAAAATAATTGGGTACTCTAAATTTAAAAATAAATAAATAAATGGAAATCATATCAAAATGATTCATATAGATCTTTTATTGAACTGTATTGACCGTCTGTTTGCCCAAGTTTACCAATACCCTCTGAAGTATTTACATTGCTTTGAATTCACATTGAAAATTGGCATGCCTCTCAAATTTTTACTCTCAGCAATTTTTCATCGTGTTTCCTCAACGATTAAAGTTGGGCAAGAATAAGGGCCATCCCTAATCTCTGTAATACCAGTTACAATGGTTTTTCAATCTAAGGATCTTCCTTTCACCTTTTAGTCCTTTTATCTTCTCTGTCTGTTCTTGTGCTGGGTCTAATTATACTGTGCTTCTCATTTCCCAGATTGTTCTGCTACTCTCACTCCCACTGCTTCATTCTTCATTCCTTGTTGGCATCGTGAAACACTGAGTGAGAAAACAGTCCTGAAGACAATTCAAAAAATCCCCCCTTGTTCACTAATAAGTATTTTCCCTCTCCCAAGCTATATTTGGGTCATTAAAATCTCTCTTGATTACATATTATGGCATGGTTGAAAATTACAATATTTACGTGCATCATTAACGTGCATCAATGTGCTACCAGCACAAGCATGCAGTAACATGCACATTCATCGATATGCAAACAGTTGAGAGGATGTCTGAGTAAGTGTATGATTCCTTAGTGAAGCTGCTTCAAAGAAACATACTGCAAACATGAAAAGGTTCCACACCCTGTTATTTTGAGGAAGCCCATGAGATGTGGTGATGCCACACTTCCAGACCCTCCTTGGCATCATATTCCGTGAAAGGCATTCCAGAGCAGTGTCCTCCATAGGGACTGACCTGGTGCTGTCCCCCTCGCTCTAGTGATACCATGGTTGTGTTGTAATTCACCGACTGACCACTCTGAGTCTCACTAATATATAAGTGAATATAAAGTCAGCTGACCAGACACTGGCTGGAGGAAGTAAAAAGGAGAGCTTGCATGTGCATGATTTTGTTATTGCTCATCTGTTGTCTTGTATATAGTTTACCCCCAGTTAATGTTAATTTATAACTTTAACTACAAGCATTCTTGTATTACACTCACTTCCATTGTTAATATTTTTGTAACTCGCGGCTTTTGTTAGAAATTGAATTTTTCTCTGGGGGTGCCTTTGCTAAGGTGGAAGTCTTTGCTGCTTTTCCTTAAGGTGAACTTGTTTCACATGCAGGGTAAGATTCTTGTAGGGATCCCATCACCGCGAGGGAATTGGCTGTTATGATGGTGGAAGGAACAGTGGTGCTAATGAGCCGTCCACTGCAACACCGCTAAGTTAAAGGTTATACAGTTAAAGAAGTAGAAGAGACCAATGATTTATCTCTTGACGAAAGTACTCTCATCATTTGGGCAACCTCCTGTGATGGGATAAGCAGAGTCTTAAGAGAGGGGGAGGCATTAAGTGTTTGGCCATCACTTGCCATCATTACCCTGAGCAGACAGTCACTATTGCCTGAAGCTCTCTCTCCCCTCCCTCCCCTGCAGCTCTGAGATTGGCAGTCATAGAGGTGGCAGGTCCGGAAACTGGTTGTGCCCAGGTCCTTTGGCTCTCACAGTTGCTTCTATGCCACAAGGTGGTGAAAGGGCTGCAGACTGGCTGTCGTGCAGCATTGGACTAAGAAAAATGTAAACCTCCCACATATTGGTGCAGCATATTAAACATTACGTGCAAGCTATTAAACAATTAAAACTCCAATTCCAATTTAAGTACTAGGGAACATTAACTCCCTCCTAACAGATTCCCCCTCTTAAAAGAAAACAAATCTTCAATTTTGATGTAAATTATAATATAGAAACAAAGAAGAAGCAAAGAAAAATTACAGCACAGGAACAGGCCCTTCGGCCCTCCAAGCCTGCGCCGATCCAGATCCTCTATCTAAAACTGTCACCTATTTTCTAAGGATCTGTATCCCTCTGCGCCCTGCCCATTCATGTATCTGTCTAGAAGCATCTTAAATGATGCTATTGTGCCCGCCTCTACCACCTTCGCTGGCAATGCGTTCCAGGCACCCATCACCCTCTGCGTAAAGAACTTTCCACGTATATCTCCCTGAAACTTTCCCCCTCTCACCTTGAACTCGTGACCCCTAGTAATTGAGTCCCCCACTCTGGGAAAAAGCTTCTTGCTATCCACCCTGTCTATACCTCTCATGATTTTGTCGATCTCAATCAGGTCCCCCCTCAACCTCCATCTTTCTAATGAAAATAATCCTAATCTACTCAACCTCTCTTCATAGCTAGTGCCCTCCATACCAGGCAACATCCTGGTGAACCTCCTCTGCACTTTCTCCAAAGCATCCACATCCTTTTGGTAATGTGGCGACCAGAACTGTACGCAGTATTCCAAATGTGGCCGAACCAAAGTCTTCTACAACTGTAACATGACCTGCCAACTCTTGTACTCAATACCCCTTCTGATGAAGGAAAGCATTCCGTATGCCTTCTTGACCATTCTATCGACCTGCGCAGCCACCTTCAGGGTACAATGGACCTGAACACCCAGATCTCTCTGTACATCAATTTTCCACAGGATGTTTTCATTTACCATATAGTTTGCTCTTGAATTGGATCTTCCAAAAAGCATCACCTCACATTTGCCCGGATTGAACTCCATCTGCCATTTCTCCGCCCAGCTCTCCAATCTATCTATATTTTGCTGTATTCTCTGACAGTCCCCTTCACTATCTGCTGCTCCACCAATCTTAGTGTCATCTGCAAACTTGCTAATCAGACCACCTATACCTTCCTCCAGATCATTTATGTATATCACAAACAACAGTGGTCCCAGCACGGATCCCTGTGGAACACTACTGGTCAGAGTTCTCCATTTTGAGAAACTCCCTTCCACTACTACTCTCTGTCTCCTGTTGCCCAGTCAGTTCTTTATCCATCTAGCTAGTACACCCTGGACCCCATGAGACTTCACTTTCTCCATCAGCCTACCATGGGGAACCTTATCAAATGCCTTACTGAAGTCCATATGACATCTACAGCCCTTCCCTCATCAGTCAACTTTGTCCCTTCCTCAAAGAATTCTATTAAGTTGGTAAGACATGACCTTCCCTGCACAAAACCATGTTGCCTATCACTTATAAGCACATTTTCTTCCAAATGGGAATAGATCCTATCCCTCAGTATCTTCTCCAGCAGCTTTCCTACCACTGACGTCACGCTCACAGATCTATAATTCCCTGGATTATCCCTGCTACCCTTCTTAAACAAGGGGACAACATCAGCAATTCTCCAGTCCTCTGGTACCTCACCCATGTTCAAGGATGCTGCAAAGATATCTGTTAAGGCCCCAGCTATTCCCTCTCTCACTTCCGTCAGTAACCTGGGATAGATCCCATTCGGACCTGGGGACTTGTCCACCTTAATGCCTTTTAAAACACCCAACACATCCTCCCTCCTTATGCTGACTTGACCTAGAGTAATCAAACATCTATCCCTAACCTCAACATCCGTCATGTCCCTCTCCTCGGTGAATACCGATGCAAAGTACTTGTTAAGAATCTCACCCATTTTCTCTGACTCCACGCATAACTTTCCTCCTTTGTCCCTGGGTGGGCCAACCCTTTCTCTAGTTACCCTCTTGCTCCTTATATATGAATAAAAGGCTTTGGGATTTTCCTGTTTGCTAAAGATATTTCATGACCCGTTTTAGCCCTCTTGAATCCTCATTTCAGATTGGTCCTACATTCCCGATATTCTTCCAAAGCTTCGTCTGTCTTCAGTCGCCTAGAAATTATGTATGCTTCCTTTTTCCTCTTAGCTAGTCTCACAATTTTACCTGTCATCCATGGTCCCCGAATCTTGCCATTTCTATCCCTCATTTTCACAGGGGCATGTCTGTCCTGCACTCTAATCAACCTCTCTTTAAAAGCTTCCCACATATCAAATGTAGGTTTACCTTCAAACAGCTGCTCCCAATCCACATTCCCCAGCTCCTGCCGAATTTTGGTATAGTTGGCCTTCCCCCAATTTAGCACTCTTCCTTTAGGACTACTCTCGTCTTTGTCCATGAGTGTTCTAAAACGTACGGAATTGTGATCACTATTCCCAAAGTAATCCCCTACTAAAACTTCAACCACCTGGCCAGGTTCATTCCCCAATGCCAGGTCCAGTATGGTTCTTTCCCGAGTTGGACTAGTTACATACTGCTCTAGAAAACCCTCCTGGATGCTCCTTACAAATTCTGCTCCATCTCGACCTCTGACACTAAGTGAATCCCAGTCAATGTTGGGAAAATTAAAATCTCCCATCACCACCACCCTGTTGCTCCTCCATCTTTCCATAATCTGTTTACATATTTGTACCTCTATCTCACGCTCGCTGTTGGGAGGTCTGTAGTACAACCCTAACATTGTTACCGCACCCTTCCTATTTCTGAGCTCTGCCCATATTGCCTCACTGCTCGAGTCCTCCATAGTGCCCTCCTTCAGCACAGCTGTGATATCCTCTCTGACCAGTAATGCAACTCCTCCACTCCTTTTACCTCCCTCTCTATCCCGCCTGAAGCATCGATATCCTGGGATATATAGTTGCCAATCATGCCCTTCCCACAACCAAGTTTCAGTAATAGCAATAACATCATACTCCCAGGTACTAATCCAAACCCTAAGTTCATCTGCCTTACCTACTACACTTCTTGCATTAAAACAAATGCATCTCAGACCACCAGTCCCTTTGCATTCATCATCTGCTCCCTGCCTTCTCTTCCCCTTAGTCACGCTGACTTCATAATCTAGTTCCTTACAGGCTTTAGTTACTACCTCCTTACTGTCCACTAACCTCCTCATTTGGTTCCTACTCCCCTGCCACATTAGTTTATACCATAAAACAAATGCATATATGTATGTTTTCTTCAATAAATGCACCCTATTGCTCCCTTTTTCGCTAGCATATCTCTTTCTTATTGAAAAAGATGTCCTTCTTTAATAATTTCTGATAATCTTTTTGGCTAGCCCCCCTTTTCATCAGTCAGATAATTGGCAACTCATTTGATCTTGTCTATCTCCCTGGTCTCTAACGTCTGTTTTCGGCTTGCTATGTCAATGCATAGTCTCGTTTTATTAACGCATTTTGTAGAGTTCACATATTGTTTATGTGACATTCTGGGTTCTGTTCCCAAATGCCCTGTTCCATTTAAAATTTCAGTCAGGATTCTGGATTTAAAAGATGCCGTATCTACTGCCTTTACTAAAGCCAGTGTCTCTGCGCCAATGTACTTTTTACCACTCTTCTTATCTTTTTAGTTTCCCTTGCCAAAGGACAAAATTATCTTTCTCCCTCAGGAGAAAAATTATAAATCCTCTTGCGCTGGAAAAGCCATCACAGAGATTAGCATAAGATGCGTCACTATCAACAATCAGGTTCAGTTGTCTAACATCAGCTAAAGATGGGAATTTCAAAAACTACTTCTCCAATTTTAATTTTGCCAGTAATTTGTTTGCTCCAACCATTTCTTTAACCTTAGGATGGTTCAGATTAGAAGCGACTGTGGGCTGCCGGACCCATCACTGGCTGGGCTGGCTTAGTTGGGGGGCCCCTGCCAGGGTCAGGGGAGGGAGGGTGATGGGGGAATGGCTGAGTGACTGGGGTGACCCCCCCCCCCCCCCCCACGGGACTGGGGTGGTGTCCAGTTTTGGACCGCCATTTCTGAGGCTTGCAAGGCAGCCATCTTGTTGTGCACCCCACTGACCACCCACTTTGGATTGTGGTTCTGCAGAGTAACACAGGTGTGGGTTTCCCCACCCCGCATTCCACCCTCCGCCATACCCCCCCCAACCCAGTTGTCACCCGCCGGTGGGGCATCAGGTGGCCCACCGAAGGGCAACACCCACTGTAGCCACTATGAGGTGCTGGGAGGGGGCTGCGGAGCATAATGGTGGCAATACCAGCCGACGGTACCTCATGCAGCATACCTCACAGTGCCAAGCATGGACAATGCCAGGGGTGCAGAGATGAGAGGAACATACAGGATGGAGCCCGCAGTGCAAGCTGGGGCCTCCATGTAGCCCGTTGGACCTGACCGGACACAGAGGGTATGCACCATGCTAACAAGTCGGCCTTTCACACCCTGCAAAAAATGGATATTGGAATTCAGCCAGCAATGGGGCCTTCCTGCTAGTTACCGCAGCTGTGGGAGATGCCCTGTGGCTGTATGAGCTGGTGCTGCTCGAGGAGGAAGAGCTGCATACATACCTGCCGCACTATGCGGTGTGGGCCCTGGGTTGGCAGTAACACCGAGATGGCCATGGAATGGAGGATGATAACAACCTGCTCTGCGATGAGCTCTGGCACTCCATACCGTTTGACAATATCTGACTCCTGCCCATGGTCGCACTTTCCACTGTCCACCTGGGTGATCTCTGCATGCAAGCTGGCCATTCCATCACATGATCACAACAAATATCTGAGGTGACAGTGTCGGAACCATTGGGGGAGAGGGGAAGTCCAGGCCACCCTCATTCTGCACTCCCCCCCCCCCCCCCCCCCCCCCAAGGTCCACCCATTACACGCCCCACTCTCTGGCCAGCCCAGACCAGCCCACCCCTCACACCCACCTGACTGAGCACCGAGGAAGGTTGTGAACGAGTGTTTAATATGACATACATACAGACTTGTGCCCTAACCCCTATAACTAAACTGTGCCCTGCACCCGTGCCAATTTAACTAGTGTCTAACTTTCTGGCCTTACGGGCTCTAACACTACATCTTGGTGGATCCCCAGACAGTATAGCAGGGATGGAAGCTGCCTGCTGTGATTCACGCCCTGCAACCTGGGTCCCTGATGGCAGCCATGGGCGACCAGGCTGGATGGGCCCGGTTGCTGCACAGGTGACCCAGGTGGCATGGTGCTGCCCTGTTCTGCCCGCTGCCCACCAGACGGACCAGGGACAGGAGTGGGAGGGAGTTTGAGATGCTGCAGTGCTCTGGCACCTCCTTTGTAGAAGTCACTGGCACGGGCCCTATCCCATCCCCCTCGGGGTGCCCGATAGCCCCTGGGCTACTCCATGGAATGGGGGTACGAGAGCTAATCCCGGATCCTCCCTTGCCACCTGGTGCTCTCAGTACTAGAGACCTACTCTGGTCCCGAGCAGGGTCTACATGGAGCACAGGGAGAGGACCATCGGCATCCAGGACTGCACACTTTGACTGTGCCACCGCCTTCTGGGTTTGTGCCGTATCAGCCAATGACTGTGCCATTTCCTTTTGGGAGTGGGTCACCTCCATCCCAGTCTGTGCCATATCACCCAGGTAATGCCACCGATGTTCTCATCCATGGCCTGCTGTGATTGAGCCAAGCTCAAGAGTGCCACTGCACTTTCCAGGTCGCTCTGAGACATGCTCCCTGTGAGTTGGCAACCTTGCCCTTGGCCACAGTCAGAGCATGCTCAGAATGGCCAGGCCTTGGACATGCTGATCCATAGCCAAAACTGTCGCCCCAAAAGCCATCACCCATGCAGTGTTGTCCTGCGTGGCATGCATGGTTGGCACCACCTCCTGCTCTTGCATGCGGTTGGACTCCAACTGCGCCTGCAGGTGCTGGATGCTCGCCAACATCCCCTCATTTAGTCCCTGGCTCTGTGACTGCATCTCCACAGTTAATGGGGCTGTCCGCACCAGAAGCCGTCTGGACGGCAGCTAGTTCCTGGGATCGGCCTGCCCTCCCAGGAGGATCTGCCCCTGTTGTGTTATGCTGCTTCGGATAACACAGGCTGCTACTTGATGCAGTCTTAACTAAAGGGTGCTCCACACTCTGAAATGAGTTCAACGTGTTTATTGAATTATTAACACAGTTCTCAAACGAGTTCGACTCTCTGCTAATCTAACTGTAGTAACTCAGTCTAACTGTACCAGCTTGCTCTAAGCCACGTGCTGGGGTGTGATGCTGCTGATCAACCCTATCTAACTCTCTAGATGTCTGTCTGTGGAAAGAGGCAGGGTGTGAGTGCCACATCCCTTTTATAGTGTTTATGTCATGCCCCCTTGTGGTGATGCCACCTCTGAGTGTCCTGACTGCCCATTGGTTGTGTCCTATTCTGAGTGTTCATTGGTTGCATGTTTGCATATCATGACAGCCCCCACCTGCTCTAGTGGATCAGCTGTGTGGTGAGCACCCGATAGTGTCTCAGGAGCCTCTTCATTGAAGTGCCCAAACGAGGTGAGTGTCTCTGGGATGGTGGAGGGTGTTGGAAACAGCTGTGACAGGAAATCACTGTCATCCTCCGACCTGAGCTCTGAGGTGGCCCGAGTCAAGGGCTGCCATCCGAGCTGCTCCTCATCACTGCTCGGCTCACGGGTGGGGGCTCCGGCTGTGGCACTGGCTGGAGGCGGGGGGCACCAGATGGGCCTGCCCCATCTCCAACAGCACCTGCAAGACCTAAGACGATGCGTGATTAGATCGCGGGCAGAGGGGGAGTGGGGGTGATGGGGCGAGCGTGGGACTGGTGTGAGGGTGCGGTTGAAGGTGAGGGTGGTGTGGGGGTGAAGGTGGTGTGGGAGTGATGTTGGGGGGGGCGTTGACACATGTGTCACGGAAACTGCAAATCAGCAGGGTCTCACTTCCTCGCCCGCGGCCGAACTCCACCCGTGTCTGAATGCGTCAGAGACCTTTGGCGGGATTCTAAGTCTCTGACTCTGGAATTGCGTTCGGCGATCGGCCGGAGAATTCCCGTTTGCGCCAAAATCGGGGGCCTTTGCGATGCTCGCCACCTCCAAAACGCCATACTCTCCGCACACCGTATGGGCGGCCTTGGAACATCACCTGAGGCCCTCCCCGATGCTCCGCCCCCGATGGGCCGTGTTCCCGACAGCGTGGGTCACTCATGGTATTTATTTTTGTGAACCCGGCGTGGCGGCTGTCGACTGAGTCCAACGCCGCCACAGTCAGATGGGAGCCGATCTGCGGGCAGGGGGGTCATTGGCGGGGGCTGGGGACACTGATAGGGGGTGGTCCGGGGGTGGCGAGTCAGGCAAAAGGGGGGTACTATTTGACAGGCCAAATCCACGCTGCCGTGCACATGCGCGGCCAAGGACCCGGCAATTCTCCGTCCGTATCAGCAGCTACATCCAGGGGCTTTACGCTGCGTGCCTGCTAACCCCCCACCAGATGGAGGATTGGTGCAGTTTTTGCGCTGTAGTTTCGGGCATAAATGCCTCTTTCTCACACCAGCATCAGCACTCAGTCTTCAAATCAGAGAATCCAGCCACTTACCTCTAATCTGTAACTCCATTCTAAGCCCGTGAATCTCAGTGGGCTGGATTCTCCACCGCCACCACCAGTAGCAAAATTCCTGATGCGCCGGAGAATCCTACGTTGTCCAGAAAATGGGATCAGCAGCCCCGATTCGACGGACCCCACTGGCGGAGACATCGAGGTTTGTGCCCCATTTGCATCCTCTGGGCCGGGATTAACGGGTGTGAGAATTGTTGCCAGTATTACACAGTGTGTCCCTGGAGCGGTGGACCTCGTGGTGGGCCAAGGGGTTTAACTTGTTTTTGGGAGTCGCTCCTAAAATCCATCGTAGGGCCCCCTTCCTCCCCACAATGCAAATTACTGCTACACATATCTATGGAATTCCCTGCTCAGTGAAGCAGTTGAGGCTCCTTCATTAAATGTGTTCTCATGCTAAGGGCAGGATGAGGCATCCATGGTTGGCGAGGGAAGTCAAGGACAGCATAAAAGCAAAAGAAAAAGCATACAAAATTACAAGGATTAGTGGGAAGACAGAGGATTGGGAATCATTTAAAAGCGAACAGAGGACAACTAAAAAAGCAATAAGGGGAGAGAAGATGAAATATGAGTGCAAGCTAGCTAATGATATAAAAGGAGATAGGAAGAGATTTTTTCAAAATATAAAAGGTACGAGAGAGACAAAAATAGATATTGGACCACTGGAAAACGTGGCTGGAGAAGTAATAATAGGAAACAAAGAAATGGCAGATGAACTGAATAGTTATTTTGCAGCAGTCTTCACGGTGGAAGACACCAATGGGACGGCAGGGGCGTGATTCTCCGACCCCCATGCCGGGTGGGAGAATCGCGGGAGTGCCGGGCGATTCCTGCCACGCCGCCCTGGCACCCGCACGCGATTCTCCCACCCACCCCAAAATGGCGTGCCGCGTTTTACGACAGGCCGCTCAGAGAATCGCCGCTCGCCATTTCTAACAGTCAACCAGCGATTCTCCAGCCCGAATGGGCCGAGTGGCCTGCCCAATACGACCAGTTCACGCCGGCGCCAACCACTCAGTGGGGGTCTGGCCCGCGATCGGGTCCCACTCTTTTCCCTCCGCCGCCCCGCAAGATCAATTCTCCATGTCTTGCGGGGCGCCCACGGGGAGGACGGCAAGGCGCCGGCCAACCTGAGTATGCGTGGGTGATGTCATTTAAGCGCCGTGGCCACGTCATTTAGGCAGCGCCGCTTTGACGTGGGCGCCAAGGCCTGGCGCGTGAAATTGATGCGGCGCCGCTCCTCGCCCCCTGGGGGTGGGAGAATAGGGGGCGAGGAGCGGCCTCCGACGCCGGAGTGAAACACTCTGGTTTTCACTCCGGCGTCGGCACTTAGTCTCCCGTTGGGAGAATCACGCCCCAGAGCTCCAGGTGTATCATGGGGGCAGAGGTGAGTGCAGTGACCATTACTAAGGAGACAGTTCTGTGGAAACTGAAAGTTCTGAGCGTGGATAAGTCACCTGGACCGGATGGACTACACCCCAGGTTCTAAAAGAGATAGCTGAGGAGATTTTGGAGGCATTGGTGGTGATCTTTCAGCAATCACTGGAGGCAGGAAGGGTCCCAGCGGACCGGAAAGTAGTTAATGTTACACCGCTGTTTAAGAAGGGGGGGAAGCAGAAGATGGGAAATTATAGGCCGGTTAGCCTGACTTCGGTCATTGGTAAGATTTTAGAGTCCATTATTAAAGATGAGATTGCAAAGTACTTGGAAGTGCATGATAAAATAGGACTGAGTGAGTACGGCTTCGTCAAGGGGAGGTCATGCCTGACAAATCTGTTAGAGTTCTTTGAGGAGGTAACAAGGAAGTTAGACAAAGGAGAACCAGTGGACGTGATTTATTTTGATTTCCAGAAGGCCTTTGACAAGGTGCCGCACAGGAGACTGTTAAATAAGTTAAGAGCCCATGATGTTAAGGCTAACATCCTGACATGGATAGAGAATGGCTGACTGGCCGAAGACAGAGAGTGGGGATAGAACATAGAACATACAGTGCACAAGGAGGCCATTCGGCCCATCGAGTCTGCACTGACCCACTTAAGCCCTCACTTCCACCCTATTCCCATAACACAATAACCCCTCCTAACCTTTTTGGACACTATGGGCAATTTATCAGGGCCAATCCACCTAACCTGCACGTTTTTAGAGTCTGGGAGGCAACTGGAGCACCGGGAGGAAACCCACGCAGACAACTCCGCAAAGACAGTGACCCAGTGGGGAATCGAACTTGGGATCCTCGTGCTGTGAAGCCACAGTGCTAGCCACTTGTGATGCCGTGCTGCCCATGGATAAAGGAGTCTTTTTCAGGATGGCAGCCGGTGACTAGTGGTGTGCCTCAGAGCTCTGTGCTGCGGCCACAACCTTTCACGATATACATTAATGATCTGGAAGAAGAAACTGAAGGCACTGTTGCTAAGTTTGCAGATGATATAAAGATGTGTAGAGGGACAGGTAGTGTTGAGGAAGCAAGGGGGCTGTAGAAGGATTTGGACAGGCTAGGAGAGTGGGCAATGAAGTGGCAATGAAATACAATGTGGAAAAGTGTGAGGCTATGCACTTTGAAAGGAGGAATTTATCCATAGACTATTTTCTAATTGGGGAAATGCTTAGGAAATCAGAAGCACAAAGGGACTTGGAAGTCCTTGTTCACGATTCACTTAAGGTTAACATGCAGGTTCAGTTGACAGTTAAGAAGGCTAATGCAATGTTTGCATTCCTGTCAAGAGGGCTAGAGTACAAGACCAGGCTGTATAAGGCTCTGGTCAGACCCCATTTGGAATATTGTGAGCCATTTTGGGCACTATATCTAAGGAATGATGTGCTGGCCTTGGAGAGGGTCCAGAGTAGATTTACAAGAATGATCCCTGGAATGAATAGCTTGTCGTATGATGAACGGTTGAGGAATCTGGGTCTGTACTCGTTGGAGTTTAGAAAGATGAGGGAGGATCTTATTTAAACTCACAGGATACTGCGAGGCATGGATAAAGTGGACGTGGAGAGGATTTTCCACTTGGAGGAGAAACTAGAACCAGAGGACACCATCTCGGACTAAAGGGACGATCCCTTAAAACAGAGATGAGGAGGAATTTCTTCAGCTAGAGGGTGGTGAATCTGTGGAACACTTTGCCGCAGTGGGCTGTGGAGGCCAATTCACTGAGTGTCTTTAAGACAGAGATAGGTTCTTGATTAATAAGGTGATCAGGGGTTACGAGGAGAAGGCAGGAGAATGGGGATGAGAAAATATCAGCCATGATTGAATGGCGGAGCAGACTCGATGGGCCGAGTTGCCTAATTCTGCTCCTCTGCCTTATGGTCTTATGAGCACGGACTAAAGGAGGAGATCTGAAAGAGGAGTGTGGCGGGGGTGGTGGCTGAAGGTGGGTGGCTGGAGGGGGCTGATGGGGTCAAGTGGGGGGTGGGGTCATCCCCATGCATGAATGGTGTGGGGCGGGTGACCTGTTATTCCCATGATGGCGGGGGGAGGATGCCCCTCCTTGTTGGGTATCTCCATCTATTAGTGGGGGGAGGGGTCAACATCTGCTTTGTGTGGGAGAGGGGGACCTGTCCCTGGACACTGGGATCAGGTCACAGTTCCAAATGGCGGCCTGAGACCTGGAAGGGAAGGGAAATCAGCGCGCTTGCCGCCATGCAGAAATCCGCATGTCAAAAGTATGTGAATAGCATCTGGGCAATTCTGGCATCAGCGGGGATCAGTCCTGAACGGAGCACTTAGACGCCATAATCCTGCCCTGTACAACCACAGCTTTGTCAGGGGATCATACTCAACCTGGCCCCATACAATAACTGGGCAGCAACATATGAAAAACGTGAACTTCACAAACACCACAAACAATAATCCCATGTGAAAATGAGAGTATTTTAAACTAACAGTGACGTGTTCTATTGACGCACGACTCCTGGTTTCACTTCCATGTTTAAAAATGGCAAAACCGTCCAATAAATTAGCACCAACCTATTCAGCTGCAATAATGTGGTATTTCGAACTACACAAGTGGGCTTTGCTAACAGAAAAATTACACGTTGCAGAGTGCGAAATATTTCCTCATTATAAATTGAAATTACTCACAGTGATAAATTCCCAGCGTGGAATATATAATAGGAGAGAAAAGTACTCCAGATACTGGAAATCTGAAATATAAACTGAAAATGATGGAAATACTCAGCAGGTCAGACGATTGGGAGAGGGCCAACCAACCAAATCTTCGTGCGAGTGCGCAATGACGCCGGGGTGCACACCCGACAACCTCTCGATCAATTTCCCACTTCTGGGTAAGGTGTGCACCTGTCTGAGCAACGTAAAATTCTAGCTAATGTCTTTGATACATAATCTTAACTATTTCTGGTGAAGGGCTTGCAGAAAAATACTTTTCACTGTACCTCGGTACACGTGACAATAAACAAATCCAATCCAATCCAATCCAAGGGTCATTGACTTCTGCTTCTCTTCACACAGATCTGCTGAGTATTTCCAACACTTCCCATTTCTATTGGAGCAAAGTTAATCCCTTTTTCCAGCCCTCCAAAAATCAATCAGGCTCCTGTGAGCCTCTCATTCCCCTTCAGAAAAAAATGCAGCAGCAGCTGGCTGAGATCTGGGGCGAGATTCTCCTGTATCCGGCGGGCGGGCCGTACCGGCACCAAAGAGTGGCGTGAACCATTCCGGTATCGGGCCCCCCGGAAGGTGCAGAATCCTCCGCATCTTCGGGGGCGAGGCCGATACTGGAGTGATTGGCGCCGCGCCAATCGGTGGCGAAGGGCCTCCGACAGCCGGCGCGAGTTGGCGCATGCACAGGAGCGCCAGCGTGTTCCCAGAACCGCTGGTGTGATTCCTGCGTATGTGCAGGGGGTTTCTTCTCCGCGACGGCCATGGCGGTGCTTAACACAGGCCGGCGAGGAGGGAAAGAGTGCACCCCCGGCACAAGCCCGCCCGTGGATCGGTAGGCCCCGATCGCGGGTAAGGCCACTGGGTAAGCCCCCACCAGGGCCGGATTTCCGCCCCCCCCCCCCCCCCCCCCCCCCCGGAGGACTCCGCAGGCCGCCCTCAGTGCCAGGTCCCGCTGGTACAAACCTTGTGTAATTCACGCCGGCGGGACTGGCCGAAAACGGGCGGCTGCTTGGCCCATTGGGGACCGGAGAATAATCGTCGGGGGGGGGGGGGGGCGGCACTGCCAACGGCCCCCGACCGGCGTGGCGCAATCCCATCCCCACCCCCGCCAAAAAGCCAACGGCAGAGAAATCGCCAGCCAGCATCACGTCGCCCCCCCCCCCCCCCCCCCCCCCCCCCCGGCGATTCTCTGACCCAGCGGGGGGGTCGGACAATCCTGCCCCTGGTTTGGCACAACATTAAACGGGAATTTTTTAAAAAGTTAATGCGTGAAGAAAACATGGTATTGTTGCTGAGAAAGAAAATCAATGTCAAAGTAATAAGTTGATAACTTAACAAATGATCACTCTAAAGTGCCAAGCAGCAGAGTGAACCAACAAAAACTTATTTCTCTTTTCACTTAAGAAGCAGGGGTATCGAGAGATAGACAAGGCTCCAAGTCCTGAGATTCTTCGGTTCCCCAGTCACGTGTTTCTCGGCTGCATGACGTTCGCTGATGGTGGGATTCTATCTCCCGCCGACTGTCAATGGGATTTCCCATTAGAACCACCCCATGCCGCCGCAAAACCCATTGGCGGATCTGTCCTGATGGCGGGAAAATTGAATCGCAAAGACCGGCGAATTCTGGCCCTGGTCACCAGGGAAGGGGAAGAGGACCAAGACCAAGATAAGTTGTTCGGTTTAACCTTGTGTCTGTGTCTGGTGGCACACACTCTGAGCCTGCCTCAGCAGACATAGATTGCCTTTTAGCCTGAGTATCCCTAATCTGCCAGCCCTGTGTGTGGATAGGATTGTACGGCGGGAAGAGGAGGAGTAGGCTTTGTGTGTCTGTCCGCACATCGAGCAGCCTCTATTTCTACATGTGTCCCCGATTGTGTGTCCAACTCAGTCCCACATTCAAGGTTCACAAAGTCTCACACATTAACTCACACACTTATGGGTGTTACCATTGGTCAGAAACTGATCTGGACTAGCCATGTAAAAACTGGCTACAAGAGCAGGTCAGAGGTTGAGAATTCTGTGGTGAGTAACACACCTCCTAACGCCAAATCCTTTCCACCATCTAAAAGGCACAAGTCAGGAGTCTAATGGAATACACCCCACTTGCCTGGATGAGTGCTGTCATAATATACACCAGTATATCATGGTGCAGACACACACACACTGATGGACACACAGAAGGACCAATCAACACGCACAATACCGCAGCCAATCACCAGTTAGAGCACACTCACTATAAAGACAGAGGGCATCAGTTTCCCCGCCTTTGGGATGCAGCCTCTCAGAAGGACAGAGCTTACAGTTTACAGCACAGATCTTCACCATGTGCTGAGTGATTAGACTGGTTAGGATAGGCACAGGTCTTTAGCTTAATCTAACATCGTGTTAACCCACAGTGAAAGTATGTTCAACAGTTTCTAGATTAATAAAATAGTGTTGTACTATTTTAAGTATTGGTAGCCTGTATGTGTTCCACGGATCCAGAGCACCCAACACATCAAGTGCAGCTCCAACAACAACCAGAAGTTCAACACCATCCAGGAAAGAGCAGCCCACTTGATTGCTGCCCCTTCCACAAACATTTCCTCTTTCCACTACCCCATGAACAGTGGCAGCCGTGTGTACCACCTACAAGATGCACTGCAGTAACTCACCAAGGCTCCTTATGCTGAACCTTCCAAACCCATGACCACTACTATCTAGAAGGACAAGAGCAGCAGATACCTGGGAACCCCACCACCTGGAAGTTCCCTTCCAAGTCACTCACCACCCTGACTTAGAAATATATCGCCGTTCCTTCACTGTCGCTGGGGCAACATCTATCCTGGAACTCCCTCCCTAACAGCACAGTGGGTGTACCTACACCTCAAGTACTGCAGCGGTCCAAGAGGGCAACTCACGTTCTGTCACTCACCACTTTCTGAAGGGCAACTAGAGATGGGCAATAAATACTGGATGACCCAGCGTCGCCGACGGCACAGGCCCGCCCGCAGATCGGTGGGCCCGGATCGCGGGCCAGGCCCAGAAATGTAAAATGAATTTTTAAAAACATCCTGCAAAATGAATTTTTTAAAACATTTACTCACACACGCAATTGCACTCTCACACACATAGAACATAGAACAGTACAGCACAGAACAGGCCCTTCGGCCCTCGATGTTGTGCCGAGCAATGATCACCCTACTCAAACCCACGTATCCACCCTATACCCGTAACCCAACAACCCCCCCCCCACCTTAACCTTACTTTTTAGGACACTACGGGCAATTTAGCATGGCCAATCCACCTAACCCGCACATCTTTGGACTGTGGGAGGAAACCGGAGCACCCGGAGGAAACCCACGCACACAGGGGGAGGACGTGCAGACTCCACACAGACAGTGACCCAGCCGGGAATCGAACCTGGGACCCTGGAGCTGTGAAGCATTTATGCTAACCACCATGCTACCATGCACACACTCACTCTCTTTTGTGCACACACTCACACTCGCTCACACACAGACAATCTCACTATCACACCAAATCTTTGACATTCACTCACTCAACCTCACTCACCCACGCACACATACTCACATTGACTCATTCACTCTCACTTTCTCTCACACTCACTCTCACAACTCACTCAGTCTCCCACTTACCCACTCACTCACTGTCAAAAGGACTCATTTTCACAATCACCCTCGCACTTACTCTCACACTTACTCACAGTCACTCATTCTCACACTTACTCACCCTTGCACTTAATATTCATTCTCACACTCATTCAGTCTCATACTTACTCATTTTCACACTTACTCAAACTCAAAAATTTTTATTTTCCTTTTTCACATTTTCTCCCAAATTTACACCCACCAATAATAAACAGTAATTAGTAATGAATGCAATGTCAATCCCCATATCAATAACAACGATCCCACCCTCCCACCAAACTCCAAATATGGCCTCCCGAGGGCCCGGGTCCAGTTTCACGTGCACCACTTACAGATTACCCTAAGTACTTCCTTCCAGTAATCCTCCAGCTTTGAACAGGAGAAAACATATGAACGTGAGGAGCGGGCCCCTCCCTCCCCACCCCCGCAACATTCACCCACATCGTCTTCCCCCTCAAAAGAGCCGGCTCATTCTCGCCCTTGTGAGGTGCACTATGTACACCACCTTCAGCCGTATCAGCCACAACCTCGCGCACGAGGTGGAGGGGTTCACTCTCCGGAGTGCCTCACACCAGAACCTCTCCTCCATACCCTCTCCCAGCTCTTCCTTCCACTATGCCTTGATCCCATCCAGCGGTGCCTTCTCCTCTTACACTTACTCACACTTACACACTCTCACGCTCAAAAGCAGTTGTGATTTCCATCATGACTTTGCAGGGAGTCCAACCTGTCAGCTGGAATTGTGCTTTGTGGAAATGGTGACCAACACAGGAAGGGAAGGGAAGGGCCCTGGGCCACAGACACCATTGTCAAGCGGCTGGACTGGGGAGGACTCAGAGATGAGGTCAGGAGGGAAGGGCCTTCGGGGTGGGTGGGGGGTGGGGGGGGGGGGTTGACTCAGTTAGCTGGACAGCTTGTGTGGATCAGTTTGATGCCAACACCATGGGGTTCGATCCCCATTCTGGCTGGGGTGGGCAGCACGATAGCACCAGTGGTTAGCACTGTGGCTTCACAGCGGCAGGGTCCCAAGTCCGATTCCCCGCTGGGTCAGTCTGTGCGGAGTCTGCACGTTCTTCCCGTGTCTGCGTGGGTTTCCTCCGGGTGCTCCGGTTTCCTCCCACAGTCCAAAGACATGTAGGTTAGGTGGATTGGCCATGATAAATTGCCCTTAGTGTCCAAAAAGGTTGAGGCGAGGTTATTGGGTTTCGGGAATAGGGTGGAAGTGGGTCGGTGCAAACTCGATGGGCTGAATGGCCTCCTTCTGCACTGTATGTATGTGCATGTATGTTCACATGTACTTCAGCACACCTGCCTCCTTGCCTTAACCATTGTGGAGGTTGTGATGCTGAGGCTCTGCCTTCAGAGAACTGAATAAAAAGTTGTCACAAATGTATGTGTTGTAAAAGCTGTCTGGATGCTGCGCACAAACTGACAGGATCCTGTTTCTGCTCTAGGACACTAACTGACTAGGGGATTTTCACAGTAACTTTATTGCAGTGTTAATGTAAACCTACTTGTGACACTAATAAAGATTATTATTATTATTAGATTATAATAGGATGGCCTTTTCCATTGACGAATGCTGCTGGCCGGTCATCTGGTGCTGGTGATGTACTTTCAGTCAAGGCTGCCCTGCCAGCATACTGCTGCAAATTCACAAGCGCTCTCTCATTTTGACTGCTGAGATTAGTGAAGGGAATCATGCAATTTTGAGACCCGATGAACAAGCTGTCAGTTTCCTGGTTTAGGGAGCTGTCTCCTGCAGATGGTGAGATCGCCCCTCTTGCCAAATGAAAAGAACCCGTGGCAAAGATGGTAAGATCTGTGGTAATTTCGATGAAGCGTGTCTCCTAGCAACGGGAAAAACTAGCAATAACAGCACCCAAAGTAAGTAAATGATATCTGCAATAATCAATAAGGCAAAAATGGAAGAATTAGGTGACCTGGTAGCTGGATTCGCTTCTGGCAATTTAAGTAAAACAATGGCGCAATTATCCAATTAGCTGCCAGTGAACATGCCTTTACATGTTGGTTCATTGGTCATCAGAGATCAAATTGTTGCATATTTTATATCTTGGATCTATGCAGAGATGGCACTATGTGCAGCAGGTTTTATTCACAGTGCTTTAAAATGTCTACTCCATGCTTCAGCTCTGGCTTCCAGTTCTTTCTACAGCTTTGTTCACAATTCTCTGAGTCCACACCCAGAATAAACCAATCAAGCACAGTGAACATGGGTGGTAAACGGGGGTGAGCCCCATGGTCTGATACACTGTGGCCGGAATTCGAACTCCAGAGCCTGACAAGCTGGAACTGCCTATAAACGCCCCACTCACCACACACTCATTCCAGCCAACAAGATGGCTCCATGAGAACCAACACTGAGATTCATAGAGTCAGAGCTGGACAGAAAGCTGAACGCAGTGGAGGAGAGGTGAGATACCTTTTTCCCCAGGGTGGGCAGGAGACTCAAGCCCGCCATCCTAAACAAGGCCTGGGAGAAGGTGGCAGAGGCAGTCAGTGCTGCCAGCCTCACCAGGAGGACTGGGACTCAGTGCAGGAAGATGAATCCTCTGAACCCCTGGCATTACTCCTGTCCCTCACTCCTCACATCACCCCTACTCTCCTAGACGTAATGCAAAACCCAGCTGCCTGCATCTCCTTTACACCCCATCTGCCATCAAACCCCAACACCTGTTTTGTCCTCTTTGGCCAGCAGCCTTGCACACTGTGGTGGGATGGATATGAGCACTGCCATTGGTGCAGAGCACTGGCTTCCCATTGGCTCTGGCTGGTCATGTGCCTCTCGTCGAATTGGTTGGGACTAGTCATGTGACTGCTCTCCAATTGGTCGAGAGGCAAGTAGGCCCTGCCTCCGAGGCGGGATATAAGTACCCAGAGTTCCCGGCGGTCGGCCATTCTCTGTAGTCGACCACCGGGCTAACAACTAGCTGATTAAAGCCACAGTTCAGATCCTAAATTTGTCTTGAGTCGAATTGATGGTACATTACACACATATGCCACCAGCTACAGATTCCCCGTGGCACTCGACTCCATGTGTCTCACCATGTCCTTTCTATGTCCCCTTGGAAAAAACGGCTCATAATCGCAGGGAGTGAGAGAAACTGGTGGTGTCATCTCGGACCTCCGAGTGCAGACCCCCACGGAGCAGAGGCCAATGGAGCTAGCGGGCGAAGCAGAAGAGAGAGCAGTCTCGGAAGTAGAGATCGGCAAGTGTCAACCAAGTGAGCCCCTGTTACAAAATGGTGCCCCAATAGCAAGTGAGTCACCCCTCTCCCACAGACCACTCCTTCCCAAGACAATTGTCTGAGTCTACACCCAGAATAAACCAATCAAGCACAGTGAGCATGATCACCATGAGACCAGGCCGAGCCGTCCGGACTTCCTCGCCCCCAACCACATCCCCAACCACATCGTAGAAAACAGTTATAGACCGGACAGATAACGCGCCTCTGGGAAGTATGATCCTGTCACTTGTATAGATGCATACAGATCTACAGGATCTACAGGAGGGGCTGTCAGCAACTTTCCAGCTCCTGCAGGTGCAACTGGAGGGGTCCAACTGCCTTCACACACAGGAGATGGTGCCGACAATGCATGATACCCAGGCCAACACTGAACAGGTGGTGTCCATAGTGGAAGCCTAGAGGCAAGAAGTTATGAGGCCCATGCCGGTGCAGGGCAGGTGCTGGAACACCTCAGCACTTCTGAACCTCTCCCACCTGACACCAGCACATCTGATGGGCAGTGGGCAGAACAGGGTGTCACCTTATCACTTATGACACAAAGGTCGGCCGAACATATTCAGGTCCAGGCCCTCCAGAGGACGGCCGCTAAAGGCACCTCAGGTCAGAGAGCAAGAGACACAACAGGCCGGCTCCACATCTGATGTGATGTCTGGGGCACACCTAGAAGCAGCGGCCGGCCATGTAAAAGTAGAAAGTTAGCTTAAGTTGGCACGGGTGCAGCAGATAGATGATAGTTAGGGGTCAGGACTCAATAATATATAATCACCATTAAACCACATTTGCCTTCTGACCTGCCTCAAACCTCTGTCTGAAGGGTGTTAGGGGTGGGCTGGGGGTGGGTGTAGAGTGGGTACCGGCTAGGGGGTTTGGGAAGTTGGGGGGGAGGGGAGTGTGGGAGAGCGGGAGGGGGTTGTGTTGGAGGATGGAGTGGGGCAGAGCCTCTAGAACACTTGAACGTTCCACCTGGGGTCACCCTCAGAGGTGGCAGGGAACGAGTCCCGAAGTGTGAGGCCGCCTTGGATGGCAGCTTACCCTGTGAGTGACCCATCACCACTCATCATCTCCATAACTGCCCCACTCCCCAAAAGGATACATGGCCCCATGAGATAGATTGGCCATCATACATGCAGGGATCACCTGGGTGGACAGTGGAATGTGATCCTAAAAGCAGGAGTCAGACTTTGTCAAATGATAAGGGGCACCAAAGCGCATCTCACAGCGAGTCGTCATGATCCGCCGTCCTGTGGACAAGACTGGTTTAGCACAGTGGGCTAAACAGCTGGTTTGTAATGCAGAACAATGTCAGTGGCGCAGGTTCAATTCCTGTACCAGCCGCCCCGAACAGGCACCGGAATATGGCGACTAGGGGCTTTTCACAGTTACTTCATTGAAACCTATTTGTGACAATTGATGTGTTGGGTATGCTGGGTCTGTGACGACTACGTTTACCAGAGCAGTAAGGTAGACAGGCTACCAAAACTTGGAGAAGTACAACTCTATTTTATTTAACTGTGAGCTGTTAAACATACTTGCACTGTGGGTCGACACTATGTTAGATTGACTGAAGACCTATGCCTAACCTGACCAGCCTATACTGCTGGCACATGGTAGATGTTTGTGCTACTGACTGCGGGCTCCGTCTGTCTCAGAGGCTGCATCCCGAATGAGCGGGAAAACTAGTGCCCTCTGGCTTTATAGTGACCGTGCCCTGTCTGGTGATTAGCTGCTGTGTTCTGTGTGTTGATTGGTCTTTCAGTGTGTTAGTCAGTGTGTGTCTATGCACCATCATATACTTGTGTGAATATTATGACAACAATAAGCGATTATTATATTATTATTAAGACCTGCTGATACTGCCAGCCCAGGGCCAACACTCTGTGGTGCTGCTGGTAGGCCCTCCAAGGAGGATGGGAGCTGGGGTTGTGGGATGGAGTAAAGGGACAGGGAAGGTGCAGTGAAGGGAGGAGGATGAGCTTATCCCTGTGCGGCAGGCCTGGAGCACCCCTGCGCGCCCTATCCTGCCAGCCCGGGCTCCATGCATCCTCTTCGTCAGATGAGGCCTGCCATTCCTCCTCCTCTTCCAGCATCTCCCCCCTCTGCTCCGTGATGTTGCAGCTGGCCAGTATGAAGTCAGAGACCAACCTGGGCTATATTGGAGATCCCAAACAGAGCAGTCCAGGCTCTGGAAGCACAGCTTGAGGGTGCCAATGTACCGCTCAATGACACTCCTGGTTGCTGCATGAGCGTCATTATAACCGGTCTCCGGATCAGTCTGGGGCCTCCAGACAGGTATCAATAGCAAGCATCTCAGTCGATAACCCTTGTCACCCAAGTGTCAACTCCACACCTGAGGGAGCACCTCCAAGATGCCGGGAATCGATGAGTGCACCAGGATGTATGCGTCATGCGTGCTGCCTGGGTACCGGGAGCAGATGTGCATGATGTGTAGCTGGTGGTCACACACCAACTGCACATTCAGGGAGTGGAAGCCCTTCCTATTAATGAAGGGCACCCCCTGATGAGCCGGTGCTCATAGGGGAACATGTGTGCCATCGGTCACCCCCTGGACCTGAGCATGCGGCAATGGTAGCACATCCTGCTGCCTGGGTATCCTAGTGTGCCTGGTTCATACTGAAGTTGATATTGTCCACTGTCCGGTCGCATAGGGCATTCATCACACCTGTGCGCGGATGACTGCGAAATCCCTGACAGGTCCCCGCTTGGCCGCTGGAATAGACCCAAAGCCCCGCTTGGCCGCTGGAATAGACCCAAAGGCATAAAAGTTCAGGGTGACCGTCACTGTGATGGCCACCAGGAGCAGATGTCTTCCTCCAAACCCCGGTGGTGCCAGGTGCGCCACCATCTGGCACAGCTGATACATGGTCTCACTGATTAGCTGAAGTCTTCGGCGGCACACGCAGTCCAGCATCTCCTTGAAGAACAAGCGGCGACGGTATACACGTGGGTCAATGTGGCGGCTCCTTCGCACCTCCTCCTCGGCCTGTTGGACAGCCGGCACTGGAGCCTCACCAGCTGGCCCTTGCTCTCCTGGGGCAGGCTCCTCATGTGCAGGGTTCTCCCTGAGCAGTCCCTGTTCCTCCAGTGTCCGTACATCCGAACGGCAGCCTCTGCCAGGGAGACAGCGAGCATTCCTGGCCTTACTCCGAAATTCATTCTCTGCAGGGGGAGGAAAGGATGACATGTTAGCAAGATGAGTATTCTGTTGCCCATCCAGATCCAACAGGCTACATGATGACCCTGAGTTACACTTCAGCTCTACCCACCACATGTCCCCCCCAAATCCATCCCCACCCTTCACATGACCCACTCGACATGTTGCTGATGCACAGCACCCCTGTCCCTATTAGTGAGTGGCACCAGGCCTGTGATATGGGGAGCCTCTGTCCTCGCCAACCATCCCTGTCAACAGAGGTACCAGTGGCTGCCACCACCCATGTCAGCGATACGCTCAGTGGCCCCTGCGCTGTTTCCCCAGTCGGGTCTACTCTTGGTGTCCTCATTGGGTGAGCTGTGTGTTATCCTGCCAGCAGGGTGACACCTGGTTGTGCAGTGGAGAAGGTCACTGTGTGCTGCCAATCACCTCCATGTTTAGAAGCTTGTATGTGAGCAGGCCCTATAGATGTGGGGAAGTGTGCTTCTGCTGGGTGTTTAGCTGCAGTGTGATGTGGGTCCTGGGTGTGACACACAGGCTGTGGCAGCCTGACTGGGGGCAGAATGGATGGGAGTGGGGGCACGGTGGACAGGCAGGGCTTGGAGACAGCGGGAGTGGAGAATTCCGCCCCTTGTATCTGAATGGTGAGACTCGAGATGCACCTCCTGTTTTTCCGTTATTCATGGGATGTGGACATCAATCAGCCAGCATTTACTGTCCATCGCTGAGGAAATTTAAGAGTCAACTACATTGCTGTGGGTCTGGAGTCACATGTAGGCCAGACCAGGTAAGGATGACAGATTTCCTTCCCTAAAGGAGGTTAGTGAACCAGACGGGTTTTTACGACAATCGGTAATGGTTTCATGGTCATCAATTAGACTTTTAATTCCAGATTTGTATTGAATTCAAATTTCACATCTGCCCTGGTGGGACTCAAACCCAGGTCCCCAGAGCATTATCCTGAGTCTCTGGATTATTAGTCCAGTGACAATAACATGACAGAACTGCCTGCATAGCCCACCTCGCCCCCGTTTTGAACCTCAGCCTTCATTTTCATTCAGTCAATGAGCTGCAGGAAGGAACAGGCATCTTGCTGGCCAAATGGTTTAAAGGTCAGGTCAGTGCAACTCCAGCAGTGACCCTCAGTTCAGCAATGCAGGGGGTGACCAGGAAGGAAGAGGGCATGGGAGTGACCAGGGAGGGGTGTGTGGGTGGAGATTGTAGTGCACTTAGGGTTGCCAACTGATACTCAATCAATGACTCCAGAAGCGAGATTAGATGACAATTGAAGGCTTTATTGTACTAGATGTTTCCCCCAGCAGCGCAGGTACAGAATGCAGCTGCTGGGGAGACACGGGCTCTTATACTCCGTCTTACTGGGCGGAACCAACAGACAGGCTTCACCAATGATACAGCAGTCTCAGATACCTCCCACACGAATGGTCTTACAGCATTGTCCAGGGTACCGTAATAGCCCTCATACCGACTACCACACCAACTGCGACTGAATGTATTCCTGGAGGTTTCATCACATAATTTGCTCCCCACGATCCAGCCATTAGTCGGCCAACGCATCCATCCTTGTGAAGCATGACCTTGCTACACCAGTTGGCAAGCAGAGAGAAACATTACTCAATTGGACGATGCTTGATTGTCAGCCAAAACAACCTTCTCCTGCCTCATTTTCAATATTTTTAGATCTGGTAAAGAGAAACATTCAAAGAAAATGACAAAACAAAACAAAACATTTTTAATGTCGAGATTATGTTTCCAAGCCATGCTGAGCCTCCGATTTCAACAGCTTGGAATGCATTAGTGATATGATAACCCTCTTGATTACCGCATAATATATTGCAATGTACAAAGCTCCACATCCTCTTTATTTCAAGGGATGTAGGCCTATCATATCTTAATGGACCTTCTGCACACTATCAAGGTTTTCCTTTCGCTCTTGATGTTTAGACTCTGCAGAACATTTACTGATATTTAAAAATTTTTGATGGGAACTTGGCAGCCGCATCTATTACGGAAAATGCCGACAGTGTCAAAAGAAGTGGGATTTCAGATTTGGAAAAGAACAAATAGCGCAGCACCTGAATGGGGGCATGAACCTTTCAGAGGTTGCAGGCTCAACACTGGTTTCTGCTATAGATACCATCAGACATGGCCATCCGGCAGCATGGTGGTCAGCACTACTGCCTCACAGCACCAGAGCCCCAGGTTCAATTACGGCCTGTGTGGAGTTTGTACGTTCTCCCCGTATCTGCGTGGGTTTCTTCCGCGTGCTTCAGTTCCATCCCACAGTCCCAAGATGTGCAGGCTAGGTGGATTGGCCATGCTAAATTGCCCTTTGGTGTCCATAAAGGTTAGGCACATGATAGTAGCATGGATATAGGATTGGTTAATGAATAGAAAGCAAAGAGTGGGGATTAATGGGTGTTGCTCTGGTTGGCAATCAATAGCTAGTGGTGTCCCTCAGGGATCCGTGTTGGGCCCACAATTGTTCACAATTTACATAGATGATTTGGAGTTTGGGACCAAGGGCAATATGTCCAAGTTTGCAGACGACACTAAGTTGAGTGGTAAAGTGAAAAGTGCAGAGGATACTGGAAGTCTGCAGAGGGATTTGGATAGGTTAAGTTAATGGGCTAGGGTCTGGCAGATGGAATACAATGTTGACAAATGTGAGGTTATACATTTTGGTAGGAATAACAGCAAACGGGATTATTATTTAAACGATAAAATATTAAAGCATGCTGCTGTGCAGAGAGACCTGGGTGTGCTAGTGCATGAGTCATAGAAAGTTGGTTTACAGGTGCAACAGGTGATTAAGAAGGCAAATGGAATTTTGTCCTTCATTGCTAGAGGGATGGAGTTTAAGACTAGGGAGGTTATGCTGCAATTTTATAAGGTGTTAGCGAGGCCACACCTGGAGTATTGTGTTCAGTTTTGGTCTCCTTACTTGAGAAAGGACATACTGGCACTGGAGGGTGTGCAGAGGAGATTCACTAGGTTAATCCCAGAGCTGAAGGGGTTGGATTACGAGGAGAGGTTGAGTAGACTGGAACTGTACTCATTGGAATTTAGAAGGATGAGGGGGGATCTTATAGAAACATATAAAATTATGAATGGAATAGATAGGATAGATGCGGGCAGGTTGTTTCCACTGGCGGGTGAAAGCTGAACTAGGGGGCATAGCCTCAAAATAAGGGGAAGTAGATTTAGGACTGAGTTTAGGAGGAACTTCTTCACCCAAAGGGTTGTGAATCTATGGAATTCCTTGCCCAGTGAAGCAGTTGAGGCTCCTTCATTAAATGTTTTTAAGGTAAAGATAGATAGTTTTTTGAAGAATAAAGGGATTAAGGGTTATGGTGTTCGGGCCGGAAAGTGGAGCTGAGTCCACAAAAGATCAGCCATGATCTCATTGTATGGTGGAGCAGGCTCGAGGGGCCAGATGGCCTACTCCTGCTCCTAGTTCTTATGTTCTTATATGTTCTTATGTTACGTGGAATGAGTTGGGGAGTGGGCCGGGGTAGGGTGCTCTATTGAAGGGTCAGTGCAGAACCGATGGGCTGAATGGAGGGATTCTATGGATTGAATTTATGTTGAGTTACACATTAAGAAATATGAGGATGAAGCGCAGAAAGAAAAATCTGGTGGCGGAGGGGGTTTATTTATTTAGTTTTAAAATATATTTTGTTCCAAACAATATCAAATGTTTGTGGCTCGCTGTCAAATTTTGTTCCGGGACACTACTTTTGAACATCTCAGAATGCCACACCACATCAAAGGTGCTGTATAAATACAGGTTGTCGTTGTCCACACCAGACCTCAAACGTTAACATCGGCAATAGCTTCAGCATCATTTGAAAACGAGTTTGCCATTGAATGTCCAAGGCCTCCTCCAGCTTCAAGCAATAGGCCCCTTTTAATAGGTAATCTGGGGTCTGGTGGTGTGAATAGGATCACCACATTGTCAATAAGGTAGGAGTTGGTCAGAGCCTACACGGTGCACCTTTTGGTCAGCTCTCTGCACGACCTAAGAGAGGAGAGCCTCTAAATGTAAGTCTTGAATTAGGATTATGGGCCAGTGACATGCCGGTACCCTGTCCGCCTGCCACCAACTCCGCCACAATCCCTCCCCCCAGAACCTGGCAGCAGCTCCGACCCGATTTTCTTCAGTCTGATGAATGGTGTTGGGTTGTTCATTAGGTACCCAGCAGCTTGCTTGTCAAATTGAAATGAAGCCAATGCCTCGTGATGAGAGAGGTCTGTCAGGCAATGTACCTGTGCAAGTGTCTGAATGTTTTCTTCAAATGAGGTCCTGCTGTTGATATTTGGGAGGATCTCCTTGTCCCGAACATGAACAGCAACCTTCCCTAATTTCCATCCCAGTAGGAAAAAAAAACAAGGCCAGAAGATCACCTCCTGAAGTATTAAACCCAAAACTCCACTACAAGATCCATCGGGCTGGATTTTCCTGTCATTATGAAGTTACCAATGGAACTTCTTCCCACTCACATGGCTCCACCACTAACCCTTCAAGTTTCCTGAGCAGGAAAAGTGCATAAATGTTGGTAATTGATTTCCTTTCACCAGGAGAGAGAGTTTAAAATTTTACAACTTATTAACTGGGCACGCATTCTTTCATGAACGACTCTGAGGAAGAAGTTGGATTGGGGAAGGGAGAGCTTAGCTTTTGGCAGGGCCCCCCAAGTTTTATTGATTTGTCCATTGAAGCATCCAGCAGCAGATGTGATGGCCAAAAGGGAGAGAGCCTTTTGGGCCGAGAGCAGGAAGCCCCGTGAGAAGGTGCTGCAAGTATTATGGAGGACAATATCTGAGCTGGTCGGTGCAACCCCCACCAGCCCAAGAGACACCATTAGTGTAGGAAGAAGTGTAATGACGATACAAGTGTCATTATATACACACAAGTATATGATGGTGCACAGACAGACATTGATTGACACACAGGATGACCAATGAACACACTGATGTACCATCAATTCGACTCAAGACACAATTAGGATCCGAACTGTGGCTTTAATCAGCTAGTTGTTAGCCCGGTGGTCGACTACAGAGAATGGCCAACCGCCGAGAACTCTGGGTACTTATACCCCGCCTCGGAGGCGGGGCCTACTTGCCTCTCGACCAATTGGAGAGCAGTCACATGACTAGTCCCAACCAATCGGATGAGAGGCACATGACCAGCCAGAGCCAATGGGAAGCCAGTGCTCTGCACCAATGGCAGTGCTCATATCCATACCACCACACTCACCCCTTGTGGAGAAAGAAGGCGGGAGGGGTGTAAGTGGGAGAGAGAGGGGGGGGTCCGAGGACTGGTGGTATGAGCAGCGAAGATAGATAGAGATGGGCTGCCCACTGGCTCGTGGCAAAACAATACTACTACTACTAACAACAGAGTAACACAAAACGTCCAAAAAAAAGTCCCATGGCCGCATCAGATGGACACGATCAGCCTGTCGGGTGCCCGTGATGTTTTGGTGGACCGTCGCAGTAGAGCCGGTGACTTCGGGCCGATGGTCATCCTTGCCTCTGGGAGCATCGGTTGTAGATGTGTCTCCGTACCCCGGGCCGGTGGTGGAGACGCTGTAATCGGGGAAGAGGGGGATGTGCGCTGGGTCGCGGGGGCGCGGGGGGCGCTGGGGGGAATTGGGGTTGGGGGTGAGGTGTTGATGTGGGGGGGAAGGCCGCACGCCGGCGGGTGCCAGATCCCGAAGCGAGACCATATCCTGCCGACCGTCGGGATACTCCACGTATGCATACTGCGGGTTGGCGTGGAGTAACTGGACTCGCTCAACCAAGAGGTCGGACTTGTGCACCCGCACATGCTCCCGGAGCAAGATGGGCCCCGGGGTGGCCAGCCAGGTCAGGAGAGGGGATCCTGAGGACAACTTCCTGGGGAAAACAAGAAGACGTTCATGGGGTATTTGATTGGTGGTCGTGCAGAGGAGAGACCGGATTGAATGCAGGACGTCGGGGATGACCTCTTGCCAACAGGGGAACAGGGAGATCTCTGGACTGTAGGGCCAGCAGGATGGTCTTCCAAATGGTGCCATTCTCCCGCTCGACCTGACCGTTACCCCGGGGGTTATAACTGGTCGTCCTGCTAGAGGCGATGCCCCTGCTGGGCAGGAACTGACGCAGTTCGTCACTCATAAAAGAGGAACCCCGGTCGCTGTGGATGTACACGGGGTAACCGAACAGGGAGAAGATGGATAGGAGGGCCTTTATGACGGTTGTTGTGGTCATGTCAGGACAGGGAATGGCGAAAGGGAAGCGGGAGTATTCATCGATAACACTCAAGAAATAAGTGTTATGGTTGTTGGAGGGGAGGGGACCCTTGAAGTCTATACTGAGACGTTCAAAGGGGCGGGATGCCTTGATCAGATGTGCTCGTTCGGGGCGGTAGAAGTGCGGTTTGCACTCGGCGCAGACGTGGCAGTCCCTAGTGACGGTCCTGACTTCCTCGACGGAGTAGGGCAGGTTGCGGGTCTTAATAAAATGGTAGAAACGGGTGACCCCTGGATGGCAGAGGTCCGTGTGGAGGGAGCGGAGGCGGTCAATCTGCGCGCTGGCGCAGGTACCGCGGGATAGGGCATCGGAAGGCTCGTTGAGCTTCCCAGGACAATACAAGATATCGTAGTTGTACGTGGACAACTCGATCTGCCACCGCAAGATCTTGTCGTTCTTGATCTTGCCCCTTTGTGCATTATCGAACATGAAAGCCACTGACCGTTGGTCTGTGAGGAGGGTAAACCTCCTGCAAGCCAGATAGTGCCTCCAATATCACACAGCTTTGACTATCATAAAATTTACAGTGCAGAAGGAGGCCATTCGGCCCATCGAGTCTGCACCGGCTCTTGGAAAGAGCACCCTACCCAAGGTCCACTCCTCCACCCAATCCCCCATAACCCAGTAACCCCACACAACACTAAGGGCAATTTTGGACGCTAAGGGCAATTTATCATGGCCAATCCACCTAACCTGCACATCTTTGGACTGTGGGAGGAAACCGGAGCACCCGGAGGAAACCCACGCACACACGGGGAGGATGTGCAGACTCCGCACAGACAGTGACCCAAGCCGGAATCGAACCTGGGACCCTGGAGCTGTGAAGCAATTGTGCTATCCACAATGCTACCGTGCTGCCCGCTATGGCCTGTGCCTCCTTTTCCACCGAGGAATGGCGGATTTCGGAAGCGTGGATGGTTCATGAAAAAAAGGCCACGGGTCTGCCCGCTTGGTTCAGGGTGGCCGCCAGACCTACGTCAGACGCGTCGCTCTCGACCTGGAATGGGAGGGACTCGTCAATAGCACGCATCGTGGCCTTTGGTATATCCGCTTTGATGCGGCTAAAGGCCTGGCGGGCCTCCATCGACAGGGGAAAGGAGGTGGACAGGAGATGCCGTGCGTATACTTCGTTGACCGGCCGGAGAAAGTGTCCTTTGAGAATCTCCATGCTGCATCAAAGTCGCATTCGTTCTCGATCATTGCGTAGACCGATGTGCCCACGCATGAGTGGAGGATGTGAAGTTTCTGCTCCTTGGTGGGCTTGCCGGCTGCAGTCGTCAGGTAGCTATTAAAACACGCCTGCCAGTGTTTAAAGACTGCAAATGCATTTGCAGCATGCGGGCTGGTGCGGAGGCAGTCAGGCTTGATGCGTAGCTCCATTCCAAAATTCTAGCTGATTAAATTGATGTACCATCAATTCGACTCAAGACACAATTAGGATCCGAACTATGGCTTTAATCAGCTAGTTGTTAGCCCAGTGGTCGACTACAGAGAATGGCCGACCGCCGAGAACTCTGGGTACTTATACCCAGCCTCGGAGGCGGGGCCTACTTGCCTCTCGACCAATTGAAGAGCAGTCACATGACTAGTCCCAACCAATCGGACGAGAGGCACATGACCAGCCAGAGCCAATGGGAAGCCAGTGCTCTGCACCAATGGCAGTGCTCCTATCCATACCACCACACACACAGAACACAGCAGCCAATCACCAGACAGGACACGGCCACTATAAAGCCAGAGGGCACTAGTTTTCCTGCTCTCTTGGGATGCAGCCTCTGGGACAGTCAGAGCCCGTGAGCAACAATTAGAACATCCACCATGTGGAAGTAAGATAGTCTGGTCAGGTTAGCCTCAGGTCTCCAGTCAACTCAGCATAGTGTCAACCCACAGTTAACGTATGTTTAATAGTTAAGAGTTCAATAAAATAGAGTTGCATTTATTCAAGTGTTGGAAGCCTGTCTCTCTCACTGCTATGGTAAACGTAGTCCTTGCAGACCCAGTATACCCAACACATCAATAAGGTTCTCCAACGTAAGAAGATTGGCAATAAATGCTGGCCCAGCCAGTGATACCAACATTCCATGAATGAATAGAAAATAAATCATGGGATAAATCTAATTTGGCCATTTAGCATTCTGGCGGCCTCTGCTTGTCATCAGTGGCAAGTTGGTATGTGCAACCGTTTCATCAAGCAACACTTACACCACAATATCTTGCTCAGCAATTCTCAGTACAAGTTGCAACAGAATCATTTGGCTACAGACCTCAGCCCAGTCTTGTACCTGGCACAGATCCAAGAGCAGATGCCGAAGGACTGATGCCAGTAGCTATCCTTGATCTCAAGGCTGCATTCAAAGGAAAATGATTATGGTTGTTGGAGGCCAATCCTTCCAGGCCCAAGACATCAGTGAAGGAATCTCGCAGGAAGCCATCCTAACCTCAACCCATCTTCAGCTGTTTCATCCTAGATATTCCTTCCGTCATACAGACGGTGCTTAAGCTGATCAATGATAGTCCGCACTGTACTGGCCATTCACAATTCCTTTGCAAATAAAGGAACCCAGGACAGAGATTATTTATGCTGTCTTTCATGTGATTTTAAAAACAGTCTCATTTGATGGTTAGCCAATTTCTTCTTAATGGTTAAATAATTTAGATAAAAATCATTGGTCTATCTGATGTTGCTGTTAACTGAGAAGAAAGGTTCTATCTATAAACTTCACAAAATGTGAAGACTAGGAACCATTCCTCTGCCTGAAGCATGATAGAATCTGCTGATCAACATTCAGACATCCCTCAGCAGAACCCGAGTTTAGTTTACTCCTGAAACCAAACTATTCCAACTTGAGGGATTCAAATATCTAGCAACCAGCCTGCAAGCTCACAAGACAGCTTGCTTCTTTCAAAAAAATCCACATGAGTCATCACAATCTCATATACTGTCCACCCCGCAGAGAAATATAAAATGTTTTATTTGTTCCATTTATCGAAACTCGTATCACATTTGTGGTACAGAGAGTTTCCTGTTTGATACAAGACAACATAATTTTTGTCACAGTGATATTAGCTGTACATGGGTCATGGTATAATGCAGGTCATTGTTTGGGAAAATAGTAACGCCACGTAAAATTATTTTTCCAACCTTTTAAACTATCTGGACTTGAAGAGTATCCAGATCCCACATTTCTGATCATGAGTCACTTGTTATTGGACTCAGCTTTTGTGCTAGATATGGTACTGAAGTGTTTGCCTGGGGAAATGCAATCTGAATTGTCAAAAACTGGGCCATTGCCATGGTAAACCTGGTTTTAAGACAAAACATCTAGCAAACAAAAAGACATTTGTGTGTTAAATGGCTGCTGTAGCGAAGGAAAAAGCTTGTTTTGATGATTTTAAAAGGAAACAATTGCATTTAGATGGGCTTTTGTGTTAACTCAAAGGTTGTCTGCCACCTGGAGCGTGTTTTCTGATATTTACTGCAATGTCATGGTGTTTAGAAAATGAGCAGCAAGGCTTAGCACTGCTGTCTCCCAGGTCAGTGACCCGGGTTCGATTCTGACCTTGGGTCACTCTCTGTGCAGAGTCTGCACACTCTCCCCTTGTCTGAATGGGTTTCCTCCGGGTGCTCTGGTTTCCTCCCACCATCCAAAGATATGTAGGTTAGATGGATTGGCCGTGCTAAATTGTCCCTTAGTGTCCAAAAGGTTAGGTGGGGTTACAGAGACAGCGCAGGGAAGTGGGCCTAAGGAGGGTACTCTTTCGGAGAATCGGTGCAGACTCAATGGGCTGATTGGCCTCCTTCTGCACTGGAGGGAGTCTATGATTCTGTGATAAAAATTAAAGTTGTTCAGTTCCCAGCGTTTGGAGCATCTCTTCACAGGTTTGTGTTGTCAACTCCCCTGGATGACATGGAACACAAGGTGATTCCAAATTGCTAGGCTGCAATATAGGGTAGTATCAATGTGTACCCATATGGATTAATACCACCTTTCTTTCCTCATATCTGACTGGGATAACATAGATGGGCTGTGCCATAAGTCCTCACCTTTCAGCCCTTGGCCCCTAAACGCTCAACTGGAACATCAATTATGAAGAGTTCATGGATTTATTTCTCACTTAAGGTTGGAACTGTTTACTCAACAGCCTTTTCTACTGCAACTCCCCTGATTGTGTCCACGGAGTAAAATTTCCCCTGAGGTTCCCCCTTTACCCCGGCCCTCAGGTAGAAATCATGTCCTTTAAAAAATTTTCACAGGATATGGCCCTCATTGGTTGGGTTGGCAGTTGTTGCCCATCCCGAATTGCCCTTGAACTGAGTAGCTAGCTGGACCATTTCAGATGGCAGTTAATAGGCAACCACATTGCTGTAGGTCTGGAGTCACATGTAGGCCCGACCAAGTAAGGATGGCAGATTTCCTTCCCTAAAGGACATTAGTGAGCCAGGAGGGTTTTACGATAACCGTTGATAGTTGTTATGTTCACCATGAGCTTACAATTCCAAATTTTATAAACAGAATTTAAATTCCACCAGCGGCTGTGATGGTATCTGAGCATCTGGATTTGTAACCTGGTGATGGCATCACTATGCCACAGCCTTACCTTAGCTTTAGTCTCTCTCCTAACTCCTCTCTTGCCCTCTTAAAAGTGAACTTGTCCATCAGACCCAGCCCTGGCTCCCTCCTGATAATAATAATCTTTATTGTCACAAGTAGGCTGTCATTAACACTGCAATGAAGTTACTGTGAAAAGCCACTAGTCGCCACACTCCGGCGCCTGTTCGGGTATACAGAGGGAGAATTCAGAATGTCCATTTCACCTCACCGCGCGTCGTTCGGGACTTGGGGAGGAAACCTGAGCAACCGCAGGAAATCCACACAGACACAGGGAGAATGTGCAGACTCCATACTAACAGTGACCCAAGCCGGGAATCAAATCTGGGATCCTGGCGCTGTGGAGCAACAGTGCTAACCACTGTGCTGCCGTGCCGCCCACAATTGACCCTGTTCTCATTCTACTCTATTGCATAAACATTCCCTTCCTGACTCCCTTGACTAGTTGTGACATTCTAAATGGGTCCCTTTCAGCCTTCCACCATTAATGCCCCCCGCCGCCCCCCGCACTCCACCTTAAAAGCTCATGCTCAACTCCTCTGTCCTTCCAAATTTCCATTGTATCCTTTTCCTCTCTGGTTGGAATATTTGTGCCAGCTCCCCCTCCCCTCAATCCACAACATGTTTTTCAGTGGCAGAGGCGGCGTGTTATTGGCTGTCGGTGTGATATTCCGGTACAGCTGATGTCAATGCCACTTTGCATGGCTCACCCAACCTGCCACCATGGAACCCGCCACTGGGGCCTTTGGTCCCGCCAGCAGAAAGGGCCTGAAAATCTAGCCCCAGGTGTTTCCGAGCATATGTGCCTCCCAGACGTGTCCATCTTTCCGTAGCTCTATGCCTAACTCCCTCATTAGATTTCTGCCCAGCTGCAGCAGTGAAATGGCCTCAAAGTCACAAACAAACATCGTGTGTAACTGTGATGCAGTATACTGCCCCTATTTCCCTTCAATCTGCAGTCTTTGACCTGGCCAATCATGCCAATATTTCTTTCTTTTTGCTCATTGACAGGTTTGGGCTAATCGTGCTTCTTCAAAGCCCCTGGAATGAAAATGTTATATAAATGCAACTTGTTGTGGAGTGGGCAGTGATGACGTTTCTTTAACACTTCCATATGCAGATTTCATGAATATTACTCATGATGTGACACTCAGAATAAGTACCTTTTTGGGTCCTTTATATTAGCATTCAATAAAATGTTACTTTCCCCTTTCTCCTCATTTTTTCAAAAAATGTTTTCACTTAGTTCCCACCTTTTTCTTTTATCTCTCTGTCAAGTCCTCATTTTCTCCATGATTCTGTTCTTTCCGCACCTTCTATGCAACATATTTGACTTGGTTTGACGGAACATTATGCAGTCTGTTACTTTCTCCCCCAGTGGATGCATGAAGAGTACAGAATCAGAATGATACAGCATTGAAGGGGCCTATTTGGCCCTTTTGCCTATGTTGCCTCTTAGAAAGAGCTGTCCAATTCGAAACACTCACCTGTTGTCTCATAACTCTGTACATTTCCTCACTCAGGTAAATATCCAAATGCCGTTTCAAAGTTATTTTTTGAAACTAGTTCTGGAGAATGAACTGGACAAATGGCATATGTTTCAGTGGGGGAGTGATGCGCTATCAATTGTACTAAAGACTCTAATGGGTACAAGAGAGGCTTTATTACAGTTAGATGTTTATCCTCCGACTGCAGCTGGTAGAATGGCTGCTCTGGAGAACTCATACATATTTATACGGCTCCTTGTGGGCGGAGCCAGCCGGCAGGGGCTACCGGCGAACCTGTAGTACAGGTACTGCTGTACATCCCATAATACAAGCACACACACAATTACTCAGTGGATCACTACAGGGAGCATTTAAGAAACATTGATCACAATATCATCAGGTTTAAAATAATTATGGAAAAGGACAGGGAAAAATGACATTTGAAAATGTTCAACAGCATCAGAGGTCTTTTTAATGAATTGAATAGGACTCCGTTAGATCGGAGTCAGAGATTGGCAGGGGACACAATAAACGAGCAAGGAAGGCCTTCAAAGAGGAGGTAGTTCAGGTGCAAACTGGAGAAATCCCCATGAGGTGGAAAAGGAGAACATCCAAAGCAACAGCTCCTTGGATGACTAAAAATACAGGAATTAAAACAAAACAGGAAAAGAAGACTTAATTCAGTAGAGAATTAAGCTGAACACAAAAATGAGAAAACTGAAAAGGTAAATACTGAGGGAAAAAGAGTGTTTGAGACGAGCGGGTAGCCAAAAAAGATAAAGCAGGTCTTTTATCAACTTACAAATGGTAAAAGCATTGCCCGAGGAAGGGTGGTGCAATTTATGGAGGGAGGGGGCATAGCTGAGGTAACAAATGAGCACTTTGCCTGCCTTTACTAAAAATGGAGATGCTTCTAACATCACAGTGATGGAATCATCAATTCACCAGACACGTGTTTTCCGATATGAATATAGGCTTTAATCTACTTACTACAGAGCCAGCCTGTTACCCATTGATGAACTTTCGGTGAACTGCAGGCTGACTCTGGACAAGGGTATTTATACAGCAGCACAAGGGGGAGGAGTCATGGGCGGAGCCAAGGGTGGAGCCCTGTACAAGCTCCTGAGCATTCCCAGAGCTACTCCCCCTAGTGGTCGGATAACGCTACTGCGTTTACAAAGATACAGTGTGAATTACCATGTTACATTCACCACACACAGTAAAGGGAGAAGTAGTCGCAAAATTAAAGATGACAAAAATAGAAAACGAGGAGGAATTTAGAAGATTGGTGATGTAAGAAATCTGCCAAATCTGGATGGGTGTGTCTGAGGTACGTTTGAGTAAAAATTACAGAGGCAGTGATTCTGCACTCTTTCAAGTGGTGCCAGAGACCTGGAGGTTTGTAAATGGTACAGCCCCGTTCAACAAAGGGAAGGGAGCACACTCCAGTCAGCCTAATGTAACTGGAGGGGAAACCTTTGGTGACTATAATCTGTGATAAAATGTATGTACATTTGCAAATTTTTGTAGTAATAACACTTTTATTTTAATAATTCCACTCAGTAATACCAGAGATTTGTTTTTATGGGAAAATGCCTCTCTGAGTCCTTATAGCTTGTAAAAAAAATCTGCATCATCAAAGTATTCAACTAAAAAAAAACAAGAAACATTCTCGAACAACTGACCTTTAAAACTAGCACATCAATGAAGATGGAGCATGCGATTTTCTTATACCAACTATTTTGCATAACATAAAGAGCTAAGTAAACAAGATCAAATTAACTGAGAGATAAATTAAAGAGACAGTCCCAAATGGAAACTGCCTTAAGCAAAAAGAAAATCACAAATGAAACTTAAGACATCAAATCAAAATGTGGATAGCGGGGTCACTAAGGCACCCCAGCCCCAACGGGTGCGGAAAGTCTCAAGCGTGCCCATGTATATGTGATCGCAAACCAGTAATCTGTGCCTAATTCTCCTCTTCATTGATTTTGGAACCTGATGCAGTGTAGATTGCTGATTTCCCTGTTGTCCATTTCGAAACCCAGTCAAGGTAAATTTCTCTCCTGCTATTTTCTCCCGGAGCATTTTTCCAGCCAATTAAGTAATTTTGAAGTATAGTCATTATTATAATCTAAAGAACACAGAACACACTTGAAAAGTTCTTAATTGGCTTTAACATTCTATTAAGGTGCTCAGAGGTTGTGAATGGTGCCACATATCTTCTTCAGATTCTATATATTACATTGTAGCTCTCTATAATTTAGTCATTTAGTCGTGGCAGGAAATTCCAAGGAGGATGGCGCAAGACCTTTATCGTGTCCACAATGTATCCTTGGAAACGTTAAATAGTCCCTGCCAATTCATGGGAGTTCCCTGGATTGTGACTGTTGAAGAAGGCTCATATCTCGAAAGGCATCAACACACATTGGGAGACTTCACTGGGAAAACGAGAGACAATGAAGGGGACTCACAAGCCTTCAAACAACCCATCTACCCAACCTTTCAAGCACCTGATCACATATTGGGCTTATCAGCCATCTCGGAACCTACTGAACTGGAGTGGAAACAAGTCATTGATTCTGAGTGACCGCCTTCTAACATTGATGCACAGACAATTACGGATGACCGACTTGGTGTGTGCTACAAATTGTATTTGTCAAGTAATAATGGAACTTTACGGCAACGCAGGAGATCATTTGGCCATATGTTTTTGGTAGCTCTTTGAAACATTAAAAATAGGAGCAGGAGTAGGCCATTCGGCCTATCGGGTCTGTTCCGTCATTCAATGTGATCATGGCTGATACTCTATTTCAACTTCATACTCCTGCCATCTCTCCATACAGCTTGACGCAGTTGGTTTCTAGAAATCTATCTATCTCTTTCTTAAATTCATTCAGTGACCTTGCCTCCACAGCCTTCTGTGGTAGAGAGTGCCACAGGTTGATCCCCCCTTGAGTGGAGAAATTTCTCTTCATCTCAGTCTTAAATGGTCTACCTCATACCCCTTGTTCTAGACACACCAGCCAGCAAAGTCAACATCCTTATATCCAATCAGTCCAACTTTGTCACAATTTTATAAGTTTCAATGAGATCCCCTCTCATTCTTTTAAACTCCAGTGAATAAAGGCCCAGTTGACCCAATCTCTCTCATACAACTACCCTGCCATCCCAGGAATCAGTCTGGTGAACCTTTGCTACAGTCCCTTCAAGGCAAGTATATATTTTCTGGTAAGGAGATAAAAACTGCACACATCTCCAGGTGTGGTCTCACCAAGGCTCTATACAGCTGCAGGAAGCCATCCCTGTTCCTGTACTCAAATCCTTTTGCAATGAAGGTCAACATACCATTTGCCTCCCTAACTGCTTGCAGTACCTGCATGCTTGCTTTCAGTAACTGGTGTACTCGGCTATAGGGTGCTTTTGTACGTCAACATTTCCCAAACTATCACCATTTCAATTATACTCTGCCATTCTTTTTTTTTAACCGAAGTGGATAACTTCACATTTATCCACATTATACTCCATCCGCCATGTATTTGTCCACGCACTCAATTTGTCCAAATCACCTTGAAGCGTCTTTACTTTCTCTTCACCACTCATGTTCCCACCTAATTTTGTGTCATTAACAAAGTTGGAAATATTACATTTGATTCTCTCATCCAAATGATTGATGTATATTGTGAATCACCGGGGCTCCAAGCACTGTTTCCCATTGTACCCCACTAACCACCACCTGTCTCTCCGATAAAGATCCATTTATTCCTACTCTTTGTTTCCTGTCTCCTTATCAATTCTCAATCCATGCTAGTACATTACTCCCAAACCCATGTGCTTTAACTTTGCAGCTAACCTCTTACGTTGGACTTCATCAAAAGCTTTTTGAAAATCCAAATACACCACATCCATTAGTTCACCCTTATTTATTCTACCACTCACATCCTCATAGAATTCCAGTTGGTTTGTCAAACATGCTTTCCCTTTCATTAATCCATGTTGATTTTGCCTAATCCCCTTGATATTTTCTAACCTGTCATCGCATCCTTAATAATGGACTCGAGCACTTTCCCGACAACTGGTGTTAGGCTGACATACCACCCTCCTTTTTTAAATAGCGGGGTTACATTTTCCACCCTCCAATCTGCCGGGACTGTCCCAGAATCTGCAGAATTTTGGAAGATGACAACCAATGCTTCCACTATTTCCATCGAAGGAGCTTCCCAGTTAGTCCCACATTACTGCTCCGAATCTAACCGTGCAAATTTTTCTTTTTCAAATGTATAGCTAAACCCCTTTCGAATGCCACTATTGAATCTGTTTCTATTATTCTTTCATGCAATAGATTCCAGCTGCTGCATTGAAATAAATCTCTATATTTCCTCTCTTCATGCCGTTTAGTTACAGAACCATGTAGGAAAAGCTTGTCCTTAACTTTCCTTAAGGAGCTTCCCATTTTAAAATCACAAGCAATTTATTTATTTCTCCAGCTTCAACTCACAAGACACTTTTGCACAATTTCTGTTTGTTTCATATAATGTTTTTGTTCCAGACTCAGACAAGTGGGCTCTGTGGAGACCTTTTGGAGGTTGTTTCCAGAGCTGTCTTTAAGCATTCGGGATGACTATTGCCCTGAGTACTGAATAGGGGACAGGACGAACATCTAGTCACCGGCAGGAGACCCCATCCCTTTTGGTGAGCATGCCCCATTGAAATAAAACCAGTCAGAAGCTAGGGTTAGATGAGCATTGAAAATCAGTTGATGGCCTTGGGAGCAGGGAGTTCAGGGTTGGGTGGGTGGTGGAGAAGCGTAACATGCATGGAAAGGATGTTTGGGACAAATCAGTCCAAAACTGCACCAAAACCGTTAGCACGTTATCGGCACCCAGTTCAAACAGTAAAATGTGACCTGACTGTTACGAGCATGAACATTAACAGCTCAAATTTAGGCCCTTGAAACATCAAAGCGAAGCAGGGCAGAAAGTGAGCAACAGATTTGTTATGTTTTCATCTCACCAACCCTTCACTGCTAGAATGGGAGGTCGTGAGACAGAAATCGCCACCCTGCACTATGGGCAATATTTAACCAAAAGGTTTCTAAGTGTAGTAGCGAGCGTGAACTGCTGTGAGCTTCCCGGCGCTCAGGCTGACAAGGCCATTGCCGCTATAAAACATTAATTGGTCCCATGGCTTCTCACCGCACATCATGGTCCTGACGGTTGATTCGCCGGGACCGCACTCACCAGCCCTGTGCTAACAAGGTAGAGCAGCACTTAAACCCCTCCTGCACAGCCAACCCCCCTCAGCTCACAGCCGTGCCATAGAGACAGTCAGACCCACAATTCAGCGATGCCAATCTGGGCAGCCGACTGGATGCGGTAGAGGCCAGACAGTGTACCTTGTTCCCAGGGTGACACGGTGGCACAGCCCCAGGTCACTCTCCATGTGGAGTTTGCACATTCTCCCCATGTCTGTGTGGGTCTCACCCTCACAACCCTAAACGATGGAGGGTAGAACATAGAACATTACAGCGCAGTACAGGCCCTTTGGCCCACGATGTTGCGCCGTCCTGTGAAACCCCTCTAAAGTCCCCCTAAAGCCACACTAAATTGCCCCTTAATTGGATAAAAAGGATTAGGTACTCCAAATGTATTAAAAAAAAGATATACCCTGTCCCCCAAGGGCCACGGAGGGTCAGCCACAGCTACCTGGGAGGAAGTGGCCCGGTGAGCCCAAGGCGACATGCGTGCCATCTATTACCCGTTGGACCTCAGGAATACCAGCAAAGGCGGAGAATCCTGCTTCCCGGGCATCTGGGCCTGGTCCATGTCACAGTTTATAGTTTCCTGCCTGGGCAAACAGGGCATCCGTGACTTCATGGATGTACTTGTGGTCTATAGCTTGTGCGATGCCACACAGGTCACCGCTCGAGCCCTGAAATGATCCTGAGCCGTAGGTGTTCCGAGCTGTGGTGACCTTGACGGCCACCAGGAGCGGGGATCCTCCTCCTCCATGTGATGCCCAGTCCACACCATCGCCTCCTGCGGCACATACTGTTCGTCATCGGTTTGAAAGGCCAGCGATACCTGTACTCCTTGGGCTGTCACGGGCCTCCCCCTCTGGGTCCCACCCAGGCTTGCTGGATGGCCGGATCTTCAGGGTATGGGGCGGGCCCTGCACATGGGCCGCTGCCTTGAGCCTCTGTAGACGCTGCTGCCGCTGTCTCCTCTGGCGTCTGGCCGCCTGGCCTGCCAGCAGCACCATTAGGGCACCTTCCATGGGGTCCAAGATGTCGTCCATCCTGTGTAATATCTGTGAGGAATTGGGTGAGGGTGTAAGACTGACAACCAATGGTGTCCTCCACCCCAGGACCCTCCAGTCCCTCCATTACTCCTCGCTCCCCCCATCTGACACACCCTGCCAATGCACCCCCAGCCGCAGCAGGGGCCCCTGCTCACCGTGCCCCACACCCTCTACCCCAGACACCTGCATGTTTCATTACTTGGACCGGAAGCTGGTCCCCTCCCCCATGCTTCACCCACCCTCTAGTCGCGGAGATGTCTCTGGTGCTGGGGCCCAGCCTCAGGGCTTGCTTATGCTGGGCCGCTGTGTCCTACTTCTTGCTTCCTGGATTGTTCAGGCACACTATCCAGGCAGCATGGTCTGATTGGGATGCTAGGCAACAATTTCCACCTGCTACATGGCACACCAACCCACAGGGATCCACTTGGGACGTATAAAGTGCTCACTTATCTATGCTTGCCAATTCCCAATTAGCAATAGCTTTCAGCCACACAACCGGAGGCTTCAGCCGTCAGTGGGCATTATGGGTAGTCAGCGGGGCAGGCGAACAGAAGCTGGGGTTGCCCAGGAACAGGACCACATGGTCCAGGGGTTGACATGGTGGATCACGGGTGCTGAGACACCCATCTCCCCCAAGCCTAGCCCAGGCCATGGGAAGCCATCTCCCGGCTCTGCAAAACAAAACCCTCCCACCCCCCGTGATGGCGGCCAACCCCGAATGAGGTTCCCTCCGGCCATGGCACCAGGGTAGCAACCCCAGTGCCCCCGAGCTCTTTGCCTGTGAGCGAAGAAGGCTACTCACCTCCATGGGTCACCGCAGCAGCCATTCTGCCACCTTCACATTTTAAAAATGGAGTACTAATCGACACCAGCGTGACCACTTGCTGGGGAGACCGTTAGATCACAAAGGGTATTAGGGCGTCACTCCTGTTAATTGTGTGGAGATTGGGCTTAAATATCAATTTCTGGTTTCTCGCCAAGCTATGGCGGGATCCTGATTTCACCAATGGGAGCTGGCCGGTGAGATTGCAAACAGATCGGCGCGTGGCACGGATCTCGATTTTGGCCACTCCCGCAATTTAACGGGCTCATTGAGCTCTCGCTTAAGTGCAATGCGGCATTAAATCGTGGCCTGTTTCATTATTGTTTCAATAATAAATTGAGGCATCCACAATAGAAGTGTGTGTCTGCGGACAAACGATGAATCAATTCATTAATATGTATGAGTACATTAGACAGCAGAACTGTATATTTTCTATTTTCTGCATTCTTTGAAGCTCCTTTTAAATAAGAACCTGAAAACATAACTTGTGGTGAACCACTGTGCACCTGTATTAGGGGATGTACGGTAGGACCTGCACTACAGGTTCACCGGTAGCCCCTGCCGGCTAGCTCCGCCCACAAGGAGCTGTATAAATATGCGTGACCTCTTCCTGATCAGCCATTTCGCCAGCTGCAGTAGGAGGCCACGCATCTGACTGTAATAAAGCCACAGTTGTACCAATTTGAGTCTTTCGTGCAATTGATCGTGCATCAATAACAAAACAGTAACAAAACTTAGGGCAGCACGGTAGCACAAGTGGATAGCACTGTGGCTTCATAGCACCAGGGTCCCAGGTTTGATTCCCTTAGTAACCAAAAAGGTTAGGAGGGGTTATTGGGTTATGGGGATTGGGTGGAACTGAGGGCTTAAGTGGGTCGGTGCAGACTCGATGGGCCAAATGGCCTCCTGCACTGTATGTTCTTAAAAAAAAGCATAACAGGCACAGTGAGGTCCAAAGTCGTGATGTACCTCACTGGCAGCTGACAACAACTGCCATTTGTTCTCTCACTCTCCTAGGTGGAGCTGCTATGTTGTGAGCAGCACGGTAGCACAAGTGATTAGCACTGTGGCTTCACAGCGCCAGGGTCCCAGGTTCAATTCCCTGCTGGGTCACTGTCTGTGCGGAGCCTGCATGTTCTTTCCATGTCTACGTGGGTTTCCTCCGGGTGCTCTGGTTTCCTCCCACAGTCCAAAGATGTGCAGGTTAGGTGGATTGGCCATGATAAATTGCCTTTAGTGACCAAAAAGGTTAGGAGAGGTTATTGGGTTACAGGGATAGGGTGAAAGTGAGGGCTTAAGTGGATCGGTGCAGATTCAATGGGCCGAATGGCCTCCTTCTGCACTGTATGTTCTATGTTGTTCAGTAGCTGGAGGAATTATTTGGCCCTTCACCTTTAAGCCTTCCCCTTTATTCAATTCAATCATTTTAGATCTTCTATATCAACTCCAAATTCCTAATCTCCCACTGCGCCTTTGCCTCTTGATGCCCTTAATATCCAATCTCTGTTTTTAATATACTCATCGTGGAGCATCCAAAGTCCTCCAGGGACAAGAATTCCAAAAATTTACAAACTTTTGGAGTGAAGAAATTTCTCCTCTCCTCAGTCCTAAATGGTTACCCTTATCTTGAGTCTGTGATCTAGTTCTCGACACACAGCCAGGGGAAACATCTTCCTTAAGAATGTTATGTACTGTATTTTTACACTCCTCTGTGGCAAGTTTAAAGGCAGAGGGCATATAAAATACTGAGGGCGGTCTGCCTGCCACCTACCCGGTACAGTGGCGCAGTGATTAGCACTGCTGCCTCACTGCTCCAGGGACTTTGGTTCAATTCGAGCCTCGGGTGACTGTGTGGAGTTTGCACGTTCTCCCCGTGACTCAATTGGTTTCCTCCGGGTGCTCCAGTTTCCTCCCACAGTCTAGATGTGCAGTTGAGGTGGATTGGCCATGCTGAAATTGCCCCTTTGTGTTCAAGGATATACCGGTTAGGTGGGATTACAGCAATTGGGTGGGTGGGGAGTGGGCCTAGGTAGGTAAGATGGTCGAAGCAAATTCGATGGGCCAAATGGCCTCCTTCTTCACTGTAGGGATCATATGGATATCCACCTTGCCCTACCCTCACTCCAATTCTATCAGCAGTGGGGTGATGTAATGGACAGCTGCCCGCTAGTGGGCCAAATGTGCCCTTACGTGGGTATTAATCGCCCCTTAAGACCTACATCCCACTGACCCCAGCATTTAACATGTAGCAGGCAAAGCCCATACTAAGCGAGCAGCAGGCATCCCTGCACAGGCTGAGGGGTGGGGAGGGGAGGAGTGGGGGGTTGTCCCCCCTGAATTGGCTCCTTGAGGCCATGTTGGGCCCCCCTGCTTCCCACAAGCTGTTATTCCGCTCCAGTTATCCTCCCCCTGTGGCCTCTCAAACTTTATCCATTACCCCCCTCGCTGGCCAGAGAAGCTGAGAAAGATTTTCTTCAAGCAGACAAGGTGAAGTAGAGATTTATAGGGATTGTTCAAAATCATGAACGATGATCGAATAAATCAGAAAAACAATTCCCATCAATACCTTCCACACTCCAATTTGATCTTTAAAGTGATTTGAGCTCAATAGATAGGAAAACATTTTGAAAGCAGGGTAGTTTTAAATGGTAACCCTACCATTGAGTATCACTAGGTAAGAAGGTCACAATTGCAGATTAACGAGGAATGTTATAACAAAGAAAGTTGGACATGTCACCGTGGAATTTGAGGGAATCCATAACAGACAACATATCTACTGCGTGGGAGTAGTTGCGGATTCACAATACAGCAATTTTCTGTTTTAACATATTTTTCCACTGTTTATGATTTTAAAAAATGAAATGAGAAGAAAAAATGTTGACATCATTGTAGTTACAGAAGTAGTAATAGATGTTGGTGGTAGCCTTACTTAAGGTGAAATGTAAGAAAATCCAGGCCTTAATCGGGGACATACTGGGAGCCAGTTCATGAACAACAATCTCCCAGAATCTGAGAAGTGTCAACAATTCAAACAATGGGCCGGATTCTCTAGCCTCCCAGCCAGGTGTTTCTCGGCTGCGGGAGGCGGTGCGCCTTTTGCTGGTGGTGGGATTCACAGTTCCTGCTATTGTTAATGGGATTTCCCATGGGGGGTCTCTGTTATGGGGGTCTCTGGTTTGGGGGGGTCCCTGACATGAAGGAATCTTTGATTGGGGAGTCTCTGATATTGGAGGGGGTGTTCTGATTGGGGGGGTCTCTGATATAAGGGGTTCTCTGATGGGGGTCTCTGATATGGGGTCAGTGTAGGGTGGGGGGGGGGGAGATAATCGGGTCACCCTCATGAGTGGTCCCTCAAGAAGGCCAAACCAGCATCTATTCAAACTCGGGGGTAAATGACATGGTGGCACATTGGTCAGCGCTATACTTACCCTGGCATTAGGAGTGGTTTTAACTTTTCCTGGATAATTATTCGACTGAGAGTCAGAACCATTTAAGCTCTTGTAAGTACAGAAGTTGAGAAAGATATCAATCTTCATGCAAAGAGGCAAGTCATATTGTCATTCATGTTTATTCATGATGATTTGATCTAAGAGGAAATTCTTTCACAAGGCATTAAATTCACTACATGCAGCTTCATAGACATTACACATGCCATCCTTCACGACTGGGGAATCCTAGAACTCCCTCCCTAACAGCACTGTGGGTGTTCCTACAACACAGGAACTGCAGCGGTTCAGGAAGGCAGCTCACCACCACTTTCTCAAGGTCAATTAGAGATGAGCAATAAATGCAGACAGAGCCAGCAACGTCCACATCTCCATGAAATCCGCCCCCATGGGCAGCACGGTAGCATTGTGGTTAGGACAATTACTTCACAGCTCCAGGGTCCCAGGTTCGATTCCCGGCTTGGGTCACTGTCTGTGCGGAGTCTGCACGTTCTCCCCATGTGTGCCTGGGTTTCCTCCGGGTGCTCCGGTTTCCTCCCACAGTCCAGAAATGTGCAGGTTAGGTGGTGTGGCCATGCTAAATTGCCCCTTAGTCTCCAAAAGTGCTCTTAGTGTTGGGTGGGGTTATGGGGATAGGGTGGGGTTGTGGGCTTGGGCAGGGTGCTCTTTCCAAGGGCTGGTGCAGACTCGATGGGCCGAGTGGCCTCCTTCTGCACTGTAAATTCTATGAAATAATTTTAAAAAAATATTTCAGCCAACATGCTTGTTTAGAATGGAGCACGTTTCCCGTTTCACATTACATCAACTTGAGATAAATGGAAGTTCATTAAAGACATTCCAGTCAATGGTCATTCATAATATATTGTAGTGGCTTCTTTAATGTTAGCTGAGTCGAGGCAATGCTTCCCACAGCCAGCGACAGTAACAGATGTCTGGATTGGCTCAGTGACTCACCAATGAGTCAGAAGATCATGGGGTCCCAGCCCAACACAGTGAGATACGCTGAATATGCAATCTTGGCTGACACTTTTAAAACAATATAAATTTAGAGTACCCAATTCTTTTGTTTTCCCAATTAAGGGGCAATTTAGCATGGTCAATTCACCTATCCTGCACATCTTTGGGTTGTGGGAGTGAGACGCACGCAGACACGGGGAGAATGTGCAAACTCCACATGGACAGTGACCCAGGGGCGGGATTAAACACGGCTCCTCAGCGCTGTGAGACAGCAGTGCTAGCCACTGCGCCGTCATGCCACCCATCGGCTGACACTTCAATGTCAGAGGATTATCTCTTGGTGAGTTGTGAAACCAATATCTGTCCACACAGGTGAACATTAAATAATCCACAATATTATTCGAGCAGGTGAAGTTCTCCCGGTGTCTTGACCAATGTCATCAAAACAGATGGTCCGGTTATATTTTTTCAATGCAATGCGGTTTGGCTGCTGCATTCTGAACATTACAAATGGAATGACACTTCAAAAAGCACACCATTAAGTGAGAGATGCTCAAGGGCAATCTGTTGTTGTGCAAAGCACGATAAATGGAAGTTCTTTCCTTATCTAATTCGCAGCGTGACTGTGTTCACTCCTTGAATTTTAAGAGTTGGGGAATAGTCAGATGACGAGCCTTTTTTTTTAGCCCAGCTAAAAACGATGTAAGAAAGTCAGACGCAGAGGGCCAGACCGTCCATTCGGTCATCTAACTTTAGTGACAGGAGTGGAAGTCAGAGAGTGTTTTCTGTTGAGGGTGTGTGCGTTCTTGTGCTGATCAGCTCATTACTTATGTGGAGCATGGCGAATCTCGTGGTCTGGAGCATGTAGGAAGTTACCCTCACTGCAGTCACCCCATGGGTTAAAGGTCAAGCACTATCTATAAAGGCCATCTGGACAGTATCCTTCCCTTTGCCTGCCTCCTATGTCCAGCCTCTGCTCCACCCTTCCACCCTAGCCCTGCCCTACTTCCAGCCTTTGCACAGTTGGTGATGCTGTCACCTAATATGAGTGAGGTTATAAGTGGCCCCCTGGAAAGCCTAAACAGCGCCTACTCAAACTTGTGGTAGGGCGGCACGGTGTGGCACAGTGGTTAGCACGGCTGCCTCACAGCGCCAGGGACCCAGGTTTGATTCCGGCCTTGGGTGACTGTGTGGAGTTTGCACCTCTCCCCTTGTCTATGTGGCTTTCTTCTGGCTGCTCCGGTTTCCTCCCACAGCCCAACGATGTGCTAGTTGGGTGGATTGGCCATGATCAATGCGTAGGGTTACGGGGATAGGGCGGGAGAGTGGGCCTAGATCAATGGTCTTACGGTAGATCGGTGCAGACTCTATGGATTCAATGGAAGTCAAGCTACTTATGTGCAGTCGTAAAAGTAAACATTTAAATTTCACATTGGCGGGGATCTTAATTTGGAGGGGGAGCTTCATTCCAATGAGTGTCTTTCAATGAGCATGCAGGATATACAAATGCATGAAGAAGAGCTTCCCAACATTGCTCGTCAGGAACCTCAACCTTGCCCTTAAAGTCCCAAGAACAGCATTCCAACAGTTCATCCCCATGTTGGGAAACTGATTTTTGGCCTCACGCCAAATTACGTTTTCCCACTCGCCACACTTCCTGCTACAGGGAGGACTGGAACTTTCCATCCCGAGATTACGAGTTCTCTGCTTAAGGTTAATGTCACCTAGTTTCAGAGACAACATAGAAAAGGTTTGCTTTTTTTATTTTTGCGTGAGCAGGAGTGTTCAGAAACAGGCTGAACTCCCTGTGAGCATTATTCTATTTGTTGACACATTTATATATAATGTAAGTCATCCTGTTGCTTTATGATTTGTCTCATCTCACCAGAACGCTCATCAATCCACTTTCCAAGAAACAGGAGATATGTTAACATGTGTTATTGCAGTATTCAGTGCACGCAGTGCTCAGATTCATAGTTATGATCCTTGGTTTGCAGTATTGTATGACTAGCTATGACTAGTAATGGTTCACTTCTGACTGGAGGGGATAGTCACCCCACTCACAGTCACATTGAACCCAGGAGGATATCTAGGGCAGACCTACATTTATAACACCCACAGTCAGCTGGAGCCACAAGATTTGCCGTCAACAGCAAACACGATAATGTACTGTAACAATATGTATAGTGTAAGGAATGCAAAGGGTTAACAATTTGATGATAATACTTCTCCCCACTAGATGGAGATAAGGAGCAGTTATATAAATATCATGTGACTCTGGGAGAAGGTGTTTCGGCGTGAGATAGATTAAATGCATAGTGTAGAGTTCTGTAGTTAGAGATATATAGTTTAATTTAATAATTTATACCTTGTGATTTGTTCAAATCTTATTTAAGTAGTGTAAATAAATCAGCTTTGTTCATTTACTTCAACACTACGTTCTCAAGACATCCTGATAGACTCAACAGGGAACATTGCATGTATGTTTTGCGTTTATAGTGCAGTTTAAAAAAAAGAGGATAATGGTTTGAAAAAAAAAAGTTGGAATATTAAAGAAAAGTACAGCAGATGCTGGAAATCTGTAATAAAAACAGAAAGTCAGCAGGTCTGGGAACTTCTGTGGAGAAAGAAACAGAAGCCGGGTCGGGTCTCCCAATTCAATGGCGCACCCTCCCTTTCCCCATGGTGGATTTGCCTGCGGCGAGGGGTGCATTCAATGGGAAAGCTGCCGTCGGCCAATGGTGGGCTGCCTCTGCTGCCTTGCGCGGAAAATCCCGCCCAGGGTTAATGTTTTGAGTCCTCATGGCTTCTTCAGAAGTTGAAATATATCCGAGTCTACAATCAAAGTAATGTGTGTGTGAGGATGTACGTTCCTTTAAAATGTTGAAGATTCCAATTGCACAATAAGGAACGTGCATAATTCTTTTATAATACAGTCAACTATGATTGCAGCAGCTGTTACAGTGGCCAGAATTTTAAGTTGCTCAGGCGGGGGGTGCACCCACCTCAGAAACGCGTGTGAAGACATCAGGGGCGCAATTCTCCGATGTCACGCCGGTTGGGAGAATAGCGGGCCGCGCCAGTTTTTCACGCGACGCCGGTCCGACGCGCTTCCGCGATTCTCCCAAACGGCCAAATCGGTTCCTTCGTGTTCCGTGCGGCAAAACCCGGAGAATCGCCCGATGCACCCAAAATGGCGATTCTCCGGAACCCCCGCTATTCTCCGGTCCGGATGGGCCGAAGTCCCGACGGTGTGACCCCAGTTCACACCGTCGCCGTCCACACCTGCTTTTTAAAGTCGTCAGCCAGTCGTGCTGGCTGACGCGAGCAGTGAGGAGGTGAGTAGACCATCTCGGAGTGTCCGCAGACTGGGGAAGGCATCCCCGAGAACGCAGCGGCCAGTGTGGGGGGGGGGGGGGGGGGGAGCGAGTAGTGGGAGGGAGGGAGAGCGAGAAGCGAGTAGTGGGAAGGGGGGAAGAACGAGTAGTGGAGGGGGGGGGAGAGAGGGAGTAGTGGAGGGGGGAGAGACCGAGTAGTGGAGGGGGGGAGAGATGGAGTAGTGGAGGGGGGGGGGAGAGCGAATAGTGGGGGGGGGGGGAGAGGGAGTAGTGGAGGGGGGAAGAGAGGGAGTAGTGGAGGGGGGAGAGACCGAGTAGTGGAGGGGGGGAGAGATGGAGTAGTGGAGGGGGGGGAGAGCGAATAGTGGGGGGGGGGAGAGGGAGTAGTGGAGGGGGGGAGAGAGGGAGTAGTGGAGGGGAGGAGAGGGAGTAGTGGAGGGGGGAGAGGGAGTAGTGGAGGGGGGAGAGAGGGAGTAGTGGAGGGGGAGAGAGGGAGTAGTGGAGGGGGGAGAGGGAGTAGTGGGGGGGGAGAGGGAGTAGTGGGGGGAGAGGGAGTAGTGGAGGGGGGGAGAGAGGGAGTAGTGGAGGGGGGGGGGGAGAGCGAATAGTGGGGGGGGGAGGGAGTAGTGGAGGGGGGAGAGAGGGAGTAGTGGAGGGGGGAGAGAGGGAGTAGTGGGGGGGAGAGGGAGTAGTGGAGGGGAGAGAGAGGGAGTAGTGGAGGGGGGAGAGAGGGAGTAGTGGAGGGGGGGAGAGCGAGTAGTGGGGGGGAGAGGGAGTAGTGGAGGGGGGAGAGGGAGTAGTGGAGGGAGGGGGGAGAGGGAGTAGTGGGAGGGGGAGAGGGAGTAGTGGGAGGGGGAGAGGGAGTAGTGGAGGGAGGGGGAGAGGGAGTAGTGGGGGGAGAGGGAGTGGGGGGGAGAGAGGGAGTAGTGGAGGGGGAAAGTGAGTAGTCGGAGGGAGGGGGGAGAGGGAGTGAGTGGAGGTGGGAGGGGGGAGAGGGAGTGAGTGGAGGGGGGGAGAGGGAGTGAGTGGAGGGGGAGAGGGAGTAGTGTGGGGGGGAGAGAGGGAGTAGTGGAGGGGAGGGAGAGGGAGTAGTGGGGCGGGAGAGGGAGTAGTGGAGGGGGGAGAGGGAGTAGTGGAGGGAGGGGGGAGAGGGAGTAGTGGGAGGGGGAGAGGGAGTAGTGGGAGGGGGAGAGGGAGTAGTGGAGGGAGGGGGGAGAGGGAAGTAGTGGGGGGAGAGGGAGTGGAGGGAGAGAGGGAGTAGTGGAGGGGGAGAGTGAGTAGTCGGAGGGAGGGGGGAGAGGGAGTGAGTGGAGGTGGGAGGGGGGAGAGGGAGTGAGTGGAGGGGGGAGAGGGAGTGAGTGGAGGGGGAGAGGGAGTAGTGTGGGGGGGAGAGAGGGAGTAGTGGAGGGGAGGGAGAGGGAATAGTGGGGGGAGAGGGAGTGAGTAGTCGGAGGGAGGGGGGAGAGTGAGTGAGTGGAGTGGGTCGTCCACCCCAGATGCAACATCTCAGCCGCCCTGCCATGGCAGGACGGTGACGAGGACACGGCCGCTGGTTGCCCTGTGGCTGATGGCCACAGCCCACTGACGCACCGGTGAGGAGGACGTTCTTAACTGACCGTTGGACACAGAAAGTGACCAGGGGTTAGGCTGTCCGCGTGTCAGCAGCGCGACCAGGCCACCGGGACACACAGGTATCCCGTGGCAGGCGGCTGCCGAGATGTCGAATAACCTCCGTCTAACATGTCGTTTCTCTGCCCCCCACCACCCTTCTGTAGGTGACCATAATGTATTCGAACCGAACGGCGATGTTCACCGCAGTGGTTGGGGCCGCTGCACTGCAGTTGGACATCCAACAGCGTCCACATCGACATCCCATAGTGGATGCAGGGGCAGCTGCAGCTGCAGAGGGAATGGCCCATCGTCGCCGCACAGGCCGCAGGCACTCATGGCCGGTATGTCGAGGGGGACGCCGAGGGGAACATTGACCCCCAAACGCTGAGGACGGTACAGGATGCGGGCACTGATGTCGAGCAGCATGGCGGGGAGGAGGAGGAGACACTGATGGTGGAGCCAGGGCGCCAGAGGCGACAATCGAGGCCTAGGGTGTACCGTGACAGGATCTCTTTCTGGACACTGCCGGACATCACCTGCAGGAGGAGACTCCGGTTCAGCAGGGAGACGGCCGCACATATCTGCCACCTCGTGGCGCATCTCACCCCACGTGGAATGGGAGGAGGACACGCGATACCGGTTGCCTTCAAGGTGATGGTGGCACTTAACTTCTATGCTACCGGCTCCTTCCAGTCTCCGAGTGGGGACCTACCCGGGATATCGCAGGCATCGGTCCACAGGTGCATCCGGGACGTGATCGACGCCCTGTTCGCCATCGCGGACCGCTACATCACCTTTCCCGAGGACCGAGCAAATCAAGAAGCACAAACCCGTGGATTTGCCAACGTGGCCGGGATACCGATGGTCCAGGGAGTGAATGATGGTGTTCACGTCCCCATGCGCCCACCTGCAGGCAACAGGGAAGTGTTCACTAACAGGAAGGGGACATACTCCATGAACATCCTACATGAAGATCATGCACGTGTGCGCAAGGTGTGTGCATGATGCGTACATTCTTACGCAGACGTTCATCCCTGCTATGTTTGAGGGACGTCCCCCCACGGCTGAGGGGCTGGTTGCTAGGCAACAGCGGTTATCCGCTGAGGTCTTGGCTGATGACACCTATACGGAGGCCCCAGACCAATGCAGAAACCCGATACAACGAGGCCCATGCAGCAACCAGGGGTGTGGTGGAGCGCTGCTTTGGTCTTCTGAAAATGAGATTCAGGTGCCTGGACCGCTCCGGAGGGGCCCTGCAGTACCAGGCTGACAGGGTCGCTCGCATTGTTGTGGTCTGCTGTGCGCTGCACAACATCGCGATGCAGAGGGGAGATGCCCTGGTGGAGGAGTCGGAGGGAGAAGCCACTGGCAGTGGTGCCAATACAGAGGAGGAGGAGTTGGAGGAGGAGGAGGAGGAGGAGGAGGTGGCGGAGGTTGGTGGTGCGTCGGGCGCAGCACAGAAACATGACCCGGGTGCTGGTAATATCCAGGAGGCTGCACGACGGCACCGGCGAGGACAGCAGGCACGCAACGCGTTGGTGGCTGCAAGATTCACACACTGCGTGCGACGGCATCGCTGAACACTACCACTACCACCTGCATCGCCAGTCGTGCAGATGGACAGCACACAACTCCCACCGCCCCCCAACCCCCGCACCCCCACTCCGCGTACACTGCTCCACTTCGAGATCACCCTTACCACTGCGGCACAACGGTATGGCACGACATTGATGGCTGTGTCAGCGGGTGTGATCAGTGCCATGTTGAATGGTGACAGCCCGATCTGCGATGAGCTGTGAGCTCAGAATCGTTAGACAAAGTCTGACTCATGGCAATAGCTGAACCATCCATCTCGGTGGTCGCTGAGTTCGCCAGGGACACTCCATCACGTGCCCGCATGGCGTAGCTGGCGTCGGAGTACCGAGGACTACGGTGTCTGACTGTGGGAGGGGGGGGGCGAAAGGACTGCACACCCGGCACCAACATTTCACCGCTCGTCAACCCCAGCGACACTCGGTCACCATCACGATCCCCAACGGAAAAATCACACAGTCTTACTGTTAGGTGCAACAGTGAGTTTAGTGATGAATATTATGTACAGATGCCCTAGCCCCTACAACTAAACTGTGCCCTTCACTCATGCCAACTTACTCTGTGTCCCTCTTCATTGCCTTACGGGCCCTACCACTACGTCTAAGTAAATCCCCAGATCGTACAGCAGGAGTAGAGGCGGACTGCTGAGAATCATGGCCCGCGACATGTCTCCCCGTCGGCACTCGTTTCCTGGGGCGACCCGGCCTTGATGGGCCAGGCTGCTCCCCGGGCGTTTCGGATGACGTGGTGCCACCCTGCTCTGCCCACCTGATGCACCAGGGATGGGGCGGGGGGAGGCCGAGCGTTCAAGGACATCCCGTGATGGAGTTAATGGGACGGGCCCCGGAACCACCTCCTCCCTCGGGGAGCCCTGTGGCCCCCGGGCCTCACTGTGGGGCGGAGGTGCGAGCGGGGAGGTGCCCCGTCGCCCCACCGACACCTGGCGCTGCCAGTCCTGGAGGCCAGCAACAGTATCGACCAGGGTCCGAACGTTCGCAGAGACGGAGTCCAGGGAGTGAGACATTCCCGCCAGGGACTGTGCGACCTCAACCTGTGAGTGCGTGACGCCATCCAGCACGTGCGTCAGGCAGTCGATGCTCTCCGCGACTGACTGCTGGGACTGTGCTATGGCATGCTGGGACTATACCATGGCCAGCTGGGACTGTGCCATGGCGTGCTGGGACTGGGCCATGGCTGGTGAGACTCGGCCAGGGCCCGTAGCGCGCTGGCAATGTCATGTTGGCTCTGGTGCATTGCTGCCTGTGAGAGGGCAACCCTCTCCAGGGCCATGGATGACTCGTGCACGTGAAGCCCAACGCCTTGCAGAACCTGACCCATGGCCGATACCGTTTAACCCATTGCCTCAATCGCGGACGCCACCCGTGCGGTGTTGGCTTGGGTGGCTGCCATGAGCGGCACCACTCCCTGCTCCTGGACACGGTTTGACTCCTCTAACTGCGTCTGCAGCTGCTGGAAGATGGCCCTCATCCCGTCATTTTGTCCCTGGGTTTCAAAATGCATCGGCTGTCCAGGTGGGTCGAGTAAATCCAGGAACCCGGGAAACGTCTGGGCGCCAGCTGGATGCTGGGCCTGGGCTGCCCTCCGACCGTCCAGCAACTCGGCTGCTCCGACCTCCACCTGCTGTACCTGCTCAGCTGTGTGGTGCACACCAGACCATGACCCAGGAGCCTCATCACTTAATTGCCCAACCGAGGTGAGTGTCTCTGGGATGGTGGATGGTGTGGGAGACAGCAGTGCCGCAAGCTCTAGGTCCTCGTCCGTCAGAAATTCAGGATAGTCCTGGTCCCAGTCATGTCCCAGCGCAGGGCGCACGCGGCCCATGTACGGTTCAGCGTCAGGTGAGTCCGTTGACTGCGTCGCCGTCCTCTGTGCGTCTGGGTCCACTGATCCCGTCCTGTCCTGTCTCACGGCCTGACCTTCGGGCAATGCACAGCCATGAAAGTCGTCACTGTCCATCCTCTGTACGTCCTGCTCGAGAGTCCCAGGTTTGGAGGATGGCACTCCTGGCCGACCTCCTGCCCAGCGCCGGCCCTAGGGTTGCTGGCGCCCCGGGCAAGCTGAACTTCGGCGCCCTTGGGGGGGGGGGGGGGGGGGGGGGGGGGGGGGCGAGGGGGGGGCGGAGCGGGGCGGGGCCGAGGGGGGGGGGGGCCGAGGGAGGGCCGAGGGGGGGGGCGGGCCCGGGGCCGAGGAGGGGGGGCGGGCCCGGGGCGAGGGGGGGGGTGGGCCCGAGGCCGAGGGGGGGTCGGGGCCGAGGGGGGGCGGCGCCGAGGGGGCCGGGGGCGGACGGAGGGGGGACGGGGGGCGGATCCAGGGCGGCCACCGCGCATGCGCTGGTTGGCACCGGCCCAACTGCGCATGCGCGGGACCCGAGTCTCGCGCCCCCTAGCACATGGCGCCCCGGGCGACTGCCCGAGTTGCCGGTACCTTGGGCCGGCCCTGCTCCTGCCACCCTCTGGCATGCGACCCTGGGTGCGGTGGTCGCCATGGATGGTCCCCTGTGTGTGGCACCAGACGGCCCTGGACGTTTGTCAGCTGGCCCTAGGGAACAGAATGATACGGGGTTAGTTAGACACGCTCGGCCGGGCGTAGGATGGTCAAGTGGGTAGAGTGTGAGGGGACAGAGGAGGGGGGGTCCAGTGCGTAGAGTGTGAGGGGGAAGAGGATGGGGGGGGGGTCCAGTGGGTAGAGTGTGAGGGGACAGAGGATGGGTGGTCCAGTGGGTAGAGTGTGAGGGGACAGAGGATGGGCTGGGGGGGGGGGGGGGGGGGGGGGGTTGTCATGCAGGGTTGTCTCACTTGGTTCTGCATCTCCAACCTCGCATTACGTGACCTCCCGAGTGGCAGATCCCCCAGCAAGGTCCAGTGCCCTCTGCTCGAACACTGTCAGGGGGTGCATAATGGGTGAACCCCCTCCGGTTCTGTTGTGCTCCCAGCTGTTGTGAGCAGTCTTGTCCTGTTGCGGGGGGGGGGAGGGGGGGGGCATAGATAGATCATCACAATTCGGCAGGTATCATCAGGGCGTTCAGATATTGGCACAGGTTGGGGGGAAAGTTGCAGCCACACCATGGCATCTCTCCAGGGGGTTGCAGCGCTCATGTGGGTCTGTGACAACTTTGTTAACCAACAGGGGGGGGGAGCAAGAGGATGCCCCTGCGCTGCTCCACCTCATCGAGGAGGGTCTCTAGGTCCGAATCACGGAACCTCGGGGCGGCCCTCTGTGGCTCCGACATCTCCCTCCCTCCTTTGTTTTCGTGGATCGTGCCCTTTTACGACGCGGAGCAGCATCATTCGGGCATCACGCGCTGACGACGCGCTTCAACGTCACCCCCCCCCTCCCGTGTTGCGCGCGGCCCCGATGCCAGCCCATTCCCGAGGCCAGAATAGGTCGCGATCGGGGACGTTTCGCGCCGTCGTTGAACTCGACCGAGTTCACGACGGCTTTCCCGATGCGGCGCGGCATCGGCGAATCGTGCCCCAGGTGTACATTGAGACATTATCACACTCTCACGCAATATTTCAGTTAGAGGGCGCGCATGACAATCGGATGTACCCACCAACCATCAAATGGGCAATTTAGCCTATTTGATGACCTGTTGAACACAATATTCCCTGGCCGTTCTGATTTTAGGGTTGGCAAGTGGGCCAATTGTTCAGGCAACCTTTACCTTTCAGCTTCAACCTCAATGCAGTGCAGGATCGACTGACAGGGCTGAAATACAATTAAAAATATGTTGTCTGGGGACTGAGGTATCTGTTTGAATGTGCTGCCTAAATATTCTTTGCATAGTTATACCTTGTTCCCTCAGACAGCTCTGCAACGGCTGTCCGCCTGAGGGTGCACATTAAAAGAGTCAATCCGGACCATCCCTTTACTCTGTGCCCGCCTCTTCCCACCTTCCCCAGCAGTGTTAACCCTTTCACAGGGCACATTTCATGCTGGCTGTTCTTAATGGGCCAGCCAGAGTAACAGCAGGAAGCGCATTTTGTGCCCACTTCCGGCCTGCCGAATACCCACGCCCGACCGAAAGAAATTCAGACCCATGTCAGTCTAGTTACCTTGCAGCTTTTCTTATTAATCTAAAATATGTTAACAACCAAAAATCATTAACAAAAAAAAAACAATTTGGATTAATATATCCCTTTTAACATCGTTAAGAAGCACCAAGGTATCCCATAGGGAGATGGAAATGGGTCGATAGTTTGCAAGGACAGAAGGATTGCTTTATGAAGAAAAGCATGAAAGAAAGAGGGGGGCATTATTTGAGGCGAGAGCTTTTAATAATATCAATTAACATGGGGCCAGGAAAGGAAATTGGTTGATCAGCAGTTTAAAAGAGTAGTTTGGAGATCTAGTGTGTACTAAAATTCACATTCCTGTCTTTTGATGAGCCCTCAGGCCAAGCCAGGTGGAATTCTCCCGAACCGGCGAGCTAGCCCGACGCCGGCTAAAAACCGGCGCAAACCACTCTGGCGTCGGGCCGACAAGAAGTCGCGAAGTTCTCCGCACTTCCAGTGGCTAGGCTGGCGGCGGAGGGGTTGGCACGCCGAAGAGACTGCGCGAGTTAGCGCATGCGCAGAACCGTCGGCGTTGTTCCACACATGCGCAGACCAGACGGTGTATTCTGGCACATGCGCAGGGGGGGTGTCTTCTCCGTGCCAGCTATGGTGGAGCCGTACAGGGGCCGGCGCTGAAGGAAGAAGTGCCCCCACGGCACAGGCCCGCCCGCAGATCGGTGGGCCCCGATCATGGGCCAGGCTACCATGCCCCCCCCCCCCCCCCCCCCACCGGGGTCAGATCCCCCCCCCCCCCGAGGACCGCACCAGCCAACCTACCTGCCAGGTCCAGCCATGTGGGACCATGTCCAATCCACACCGGCGGGACTGGCCAAAATCGGGCGGCTGCTCGGCCCATCGGGGCACAGAGAATTGCCGGGGGACCCGCTGCCAACGGCCCCCGACCGGCGTGGCGTGAAACCCGCCCCTTCCCAAAAACCGGTGCCGGAGAATACAGCAGCCCGCGTCGGGGCGGGATTCACGCACCCCCTCCCCCCCCGGGATTCTCCGACCCGGCGGGGGGGATGGGGGGTCGGAGAATTCCGCCCGAAATGTAACAACATTGGGGTGGCAGTGACGTCATGGTATTGTCACTGGACTAGTAATCCAGAGACCCAGAGTACTGCTTTGGGGTCCCAGATTCATACCCCACCACTGCAGGTGGTAAAATTTGAATTCAATAAAAACTTGGAATTAGAAGTCTAATGATGACCGTGAAATCATTGTCAATTGCCATAATACCCCATCTGGTTCATTACTGTCCTATAGGGAAGAAAATCTGCCATCCTTACCTGGGGCGGCATTCTCCCCTACCCGGCGTGACGGAGGGTGCCGGCGTAGGGGAGTAGCGCCAACCACTCAGGGGTTGGGCCTCCCCAAAGGTGGGGAATTCTCCCCACCTTTGGGGGCCAGCCCCGCACCGGAGCGATTTGCACCAGAAGACTGGCACAAAAAACCGGCGCCCCCGGCAGCGGGGGTGGCCGAAAGGCTTTCGCCGGTCGGCGCATGTGCCGGCAGTGACGTCAGTGGCAGCTGGCCGCTGACGTCACTGCCGGCGCATGCGCGATGTGGGGTTCTCTTCCGCTTCCGCCATGGCGGACGCGGAAGGAGAAAGAATGCCGCCAGGGCACTGGCCCGGAGTCTGAGCGGGGGGCCCCGATCGCGGGCCAGGCCACCGTGGGGCACCCCCCGGGGTTCGATCGCCCCCCGCCCCCCCCAGGACCCCGGGGCCCGCTCGCGCCGCTGATCCCGCCATTCCAGAGGTGGTTTAAACCTCGGCGGCGGGAGAGGCTTCCCAGCGGCGGGACTTCGGCCCATCGGCCTCTCCGATCGGAGTGGCGTGATTCCGCCGCTGCCACTTCCCGGGTGGCGGAGAATCTCTGCCACGGCGGGGGCGGGATTTTAGGCGGCCCCAGGCGATTCTCTGACCCTGCTGAGGGTCGGAGAATTTCGCCCCTGGTCTGGCCTCTATGTGACTCCATACCCATAACAATGTGGCTGGCTCTTACCTGCTCCGCAAGGGCTTTATTGGTTATATTCATTTACTTGTCCTTGGGACATGGGCATCAACAGCTATGCCAGCATTTATTGCCCATCTCTAGTTGTCCTTGAGAAGGTGGTGGTGAGCTGCTTCCTTGAGCCACTTCAGTCCCTGTGTTGTAGGTACACCTACTGTGCTGTTAGAGTAGAGTTCTGGGATTTTGACCCAGTGACAGTGAAGCAAAGGCTGATATATTTCCAAGTCAGGGTGGTGACTGACTTGGAAGTGAACTTCCAGGTGGTGGCACTCCCAGGTATCTGCTGTCCATGTCCTTCGAGATGATAAAGGCCACAGGTTTTGAAAATGCTGTTGAAGGAACGTTGGTGAGTTTACGCACAGCTACTACCAAAATACAATTCACATGTTCGCGGCAATGACAAAAAAATGCTCACAATGTGTTAGTTTATTAGCTTCTTTCCTTTCCTTCTGTTAATTCTAGGGTTAAATCCATCATTAAAAAAGAATACATTTCCACTCGGTTGACATCCAGCAGCAGCCAGGTCCACGGGCAGTGTGACTGGGGAATATACTGAGGTCAGATGGTTTTATTTTAACCCAAACCTTTTGGATAAATATCACCTGATACTTGCTGGTTCAGTTCTCAAAACATGATACCAAGGCAAGAAAACATCTCTCACGCGCTATCCAAATGCTGGATACAGTTTAATATAAATCTAGCAGGGTGCCAAGTTATTCATTATGAAGCTGCTGAAGGAGGTTATGCTAGGCCAGCAAGTGTTGTCTGTATTTGAACACTATTTAATGTTTGACAGAGCAATGTCGTTTCAGGAGACACATTCATTTTAGTGATGTTTACTGCAGTTCATTTTGAAAGTATATCTTATATTCCATGTCAACTGTTGTTAAATCAGCCTGGACAAGGAAGCTTGTAAGATCATTAAGCTGGATTCTCCGTTTCTGAGGCTAAGTGCTGGCGCGAACAGAGAATCCGTGGGAGGTTCACGACAGGACAATCAATGCGAATCCCTCACCGATTCCGGTACCGGTGAGGGGCTAGCACCGGCGCCACTTGAACCTCCCATGGATCACGCTGACAATGGCCGGAGAATGGCCGGATCCCGGGCCGCACATGCACAGGGCTGACAACCTGCACCATAAAACATGGCAACGGCCGTGCTTGTACATTAACCTTCCAATCGCGACCCACAGCCCACAACCTGGCCACCCCTTACCAGTCCCCCCAGCCCTATCAGACGAGTGTGGCGATGCTGGGCACTGTCCGCAGCTGGCACGCCAGGTTCCTGACCGCTGGGACCACACGTGGCCCGCGAAGTCGGAAACTCAGCCCATCGGGGGCGGGACATCGCGGGTGGGCCAGCCGATGACGTGCCGATGGCATTGAAACAGCACGTGGCGTGAGTCACGATGACGCCGGTTTGCAGGGGGCGGAGCATGGCAGACTAGCGTTAAACTGCCGCTGGCTCCAATTCCGGCATCAGAATCCATTCTCTGCCTGATCGCTGATCACAATTTTGGCAGTGGGCTACAGTGAATCCGGCCCATTGACCGGAATTCTCCGGTCATTGCGATTCACTTTTCCCGCAGGCAGCGCACCCCCGCCCAAGAGTTTCCTGGGCCATGGGGGTAGTGTCAATGGGAAATTCCATTGACAAGCGACGGGAAAATAGAAACCCACCACCAGCGAACGGTGCGCCGCTGATAAACACACGGCTGGGAGATCCATCCATTAACAGCAAAACTCTCAAGTAGGGTCAAGGGAGGTTACTTCATTCTCGAGATTTTAGGGAGGACAACTGCGCAATCTGTTGTTGTCCTTGTTACCGTTTACTCATTTATTGTTGATAAATCTGTTCTATCGTTACCAATCCATAGCATGATCTGACTCTATTTATCTTGCCACATTTTGAAACCAAGCAGATCATGTAGTGGCGATAAACTTAATAAGTCAATATGCATTGATAAAGGATCTCTATTTGTACTCTTGCCCTGCTATGAGCAGTTCAAGTCATACTCACCTAACAGGGAATGGCAACTGTTGGGAGTTATGGCAGGAATTGTTCATGAGCTCATTAAAATCAGTCAGTTTCCATATTTCACAGTTGATGTTTGATAAAATACGACTTTTCGATCTACAGTCTTTGTCTCATTCAGCAGCCGTTTGAGCTGCAGTTCATATTTATGTGGAGGCGTTCAGTCCTTTTTCTTCCAATATTGTTTTTGTTCTCAACATATTTTTCATTGTTACTGTACTGTATTGTTCCTTTATGCTTGATAATTATGTTAATTTGAATTGACGCTTCTACTGTTAGACGGTAAGACGTGGGAGCAGAAGTAGGCCATTTGGCCCATCGCGTCTGCTCCGCCATTCAGCGAGATCATGGCTGATCTGATGATGATAATCCTCAACGCCACTTTCCCATGTTATCCCCATAAATCTTGATTCCCCTACTGTTTAAATAATAATAACAATAATAGTCTTTGTCACAAGTAAGCTTATATTTACACTGCATTGAAGTTACCGTGAAACTCCCCGAGTCGCCACACTCCACCGCCTGTTCGGGTACACAGAGGGAGAATTCAGAATGTCTAAATTCCTAACAGTACATCTTTCGGGACTTGTGGGAGGAAACAACAGCACCCAGAGGAAACCCACGCAGACACGGGGAGAACGTGCAGATTCTGCACAGACAGTGACCCAAGCTGGGAATCGAATCTGGGACACTGGCATTGTGAAGCAGCAGTGCTAACCATTGTGCTACCGTGCAAACCTGTCTCTCTCAGCCTGTAAATGACACCGCCTCTACAGCTCTCTGCAACATTTGCTTTCCTCAGTCAGTATTTTTCTCCAACATCACTTTTTTTTTTGCCCTAAGTTTTCCTTCAAGATCAAAAAATGAGAAGGTATTTCGAACACGGATGGACAGAAACTAGCAACCCTGGGTTCCAAATCTCTGTGCAGTACATCATTGGTGAACATCACCAGGGAGCGCTGTCATTGGCAACTATTAAGTCTCAAATTGTGACGATGGGAACGCGTTATCATTTGTTAAAACTAAGGCGAACACGAGCATTGATTTTCTGAGTTTAAAAGCTTCCCTTTGCCTTCAATGAAAGACATTTATTGTTACAATTCAGACACATGGAAATAACAAGTTTATTTATCTTTTAAAAGAAATATATGGAAGGCCTCAAACCTCTTTTGAGTTCAAGACCAGGCTCTCTCTTCTGGGAAATAAAAGCAAAATACTGCAGATGCTGGAAATCTGAAATAAAAATAGAAAATGCTGGATAAACTCCAGCAGGTCTGGCATTTGTGGAGAGTTAACATTTTGAGTCCATATGACCCCTCTACTGAACTGAAGAGGTGGTTCAGAACAGGGGAAGGACAGGGATAGGTTGGAGCTAAGGAGTGACTGACAAAAGGTGGCATTGACACATGGCAAAGGGTGGTGTTAATGGTGCCATTAAGTAACAAAGGGGGGATAATAGCGGCAAAGGTAAGATAGTAGAATGTGTTAATAGGAAAACAAAGATCAGTGCTCAGTGGGAGCAAAACTGAGCAACAAGGGACTGTGGCTATGTGGGGGAGGAGTAGGGTTGTGTTGGGGCAGGCCAAGGGAACTGAAAAACAAAAAAACAAAAGGTAGTCAAGATGGAGAGGAAAGTTCCCAGTCTAAAGTTGTTGAACTCAATGTTGAGTCCAGAAGGCTGTAACATGCCTAATGTGTACCTAATCAGGCGTTGTTCCTCCAGTTTGTGTTATGCTTCACTGGGACTTTGCAAAAGGTTGAGGATGGACATTTGGACATGAGAGCAAGATACTGTGTTGAAATGGTAAACAACAGGAAGGTTTGGGTCTTCCTTGCAGACTGAGTGAAGGCGTTCTGCAATGCGCTTACCCCATCTGCATTTAGTCTCTCCCAATGGAGAGGAGGCTATATTGGGAACAGCAAATACAGTCGACCAAATTGAAGGGAGGTGTACATAGAACATAGAACAGTACAGCACAGAACAGGCCCTTCGGCCCTCAATGTTGTGCCGAGCAATGATCACCCTACTTAAACCCACGTAACCCGTATACCCGTAACCCAACAATCCCCCCATTAACCTTACACTACGGGCAATTTAGCATGGCCAATCCACCTAACCCGCACATCTTTGGACTGTGGGAGGAAACCGGAGCACCCGGAGGAAACCCACGCACACACGGGGAGGACGTGCAGACTCCACACAGACAGTGACCCAGCCGGGAATCGAACCTGGGACCCTGGAGCTGTGAAGCATTGATGCTAACCACCATGCTACCGTGAGGCTCCTACATGAAACGCTGTTACCTGAAAGAAGTGTTTGGGGGCCTTGGACAGTGAGGTAAATGGGGCAGGTGTTACACCTTCTGTGATTGCAAGGGAAGGTGCCATGGGATGGGGATGAAAGGTTGGAGGTGATGAAAAAATGGACCAGGGTATTACAGAGTGAGTGGTCCCTGTCGAATGCTGAAGGTGTGGGGGCATGAGGAGAAGATACATTTTGTGGTGGCACCATGCAGGAGTTGACAGAAATGGTGGAGAATGATTCTTTGAATGTGGATGATGGAGGGGTAAAATGTGAGGATAAGAGTTCTGTCATAGTTCTGGCAGGAAGGGGTGAGGGCAGAGGTACGGGAGATGGGTCGGATATGATTGGGAGCCCCGAGGGGAAGCCTCGGTTGAGGAAAAAGTTAAACATATCGGAAGCACCATTTTTGAAGGTGACATCATTGGAACAGATGCAGTGGAGGCGGAGAAACTGGGAGAATGGGATCAAGTGCTTAAACAAACATGCTGTGAGGAGCTGTCGTCGAGGTAGTCCACCCGCCTCTCTAACTATATAATTCATTACATTTCTACTCCTCTTCAGTTCTGTGGAAGAGCCATATAGAATCAAAAAGGTCTCTTTCTCCACAGATGCTGCCACACCTGCTCGAGTTTATCCAGCATTTTCTGTTTATATTTCCTCTCTTCTGGGGGGTTGTGTGTTCTACATTAGCAGCTGCGCAGAGTTGCTTTTACTATTTGTCAAAAAATTAGAACTTTACTTTCACCCAGCATACATCCGCAGTTAATCACTTATGCATTCCTCTCCCTTGATCAAGCTAGCCTTGTTTTCATGACCTGATAATGTAGAATTTGGCATGAAATGCATTAGTCACTGCTTTGAAATGACCTTTCTGTGATTGGGAGCTGTGAGTTGCATCGAAGAATCATAAGGCCACATCTGTACGTCTATCAGGAGTATTTGGCTGTTCAAACAAAACCTATGACGAACATTTTTGAGATTGTGTCCTGATATTTACCAAACAGCAGACAGCCTGTTGAGCCATGGTTTCCTTTGAGGAGCAACCTTCAAAGTTTCACTGAGGTTTTCCCATTTGCCCGCAGTATCATTACAATTTTTGTGCTAACACATTCGGTTTAACTTCAGGGTCGTACTGTTATTTTGGGAATGTTCATTTAACAGGAACCCTTGCTCAGCCATAGGATTTCTGGTAGGCAAACCGTCAGTCTGCAGAAAGAGCAATAATTGGGAGTTCTGGCTCGGTTCTGAATTGTGTCCAACTGAACAGATGCAACAAAACATGTTTGCACCTGATTAATGAAGTGTGGTGACTATGTGAGTGAGGGCTGATTCTATCTATGGTAATAAGCAATTGAGTTATTGAGCCTTTGAGTTAATTGAGCTTCGACAAAGAGTCATCCAGACTCGAAACGTTGGCTCCTTTCTCTCCCCACAGATGCTGTCAGATCTGCTGGGAGCATCTAGCATTTTCAGTTTTTGTTTGAGTTAGTGAGCCTGTCTGACTCAACCATTTGGAGAGGAGGCTAGTTAGCTCACCGAAGGTGTCTTCATTCAGAACAATCTGTTCACACTGATTCATGCCCAAAACATTGTTGAAGTTCATTTGTAACAATTTCTTACTGAGAATTATTGATGTGTGAACTGAAATATCTATATAACTGCCATGACCATATCTGTAATCGATGCACATTTACAGTCATTAAAATAACCTACATTATAAAGCAAATGTTAAAATGAAAGGAAAGTAAGTCAAGAGAAGGATTTATTCCTGACTGGTCTCTGCATTGAAAGAAAATGAGTAACTACCATATATAAGTTGTTTTAAAATGCGACTGCTTTTGTAGTCTCACAGGGCTCTCTCCCTCCTCAACCACTCCAATGTATATGTTTACAGGGTAGTCTGTACTTGTATCAGTTACTGCGAAACAGCCTGTGAGATGCCATGGACTTGCTAACATAAAGGTTCCCATCACTATCCCAAAGGTATTAATCCCATTACTGTTGTGTTCTTTGTTTTAGTTCTTTCAGGATGGTGAATGTTGTAGTGCCACCAAAGAACAGCAAGCTGTGTTTAATAAACAAAGCTATTTTATTTACACTACACTGAATTAGATTCAAACATATTACTAATGAATTGGTTAAGTAAAGATTACACTACACATCTACACTATTAATATATTATTAGGTCAACTATCTCACAACTACTCTATCTTGCTCTCTTCCACTCTCTCCATCTATCTCTCTGAAGTCAGGGAGGCATGTGATATTTATATGGTTGCTCTTTAGCACCATCTAGTGACTAGAGTAGTAGCATTACATTAACCCTTTATGGACTTTACAATATCCATATATTGTGACATTTACCACTCCAAAGTAAACCAACACAGTCCATGGAATGAGCCTGGAATTTCCCTGCTCTCTTTAGTTTAGTATTTCAGTACCATTCCACCTGGCACATTCACCCTCTAAACTGCTTGTCTTCAATTCACTTTCCATAAAAATTAAAATCCTAATCATGCATTGATGAGGAGAAATTTCTTCAGCCAGAGGGTGGTGAATCTGTGGAACTCTTTGTCGCAGAAGGCTGTGAAGGCCAAATCACTGTTTGTCTTTACGACAGAGATAGGTAGGTTCTTGATTAATAAGGGGATCAGGGGTTATGGGGAGAAGGCAGGAGAATGGGGATGAGAAAATATCAGCCATGATTGAATGACGGAGCAGACTGTATGAGCCAATTGGCCTAATTCTGCTCCTATACTTTATGGTCTTATACACAAAGGTAAAGAATGTTATCAGATGCAAATCAGGAATATTTCACTATTGCACGCTCACCAAGTACAGGTTTGTCTGTTTGCTTGGGATATAGGTAACGCTGGAGGGCAGTACTGACCGAGCATCCTTTGATGTGCATTAACCACCGGATCAGACTGCAGCCTTGGTTAGGTTGGATTAGGAGAGAAGAGATTCCCTTATAGGTGAACCATTCGTGGGGGTTTTTAAGTCATTAGCTTTCATGTTCATTTTATGAATTACCAAAATTATTGGGCTGACATTTCCTGGCCCTTTCGAGATGGGTCGGAGGTAGGAGGAACAGTAAAATGGCGAGGAAAGGAGCGGGCAATGAAGCCCAGTGACGGGAGCTGGGAGATGAATGGCGACTCGAAAGTGGTAAATTAAGGGCCACTTTGTGTCCAAGCCAACATTTTTCCCCTAACGAGAGGGCACAACTCCACATGGCGAGGCCGCCCGCCAAAACAGGGTCGCTTCCCACTTTCCAACAGAAAGCCGAAAGTGAAACAAAGTATGCTATAAACAACCATCTGAAACAAAGGCTCTTATCTTTAACTTATTATTTTACCCCCCTTATCCCCTCTGTGTTTGTCTGTCTTGTGTGCGTGTAGCGGGTGAGACGAATTTAAGTGGAGGGTTAGGAATTGGATAATAGCTAACCTCTTGTATTTGCTGCATTTCTAATTATAGTTCTCCTAATTAATAAACTTAATTGCGTATAAAGTTATAAACCTGGTGACTGTAGTTATTGAGCAGGTAAGTACCAAAGAGGGCGGCACGGTGGTGCAGTGGTTAGCGCTGCTACCTCACGACACCGATGACTTGGGTTCAATTCCAGACCCAGGTCACTGTCTGTGTGCAGGTTGCACATTCTCCCCGTATCTGCCTGGGTCTCACCCCCACAACCCAAAAAGATGTACAGGGTACATAGATTGGCCGTGCTAAATTGCCTCTTAATTGGAAAAAAAATTGGGTACTTTAAATTTATTTTTAAAAAGTTAAGGATCAAAGCATTTGGGTATTTTTCTAAGAAGTATTTATTAATTTCAATTGTGTTGCGACTCAAGTGCTGCAATTGACCACGCACTAGCCCAGGGGGTCGTAACATAACTTGGCGGCTCGGGTCTGGGATCTTTGGAACAGTAGATGGCAATGTTTAGGTTACAGTATAAAGTAAAAAGAGACAGCAGGTTCGTAGCAATATACCAGGATGGCTCTGGAAACTGCTCAGGTGGACGACTTGTCTTTGGTTTACTTAAAAGGACTTCAAAAAGACAAGCTAATCGTATTGGCAGATTAATTAAAGATAGAGGTGCCAGCTAAAGCTAGGAAGGCAGAGGTTTCTGATATTGTAGTAATCCACGGGAGGCAGGAGTTCCGTCACCACACCAATATTTATTTACAATAACGATATTACAGGAGCTGCTACAAACAGTGCTGCTAGCAGTCCAGTCAACTTAAGACTGGCTCACAAAGTCTACACAGGTGCTTATATGGGCCCCCTCAATGAGCTATCATTGAGGGAGCTCATACTCCAATTGGCCAACCAATAAAGCCAATTGGAGTTCATTACAGATATATTGGTTGAATACTTGGGTCTGTTAGAAACTCAGGAGAGCCCATGAAGTAGTGTAGCATCAGAGACATTTTCTGGTGGGGAATTTGAGCTGGAGAGAATTTGGCTGCAGTTCAAGCAAAAGAAAGGAGAAATAAGTGGAAATTGAAATGAGGAGGTTGGAATTAGAGAGAGAGGAAAAAGCAAAAGAGGGCTTAAGGCACTGGAAATTAAAATGGAGCTGCCAGGAGTTAGAAGGGAGCTTAACCCTAGAACAGAGCCCAGTGGTGATATGTTTCAATTTATATAGGCCCTCCCAAAGTTTGAAGAGAGTGAAGTAGAAACCATTTTTATGACATTTGAGAAAATAGCAACCCAAATGGAGTGGCCATTGTAAATTGACGGGGTGGGCACAGGAAGCTTATACTTCCCTCTCAGAGAGGGTGAGATAAATGACAGTGTAAAAAACACTATTCTGGATGCATAGAAATTGGTTCCTGAGGTATATGGGCAAAAGTTTCGGAATTTAAGGAGACAGCCTGGACAGACAAACGCCAAATTCGAAAGGCTTAAGGGGAACAATTTTAATTGATGGGTACGACCACTGGGAATTGAAACTACCTATGAGGCTCTGAGAGAGGTCATGCTCCTAGAGAAATTTAAGAATTCCCTGCCTTCTGTGATAAGAACCCACGTTGAAGACCAGAGGGTGAAGTCTCCTATGCAAGCAATAATAATGGCCGATGATTATGAGGTGATCCATAAATTTAAATCTTTGTTCCATCACCCCCATTTTTTGAAAAGGATAGGAACTGGGAGAGTAAAAGGAAGGCAGGTAGCCAAGATAAGGAATGCTCCAAGCTGGGAATGCTCCAAGGAAGGTACTGAGGGTGTAGGTGAGACTCAAAAGCCTCGAAGTCACTATTGTAATAAGTTAGGACAAGTTCGTTCAGCATGTTGGAAGTAGCGAGACTTGTTGGAGTTCATAAGGAAGATTCTGGAAAGGGAACAAAAGTGGATAATATTACAGGCAGACCTGGGAGAATCGCGGGAGGGCCCCCCGACATTTTTTACGCCTTCCTGCCTCCCCCCGCGATTCTCCCCCCCCCCCCCGCCCCCCGCTCCCCCCCCACCCCGCTCAGACAAATCACCGCTCGCCGTTTTTCACGGCGACCGGCGATTCTCCGGCCCGGAAGGGCCGTGCGTCCGGCCCTTCACGGCCGTTTCAGCACGGCAGCAACCACGCCTGGTCGCTGCATTCGTGAAACAGGCGCCAGATGCCCGTTTGGGGCATCTAGGGGCCCGATTGGGACGGGAGCACCACGACTGTGCTCGGGAGGGGACAGGCCCGCGATCGGTGCCCACCGATCGTCGGGCCAGCGTCCAAAACGGATGCACTCTTTCCCCTCCACCGCCTGGCAAGATCAAGCCGCCACGTCTTGCCGGGCGGCTGAGGAGAAAGACGGCCACCGCGCATGCGCGGGTTCATGCCATCTGCGCGATGAAGTCGTCCGCGCATGCGTGGGTTGGAACCGGCAACCCACGCATGCGCGGATGACTTCACAAATGTGCCGGCCGCGCGTCATTCTCGGTGCGACAAGGTCGCTGCCGAGAAAGACGGAGGCCCGCTCCTAGCCCCCTGGTTGGGGGTGAATTAGGTGTGGGGAGCGGGCTCCGATGCTGTCGTGAACCTCGGCCGAGTTCACGACGGCCTTCACGAATTTGGCCCCCTGCGGAGAATTCCGCCCATAGCTCTAACTGGACTTAGGAGAGCTGAGGTAAACACCGCTGTGGGAGCAGGTGTGATGACTGAGGGAGATGAGAGATATCTAGGGATTCTCTCAGCCCAGGGCCAGGCGGGAGAATCTCCACGGCCGGCACGAATCGCGGCACGCTGCCCTGACGCCGGCACGCGATTCTCTGCAGCACGCAGGCGTGGTCGGTGCAGCGCCGGTCGAGGGCCACTCTACGCGGCCGGGCCACCATTTTCGGGATGGGCCAAGCGGCCATCGTAAAAAGACCGATACCTGCCGGCGCCGTCCACACCTGCTCTCAGCTGGCGAGACCTCGACGTGGAAGGGTCGGGGGGTGGACTGTGTGTGTGTGTGTGTGTGGGGGGGGGGTTCTGGCCCTGGGGGGACCTCCGATGTGGCCTGGCCTGCGATCGGGGCCCACCGGTCGGCGGGCCGGCCTCTCTGGCTGGGGGCCTCGTTTCTTCTGCCGCCGGCCCTCATAGTCCTGCGCCATGTTGCATCGGGGCCAGCGCGCTGAAGGAAACCACTGGGCATGCGCGCATTGGCGCCGGTGCCACGGCGCATGCGCGGATCCCATGGCACCCAATTCATGCCGGGATCAGCAGCTGGTGCGGCGTGAAGCACTCCAGTGCCGTGTTGGCCCCCTGTAGGGGCCAGAATTGCTGATCCTGAGGCCGTGTTGACGCCGTTGAGAAATGCGACGGTGTTTCCGACGGCGTCAGTACTTAGCCTCAGGATTACAGAATCCCACCCAGGGTTTTTGTCTCACAGTAAGATCACCCCATTTTCATCAAATGATGTAGCCAAAACAATAATTATTTTAAGGGACACAGGTGCTACACAAACTGTGTTACTGGAGAGGGATTTGATTTTCCCTCCAGAGAGTTCAATGAAAGCTAAGGTATTAGTGAAGGGAGTAAGTGTAAATTATATCCCAGTTCCATTGTATAAAGCAGTCTTTTTCAAAGTGCGGATCATTACCATGGGGTGGGTCGCAGGATGTTTAAAATGGGTGGTGAAAAATTATCCCCAGCATGTGTCACTGTTTAGATCTGCCCCCCACACACTGTTAAACATTTAAGGTTGCAATGCATGTTTTCCCAGACCCCAACTCATAAAATACTGCACTAGCCAAATCTTTCCTGAGCGCTGTCGCCAATGGCACAACTCCCCAGATTGAAGACAAAGTCACATTCTGCCCAACACCCTGCCTTCCTCACACTCTGTTGTGAAAGCAAAAAGCAGCTAATTGATGAAGGGCAATTGTCTCAGAATGTCTCCGTTGTTCTCTTGCTTGTCCCCACCCCACCCATAGCCCCATTAAAACACGCAGTGGCTAAATCTTCAGAACTTAAACTTGCCTTGGAGGACTCTGCATTTTGTTCATTATTTTCTCTCACCCTCTTAAATATTGTGAGCAAACAATCAAAGTGGAAACATGGGTTCACTGATTGGCAAATGAACTTGGGCTAGCTTGTTGCTCCTCTCTCTCTTCCCTCTGTTGTTGAGAGATCTCCCTGGTTTGAGGCCATTCAATTTCAATTCTTCTCATGGTATGCAGGAGGCTGGAGTCCAGCTTCTCAGTAACAATTCCAACAGAATTTCAAATGTTTCCAACCAGCCTGCATTCATTCCCATTGCTGATTAAAACATAACACTGCAGTACAACATTCTAATTGAACATGCACAGCCATTCTCATCTATTTGTGAATGCAGAACATATTAAATATCTTCATTTCAGTGCTTGCTGTACCAGCAAACAGTATTTAGAAGATCAAAATTTTTTCAAAATATCATGTTCCAAAATTATGGGTCATGAGGGCCAGTCACCAGAAAAAAAGTTTGAAAAATACTGATATAAAGTACAATTGCAGTATGATTTAGTGTCAGGTCCAGTGATTGTTGGAGTGAATGAGGAGTTACCAGTGGACAGAGGAGACTTACTTTGAGGGAATGATTTGGCAGGAGTGAAGGTTTTAGCTTCACCCATGATTACAGAGAGTCCAAGGGAACTACTGTGGATCGCGCATGTGATAGCAATGGCAGGACGGGTGGGAATTATGAAAACTTATTGGACATTAAATGACTCAAAGAAAGAAATGTTGAAAGACATTAATCACACACCAAACAACAATGATAGTGAATTTGAGTCTGCTGATTCTGATGAAATTATCTCCACGGGAATGATTCCACACAGAAGTTTGTCAAAGATAAAATCTAGAAGAAAACCAGATTCTGAGATCTCCAAGACTGAAAATGATCCCAACAAAGAATCTAATGGTAATATCAGTGATGTTGATCCAGACAAGGGTTCTGAATCCAATTTGGGTTCTGATTATGAAGAAATTTTTTTTTAAAAATAATTTTATTGTAATTTTTACAAAATATAACCATCTCAACTCTATTAACAAAACTACCGCGGTAACACCCCAAGAACAATACCCACCCAACTTCAAAAGCAACTACAAACAAAAGAAAAAAGAAAGAACACCCAAACAACAAAAGGGAAAGAGATAACACCCACCACATCCCACAAACCCATGTACACAGTTCTCCCTCCCACTGATCCAAACCCCCCCCCCCCTCCCTCCCTCCCTCTTGCTACCCCCTTCCAAAACTCCCCCAGCGCTGGGCACGCCCACAACATATGGGCATGGTTCGCTGGGCTCCCCGAGCACCCAGCACACCTGTCCTCACCCCCGAAAAACCTACTCATCCTCGTCCCAGTCATGTGGGCCCTATGCAGCACCTTGAACTGTATGAGGCTAAGCCTCGCACAGGAAGAGGAGGAATTCACTCTCTCCAGGACATCCGCCCACGTCCCCTCCTCAATCTCCTCACCCAGCTCCTCTTCCCATTTACCCTTCAGTTCCTCCACCGAGGCCTCGTCTACCCGGTATACCCGGCATTACCCGGTATATGTCCGTAATCCTTCTCCTCCAACCCACACTCCCAAGAGCAGCCGATCCCATGGGGGCAGCAAGGGGAACCCCTCCACCTGTTGCCTGGCAAACGCCCTCACCTGCATGTACCTAAACATGTTCCCCGGGGGAGCCCAAACTTCCCCTCTAACTCCCCCAAGCTCGCGAACCTCCCCTCCACAAACAGGTCCCTCAACCTCCTAACCCCTGCCCTGTGCCAGCCCAAAAATCTGCCATCAATGCTCCCTGGGACTAACCGATGGTTCCCCCTTATCGGGGCCTCCATCGAGCCCCCCACTTCTCCCCTATGTCGTCTCCATTGCCCCCAAATTTTGAGGGTAGCCACCACCACCGGGCTCGTGGTATACCTCGTTGGAGGGAGCGGCAGCGGCGCCGTTACCAGCGCCTCCAGGCTCGTGCCCACACAGGACACCACCTCCATCCTCTTCCATGCTGCCCCTTCCCCGTCCATTACCCACTCATGCACCATCGCTGCGTTGGCAACCCAATAGTACCCACAGAGGTTGGGCAACGCCAGCCCCCCCCTATCCCTGCCCCGTTCCAGGAACACCCTTCTCACCCTCGGAGTCCCATGCGCCCACACAAATCCCGTAATACTCCTGTTGACCCTCCTAAAAAAGGCCTTCGGGATAAGGATGGGAAGGCACTGGAACAGGAACAAAAACATCGGGAGCACCGTCATCTTAACGGACTGCACCCTCCCCGCCAGTGACAGCGGTAACATATCCCACCTCTTAAACTCCTCCTCCATCTGCTCCACCAACCTTGTGAGGTTGAGCTTGTGCAGGGCCCCCCAGCTCCCAGCCACCTGGACACCTAGGTACCTGAAGCTCTTCCCTGCCTGCTTCAGTGGGAGCCTACCAATCCCCTCCTCTTGATCCCCTGGATGCACCACAAACAACTCACTCTTGCCCAGGTTCTAGGGGCTGGTTTAGCTCACTCAGCTAAATCGCTGGCTTTTAAAGCAGACCAAGCAGGCCAGCAGCACGGTTCGATTCCCGTACCAGCCTCCCCGGACAGGCGCCAGAATGTGGCGACTAGGGGCTTTTCATAGTAACTTCATTGAAGCCTACTCGTGACAATAAACAATTATCATTATCATTATCAACTTATACCCAGAGAAACCCCCGAATTCACTAAGAATCCTCATTACCTCCGGCATCCCCCCCCAACCGGGTCCGCCACATACAGCAACAGGTCGTCCGCATACAGCGACACTCGATGCTCCTCCCCACCCCGCACCAGGCCCCTCCAGTTCCCTGACTCCCTCAATGCCATGGCCAGGGTCTCAATCGCCAATGCGAAGAGCAAGGGGGACAGGGGGCACCCCTGTCTCGTCCCCCGGTACAGCCGAAAGTACTCCGACCTCCTCCTATTTGTGGCTACACTCGCCATCGGGGCCTCGTAGAGCAGCCTCACCCACCGGATAAACCCCTCCCCAAACCCAAACTTCTCCAGCACCTCCCACAAATACTCCCACTCAACCCTATCAAAGGCCTTCTCCGCATCCAATGCCACCACTATCTCCGCCTCCCCTTCCATGGCCGGCATCATAATGACATTGAGGAGCCTTCGCACGTTCGCATTCAACTGCCTTCCCTTCATTAACCCCGTCTGGTCCTCATGGATGACCTCGGGCACGCAATCCTCTATTCTAGTGGCCAGGATCTTTGCCAACAGCTTAGCGTCGGCGTTCAGCAGCGAAATCGGCCTATATGACCCGCACTGCAGAGGGTCCTTGTCTCGCTTCAGGATCAAGGAAATCAGCGCCCGTGACATAGTTGGGTGCAAAGCCCCCCCCCCCCCCCCCCCCCTTGCCTCGTTAAAGGTCCGGACCAACAGGGGGCCCAACAGGTCCAAATACCTTTTATAAAATTCCGCCGGAAACCCATCCGGCCCCGGCGCCTTCCCCGACTGCATGCTCCCTATCCCTTTGACCACCTCCTCCAGTTCGATCGGCGCCCCCAGTCCCTCCACCTGCTCCTCCTCCACCCTCGGGAATCACAGCTTGTCCAAGAAGCGCCCCATTCCACCCCCCTCCACCGGGGGTTCCGACCGGTACAGTTCCCCATAGAAGTCTCTGAAGACCCCATTAACATCTACTCCCCTCCGCACCACCTTCCCAGCCTTATCCGTCACTCCCCCAATCTCCCTGGCCGCGTCCCGCTTTCGGAGCTGGTGTGCCAGCATCCTGCTCGCCTTCTCCCCATACTCATACACTGCCCCTGTGCTTTCCTCCACTGAGCTTCCGCCTTTCTGGTAGTCAATAGGTTGAATCTGGCCTGAAGGCTATGCCTCTCCCCCAGCAATCCCTCCTCTGGAGCCTCCGCATATCTCCTATCCACCCGCACCATCTCCCCTATCAGTCTCTCCCTCTCCCTCTGCTCCCCCCTCTCCCAATGGGCTCGGATGGAGATCAATTCCCCCCTCATCACCGCCTTCAATGCCTCCCAGACCGTCCCCACTCGGACCTCCCCGTTGTCATTGGCCTCAAGGTACCTCTCGATACACCCCCGAACTCTCTTGGCCACCTCCTCATCTGCCAGCAGCCCCACCTCCAAGCGCCAGAGCGGACGTTGGTCCCTCTCTTCCCCCAGCCCGAGGTCCACCCAGTGCAGGGCATGATCTGATATGGCAATGGCGGAGTATTCCACATCCTCCACCCTCGAAACCAACCCCCTGCTCAGGACAAAAAAATTAATCCTCGAGTAGGCCTTATGTACGTGGGAGAAAAACGAGTACTCCCTGGCCCTTGGCCTCGCAAACCTCTAGGGATCCACCCCCCCCCCCCCCCCCCCCCCCCCCCCCCCCCCCCCCCCCAATCTGGTCCATAAATCCCCTCAACACCTTAGCCGCCACCGGCCTCCTACCCGTCCGGGACTTGGATCGATCCAATGGGGGATCCAGTACCGTGTTGAAGTCCCCCCCCCCCCATGATCAGGCCCCCCACCTCTGGGACCGAAATGCGGCCCAACATACGCCGCATAAACCCCGCATCGTCCCAATTTGGGGCGTAAACATTCACCAACACCACCCGCTCCCCCTGCAGCTTACCACTCACCATCATATATCTCCTGCCACTGTCAGCCACCACATTTAACACCTCAAATGACACCTTCTTCCCCACCAGGATCGCCACCCCCCTACTCTTCTCATCCAGCTCTGAGTGAAATACTTGGCCCACCCATCCCTTCCTCAGCCGAACCTGGTCCACCACTCTCAGGTGTGTCTCCTGGAGCATGGCCACATCCGCCTTCAGCCCCATCAGGTGCGCAAATACCCGGGCCCGTTTGACCGGCCCATTCAGCCCCCTCACATTCCAGGTTATCAGCCGGATCAGAGGGCTCCCTGCCCCCCCCCCTGCCGATTAGCCATACCCCATCCCTTGCCCACCCCCGGCCAGCGTCCCCCGCTCTGCCAGTTTCCCACTGCGGCAACTCCCCCCCTCCAGCACCCCCTGCGTCCTCCAGCTCCTTCCTGACCGTTTCAGCAGCAACCCGGTACCCCCCCCACCCCCACCCCCCAAGGCTAGGACCCCTCCTAGCCGCGCCCCGCCCTCCATAGCACTCCCGTGAGCCAGCTAACTTCTGCTGACCCCGGCGACTCCCGCCCTACCTCCGACTCCTCCCCACGTGGGACTACCCCTCCTCCATCGTGCCCGTCAATGTGTCCTCCTCAACCCCCCCCCCCCCCCCCCCCCCCCCCCCCCCGCTCTTGCGTGGGAAAAGAAAACAGCCAGCAACGACCCGCGCTTCTCAGCCCTGACCCCGCCCCCGCCATCTCCCAGCGCGGGAAACCTGCAGGAAGCCCGCGCTTTCTCCCTGCCAGGCCCCGCCTCCTCCAGGGCTACTCCCATTGTCAGTCCCCCCACCAGCTCCCCGAACTCCCCGTTTACCCCCTGCCCAAACCCGTCCACCCGACCCCTGCAGAAAAACCCATATAGAAAAGACAAATCGACATCACCCCACCCATCCTAAGGCCAACCCACATCTTACATTAAACCAAGCAAATACAGATACAGTATTATACAGCATTCCCCATCTTAGACCCTCAGCTTGAGTCCAATTTCTCGGCCTGCACAAAGGCCCACGCCTCCTCCGGGGACTCAAAATAATGGTGCCGATCCTTATAGGTGACCCACAGACGCGCTGGCTGCAACATGCCGAACTTCACACTCCGTCTATGGAGCACCGCCTTCGTCCGGTTAAACCCAGCCCTCCGCCTCGCCACCTCCGCACTCCAGTCCTGGAAGATCCGCACCTCCGTGTTCTCCCACTTGCTGCTCCGCTCCTTCTTGGCCCACCGAAGCACACACTCACAATCCACGAACTGATGAAACCGCACCAACACCGCCTGCGGCGGCTCGTTCGGCTTGGGCCTCCTAGCCAGAATTCTGTGGGCCCCCTCTAACTCCAGGGGCCCCTGGAAGGACCCAGCCCCCATCAGCGAGTTTAACAAAACCGCCACATAGGCCGCCAGGTCCAACCCCTCCAGCCCCTCCTTGAGGCCCAGGATCCGTAAATTCTTCCTCCTCGACTGGTTGTCCAGCTCCTCGAACCACTCCTGCCATCTTTTATGGAGCGCCTCGTGCATCTCCACCTTCCCCGCCACGGCCACAGCCTCATCCTCCCTTTCGGAGGCCTGCTTCTGCAGCTCCCGGATCGCGGCCCCCTGGACTGTCTGGGTCTCCATCAGCTCTCTGGTGGTTACCTTCAGCGACTCCAGCAGCTCCAACTTAAGCTCCTGGAAGCAGCGCAGAAGAGTCGCCTGCTGCTCCTGAGCCCACTGCCTCAGCTCCTCAAGGCCTCCGCCGGCCGCCATTTTATCTTCCTTCCCCCGCTTTTTCAGGGGTGTTTTCTCCGTTTTTCTCCTTACCCCACTCCTGGTCCGGACCATAGGACCGTAGGGATCGACTCCTGTCCTCTTCCCACGTCGGGATTTGACGACACAGCTCCGTTGGGGGCCCTGAAAAGAGCCCCAAAGTCCGTTTTCAGCGGGAGCCGCCGAATGTGTGGCTTAGCTCCGCATTGCCGCCACCGGAAGTCCGATTATGAAGAAATGTTAAACAACTGCTACCAAATAGACCTGTCACTAACTGATTTTGATCAGATGGTAAGTAATTCTTCCAAAACGAAGGAAGAAGACAGGAAATCCAAAAAAGAAAGTGAATTAGACTTTGCTAAAAGTAACTTGTTACAGTCTCTTCCAGTAAACCCATTGCCATCCGTTTTAAGGTCAAATATTTCTCGCAGCATACTACTTGTACAGCTTTGACAAAGGGTCATCTGGACTCGAAACGTTTACTCTTTTCTCTCCCTACAGTTGCTGCCAGACCTGCTGAGATTTTCCAGCATTTTCTTTTGGTTTGAGATTCCAGCATCCGCAGTAATTTGCTTTTATCCAGTAAAGTCCACCGTCATGGGGATTGACTGGTCACTGATTCGATGCAATGCTTTAATGTAGTCCAATAGGTCAGCAAAAAACTTATAGCCGTCCTTCAGTACACAGAGGATGACGATGTGATGATTTCCCATGGCTTTCATTATAGCCTTTGCCAAACGTTCAGTCTGTCCACGGTTTTCGGAGAATCCCAGCCCAGCTTTCTGTCTCTCTCTCTCTCTCTCCCTCATATCCTCTCCAGAATAGCTGGATGGCTGCTGTATTTCTGAAATTGCAGAGAACTGAATGAATCTACAGTGAAAAACATTGTAGACTGGACAACAGTAATCTCGAACTGAAGGCCTAAAGTGAGGGAAGGTTTGCTAGAAACAACTATCTGAAACAAAAATTCCTATCTTATATTTTTATTCATTGGGGGCGATTCTCCGCTCCGCAGACCAAGTGCCCGTGCCATCGTGAACGTCATCACGTTTCACGATAGCATGAACCGGGCCCAGGCACGACCTAGGGGGCCAGCACGGCACTGGAGTGATTCACGCAGCGCTAAATGGGTGCCGCGCCAACCCGCACATGCGCAGTTGGGGCAGCTCAATCCTGCGCATGTGCAGTTGGGCCGTGCCATCCTTCGCATGCGCGGGGAACTTCTTACGCGCGCCGGCCCCGACGCAATCTGCCGTGGGTATTCAGGGGCTGGCTGCGGCGGAATGTAGGCCCGGGAGGGGAAGAGGCCAGCCCGCTGATCGGTGGGCCCCGATTGCAAGCCAGACCCCTTCGGAAGCCCTCCCCTAGTGAAGGAGCCCCCCTCCCCCACCCCCCACTCCCACAGGCCGCTCCACGGGCGTTCCCGCAGAGCTCCCGCCGGCAGCGACCAGGGGTGGACTGTGTCGGCGGTACCCTGTCATGTCGGAGCGGCCGCTCGGCCCATTCGGGCCGGAGAACCGCCGCTTCGATTCTCCGAGCGGCCCGGCGCAAATCGCGCGGCGCTGCTTTCGGGGGGGTGGGAGAATCGCATGCGGGGGTCGGGGCGGCGAGGCGCAATTCGCGTGGTGCCCCGCCGATTCTCCCACCCGGCGTGGAGGGTGGGAGAATACGGCCCATTATTTTACCCCCTCTTCTCCCATCTGTGTTTGTCTGTCTTGCGCGTGTGTGTCAAGGGTGAGATGAGTTTGAGTGTGAGGGTTAGGAATTGGTTATTGTCTGTTGTATTTGCTAGTTATTGTTGTTAATAAACGTAATTGTGTTTAAATTTACAAACCTGATGACTGTAATTATTGGGCAGCTAAGGGTCAAAGACTTTGGGTGCTTTTCAGAATTGGTTACTAGTTTCAATTGTGTTGCGACTTTGGGTCAAGTGTGCTGGAATTGATCACGCCCTTGTCTTACGGGGTCATAGCAACAGGCATGACATACATGACATAATGTCAGAAGATAATGCCTGAATGTTGCGCCATAGCTCTGCCGACATCAAGAAACTATTAAACTACTACTGCACCAGCCATGAGTGAATCAAGACATTTACACAACAGTAGCATCAGCAATTTATTTTATTTACTCGTGGTGTGTAGGCTTCACTGGCAAGGCTAGCATTTATTTCTCATCCCTAATTGCCCATGAGAAGGTGGTGGTGAGTTGCCTTCTGCAACCCATGTGGTGTCTGAGGTGGTGTAGTGATATTGTCGCTGGACTAATAGCCCAGTAACGCAGGGTAATGCTCTAGGGACTTGGGTTTGAATCCCACTAAGGTTGATGGTGAAATTTGAACTCAATTTGTTTTAAAATTTGGAATTAAAAGTCTAATGATGACCATGAAACCCATCTGGCTCATGAATGCCCTTCAGGGAAGGAAATCTGCGGTCTTTACCTGGTTGGTCTGCTCTGGCTTACATGTGAATCCAGATCCAGAGCAATGTGTGGTTGACTCTTAAATGCTCTCATGGATGAGCAGTAAATGCTAGTCCAGCCAGCAACACCCACATCCCATAAACAATTTTTTTTAAAACAATGCTGTTCCAGAATTTAAAACCAGTGAAGCAGCAACAAAATATTTTCAAGTCAGGATGGTGAGTGACTTGTGGGGGAACCTACAGGTGCTGGAGTTCCCAGGTATCTGCTGCTGTTGTCGTTCTAAATGGTAGTTGTCACGAGATTGGAGGATGCTGCTGAGAAACCTTGGTGAGTTCTTCCAGTGCAACCTGTAGATGGTACACATCATTGCGACAGTGGAGGCAGTGAATTTGGCTTAGTTTTTTTTGATTTAGGTACAGTGAAAAGTATTGTTCTGAGTACGGTCCAGGCAGATCGTTCCATACGTGAAAAACATAGAACATACGATAAATACACAATGTAAATATATAGACATAGACATCAGGTGAAGCATACAGAGTGTAGTGCTACTCAGTAGAGAAGATGTGTGAAGAGATCAGTTCAGTCCATAAGAGGGTCATTCAGAAGTCTGGTAACAACTGGGAAGAAGTTGTTTTTGAATCTGTTAGTGCGTGTTCTCAGACCTTTGTATCTCCTGCCCAATGGAAAAGGTTGGAAGAGAGAATAACCCGGGTGGCAGGGGTCTTTGATTATGCTGCCCACTTTCCCAAGGCAGTGTGAGATGTAGACAGTCAATGGCTAGGAGGCGGGTTTGCATGATGGACTGGGCTGTGTTCACGATCTCTGTAGTTTCTTGCGGTCTTGAGCTGAATAGTTGCCATACCAGGCTGTGATGCAGTCAGGTCAGATGCTTTCTATGGCGCATCGGTAAAAGTTGGTAAGTGTCAATATAGACATGCCAAATTTCCTTAGTTTCCTGAGGAAGCATAGCTGCTGTTTTGGTCACAGCGTCGACATGGGTGTACCAGGACAGATTGTTGGTGATGAGCAGAGATAGGAATTTGAATCTGTCAACCATCTCCACCTCGGCTCCGTTGATACAGACAGGGATGTGTACGATACTTAGCTTCCTGAAGTCAATGACCAGCTCCTTAGTTTTGCTGACATTGAGGGAGAGATTGCTATTGTTACACCACTCCACTAGGTTCTCTATCTCCCACATGTATTCTGACTCTTCATTATTCAAGATCTGATCCACAATGACCATGTCATTAGCAAACCTGTAGATGGAGTTGGAGCCACATTTTGCCACACAGTTGTGTGTGCGTCGGGAGAATAGTAGGGAGCAGGTACACAGCCATGTGGGGCCCCAGTATTGAGGACAATCGTGGAGGAGGTGTTGTTGTTTATCTATACTGATTGTGGTCTATGGATCAGGAAGTCAAAGATCCAGTTGCAGAGGGAGGAGCCAAGTCTCAGGTTTTGGAATTTTGATATGAGCTTGGCTAGGATCATGGTGTTGAAGGTGGAGCTGTAGTCAATGAATAGGAGTCTAATGCAGGAGTCCTTGTTGTCGAGATGGTCCAGGGATGAGTGTAGGGCCAGGGAGATGGCGTCTGCTGTGGACCGGTTGTGGCGGATAGCGAATTGCAGTGGGTCACGGCATTCTGGGAGTACTGAGTTGATGTGTTGTGGATGGGGTGCCAATGCTTTGTCCTGGATGATTTTGAGCTTCTTGAGTGTTGTTGGAGTTGCACCTCACCCAGGCAAGTGTAGAGTATTCCATCACGTTCCCGAGTTGTGTCTTGTAGATGGTGGACAGGATTCCTAGCCATTAAATTGCTCTTGTAGCCACAGCATTTATATCGTTAGTCTCGTCCAGTTTCTGGTCAATAGTGTTGATTGTTGAGTATTCAGGATACCTCATCTATAAGATGTTGATAGTGGGGTATTCAACGATGTTAATGTAATTGAATATCAAGGGCAATGGTTAGATCCTCTCTTGTTAGAGATGGTTATTGTCTGGAAATTATGTGGCATAAATATTACTTGCCACTTGTCAGCCTAAGTCTGGATCTTGTCCAGGTGTTGCTATATTTGGACATGTACTGCTTCAGTATCTGAGGAGTGACGAATGGTGCTGTACATTGAACATCTTCACTTATGATGGATGGGAGATCACTGATGAAGCAATTGGGCTGATTGGGCCTCAGATGCTACCCTGAGGAACTCCTACAGTGATGCCCTGAAGCTGAAATGATTGACCTCCAACAACCATCTTCCGTCTGCCAAGGGTAACTGGAATTCTTCAGGTTTGAATATTGGGAGGATGTTTGTTGGGAGGTTGGCTGCCTTGACAATGGTTGCCAGGAGGATGACTGCGGGGAGGATGGTTGCCGGAAGGATCGTTGCTGGGAGGATGGTTGCTGGGAGGGTGGTTGCTGGAAGGATTACTAAAACTAAGGTAATTTGGATTCAGCCTTCATTGTGACCAACAATTTGCACTTCCATCCCTGTCAGATACAACATGGCCAGTGCCTCAAGTCCTGCTTCCGGCCTCTGAGTGGTCAGCAACCCCAGCTGATGATCTTTAATTGGCCAGTTGATGCACTAGGAATTGGAGCAATGGATTTTCATCACCTGCTTACGGTTCCATTTCTTTTCCTTGCAAGGTCCTGAAAAATTCCAGTCTCTGTTCTTATTCGCCGTAGTCATATGCCAATGTAGCAAATTGTGAAGGGGAGAAAAGCTTCTTCATCAAGTCCGCTCCACACCATCATGGCTAAACATTGTTTCTCACCTCTTCGCATTCCAGCCACCACCTCCCCATCCACACCAGCCCCGCCCCTCCGCCCACTGCCTCCACCAACCATGTCATCCCTCCCTGGAGAATAATTATTCGGATTGCATTATTTATAGATAATTAGTAAAGTTTTCATTAATGTGGAAAGCAAAGAAGCCAAGTTGATTGGAGTATAGTTGTCTCTCTGGGTGACAATTGAGTATCTGGGAGACACACAACCTCTGACTGGGAGGTGCAACTATATAAATAAAGGATGTAACCAGCTTCTTTTGTATGTGTGCACCTGGGAATTTATAATAAAATGCTGACACTAAGGTTTGACAAAAATGTGACAACAGAAAATTACATTGAGACAGGAACTGCATGTAGATTTGAATATTTTAATATATATATATATGCGAATCATAGAATGCCTACAGTGCAGAATGAGTCTGCACTGATCCTCTGAAAGAGCACCCTACCTAGGCCCAATCCCCCACCCTCTCCCCATAACCCCACCTAGGGGCAATTTAGCATAGCCAATCCACCTAAACTGCACATCTCTGGACTGTGGGAGGAAACCAGGGCACCCATGCAGACACGAAAAGAATATGCAAACTCCACATAGCCACAGCCAAGGTCAGAATCAAACCCAGGTCCCTGGAGTGCGAACCAGTGCTAATATATATGCATATCAGAATTTAGTATACAGTAAAAAACAAAGCAACAAGGCAGGGCTTTAGTCAAGTGTGATCTTTATTCGGTGTGATTTGCGAGGCTTTGTGAACAGGCTCACATAAAAATAAGGGCTTGATAAGATGTATCAGCTTATTAGTCTGCCATGTCTAATCGGCAGTGCAACTTCCCCTGAGTAATACTAGCTCTCAGGAGACAATAAATCAGAGAAGAAAATTGCAGCCAATTTAGAAAGAAACTCTTGGACGGTTCTCTCCAAATATCTAAGGCAGTAAAACAAATGCCAGGAGACTGTGGTGACCCACAACTGATTGCATGCGCAACTAGCTAACTCATCGCTGTAAGTGGAAATATCCTGCTCTCTCATGAACTTCACAAATTCCCTCCAAAAGGAGCCACTATGCACATCAATTAATTCCAGTTTATGGGAGCATGAAACAGGTTGATCGATAAAGAATTTATTTGCAGTAAACTGCAATTTAGCAAACAAAGGCAGTTCGCAATGTTTGAATATGTAATGAATTTCCTCGACAATTGTCAAGTCACAATGAATGGCATCTAACATATACCTATTTAATCCTACAGATTTCTAGCGGTGCATGCTATAGCCACATTTACTCACTCAAAGGACAAACGTCACTGGGAATTTTTTTTAGGCCATCACCAGGCTCCTTCATTGAAAGTCACCAGCTTTCCACTAGTCAGGCTGCAGGGATTGTGGTAGGACTGTGTAGGTGTACTGAGGTAGGACTGTGTAGGAGTACTGAGGTAGGGCTATGTAGGAACACTGAGGTAGGACTGTGTAGGAACACTGAGGTAGCACTGTGTAGCAGCACTGAGGTAGGACTGTGTAGCAGCACTGAGGTAGGACTGTGTAGCAGCACTGAGGTAGGACTGTGTAGCAGCACTGAGGTAGGACTGTGTAGCAGCACTGAGGTAGCACTGTGTAGCAGCACTGAGGTAGGACTGTGTAGCAGCACTGAGGTAGCACTGTGTAGCAGCACTGAGGTAGGACTGTGTAGCAGCACTGAGGTAGGACTGTGTAGCAGCACTGAGGTAGGACTGTGTAGCAGCACTGAGGTAGGACTGTGTAGCAGCACTGAGGTAGGACTGTGTAGCAGCACTGAGGTAGGACTGTGTAGCAGCACTGAGGTAGGACTGTGTAGCAGCACTGAGGTAGGACTGTGTAGCAGCACTGAGGTAGGACTGTGTAGCAGCACTGAGGTAGGACTGTGTAGCAGCACTGAGGTAGCACTGTGTAGCAGCACTGAAGTAGGACTGTGTAGGAACATTGAGGTAGCACTGTGTAGCAGCACTGAGGTAGGACTGTGTAGCAGCACTGAGGTAGGACTGTGTAGCAGCACTGAGGTAGGACTGTGTAGCAGCACTGAGGTAGGACTGTGTAGCAGCACTGAGGTAGGACTGTGTAGCAGCACTGAGGTAGGACTGTGTAGCAGCACTGAGGTAGGACTGTGTAGCAGCACTGAGGTAGGACTGTGTAGGAACACTGAGGTAGGACTGTGTAGCAGCACTGAGGTAGGACTGTGTAGCAGCACTGAGGTAGCACTGTGTAGCAGCACTGAGGTAGGACTGTGTAGCAGCACTGAGGTAGGACTGTGTAGCAGCATTGAGGTAGGACTGTGTAGCAGCACTAAGGTAGGACTGTGTAGCAGCACTGAGGTAGGACTGTGTAGGAACACTGAGGTAGGACTGTGTAGCAGCACTGAGGTAGGACTGTGTAGCAGCACTGAGGTAGGACTGTGTAGGAACATTGAGGTAGGACTGTGTAGCAGCACTGAGGTAGGACTGTGTAGCAGCACTGAGGTAGGACTGTGTAGGAACATTGAGGTAGGACTGTGTTAGCAGCACTGAGAGGACTGTGTAGCAGCACTGAGGTAGGACTGTGTAGGAGTACTGAAGTAGGACTGTGTAGGAACATTGAGGTAGGACTGTGTAGCAGCACTGAGGTAGGACTGTGTAGCAGCACTGAGGTAGGACTGTGTAGCAGCACTGAGGTAGGACTGTGTAGCAGCACTGAGGTAGGACTGTGTAGCAGCACTGAGGTAGGACTGTGTAGCAGCACTGAGGTAGGACTGTGTAGCAGCACTGAGGTAGGACTGTGTAGCAGCACTGAGAGGACTGTGTAGCAGCACTGAGGTAGGACTGTGTAGCAGCACTGAGGTAGGACTGTGTAGCAGCACTGAGGTAGGACTGTGTAGCAGCACTGAGAGGACTGTGTAGCAGCACTGAGGTAGGACTGTGTAGCAGCACTGAGGTAGGACTGTGTAGCAGCACTGAGGTAGGACAGTGTAGCAGCACTGAGGTAGGACTGTGTAGCAGCACTGAGGTAGGACTGTGTAGCAGCACTGAGGTAGGACTGTGTAGCAGCATTGAGGTAGGACTGTGTAGCAGCACTAAGGTAGGACTGTGTAGCAGCACTGAGGTAGGACTGTGTAGGAACACTGAGGTAGGACTGTGTAGCAGCACTGAGGTAGGACTGTGTAGCAGCACTGAGGTAGGACTGTGTAGGAACATTGAGGTAGGACTGTGTAGCAGCACTGAGGTAGGACTGTGTAGCAGCACTGAGGTAGGACTGTGTAGGAACATTGAGGTAGGACTGTGTTAGCAGCACTGAGAGGACTGTGTAGCAGCACTGAGGTAGGACTGTGTAGGAGTACTGAAGTAGGACTGTGTAGGAACATTGAGGTAGGACTGTGTAGCAGCACTGAGGTAGGACTGTGTAGCAGCACTGAGGTAGGACTGTGTAGCAGCACTGAGGTAGGACTGTGTAGCAGCACTGAGGTAGGACTGTGTAGCAGCACTGAGGTAGGACTGTGTAGCAGCACTGAGGTAGGACTGTGTAGCAGCACTGAGGTAGGACTGTGTAGCAGCACTGAGAGGACTGTGTAGCAGCACTGAGGTAGGACTGTGTAGCAGCACTGAGGTAGGACTGTGTAGCAGCACTGAGGTAGGACTGTGTAGCAGCACTGAGAGGACTGTGTAGCAGCACTGAGGTAGGACTGTGTAGCAGCACTGAGGTAGGACTGTGTAGCAGCACTGAGGTAGGACAGTGTAGCAGCACTGAGGTAGGACTGTGTAGCAGCACTGAGGTAGGACTGTGTAGGAACATTGAGGTAGGACTGTGTTAGCAGCACTGAGAGGACTGTGTAGCAGCACTGAGGTAGGACTGTGTAGGAGTACTGAAGTAGGATTGTGTAGGAACATTGAGGTAGGACTGTGTTAGCAGCACTGAGGTAGGACTGTGTAGCAGCACTGAGGTAGCACTGTGTAGCAGCACTGAGAGGACTGTGTAGCAGCACTGAGGTAGGACTGTGTAGCAGCACTGAGGTAGCACTGTGTAGCAGCACTGAGAGGACTGTGTAGCAGCACTGAGGTAGGACTGTGTAGCAGCACTGAGGTAGGACTGTGTAGGAACATTGAGGTAGGACCGTGTGGGAACACTGAGGTAGCACTGTGTAGCAGCACTGAGAGGACTGTGTAGCAGCACTGAGGTAGGACTGTGTAGGAAAACTGAGGTAGGACTGTGTAGGAACACTAGGGTAGGATTGTGTAGGAGTACTGAGGGAGCACTCTGTAGGACTGAGGTAGCACTGTGTATGGGCATTGTGGTAGCACTGCGTATGTGCACGGAGGAGCATTGTGTAGGAGCATAAATTTCCTACCCAACACCAGACTACAACATGCATGTGAAAGTGTATCCTGCCACAGAAAGTTAGACTCCTTGGGGGCTGGTTGGCTCAGTTGGTTGGATTATTCATGTGGATGAAATTGATGCCAACAAGGTTTGATCCGCAGTCTGGGTAGGGTAGGTTTGGGACTTGCCTGCTTGCCTACTCATGTTGGAGGTCATGGCTCAGTGGGTTGGACCTTACTTTGGGCAGAGAACTCAAGAAGATTTGATCAGCCCAGCAGTACGACTGACCCTTTATTTTTGGTCCTCAGGTCAACCCTCATTTGATGATTCTTCAACCATATCATCTGTCCTCCCTGCTGTGTGAGATTAAGGGAGGGTATCAGTTCGAGCCTCGAGCTCTAAAATGACAGTGTTGAATGCATACTTCCAGGACGCATTGTGCACGAGCTAATTCTTTCATCAATGTGACATTCAGCATGATTCACCCAACATTTTGTGCATGCACCACAATGACATCTTGTAGCTCGAAGGGCAATCGTGGCTCCCAAAAAACAAGTGCTAATGATCCAAATTCCTCACCCAGCCGCCCCTTGACTTTGAGGGTGAACCTCATTGAAATACAATTATATCACTTTAAGCACTGTTTTTTCACTGGGGAAAATTAACTGTGAGAAAAATGCTTCAGATATCAAAGAACTGATTAATTCTGTCAGGAACGTTGCAATGGTTTGAAAGGAAGCCAGCTATACAACGTTCAGTTTGATCTAAATGCCAGCAAAGTTGCAGCAAAACTTTGAGCTGACAGATTAGCTTCGTATCACTAATGAATAGGACTGTATGTTCTTCAGGGCAGACAATCTACGATGTTGGGGGTTGTGATGTATTGAGAACATGAGGTACTGTATATTTAATTGCCCATTTTTCAAAGTTGTACATTCTAATTAAATTACAGTCTCCCAGATCTTACATCAGGAGAAGACGAGAGCCAGTAAAACAAAAAGAGAAATTGATTTGTTTTAGAAAGCTTGTACGTCTACCATTGACTACAGGGGTTGGGTGCATTTTAGAGAATGACGTGAATGAGCATTAGTACTTTCAAGGCATATTCTGGAGTGGGAATTGATATGTGTTGAATTGTATGTGTTTGGGTGCAAAACAAACTTTGTACAAATTTGGCAGGGGCACTGCCTGCGTCCAAACTACACCACTGCTAAATTCACTGAACTCCTTTCTTTGGCATTGCAGCTGTTGGCTCTCATAGATATATAAATATTAGGGACCAAACACCTGAGCATTGAGAAGAAGGACAGGGGTGGCACAGTTGTTAGCACTGCCTCACAGCACCAGGGGCTGGGTTCAATTCTGGCCTTGGGTGACTGTCTGTGTGGAGTTTGCACGTTCTCTACGTGTGTTTCCTCCAGGTGCTCCGGGTTTCTCCCACAATCCAAAAATGGTCAGGTTAGGGGGTTATGGGGATAGAGTGGGGGGTGGGCTTAGGTAGGTGAAATGATATGCAGACATGCAGATAATGATATACTGACAGGTACAGACAGGCAGCCAATGAACACAGAGAGCGGGACATGACCAATGAGCAGGCAGGACACTCCGGGGTGGTATCTCACTATAAAAGGCACCATGCACTCACACTCCGCCTCTTCCCACTGATGGAACATCTACAGAGTGAGTCAGGGTGTATGTACAGTATCACACCTCCAGCACGTGGCTAAGAGCTAGTCTGGTTCAGTCAGACAGAGTAACCACACTTAGGTTAGCAGAGAGTCGAACTCATAGAGAGCTGTGCTAACTGTGCTGCTGGTTCAATAAATCAGATGGAACTAACTTCAAGGTCTGGAGTATCTTTTGGTTAAAGCTGCATCCAGTTGCAGCCTGTGTTATCCCAGAGTACATAACACAACAGCATTGTTTCAAAGATAAGGGTAAAACTTGATAAACAAATTAATTCTGCAGCAGCAGATCAGGCCTAGTTAATAGCTTCAATTGTCCACTCCTCAAAGTGTATTCAAGCTTTAGGCAAATGTAGGAAAACTCAAAATACATGTACAATAGCCAAAAGAAATAACGAAACAACTACTGCAGCAATCATTCTTGAGGGTCCTTCAGTTTTTTTAACACATGTTCAACTGTGCATGGTTAAGACAGGGCACAGATTGCAATAAGGTACAAAGATCGCAGCACCGGTGGCCCATTTGGTGTTGCACATTGATTGACATCATAATCTGCTCTGCATGCTGTTGGTGCAATACACAAGCAAACTCCTTTACCAAGAAGGTATTTTCTGCAGTTCCCATTGGAAGCGTACGTACTCACCTTGGACTTCATCTTTGGTTGTCAGAAGGCTGCCGAATGCTAAAATACGAGTGCTACCGTGTCCTGTATCTCCCACATGAGCTGTTAATATCAGGAAATTTAGCACTCACCAGTTCAGTGTATTGAAAAGTTAGGGAAAAAAACCTTACGCCCCTCTTATGGACTGACCTCATTAACACTACACCCGTGTACGTTTCACCCGATGCCGGTGTTATGTATTTACATTGTGTACCTTGTGTCGTGTTATGCTGCTTCGGATAACACAGGCTGCTACTTGATGCAGTCTTAACTAAAGGGTGCTCCACACTCTGAAATGAGTTCAACGTGTTTATTGAACCATTAACACAGTTCTCAAATGAGTTTGATTCTCAGCTAATCTAACTGTAGTAACTCAGTCTAACTGTACCAGCTTGCTCGAAGCCGCGTGCTGGGGTGTGATGCTGCTGATCAACCCTGTCTAACTCTCTAGATGTCTGTCTGTGGAAAGAGGCAGTGTGTGAGTGCCTCATCCCTTTTATAGTGTTTATGTCATGCCCCCTTGTGATGATGACACCTCTGAGTGTCCTAACTGCCCATTGGTTGTATCCTATTCTAAGTGTTCATTGGTTGCATGTTTGCATATCATGACATCTCCCCTTTTTTTTTTAAATTTTAGATTACCCAATTATTTTTTCCAATTAAGGAGCAATTTAGCGTGGCCAATCCACCTACTCTGCACATCTTTGGGTTGTGGGGGCGAAACCCACGCAGACACGGGGAGAATGTGCAAACTCCACACAGACAGTGACCCAGAGCCGGGATCGAACCTGGGACCTCAGCGCCGTGAGGCAGTTGTGCTAACCACTAGGCCACCCTGCTGCCCCATCTCCCCTTTTTTGTTGGTTTTTTTCGATGTATATACATGTGAATGTGTCTGTCCAACGTGACTGACTGAGGAATACAGAACAGAACAAACAAAACAATTGCTCATAAGTCCAGTCTCTGAGGCTTGCGTCTGATCCTCGTCGACCACCGGAGAGGTGGTGGAGGGGATGACGGTGTCTTGACAGGCGAGTGGGAGGCACGACTGGTGGCCTTGTGGTTCAAGGTATCTGGAGGTGGCAATTCAACATGTGGAAATGGAGGGGAAAGTGGTTGTGGGCAAGTAACTTTTCGCATTGGTGGCTCGATATCTTCGCACAATGGAGCCATCAGCCATACGTAAGACATAGAATCTGGGCGCAGCTTGTCGAACAACGACAGCCGGAGCAGACCACCCACCATCCGGTATCTTGATCCTGACTGTGTCTGCCGGGGATAGCACGTCCAGATGGGTGGCATGTGCATCATAGCCCTGTTTCTGGATGTCACAAAGCTGCTGCATCTTCTGCAGCACCGGGAGGTGATCAAGGTTGGGCAGGCGTATGGCTGGAAGCATCGTCCGCAGGTCCCTGTTCATCAGCAGATGAGCTGGCGACATGCCAGTGGACAAGCGAGTCGCCCGGTACGCAAGTAGTGCAAGGTGTATGTCGGAAGCGGAGTCCGAGGCCTTGCAGATGAGCTGTTTAACGATGTGCATCCCTTTTTCGACTTTGCCATTGGACTGCGGATAGTGCGGACTGGAGGTGACATGCCTGAAATTGTAGCTCTTGGCAAACGTGGACCATTCTCGACTGTGGAAGCACGGGCCATTGTCGCTCATGATGGTGTTCGGGATGCCATGATGTGAGAATGTCTCTTTACACGCTTTGATGACGGTCCGTGATGTGAGGTCTGGCAGCTTCAGCACCTCAGGATAGTTCGAAAAGTAATCGATGATTAAGATATAGTCACGACCATTCGCTTGGAATAGGTCAATGTCAACCTTGGACCATGGAGAGGTGTTTCGGGCATGTGACTGGAGCGTCTCCTTGCTCTGCACTGGTTGGAGCCTCTGACAGGTTTCGCAATTCAGGACCATGTCCGTGATGTCCTGGTTGATGCCGGGCCAGTAGACAGCTTGCTGGGCCCTGCGTCTGCACTTTTCTACGCCCAGGTGTCCCTCATGAATCTGCCGCAGCACCATGTTCTGGAGACATAGCGGGATGACTATCCTGTCCAGCTTGACCAGGATGCCGGCGATCAGCGTCAGGTCGTCCTTGACATCGTAGAATTGAGGGCATTGCCCTTTCTGCCAACCATTGCTGACGTTGTGGATGACTCGCTGCATCAGGGGGTCTTTTGCCGTCTCTTCTCGGATGAGAACGATCTTCTGATCTGTTGCCGGGAGAGTGTTTGCACACAGTTGTACCTGCAATTCAATGTGTTGGATGATCTCCAGTGGTTCACTGGGTGAGCTGACGGAGCGGGACAATGCATCGGCGATGATGAGCTCCTTGTCAGGTGTGTACACCAAATTGAAATCATACCTCCAGAGTTTGAGCAGAATTCTCTGCAAACGAGGCGTCATGTCATTTTGGATGATGTGGACCAGAGGCCTATGATCCGTCTCAACAGTAAATGTTGGCAAGCCGTAGACATAATCATGAAATTTGAGGAAGCCGGTGAGAAGATCTGAACACTTCTTCTCAATCTGCGCATATCTGGTCTCAGTGGGTGTCATTGCCCATGACGCGTATGCTACTGGGCCCCAGGATGACGTGTCGTCTCTTTGAAGCAACACCGCCCCAATGCCATCCTGACTCGCATCTATGGATATCTTTGTCTGGGTCAAAGAATGCAAGGACAGATGCAGTGGTGCTCTGTTCGGTGCTCCGCCTTCCACTCAAAGGCAGTTGATTTTTTTACCAGGTTGCGCAGGGCCGTGGTGTGTGTGGCCAAATTCGGGATAAACTTGCCAAGGAAATTGACCATTCCCAGGAAGCGCAGTACTGCCTTTTTGTCCTCGGGGACTTTGGGCTGTTTAGCACAGGGCTAAATCGCTGGCTTTGAAAGCAGACCAAGCAGGCCAGCAGCACAGTTCGATTCCCGTAACAGCCTCCCCGAACAGGCACCGGAATGTGGCGACTAGGGGCTTTTCACAGTAACTTCATTGAAGCCTACTCGTGACAATAAGCGATTTTCATTTCATTTTTTCATTTCATTTCATTGCCTCAATGGCTTTAACTTTGTTTGTATCCGGCCGCATCCCGTGTTGCGAAATCTGATTGCCCAGGAACTTCAGCGTGGATGTCCCAAAACAGCACTTGGACCTGTTTAGCTTGAGGCCATGTTCATGTATGCGTCGGAATACTTTCTTGAGTCGCGACACATGTTCCTCTGGGGTTGAGGACCAGATTATGATATCGTCAACAAACCCCTTCTATTCCCTCCATCATCTGTTCCATGATGCGATGGAAAATCTCTGATGCCGAGATGATGCCAAATGGCATTCGGTTGTAGCAGAACCTGCCAAAAGGCGTGTTGAAGATGCAGAGCCTTCTGCTGGATTCTTCAAGTTGGATTTGCCAAAATCCTTGGGATGCGTCCAATTTTGTGAAGAAGTGCGCGTGTGCCATCTCACTCGTGATTTCTTCCCTCGTCAGGATGGGGTAATGTTCCCGCATAATGTTTTGTTTAGATCCTTGGGGTCAATGCAGATTTGTAGGTCCCCCGAAGGCTTCTTTACGCACACCATCGAGCTGACCCAGTCGGTTGGTTCAGTGACCTTGGAGATGATGCCGTTTTGTTGTAGCCTCGTGAGCTCTGCCTTCAGGCAGGGACACGTCATGGTGCGTGGACCACTGGCTTGGCATCAGGCAGCAGTGGAATCTTGTACTCGAACGACAGCATGCCCATCCCGCTAAATATATCTGTGTACTGGGTTAGGCTGTCGTCGATGCTGGTCTGAAGATCCGAATGGGACGCGTCGTGGTGTAGACCCTTTGAATGAGGTTCAGCTGCTTGCAGGCACCTAGCAGGGACGCCCTATCTGGTTTAACAATCTCGAAGCGTAAGCTTGCTTGTGTGTGTCGGTTGGACACCTGCAGATGGCAGGACCCCAGTGCCTTGATTGCGTTTCCATTGTAGTCCAGGAGTTTGCAGGCAGCTGGAAGGATTGTGGGGGGGCTTCTTGAGTCTCCTGAAGTCCACCTGCGAAATCGGGTTGGCAGAGGCACCTGTGACCAGTTTGAACTGGATGGGGCAGTGGTTGACCTTCATCACTACATGCCATTCGTCCTCGGAAACCACAGCCAGGATTGATTGGACTCGCGATGTGTCCGGTGTGGCGTAGTCGAAATTCGTAATAATGCCCACTCGGTAAGTGTTGTCCAGGTATTCATCGTCTGGATCCGTCGCTCTGCCTGGATCAGAGTCATGCATTCAGTGTTGCACACTTCTGAAGCACCTCTGTCGGAATTGGGAGCGCTGGCTCCTGACTGGTGCAGGGCTGCATAGTGGTTTGGTTTCCCACAGTTTAAACAGCGTTTGCTTCTTGCAGGGCAGTTTTTAAAAAAATGGGCGGTGCTGCAGTTCACACACATCATGACGTCGACGTTCAGTGCGTCGTTGGGCATGCGCGGTGCGGTTCTCGGATGTCTGCACCCGCGCAGTGCGGTTTTCAGCCACTTTGTGCTCCCGATCGCATTGCGCATGCGTCAGGCCCCAGAAAGAGTGCGCAAAATGGCCGCTTTCGTCAATGTGGAGGCACTGCATCCGGGAGACGGCCTCAACACTCTCCACCTGGTGGGAGGCTTGTTTTTCACTTTCTGCCATTTTGTACTGTGAATAGCGATTTTTTAGAGTGCGCACGCACAGTACAGGTTTCAGTCACGACTGGCAGTGTCATGTGCTTGATTTTCAACAATTGCTCTCGCAGAGGATCAGAGTGGACTCCACAAACGATTTGGTCTCTGATCATGGAGTCAGTGATATCACCGAAGTTGCAGGATTGCACTAGCAGTCTAAGGTTAGTCAGATAGGAGTTGAAGGATTCGTCTTTACCTTGCATCCTCTGCTTGAAGATGTCGTGCTCGAAGATTTCGTTGGTGCCCACCTCGCAGTGGCTGACGAATTTGTCCAGGATGGTTTGGTACTTCGTTTTGTCCTGCCCTTTGGAAAAGTGAAAGGAGTTGAAGATCTCTATCACATGGTCACCCGCAGTTGTGAGTAGAGGACCTATCTTCCGAGCATCGGTCGCACCATTGAGGTCGGATGCTTCCACGTATAGTTGAAATTTCTGCTTGAATGATCGTCAGTTGCCACTAAGATTGCCGGTGGTCCTGAGCTGATGAGGAGCCTGAATCTTGTCCATTGTGCCTGTATTCAGTAGCTTGTTGTCACGGATCTTGCTGAGTTGAACTAAATAGATTGAACAGTCCCTCCTGGTATCATGTTGTGTTATGCTGCTTCGGATAACACAGGCTGCTAATTGATGCAGTCTTAACTAAAGGATGCTCCAGACTCTGAAATGAGTTCAACGTCTTTATTGAACTATTAACACAGTTCTCAAATGAGTTTGATTCTCTGCTAATCTAACTGTAGTAACTCAGTCTAACTGTACCAGCTTGCTCTACGCCGCGTGCTGGGGTGTGATGCTGATGATCAACCCTCCCTGTCTGACTCTCTAGATGTCTGTCTGCGGAAAGAGGCAGTGTGTGAGTGCCTCATCCCTTTTATAGTGTTTATGTCATGCCCCTTGTGGTGATGCCACATCTGAGTGTCCTGGCTGCCCATTGGTTGCATGTTTGCATATCATGACACCTTGTGTTGCCCTATTATGTATTTTCTTTTATTTCCTTTTCTTTTCATGGGTTAATGATCTGTTGAGCTGCTCGCAGTAAAATACGTTTCACTGTACCTTGGTACACGTGACAATAATCAAAATCCAAATCCAATCTAATACCGTTAGCAATTACGAAATTACACAAATTTCTCTCTAATGGTGCAAGTGTACCAGTGTTCCAGATACGATGTTCCATTTATATTGGGTAGTGCCAGGCAGAGGAATTTCTCTGATACAAAAGTGACGGTCTCAGCTCATTGTTCTGGGAGTGCAGGAGGATTGTTGCCATGGTAGCACAGCTCCATGATAATTAAAGTAATTCTGCAATAATTCTATCCAGCAATTCTGGCAACTTGAACCCCTGTGGACTTATTAAAGAGGTACGGGCCAGGGCAACTCTTCTGCAGCACTCCCTCAGTATTGTACTGAAGAGTCCGCTTGGATTCAGTGCTCAAATCTTTGGAGATTGGCTTGATGCCACATCCTTCTGAGTCAGAGCTGAGAGTTCTACCTCTGAGTCATGGTTTCATTGGCACTGGGGTTGAAGGGCGGGGTGTGGGTATGGATTGGAAAGGTGGGGATGCGTGCCGGTGGTGTCAGAGAGGCAAAAGCAAATGAAGAGAAGGCCAAGGTGCAGTAAACTAAAACATCTGTCAGCAGCCAGTGAAACTCCAGTGCCTCCAGCCTTTCTGTTTGATCACTGGCAAGCTCAGTGGGGAGAGTGTGGTGATAACCACTGTAGATATGCATACTTGCAGTAGGGGGATGTATGCCTGTACCTGTAATACATGTTCCTCCGGTAAATCCCCGCCGGCTAGCTCCGCCCACAGGGAGCTTGTGTATAAATATGCGTGTGAGTCACTCAGACCCTAGTCTACAGTTGCAGCAGGAGGAATAGCACACACAGCAATAAAGCCTCGATTGTACATGTCTCTCGTATTTGAGTGCAATTGTTAGCGCCACAGAGAGTCTTCAGCCCTCTCTAGTGACATATTTGGAAGTGGATCGGACTCTTAATCAGGCAGTGAGATAGTGGGTGGGCACTCTGCCGCTTTCTTACCTCCATCCCAATTACGTCCGGGGGCAGGAAGGCTCATGGTCGGACTTCCTGACCCTCAGCAAATTGAGGCCCTGAAGTGGACAATTAGTATGCACCAAGGGCCTCATCCTGCTGCTGCTAATATTCACCCAGCTGTAGGTAGGCTTGTCACCACACAGGGCGCATGACAAACAAACCCACATGGGCTGTTTGTGGTCTCTGAGTCGGGGAGGGGTCCCTCCTTCAAAAGCGCTCAGTGCCTAATCGGGAGACACGGCATTTAGAAGGATGGGTGGCACTGAAAACCAGCCCCCTACCCTCCCTGCCTTTGCTGTCGATCCCCTTAAACATTCTGCCCCACAACCCCCACCCTGCAAAGCGCCATCACTTGACCAGGGCCTGCCTTGGCGCTGATACTGGGCCTGTGCTGATGTAGCCACTGCCCCGCTGATGTGGCTGCTGAGCAAAACAGCTGCTGGGCTCTGATTGGTCAGCTGGTCTCCACAGGCGGGACCTCCACTCCCAATGTCCTGATCCCAGGGTTAGGCCCACCAACAGCCTCTCAACTGCCTGACTGGCTCTTGGTCAGTTGGCCTCTTCAGCCGGCAGGTAAGACCCTGGTCACCTCTACAAGATTCCATCGAATATGATGTTGCATGGGGTGAGTATCAGGACAGTTGATCATTTTCATTTTCCAGAATATTATCCTTTAATGAATACAGTTGATGATCACCAGCAGGTGAGTGCCAAGTCTCTCGAACCTGGCCAGTACCCTCAAAAGAATGAAGAAGCAGTAAGCAGAAGGGTTGCATAAAATTTCAGGGGCCTCTTCTGGTCTCACGCTAAGACACAGAGGTCCTCCATATCATGATTCGCCTCCATTAGAGGTAGCTATCGACTAATTCTTTCTTTAGTAGTCATGGAGGAGAACAGAAAGGAGAGTCAAAATAATGGCTTATTTCCAAAAAGGAAGTATTTACAAGGAACAGTCTCAGTCCCAGTTGGGACTACACTGCAGCTCAACTCCAACCTGAGCCAGCTTTTATAGCTGTGAATTAACAAGCCCATTGATGGGCCTCCGCCCCTCAGTGGAGGAGCTGGTACTCCACAAGGCCGACAAGGAGATTAATCGGGTTGTCCCCGTGGGTCTCGTGGGGTTATAACACTTTCCAAATCAGAACGGCAGTCTGAATTAGCATTAGACTAGGTTTGAGAAGATATACATTGTACATCAGGTCTTTTACACATATGTGAGAAATATGAGAATGACTAGAGCGAGGGTGGGTCTGATCAAGGACCGTAGCGGGAGATTGTGTATTGAGTCTGAAGAGATAGGAGAGGTCTTGAACGAGTACTTTTCTTCAGTATTTACGAATGAGAGGGACCATATTGTTGGAGAGGGCAGTGTGAAACAGACTGTTAACTCGAGGAGATACTTGTTCGAAGGACGATGTGTTGGACATTTTGAAAAACTTGAGGATAGAGAAGTCCCCCGGGCCTGACGGGATATATCCAAGGAGTCTATGGGAAGCAAGAGATGTAATTGCAGAGCCGTTGGCAATGATCTTTTCGTTCTCACTGTCAACAGGGGTGGCACCAGGGGATTGGAGAGTAGCGAATGTCGTGCCCCTGTTCAAAAAAGGGAATAGGGATAACCCTGGGAATTACAGGCCAGTTAATCTTACTTCAGTGGTAGGCAAAGTAATGGAAAGGGTACTGAGGGATAGGATTTCTGAGCATCTGGAAAGACACTGCTTGATTAGGGGTAGTCAGCACGGAGTTGTGAGGGGTAAGTCTTGCATCACAAGTCTTATTGAATTCTTTGAGGAGGTGACTAAGCACATGGATGAAGGTAAAGCAGTGGATGTAGTGTACATGGATTTTAGTAAGGCATTTGATAAGGTTCCCCATGGTAGGCTTATGCAGAAAGTAAGGAGGCATGGGATAGTGGGAAATTTGGCAAGTTGGATAATGAACTGGCTAACCGATAGAAGTCAGAGAGTGATGATAGATGGCAAATATTCAGCCTGGAGCCCAGTTACCAGTGGCGTACCACAGGGATCAGTTCTGGGTCCTCTGCTATTTGTGATTTTCATTGATGACTTGGATGAGGGAGTTGAAGGGTGGGCCAGTAAATTTGCAGACGATATGAAGATTGGTGGAATTGTGGATAGTGAGGAGGGCTGTTGTCGGTTGCAAAGAGACATAGATAGGATGCAGAGCTGGGCTGAGAAGTGGCAGATGGAGTTTAACCAACCCTGAAAAGTGTCAGGTTGTCCATTTTGGAAGGACAAATATGAATGTGGAATACAGGGTTAATGGTAACGTTCTTGGCAATGTGGAGGAACAGAGAGATCATGGGGTCTATGTTCATAGATCTTTGAAAGTTGCCACTCAAGTGGATAGAGCTGTGAAGAAGGCCTATGGTGTTCTAGTGTTCATTAGCAGAGGGATTGAATTTAAGAGCTGTAAGGTGATGATGCAGCTGTACAAAACTTTGGTCAGGCCACATTTGGAGTACTGTGTGCAGTTCTGGTCGCCTCATTTTAGGAAGGATGTGGAAGCTTTGGAAAAGGTGCAAAGGAGATTTACCAGGATGTTGCCTGGAATGGAGAGTAGGTCTTATGAGGAAAGGTTGAGGGTGCTCGGCCTTTTTTAATTAGAACGGAGAAGGATGAGGGGCGACTTGATAGAGGTTTATGAGATGATCAGGGGAATAGATAGAGTAGACAGTCAGAGACTTTTTTCCAATGTGGAACAAACCATTACAAGGGGACATAAATTTAAGGTGAATGGTGGAAGATATAGGGGGGATGTCAGAGGTAGGTTCTTTGCCCAGAGAGTAGTGGGGGCACGGAATGCACTGCCTGTGGAAGTAGTTGAGTCAGAAACATTAGGGACCTTCAAGCGGCTATTGGATAGGTACATGGATTACGGTGGAATGAGGAGGTGTAGATTAATTTGTTCTTAATCTGGGACAAAAGTTCAGCACAACTGTGGAGAATGAGATTCACACGGCATTATAGTTACCAATGTCACTCTGTTCCAAGTAGATACATGTATCAATATTGTAAGTGCAGTTGCACTACCTGACCACCAGGGGGAGTAACTCTGGGAGTACTCGAGAGTTTGTACTGGGCTTCTCCCTTGACTCCGCCCAGAACTCCTCCCCCTGGAGCTGCTGTATAAAGATCCGTGCCACAGAGTCAGCCAGCCAGTTCACTGAAAGTTCAACGGCTAACAGGCTGGCTCTGTTGTAAGTATATTAAAACCGCTATTCTAATCCGACAAGCACGTGTCCGTAGAATTGTTGGTTCCAACAATTTAATATACTTACGAAACAGTCGAAGTAAATCATGGAAGCAGCCCTCAAGCCCGGATGCCTAGAAATCGACCCGCAGGATGCAGAGGCTAAGGAAATTTTTTCCCACTGGCTGAGATGTTTTAAGGCCTACCTGGCAGAAGCCAGCACCACCGGAACAACGGAGGAACAAAAACTCAGCCTACTGCACGCGAGGGTAAGCCACAGAATCTCCACACAGCTAAATCCGGCCGGTTCTTACACCGCAGCGCTGGCGATATTGGACAAAATGTACGTTAGGCCTATTAACGAGTTTTATGCACGCCACGTGTTTACGACTCGCCGTCAGCGGCCTACAGAAACACTAGCCAAGTTTGTACAGGAACTGAACAGTCTTTCCAATTACTGTAATTATCAAGCCGTTACCGCGGCTGAACATAGGGAGCTTGCTGTGCGGGACGTTTTCGTAGCGGGCCTTAGATCTAACTATGTGCGCCAAAGACTGCTAGAAAAGGGGGCCCAGGACTTAGATACTACGGTGGAGGCTGCTACCACTATGGAAGTGTCCTTCCGCAGCCTCGCGTCGTTTCCCGCGGACCTCGCGACCTCATCGTGGACCCCCGACCAACAATGCCCCCCAGGCCTGTGCTGCACGGCCCCCCAGCTACCGCGCTGCCAAAGCCAGTTACTCTGCTGCCCCAGCCAGCTACTCAGCTGCCCCAGCCAGCTACTCAGCTGCCCCAGCCTGCCTACTCAGCTGCCCCAGCCTGCCATTTCTGTGGCCAAAGCCAGCACCCGCGGCAGCACTGCCCAGCCCGATCCGCGACCTGCAGCAGCTACGGGAAGAAAGGCCACTATGCCAGAGTGTGCCTCGCGAAAAGAGCCCCAGTTTTTAACTCCCCAGTAGAGAGAACAAATCGCTTCCAGCACCAGTGGGCCCGCGGGGCCCGAAACGTTGTGGCCAACGCCCCGACTCCGCCCCCTCCCGCCACGTGCGATCCATGGGGGCGGCCATCTTGGCAAACCCCCACCATGCGGCCGGCCACGTGCGATTCATGGGGGCTGCCATCTTCCTCGCCGCTCACCACGTGCGATCCACGGGCCCCATCTGCATCGGCATGCTCAGACAGCTCATCTGAAGACTACGACTTCCCCAGGCACTCATCACGCGGCCCGCAACTCAGCGCAGCGATCCTGCATCAAGCTTGCCAGAACGTACCGGCATCTACTCGACCAGACGCCCACTCGGAAGACTACGACCTTCCCGGGCACTCATCACGCGGCCCGCAACTCAACGCGGTCACCCGAGATCAATGCAGCCCCAAGCACCTACGAAGTTCGATGGCGGAGGTCCAGATCAACGGGTACAGCACGCCATGCCTCTTTGACTCCGGGAGCACCGAGAGCTTTATACAGCCAGATCTGGTAAGACGCTGTTCGCTTCCTATTTTTCCTGTTAGCCAAACTATCGCCCTCGCTTCGGGCTCCCACTCAGTCCAAATCCAAGGACGCACCGTCGCTACGCTCACAATTCGAGGCGCTAGTTATTCAAAATTTAAACTTCATGTCCTGCCTGACCTCTGCGCACCATTCTTATTAGGCCTGGATTTCCAGTGCAACCTCAAGAGCCTCACCCTCAGCTTCGGCGGGCCCCTGCCCCCACTCACTATCTGCAGCCTAACCACGCTGCGCATCTCCCCCCTCCTCTCTTCGCCAATCTCACTCCAGATTGCAAACCAGTAGCTACTCGCAGCAGGCGATACAGCCTACAGGATAGGGTCTTTATCCGATCGAAGGTCCGACAGCTGCTCAGTGAGGGGATCATAGAAGCCAGTAATAGTCCCTGGAGAGCTCAGGAGGTGGTCGTCAAACCGGGAAAAATTTTGCATGGTCGTCGACTATAGCCAGACCATAAATCGCTTTGCGCTCCTAGACGCGTATCCCCTCCCCAGAATTGCAGACATGGTTAACCAGATCGCCCAATATCGGCTATTTTCCACGGTGGATCTGAAGTCTGCATACCACCAGCTCCCAATCTGCCCTGAGGACCGCCACTATACGGCGTTCGAGGCCGATGGCCGCCTCTTCCATTTCCTCCGGGTTCCCTTCGGCGTCACTAACGGGGTTTCGGTGTTCCAACGAGCAATGGACCGAATGGTAGACCAGTACGGGCTGCGGGCCACGTTTCCATATCTGGACAATGTTACCATCTGCAGCTATGACCAGCAGGACCACGACGCCAACCTCCACCGTTTTCTCCAGACGGCACAGAAATTAAACCTCACTTATAACAAGGAGAAATGCGTTTTCCGCACAAACAGACTGGCCATCCTCGGCTACGTCGTGGAGAACGGAGTCCTGGGCCCAGACCCAGACCGCATGCTCTTAGAACTCCCCCTCCCTCATTGCCCCAAGGCCCTCAAACGGTGCTTGGGGTTCTTTTCATACTACGCCCAGTGGGTCCCTCAATATGCGGACAAAGCCCGCCCACTCTTTAAGGCCACACGATTTCCCCTGTCTGTTGAGGCCGCCAGGCCTTCAGCTGCATCAAGGAGGACATTGCCAAAGCAGCCATGCGGGCGGTGGATGAATCTACTCCCTTTCAGGTTGAGAGCGACGCCTCAGAGGTAGCTCTAGCAGCCACTTTAAATCAGGCAGGGAGACCCGTTGCATTATTCTCCCGTATCCTATCCTCTTCAGAACTCCGACACTCCTCTGTCGAGAAGGAAGCACAAGCCATCGTGGAGGCTGTTCGTCACTGGAGGCACTACCTCGCAGGTAGGAGGTTCACCCTCATCACCGACCAACGATCGGTTGCCTTTCTGTTTGACAACTCGCAAAGGGGCAAAATAGAAAATGATAAAATCCTTTGGTGGAGGATCGAACTCTCCACCTATAGTTACGATATTAAATATCGACCGGGGAAGCTCAACGAGCCCTCGGATGCCCTATCCCGCGGGACATGCGCCGGCGCGCAAATCAGCCGTCTGAAAGCCATCCACGTTGACCTCTACCCATCCATGGGTCACCCGGCTCGCCCACTACATCAGAGCCCGAAACCTGCCTTTCTCCAACGAGGAGGTAAAAGCGGTCACCAGGGACTGCCCGATCTGTGCAGAGTGCAAACCGCACTTCTATAGACCAGACAGGGCCCACCTGGTCAAGGCTTCTAGGCCCTTTGAACGCCTTGCGATCGATTTCAAAGGGCCACTCCCCACCACTAACAACAACATTTATTTCCTCAACATCATTGATGAGTTCTCCCGATTCCCTTTTGCCATTCCGTGTCCCGACATGACCTCCCACACAGTCAGCAGGGCCCTGCATAGTGTCTTCACCCTGTTCGGTTTCCACAGCTACGTGCACAGCGACCGGGGTTCGTCCTTTATGAGCGACGAGCTGCGTCGGTACCTGCTTAACAAGGGCATCGCCTCGAGCAGGACTACCAGCTACAACCCCAGGGGGAATGGGCAGGTGGAGAGGGAGAACGCGACAGTCTGGAAGACCGTCCTACTGACACACCGGTATAGAAAACGCCAAGTCTCCCAATGGCAAGAAGTCCTCCCAGATGCGCTCCATGCAATTAGATCCCTCCTCTGTACAGCGACAAATCAAATCCCTCACTAGCGGCTCTTTATTTTTTCTAGGGGCACTACCAAGGGGCTCTCACTTCCGGCGTGGCTGAGGACACCAGGTCCTCCTGAGGAAGCACGTCAAGGGGCACAAAACTGACCCCCTTGTCGAAAAGGTGCACCTCCTCCATTCCAACCCCCAGTACGCATTCGTGGAGTTCCCGGATGGTCGCCAGGACACAGTATCCCTTCGGGACCTGGCACCCGCTGGATCCAGCCGCCCCCCCCCCACCCCCACTGAGGAACCCCTTACCCCATTCCCTATGCTGCCGCCCCCTCGCGCCCCCGATCCCGCAAGCTCACCCCACCTGTTCCATGCGCCAGCACCAGCCCACCCCCAGCGCCCCCAGTCTCCGGTTGAGCCAGAGGTGTATGAAGTTTGGACGAGACCCGCCCCGGAGTCTGCCATCGTACCCCAGCTCTCAACACCCACCCAGCCACCGCAAGAGGCTGCAACTCCGGTGCTCCGCAGATCGAAACGAACAATTCGTCCACCGGACAGACTAACTCTGTAAGCCACCACCCCCGCGGGACTCGATATTTTTCACAGGGGGTGAATGTGGTGAATGAGATTCACACGGCATTATAGTTACCAATGTCACTCTGTTCCAAGTAGATACATGTATCAATATTGTAAGTGCAGTTGCACTACCTGACCACCAGGGGAGTAGCTCTGGGAGTACTCGAGAGTTTGTACTGGGCTCCTCCCTTGGCTCTGCCCAGAACTCCTTCCCCTGGAGCTGCTGTATAAAGATCCGTGCCACAGAGTCAGCCAGCCAGTTCACTGAAAGTTCAATGGCTAACAGGCTGGCTCTGTTGTAAGTATATTAAAACCGCTATTCTAATCCTGCAAGCACGTGTCCGTAGAATTGTTAGTTCCAACAACAACATCGTGGGCCGAAGGGCCTGTTCGGTGCTGTATTTTTCTATGTTCTATGTTCTAAAAGAAGTACGAAATGTAGTACCATATACAAACTCACTTGTATTGGGAGATTTAATGGTAGAATTTTGTTGAAGCGTAGTTTAAATTATTCATTTGAGAAGGATGTACATGGCAGGTAATGGCCTAATAGTCTATTACCTTTGAGCAAATGCAAATGGTGGGTCTTGAATCAACCACTATATTTTAAAAAATCACAGAGGACTTTTGTTCAGAAGGATGTAGATAAATAGTGTTTTAATCATTAACTTGACTTCATCCATTTCTTCCTTTTCCTTCTTTCTCATTGTTTTTCCACGAACTGGCAGAACTGTAAAAAAATGCAACAAATCTATAATTTTGGAGGTCTTGCAAAGCTTTATTGGAAAACCTGTCTCTGTCAAAACAGTGAGATCCCTGCTGGAGCACGTCAATCATGTATCTTAGCGAGTTTCTCAATGCAATTGTGTACTCAGTTTCTCGTGGGTACGCTTAGTCCCTGAGCTGTCAATCATCTTGTCTACCTCCTCCCTCTAAAAATGATGACAGACTGGTGAAAAGTTAAAGTATTCACAGAATCTCTACAGTGCAGAAGGAGACTATTCAGCCCATCGAGTCTGCAACAACCCTCTGAAAGAGCACCCCACCTCAACCCACTATCCTGCCCTATCCCCGTAACCCCAGCTAACTTGCACATCTTTGGACACTAAGGGACAAGTTAGCATGGGCAATCCACCTAAGCTGCACATCTTTGAAGTGTGGGAGGAAACCGGAGCACCCAGAGAAAATCTACACAGAAACACGGAGAACGTGCAAACTCCACACAGTCACCCAAGGCTGGAACTGAACCAGGGTCCCTGGCGTTGTGAAGCAGCAGTGCTAACCACCTTGCCACCGTGCTGCCTTGCTAGCACAGTATCAAATCAATCTGACAGTGTAGAAGTGTAATGCTCTGATAATCTTCAGAGCAACAGGCAGATCTTTCTCTCTGCTGGAAATTGTGTGGTGATTAAACTCATTTTTTATGCCTTGGGGATGCACAAAGATGATGCAGCAGGCTCTATTTGTGTAACAACTTCATTTACATTGCTTCTAAAATGTCTGCTCTCCTGCTTACAGCTCCTTGCTTCAGTTTTCTTTTTGTTTCTCAGCCACCACACCCAGGCTCAACTGACAGCACGAGGAACAGTTTTCAGACACTCACACTTAAACACCGAACAATTGAATACTATTGAGGAGATGGAGTAACTCAGTAACTGGCCTCCTGCAGTTCTATTCTGATGCATCCAGGTAGTTACCTGGATATGAACAATTGTTTCCAGGAACAAAACAAAAAGTGGATGCTAACTGCCTTAGATGTAATTATTCCAGCCTCCATAGAAATATCTAATCTGTATCGGGCAATTTCATCGAAAATACAAATGGTATTTCCATGTGGACAAGATTGTTTGCCGCAAGTTAAAGAATAGCGAAAGCAAGATTGTTGCAGGAAAATCAGCAGTAAAAAGGAGCCAGTAACCCAAAATAAAAATCAGGCTCAAAGGACAGCAGGAAATAAAACAAGAGGCAAAGGTGTTGGTTTAACCATTGAGTGACAATGTGAGAAAGGTGATAGTGAATTGACTTCCATCTCTCCTCATTTTTCTTTTCATTGAAGCCAATTTACAAAGTCGAAATGATCTCCATTAGGCAATGTGGGCCAGCAACAGCAAAAAGACATCGTCTGAAGGCAAGACTTAAAATCTGGGGCACGATTCAGCGACTGCGTTGCGTCGGACATGGATTGGGGTGCCTCAAGTGAAAGTGGGAGAGGACAAAATCGAGATTTGCGCCAGGCGGGAATCATTTTGCAAATCACCCGGCCCGCTCCCGGTGGCGAGTTACGGATACCGCCAAAAAATGGCGAGAATATCATGATCCCTAATTTGCATTCATGTCAATCTCATTAACGAGAATTCCCTCGGGAATTGCCTGACTCTCCGCAGGTTCCCCGATGGAGGCAGGTGCGGGACCTTAGGATTGACATCAGCGGGACCTTAGGATCCTGCCGTTGACCAACTGCAAACCGCCTCTGCTTCCGCAAAACAAGCCATGGGGACTGGGGGAGGGAGTGGAGCGGAGGCAGAAAATCCCACCCCTGATTTAGGAAGGACAAGACAAAAGGTAAGTGCTTGTTCTTAATTGCATTAAAATGGCCATAACTGGCAAGTGGCTATGTGTGCTCAGTCACCTGACATTCAAATCTTAAAATACTGTGGGCCCGATCGAACTGAAAAAAATCAGAGTACATTCTGGACAGAATTAGTGGAGTCATTACCAACGCTTGTATCGCCAGGAATAACCCTGCTATCTAACGGCAGTCTATTGCTATTTTGTGACCCGACGGGGAACACCTCCCTGAGGCCGCGTTTAGCATCATTCCCTGCACTGAGGAGCTCCGATGAACCGAGAGTGCAGGAGAGAAATGGCGCCCTGACCTCTTGACCCCCGACACGACCCATGGACCCCCAATGCCCCCAGCTCCCCTGAACATCCCACCACAGGGCACCCCAGTCCGATCCCTGGCACGGGCAAAATGACAGCGTGGCACCATCAGCCTGGCACCCTGGCAGGGCTATTTGGAGACCCTGGCAGTGCCAGGCTGGCACCTGGTTGACACCTCCAGGGTGGCACTGCCAGGGTGCCAGTCTGGCAGTGTAAACGTGGCAACAGTGACCGGGTTCCACGCTGCCTGCAGGCCGACCACCCGGGGACCTCCGATCACCTGGGAGACCCCCCCTCCCAAGTGCTGCTACGTCTGCAATCCCATTTGTGGGGACCAGTACTGATCGGCATTCAGCTGGTGTCTCCTCAACGAGGCCAATAGATGCCGAGGTGACCATTCGATCTTGCAGCAGCACGTCTAAGTGGGTTCTTAAACTCACTTAACCGTGCAAGACTGGGTTCCGTCCATTCTGGGCGGGACCCAGATCATGGCGTTTCACAAAATCTGATTTGATCTCACGAGGTGTAACGGCTGTGGGAGTGTGGGAGTCCCAGGAGAAGCCTCTCCCGGCCACATTCCGCGTGACCCAGCTGGTAGATCACACCCTATAACGATTTCACAAGATTCCCAGTGCAGTTCTCACAAGAGACAGTCAGCAGCCCCCCGCCCCCCACACACACAACTCATTTCAGGACACTGTCATAATTGGACATTTTCTGCTTGATTAATCCAGCTGCTGTGGGGTTTTGCCCATCTCCCATTGGAGTTATGAGGCAAGATTGATGACATTCCCTGCTGAATTTTAATCCCTCATTTGAAGAGTGGCCACTTACAGGACAAATCAGAGAGCTGCCAGTGTACTGGAGCTGAACCAAATAAGTTGTTCACATAAATGATTCTTTCCATTTTATTGTAAGGAGACAGAGCACCACCTGTTAGCATATAAATGAGTTACATTCGAGTCTCTCCATATAGAACAAGATTTATTATGTCCAGGCAAGTGCACACCCACACAAGCAGCTGCACATTACAAATAACAAGCAACGGAGGTAACATTGATAGCATTTACCTGACAAAGTGCAAGGAGCTAATGACTTGCTCCAGCAGTGTGCTGCTCATTAAAACTGTGTCCTTGCTGCCCTCAGGGAGCGCTTTGTTGATAATCGCCTCTTTGGCTGAGGGACAGAATGGTATTAACATTTTTGAAAACTTCATTAGGGAAAAGGATCAGAAGGATGCCTACAAAACAGATCTTTACCTGCGAAGCAGGCTCAATTGACCTGACTAATCCAATGTTTTAAGAGGCTACAGGCTTCTAAAACCAGATTTCACCTCAATCTCTGCAAACAATCTCCTATCTTTCTGTCAAGTATACATTATGCATGTTTATGTTGTTATAAACAACTAAACTATTTAATACCTACTGTACTGGCTGGCATCTTTTTAAAAATCTTGTTGCTATTAAAAGTGACCTTATATTTCACGTACTTGGGAGCAGCTGCAAATTAAACGATTATTGGAGTAATTTCCCTCAGTATGTCCTCCACCAGGAGTATATACCGTAAATGTGGGTGAACACTGGATGCAATCGTCCAACTGTTAGGAATATTTCAATATTTAGAAAATCATACATAGCGTATGACTAAATTTCCGATATACTTGCTGGGAAATGCAGTGCAGGTAGAAAAATCTGCCTCATTAAACTATCTAAATGCTAAATGTATTTCATGTGATGGATTACGTTGGGAGCGCTGTGACTGATATTCTGCATGAAAATTAATGGCACGATTTACCGGCTGCATCCTGCCAGAATCGGGACTGGACACAGCCGGTAGATCCCGCGAGAGGCCTCTTCCGGGATTCCCAATGGTCGTTGCGCCTCGTGAGGTTGTTCGCCTCGTGAGGTCTAATGAGATCTTGCGAGACATTGCGATCTGGATCTCGTCCACAATGGGTGGAATCCAGACTTGCACAGTTAAGTGAGCCTAATAGGTCACTTAACTATGTCGATGGCAGATCTAACCAGCGCCTGGGATCCACCAGCTTCGCTGGGGAGGCCTCAGCCAGGCGCCATTTAGCACTCGTCCCGTCAAAAGGAGACCAGACAAAACGGCACTTGGGGGGCACTCCCAAGCGTTCAGAGGCCCCTTGGGTGGTTGTTATCTGGGCACGGTTGCACCCTGGCACTGCTGATGCTACCCAGGCACCTTGGCACTGCCAGCTTGGCCCCCTAACAGGCACCTGAAGACCCCCTGCAGTGCCATACATGCGCAAGCTGGGTACTGCCAGGATGCCCAGGTGGCACTGCCAGGCTGGCATTTTGCCCACACCAGGGATGGGTGCAGGGTAGCCCTGCCCATAGGAGGTGGGGTGTGGGGGGCTTGAGGACTCCCCAACAGGTGAGTTGGGGTGTTGGATGGGTTTGTGAGTCGCATTGGGAAGGGTCGATAGATCAGGGCAGCTTTTAAAAATGGCACCTCAATCTTTTCCTGCACTGACAAGCAGAGCTCCTCAGTCCAGGAAATGCAATTGAGTGCAGCCGCGGTGAGGCGTTCTCTGTGAACAGAGAGCCGAAAAAAACTGAGTCTTGTTAGATAGAGGGGTCATTCCCGGTGCTGCACATGCTGGGAATGACCCCGTTAATCCTGCCTTGAACAGACTGTGTTTTGTTTCTCATTAGATCATGCCCTAAATTCACACTCAAATCCTTACCTATGTTAGGAAGCTGCTTTCATATTCCTGCTCCCTTCCCACTTTCTCCTCCATGTCCCTCATCCCTATCGTACCATCCTTCAAGCAACTAAATTCTTTCTTGGATTCATTGGGGCTGGTTTAGCTCACTCAGCTAAATCGCTGGCTTTTAAAGCAGACCAAGCAGGCCAGCAGCACGGTTCGATTCCCGTACCAGCCTCCCCGGACAGGCGCCGGAATGTGGCGACTAGGGGCTTTTCACAGTAACTTCATTGAAGCCTACTCGTGACAATAAGTGATTTTCATTTTTTTTTTTCATTTAGCCTTAGCACCAACTTTTTGTAATCTTGTACCCTTCCAAATGTTGGGTTTAATGACTTGGTTGTGTTGGAGGACACTTAGTTGGGTGGAAGAGTGGTGGGTTATGCACCTCAACACCTACCCACCTCCACCTCAGTTAAGTTTGTGGCGGGAAGGCTTGTGGATTGCCTTCCTCCCGCACTGCCAATTGAGGCCCTTAAGTAGCTATTAATGGGCACTTAATGGCGCAGTGGCTAGCACTCCTGCCTCATGGTGCCAAGCACCCAGGTTCGATTCCAGATCCAGGTCACTGCACCTGTGAAGTTTGTACATTCTCCCCCTGTCTGCGTGGGTCTCACCCCCACAACCCAAAGATGTACTTGATAGGTGGATTGGCCATGCTAAATTGCCACTTAATTGGGAAAAAAAGAATTTGGCACTTTAAATTTAACAAAAAACAAATAAAATGACTTAAGGGCCTCATCCCACTGCTGACAGTGGGAGGCACCAATGCAGGAAGCAGAATAAGCAAGCCCTTGTGTATTTGCTTGCAGGCTCCCAGGGGGAGTCCCTCATTCAAAGGCACTTTGCCTTGTCAAGGAACATGGCGTTAGGAAGGGGGGAGGGCCTGCTGGAACATTCCAACCCCGTGGCCTTGCTGCCAATCCCAATCCCCCATCATTACCCGTGCTTAGATCCCTCTGCAATCTGTAGTAGCTGCGGCATCCACCACCTCCCCAGTGGCGCCACTGAGTACAGAATAGTGCTACCCTCTGCTTGACTGGCAGCTCCCAATGGTCAGGGCTTGCGCATCCGCAACCCCACCACCATAGACCTTGATCCCATGGGAACGTCCCACCGCTGACCTGTTAAATGCCTGATTCACACATGATGGAGTGGGCCTTCTCAAAAAGTGGGGACAGGAAAGGTCTACCCCGGCTCTGTTATTTGTGATTTCTGAAGGTGGTCGACCACACAAAGCTGGACAGAAATTTATTTAGCTTTAACAAGCTGACCTAAAAGCAAAATTGGAGTGTATCAGTTGTAGATGTGTCACAACGGATTGAGCCTCCAGTACCAGCCTCCCCGGACAGGAGCCGGAATGTGGCGACTAGGGGCTTTTCACAATAACTTAATTGAAGCCTACTCATGACAATAAGCGATTTTCATTTTCATTTTCATTTCATATTTCTAACAATTGGATAAATCATGAAGTTCTTTCCTGGTAGATATCTACAGACTTCATGCTCCTACATGTAACAGTAATTTCCAAGATGTGGAGATGCCGGCGTTGGACTGGGATGAGCACAGTAAGAAGTCTTACAACACCAGGTTAAAGTCCAACAGGTTTGTTTCATATCACTAGCTTTCAGAGCACTGCTCCTTCCTCAGGTGAATGAAGAGATAGGTTCCAGAAACATTTATATAGACAATGTCATTGACTACTTGAATTCTCTCAATCCTGAAGGGAAGGAAGATTAAACCATGCAGACAGCTGGATGTCTGCGGAAGCTGTCAATCATAGCCAAGTAAATTCAATTTCACATAGATATGAATGAAAGGCTTGCAGATCAAAGATTTGAGGAGGTTTAAATTCAGCTGATAGGGTTTTCTCTGTCCAGGAATTGACAGGAACTGCTTCCTCTGTCTGTGCCAGCAGGTACATTTCCCAGGTGAGTTTTAAAGCAGTGTTTTTTTTCACTGTCTCTGACTAGACTACTCTCTAACTTCCAGGCAGGAGTTTCTGTCATGGGGGCTTCCAGGCAGGGGTCTCTGAAATTGATGCACTATCAATTGCGCAAAGACGAGAGTTGGATACAACTGAAGCTTTATTGCTCTAAGATGTGTGGCCTCCCACAGCAGCTGGCGAAATGGCTGCAGCATGGAGGACACACATATTTATACACTGCCTACTGGGCGGAGCCAGCAGGCAGGGACTACCGTCGTACCTGTAGTACAGGTTCTACCATACATCACCGAATATAGATGCAACAGTGATTAACCACAATGGGGTAATCTGTGGTGCGGGGTCTCTGTAATTGGGGGGTTTCTGGTGGAATCTCTCTTATGGGGGGCTCTCTGGTGGGTGTGTCTGAGGAGTTTCTGTAATGGGGGCTTCCAGGCAGGGTTCTTTCTTATGGGGGGGGGGCTCTCTGGTGTGGTGTCTGTATAATTTGAGGGTATCTTTTACGTGGGTCTCTGGTGGGTGATGTTGGGTCACCCTCACACTGTGAGGTGGGGGGTGATTGGAGGCAAAAACTCCCCAGGTGGGTGGGTGGAATTGCGTTGCAGGGGGAGGGAATCCCAGCCGTTGGGCCTTGCAGTTGGGCATCCCGCTCAAAATGGTGACTCGAAAGTGGGATTCACAAGGGAATCACTTGCAATCCCTGCCATCGTCGAGATGCCCTGGGTCCAGAGGGTGATCAACAGCATCTGCAGATGACTGGCCGCACTTCACAAACCGAAAGAGGTTTCACTTGACGAACATGCAGCTTGTGACCATGAGCTGCGCATCATGCACGTCTGCACCCGATACCCGGGCAGTGTCCATGAGGATTCATCCTGGCAAACTCGATGGTTCCAGGCCTCTTCGTGGTGCACCTCAGGCTGGAGGGTTGACTCCTGGGCGACAGGGGTTAACCGTTGTGGTTGTGGCTGATGACGACTATCCGAAGGCTACAGACCTCTACAACAACACCCATGCAGCAAACAGGTGAGCGAGCGGTGCTTTGGCATCCTGAAGATGTGGTTCAGATGCCTGGACCGCTCTGTAGGGGCCCTCTGGTATTGCTCTGGGAGGGTTGCCCACATCGTGGCGGCCTGCTCCGTCCTCCACAACATTACGCAGCAGGGGGGGGGGGCGACATCTGGAGGAGGAGGAGAAACGGCAGACCTCATCCGAAAAGGAGGATTCAAGGGAAGACAATGGTGGACAGGACATGGGGCCCGGCCAAGCATGGCAGACTGCACAATTTGTGCGCCAGAGCCGACGTATATGGGATGCTCTCATCGCCTCCAGGTTCACTGACTATGGGAGGGCAGAAGGGTGGACTGGCCAACAGCATGGACACCATATGTGCGGTCCAAAGATGTGCGGGTTAGGTGGATTGGCCATGCTAAATTGCCCGTAGTGTCCTAAAAAAAAAGTAAGGTTAAGGGGGGGGTTGTTGGGTTACGGGTATAGGGTGGATACGTGGGTTTGAGTAGGGTGATCATGGCTCGGCACAACATTGAGGGCCGAAGGGCCTGTTCTGTGCTGTACTGTTCTATGTTCTATGTTCTATATCCCACCCCACAGCCCCACCCCACCCCTCCACCACTTGCAACCCCATCCACGATACATACCTGCTGCACTATCGGGTGCGGGCCCTGGATTGGCAGGAACAGCGGGTCTGGCCCATTGGATGGAAGATGATGGCAGCCCGCTCCTGGATGAGCTCTGGTGCTCTGCATCATTTGACAACATCTGACTCCTGCCCACGGTAGCAATTCCCACCATCCACCTGGCTGATCCCTGCATGTGAGCTCACCATTCCATCACACGGTCCCATCGAATCCCTGGGGTGGCACAGATGGGGATGGTGAGTGCGGGTGCGGGTGGGTGTGGAATACCAGAGCCTTGGGCGCTGGCGCAACCCACCCCACAACGTCCACCCATTCCCCTCACCCCTCCCCCATGCGCACCTTCTGTGACAAGCTCAGATCAGCCCACCCCACACACTCTCTGACAGAGCACCGAGATGGTTGTGACATTGCCCACAGGTATTTAATGTGAAAGCATATATACAGATTTGTGCCCGAGCCCCTATCACTAAACTGTACCCTTCACCAGTGCCAACTTAACTGGTGTCTACCTTTCTGGCCTTATGGGCCCTAATGCTACATCGAGGTGGATCTCCAGATGGTACCTGAGGAGTGGTGGCCTGGTGTGATTCCCACCCTGCAACATGGGTGCCCTTTGGCAGCCGTCTTCCGGGGCGACCAGACCTGGATGGGCCCAGCTGCTGCTCGGGTTTCCCAGGTGTGTGCTGCTGCACTGTTCTGCCCACCGTCCATGTGATGCACCAAGGGCAGAAGGTTGGTGGGGGGTGGGGTGTGGGAGTCCGAGGTGCTGCGATGTTCCGGCACGTCACCTGTGGGACTCACCAGCACGGGCCCCATAACCTTCTTCTCCTTCGGAGTGCCCAATGTTCCCCAGGCTACTCATGGGACACGTGTGTGAGCGGAGCTAACCCCTGAGGCAGCCCCACCACCTGGCGCTTCCAGTCCTGGAGGCTCGCTGCCGTCTCGACCAGGATCTGCATGTCCGCAACCATGAAGCACAGGGATTGGACCACTTTCGCCTGAGACTGTGCCACATCACGCTGCGGCTGTGTCACTACCTTCTGGGTCTGTGCCACATCAGTCCCTCTGGGACTGGGCCATGTTGGCCAGCCCATTCAGGCTGGCAGCGCACTGTCAGGGTGCCAGGCTGGCTGTGTCAAAGTGCTCGGGTGCCAGGATGCCCATGCTGGGGATCTGGCTCGGGTGCCCTGCCCTTATGAGGTGCGGTGAGGGGGGCTCAAGGACCTCCTAATCGGTAAGTTAGGGTATTGGAAGGGTTCTGTGGGGGTCGGGAGGTCGGGGTGGTTCGTCAGTGAAGGAAATAAATGTGAATGTGACCTCGTAGGGGCGGTCCCCATTGAGGCTCCCAAAAAAGCAAAGTCCCGGTTGATGGCGGAGCCATTCTTGCCGCAGCAAGCTCCGAGATATGTGTGACCAAAATCGGACTCTAAATCGCGCCCATTATGTATTTAGCAGCTGAAAATCACTTTTATTCTTTTTTTTTAAATTTAGAGTACCCAAATCATTTTATCCAATTAAGGGGCAATTTAGTGTGGCCAATCCACCTAGCCTGCACATCTTTGGGTTGTGGGGGTAAGACCCACGCAAACACGGGGAGAATGTGCAAACTCCACACGGACAGTGACCCAAAGCCGGGATCGAACCTGGGACCTCGGCGGCGTGAGGCTGCAGGGCTAACCCACTGTGCCACCGTGCTGCCCCGAAAATCACTTTTATAAGCCTTGAAGAGTCCACACAGAGTTTTAGATCAAAAACTTCCTTTATTTTACAACTATGATTATATACAGCTCCTGTAGCTCCCTACTGGGTCTTCAGTCGTTGGGCTGGTTTAACACAGTGGCTTCTGCTAATAGCTGGCTTGTAATGCAGAACAATGCCAGCAGCGCGGATTCAATTCCCATACCGGCCTCCCCGAACAGGCACCGGAATGTGGCGACGAGGGGATTTTCACAGTAACTTCATTGAAGCCTACTTGTGACAATAAGCGATTATTATTATAATTGCTGGCCAACTCCATTTATGCACAGCCAGACAATGTCCGAGGTCCCCCACCACCTATCGGGGGAGCTTGTAACCTCTACGTTCCATGGTTGATCATTCCCACCCCTTAAGACCCAAGCGGATTATAACAATCACTAAGTTTTGAAAGGAGAAAAACAGCAAGCTGGTAAGATGGCCACTGGGAGTAAAGTGACTTGTAATTTCTGCACAGTCTCTGAATTACTTCCAGTCTGCAGAAAGTTCTTAATTAAATGATCCGGGATGGGTGGCCGCTTTGACTGGATATGTTGAGGCAAAACCTGTTGTGGAACTCACACCTATTATCATTTGCACACTTACCCAAAACTCAAAATCCAGACTCCATGGGCAGAATTTAACATTTTAATTTTGGGCAAGCTTCCAACCCAGGAGAATATTAAATTGCATGTGATGATGTCAGGAGTGCGACCGAACATCTGAGAGTCGGTCGCACACCTGTTGACAACTAGTCAGCCACTTACTCAAGGACAATTGAGTTGAATTTTACATTGTCTGTGCAATTTCTGGGATAGCGCATTGGCAAGACAGGCCATCTAGTTTTATCACTTTTCTTATCCAAGGGTGGGATAAAAAGTAGCTGGAGCATTGGCTGTGTGAGTTATTAAGAGTTCAGGTGAGAGTTTGTTGCTGCTTTTGTGTTGGTATTTAGAACATAAGAACATAAGAACTAGGAGCAGGAGTAGGCCATCTGGCCCATCGAGCCTGCTCCGCCGTTCAATGAGATCATGGCTGATCTTTTGTGGACTCAGCTCCACTTTCCGGCCTGAACACCATAACCCTTAATCCCTTTATTCTTCAAAAAACTATCTATCTTTATCTTAAAAACATTAAATGAAGGAGCCTCTACTGCTTCACTGGGCAAGGAATTCCATAGATTCACAACCCTTTGGGTGAAGAAGTTCCTCTAAACTCAGTCCTAAATCTACTTCCCCTTATTTTGAGGCTATGCCCCCTAGTTCTGCTTTCACGCGCCAGTGGAAACAACCTGCCCGTATCTATCCTATCTATTCTCTTCATAATTTTAAATGTTTCTATAAGATCCCCCCCTCATCCTTCTAAATTCCAACGAGTACAGTCCCAGTTTACTCAACCTCTCCTCGTAATCCAACCCCTTCAGCTCTGGGATTAACCTAGTGAATCTCCTCTGCACACCCTCCAGTGCCAGTACGTCCTTTCTCAAGTAAGGAGACCAAAACTGAACACAATACTCTAGGTGTGGCCTCACTAACACCTTATACAATTGCAGCATAACCTCCCTAGTCTTAAACCCCATCTCTCTAGCAATGAAGGACAAAATTCCATTTGCCTTCTTAATCACCAGTTGCACCTGTAAACCAACGTTTTGCGACTCATGCACTAGCACACCCAAGTCTCTCTGCACAGCAGCATGTTTTAATATTTTATCATTTAAATAATAATCCCGTTTGCTGTTATTCCTACCAAAGTGGATAACCTCACATTTGGCAACATTGTATTCCATCTGCCAGACCCTAGCCCATTCACTTAACCTATCCAAATCCCTCTGCAGACTTCCAGTATCCTCTGCACTTTTTGCTTTACCACTCATCTTAGTGTCATATACAAACTTAGACACATTACCCTTGGTCCCCAACTCCAAATCATCTATGTAAATTGTGAACAATTGTGGGCCCAACACTGATCCCTGAGGGACATCACTAGCTACTGATTGCCAACCAGAGAAACACCCATTAATCCCCACTCTTTCCTTTCTATTAATTAACCAATCCTCTATCCATGCTACTACTTTATCCTTAATGCCATCTTTATCTTATGCAGCAACCTTTTGTGTGGCCCCTTGTCAAAGGCTTTCTGGAAATCCAGATATACCACGTCCATTGGCTCCCGTTATATACCGCACTGGTAATGTCCTCAAAAAATTCCACTCAATTAGTTAGGCACGACCTGCCCTTTATGAACCCATGCTGCATCTGCCCAATGGGACAATTTCGATCCAGATGCCTCGCTATTTCTTCCTTGATGATAGATTCCAGCATCTTCCCTACTACCGAAGTTAAGCTAACTGGCCTATAATTACCTGCTCTCTGCCTACCTCCTTTTTTAAACAGTGGTGTCACGTTTGCTAATTTTCAATCCACCGGGACCACCCCAGAGTCTAGTGAATTTTGGCGAATTATCACTAGTGCATTTGCAATTTCCCGTCATCTCCTTTAGCACTCTGGGATGCATTCCATCTGGGCCAGGGGACTTGTCTACCTTTAGCCCCATTAGCTTTCCCATCACTACCTCCTCAGTGATAACAATCCTCTCAGGGTCCTCACCTGTCATCGCCTAATTTCTATCAGTCACTGGTATGTTATTTGTGTCTTCCACTGAAGACCGACCTAAAAAACCTGTTCAGTTCCTCAGCCATTTCCTCATCTCCCATTAATAAAACTCCCTGCTCATCCTAAAGGACCAATATTTACCTTAGCCACTCTTTTTTGTTTTATATATTTGTAGAAACTTTTGCTATCTGTTTTTATATTCTGACCAAGTTTACTCTCATAATCTATCTTACTCTTCTTTATAGCATTTTTAGTAGCTTTCTGTTGCCCCCTAAAGATTTCCCAGTCCTCTCGTCTCCCACTAATCTTTGCCACTTTGTATGCTTTTTCCTTCAATTTGATACTCTCCCTTATTTCCTTAGATATCCACGGTCGATTTTCCCTCTTTCTACCGTCCTTCCTTTTTGTTGGTATAAACCTTTGCAGAGCACTGTCTTTCCTCCTCTTTCTTTTGAAGTAATTGCTTTGCTGGCCTTGTTCTGAGGACTGTTGTGCTTTGTCAACTCTGTAGGAGCGTTTTAGTCCATTGCAGTCTTCAGTGCACGGGGATTGACATCTGCCAGTGTACAGGCAGCAATTCAGCTACCTCAACATGTCCCAGGTCCAGTGCCGAAAGGAGGCTCCACCCCTCTTGGAACACCGTGACATCATTATGCCACATGATTGGGCCAGAGATTGTCTCCAAAATGTGTGTGTGGACACCATAAGGCCAATGGCTCGGAGGATCACAGTAGCCCTCAATTGCACACAACTATTTTCAGGGGTCTATGAGGGGTGTCCCAGTCAGCTGTCCACAGTTGCATCAAGCTAGTTGCATCCCACCATGACAGATGGTAACATTTGAAAACATCTGGAATTGAAAATCTAATGATGACCAGTGTCGATTGTTGTTAATGCCCATCTGGTTCATTAATGTCCTTGAGGGATGGAAATCTGTTGTTCTAACCTTGTCTGGCCTATATGCAACTCCAGATCCACATCAATGTGGTTGACTCTTAAATGTCCTCAGGAATGGGCAATAATTTCTGGCCCAGCCAGCGACACCCAAATGCCATGTGCAAATAATATAAAAAAAGAGTCACTGATGCTCTGTTCAGACGGGTGCTCTCCTTCATCCTTTACCTGATGGACTAAGCGAGCCAGGCTGAGCGAGCCAGAGGTTTTGCAGCTGTTGCTGCTTTCCCCTCCACTCAGGGTGCCATAAGATTGTACTCATGTGACCATCAATGCTCCAGCGGGTCAGCATGGTGTCTTTGTGGATAGAAAGAATTATCACTCCATGAACGTGCAGATAGTATCCAACCACAGGACTCAGATTCTACAAGTCTGCACAAGGTACCCAGATGGCACCAGGCTGTTCTTGGCTCCAGCTCAGCTGGATGGTTGGCTGTTGGGCGACAAAGGTATTGATCGAAAAGGGGGATCATGATGTCACTCTGGTGCCCGAGGACAGAGGCGGAAGAGAGGTACATTCGGCGACATGCCTCCACAAGGGCGGCGGCGGAGAGGACAATAGGGCTGCTGAGGTTCCACTGCCTGGACCATTCCCTGCAATATCCCTCAGAGCGAGCATTGCTTATTGTCATGGTCTGCTGCGATCTGCACAACCTGGCACTGGCAAGGGAGGGAATCATGCGAGGATGGGGATATTGAGGCAGCAATACACCACTGGACCAATGGATCTGTTCAGGAGCCCAGGCTGGCATAATATTTTTCAATATTTTTCTCGGCCCGGGTTAAGTACAATAAAAACTATCCTCTTTTCCTTTTTAAATGAACTCATGGAAATGTGTCTGTTGCGTCCTGAGCAGTCACAGTACATAACTAGTTAAACACTCTTGAATTGGCAACACTGAATTACCTTCCGGGAGTGGAGACAGCTAAATCTGCGAGGGACACCTTTACTAGGACCGAGGATAAATCAAGCATGAGGCTCGAGGCCTTCACTTACCTTCCGGGAGTGGAGACAGCCAAATCTGCGAGGGATCACCTCTACTCAGGCAGCGGGCCGAGTTTGAAAAACAATCTAGGAGTGACATCAGAGGAAAGCGGCAAATTCATTAGTTGGTAAATAACTCTGTTTTGTACCTGTGTGGTAGGTAACATCACTGTGTTACTCAATCCTTGGTTAATGATAAGGTCTTCTGAATCTTGATGAAGAAGACTCAAACTCGTCCAGTAGTAACAAAAGGTTTATTGAGTAACTATAACAATAATTGCATGAGTTCTTTATTTTAACTTTGATACGAGTGATAAGATTAACAAGATCTAACTACGGTAACTATACGTAACTCCACTAGCCATCTGAACTAGTCTGATACTGCCTTGGTCACAGTGCACTCAAGCGAGCGAGAGACCCAATGTGGTTGCTTTTTATGCCCCTGTTGGTCCAGCCCTCTAGTGATCATGTGGTGCTACTGATTACACATTAACCCCTTGTGGACGTGCACGTACAGAGATCACTACAAACTCTATTTGAATTACTTTCTCTAAATTACTATCAGATTAAAGGTAAATAGGATAAGTATTTTACAGATTAAAAAAATGAAAAACCATTTGGAAATTTGAAAAGAACAGATTAAAAGCTAATTAAATAAAATAGAGATACAGGGCCAGTTGATGTGTTGTTCCTGTACGATGTGGGAGATGGTAGACCCCATTGTGGCTCCCAGCGAACACATCTGTAGTAACTGTTGGTTGTTTGAGGAAATTCAGCTCAGAGTTGATGAGTTGGAGTCTGAGCTTTGGACGCTGAGATACATCAGGGAGGGAGAGAGTTACCGCTGTGTTCTAGAAAGCAGTCACACCCCTTAGATTAATTACCTTAAATTCGGTCTGTGGTCAGGGACACGAGGGTGTGACTATGAGTGAGGTAGATAGAGGGATCCAGGATTTAAGGTTGCAGGAGCCTCAGCCTTTGTCCTTGTCAAATAGCTTTGAGATTCATACTCTCTGTGTGGATGAGAGCAGGGACTCTGGGGAGGATGAGCAAACTGACCACAGCACCGTGGTGCAGGGAGATATTCAAGTGCGGGAGAGAAGAGAAATGTAGTTGTAATCGGGGATAGTATAGTTAGAGGCATAGGTAATGTTCACTGTGAACAGAATCGAGAGTCATGAAGACTGTGTTGTCTGCCTGGTGCTCGGGTTCGGGATATCTCATCTGGGCTGCAGAAGAACTTGGAGTGGGAGGGTAAAGATGCTGTTGTCATGGTCCACATTGGCACCAAGGATATTGGCAGAACAAGATTTGAGGTTCTGCTGAAGGAATATGAGCAGCTAGGAGCTAAATTAAAAAGCAGAACAAAAATGGTAACAATCTCTGGATTACTACCTGCGCCACAAGCTAATTGGCACAGGGTCAATGAGGTTGAAGAGGTAAATGTGTGGCTCAAAGGTTGGTGTGGGAGAAATGGGATCGAATTCATAGGACATTGGCACCTGTACTCGGGAAGGAGGGAGCTGTTCCGACGGGACAGTCTTCACCTGAATTATGCTCGGACTGATGAATCGCATAACCAGGGCTGTAGGTAGCAAACAGCCCAAATAGAGACAAAGGATTATGATTTGGTGACGATAACCAATTCATGATTACAAGGACACCAGGGGCGGGATTCTCCGATCCCCCGCCAGGTCGGAGAATTGTCCGGGGCCAGCGTCAATCCCTATCCCGCCGTGTCCTGAATTCTCCGCCCCCCGAGATTTGGCGGGGGCGGGAATCGAGCCGCGCCGGTCAGCAGGCCTCCCGCGGCGATTCTCCAGCCCGCGATGGACCGAAGCCCCGCCGCTGACTAGCCTCTCCCGCCGGCGTGGATTAAACCACCTCTCTTACCGGTGGGATTGGCAGCGTGGGCGGGCGCCGGGGTCCTGGGGGGTGGCGCGGGGCGATCTGACCCCGGGGGTGCCCCCACTGTGGCCTGGCCCACGATCGGGGCCCACCGATCGGCCGGCGGGCCTGTGCCGTGGGGGCACTCTTTTTCTTCTGCCTTCGCCATGGTCTTCACCATGGCGGAGGCGGAAGAGACCCCCTCCCCTGCGCATGCGTCGGTATGACGTCAGCAGCTTACGCCGGCCAGCGAAGTCCTTTCTGCCCCGGCTGGCGTGGCGCCAAAGGCCGTTCACGCCAGCCGGCGGGCCTAGCCCCTCAATGTGAGGGCTTGGACACTAAAGGTGCGCAGACGTCCGCACCTTTGGGGCGGCCCGACGCCTGAGTGGTTCACGCCAATCCAACATGCGGGGACCCCCCGCCCCGCCGGGTAGGGGAGAATCCCGGCCCAGGTCTGGGAGTTGAATATCTCAGGGTACTCAGACAGAAAGCTAAAGGAAATGGTGTAGCTTTGTTTGTAAAAAAAAGGGATCAATGCTGTCGTGAGAATTGATATAGGCACGGAAATCAAGACGTGGAATCAGTCTGGATAGAAATAAGAAATAGTAAAGGAAAGAAGTCCCTGGTGGGAGTAATCCCAAGGTCCCCAAACAGTAGTTCCACAGTGGGGCACAAAGTATAAACCAGAAAATATTGGGGACTTGTCAGAAAGGTACGGCAATAATCATGAGTAATTTTTGTCTATCCCAGTGTGCACCTGCTGGACAAAGCCATCGAATAAACCCAGGTGACTGCATCACTCAGGTATGAGGGGGACATCCCGGGCAATACCCGGACACCTCCTTGGAACAACCCCCTGGCATTGCCCCGGCTCTAATTTTAGCTGCTGGTAAATCCGCAAGTTGCCGAATATGCGATCCAATTCTTCATTTGTTAATTTTTTTAATTTCTCTTTCCCGGTAGCACAGTGGTTAGCACTGCTGTCTCACAGCACCAGGGACCCGGGTTTGATTCTGACCTTGGGTGACTGCCTGTGTGGAGTTTGCCCGTTCTCCCTGTGTGTCTGCGTGGATTCCTCTGGGTTCTCCCTCCGGATGCTCCGGTTTCCTCCCACAGTCCAGGTTAGGTGGATTGGCCATGCTAAATTGCCGCTTAGTGCAGGTTAGGTGGGGCTATGGGGTTATGAGGATTGGGCTGGGGACTGGGCCTGGGTAGGGTGCTTTTTCAGAGAATCGGTGCAGACTCAATGGGCTGAATGGCCTCCTTCAGTACTGTAGGGATTTTATAGATTCTCCTCTCTCATCGATTTTAATAGAACATGCTCCACAGGCACCAGTCACCTTCTGGTACTTCAGGACATGCATAAACATTGGCAGTGAGTGTTGGGACTGGGACTTTCCAGACGGGACCCATAGCAGGCAGGATCAGAAACTTTGGAGATGTTGCTCATTATGCTTTCCTTAATTTGCTGTTTTAGTTACCTTTGCTCAAGAGTCGCCAGGTATCCACCACAAGGTTCAAAATCGAATTCTGATCAATGACTCGATATACCAGTTAGTAAGTTTGAAATCAACGCACATTTATTTACACACACAGTTAATTATTACTCATGTACAAACTCTACTCACTAAACTACTACTACTAAAAGCCTATACTTAGCTTCGGGTGCCCACTCAGTCCGAGGAACAATGGCCATTGTCCGGTTCTGATACTGCTGGCTTCGAACTGGTATAGAATAGTAGCTAGGAGCGCCTATCTCGTAGCGTGCGTTGATCTTAGACTTACTTGGCTGGTGCTCGGCGGGTCTCTCGTTGCTGAGAGCCAAGGCCGAGGTGAGGGTGAAGAAGAAGAGAGCGCTCTGACCTTGGGGACTCTTCTTTATACCCCAAAGGGTTTCGCGCCCTTCTGGGCGGACCCTGGACTTGGTCCCAATTATGACCCAATCATTTGTATCGATTCTCTCCAGTAAAGGGGTCGTTTCTCGATCGCTGGGCGGGCCCTAGGTAACCGTTGGCCTGCCTTTGTTTTAGTCTCCACTGGCGCCGGGGAGTCTGGCCTGGTACTGATTGCTTAAATGTTTCTCTTTTGTCCCCGGAGATAGCTCATTACTATGCTAATGGCTTGTAGTATCAGTTCTGTCTGTGGTCTGCAAGTTCCAATCTACAGGCAAACCTTGCACCTGCTTGTTTTCCTAGTACTTTCCAATTTTCCCTGTACTCTTTGCGAGTGTCCATTTTGGAATCGGGACGTGGCCACCCCAGGTGGCTACAGAGAGCCAGCCAAAGGTTCATTGATTTTCGGTGATACTGGCAAATCGCGGTAGCGGGCATGACTAGAAATTCCCAGCCTTGGTCACTTGTTCAGATGTGGAGGGCGTTACTGCCTTCTCCTCCTCTCAGCGAACATCCATGCATGTCCAACAGGGAGTCAGTCTCACATAGCAATTAAGCGAGGAAAGCTTGGCTTCTCTAATCCAGGGATTAAAGGTTGTTATTAGAATGATCCTATTGTTGCTCCGGCGGAGATTGACTATAATTCAGCATGTTCCAATGACTAAATCACAAGCTTTTCTACACTATAAGGCCGAGATTGATGAGTTTACCTCAGGAGAGGTTATCCGTACACTGCAGGAAAACAACCTGCATTTGTTCAATGTTACGAACAGGAAGTCAGGCTTTTATGAGCAAGAATGGACATATTTCAGTTTCTTTGTCCAGAATATTAAAAGAGAATTGAGTTGATGCAGTTTCTGAGAAGTTGTGGCAAACATACACCGATAATCTCTCTCTGCAGGTACCAGGCACCGGAAAGCATTGTCAGCCATGGATGTCTGCGATTGGTTATGCTTGGCATGATACTGCAGTGATTTGTCATTGCATTCTGCAGATGCCTGGCCAGGAAACTCTTGCACTCTTGGCATTTGCGATAGGGGCAGCACAGTGGCACAGTGGTTAGCACTGCTGCCTCACAGCGCCAGAGACCCGGGTTCGATTCCAACCTCGGGTGATCGTCTAAGTGGAATTTGCACATTCTCCCGTGTCTGGTTTAATTTAAAAAATTTTTTTTAAGTACCCAATTATATTTTTCCAATTAAGGGGCAATTTAGCATAGCCAATCCATCCATCCTGCACAGGTTTGGATTGTGGGGGGTGAGACCCACGCAGACATGGGAAGAATGTGGAAATTCCACACAGTTAGTGATCTGGGGCCAGGATCGAACCTGGGACCTCAGCGCCATAGGCAGCAGTGCTAACCACTGTGCCGCCTTGCCACCCCTTCTCCACGTGCATGCATGGGTTTCCTCCGAGTGCTCCAGTTTCCTCCCACAGTCCAAAGATGTGCAGGTTAGGTGGCAATAAGGCGGACGCTCTTTCAGAGGGTCGGTGCTGACTTGATAGGCTGAATGGCCTCCTTCTGCACTGAAGGGATTCTATGATTCGCATATAGGAACGGACTGCAGATTGCAATTGCCTGTTTGGCCACGTTATGAACTGTGACCATCAGACCCGACCGACTGCACCACAAGACTTTCAACGCCAATACTGAATTGTCATTTAATTGTCATTTCTCTTCTATTTGACTCATCAAAAATTACTAATAGTACATACCATTTTTGAAAGTACATTTTATCAAATGTTTGCAAAAATCATGAACATGTCAAATCATCGTAATTGTGACATTCAAACTGGCCTTTTCCACTTACACTTCTCTTTGTAGCCATGGCTGCTGCCTGTAAATTAGTTTTGCAGTCCATTTTTTTCTCTGTTATTTTGCACGAACAAATCTACTTGACCTTTTAATCATACAAGGTATTGATGTTAGACTTACATTTCAGATTACAGCTCAAACAACATATTTAGGACTATCAAACAGAGTCACTCTACCAGCAATATTGCAGTCACTAAAAGTAAGAGAGGAGGTTCACAGCTCATTTCACAGCTAGCTTAATGAATGATACTGGCTTAGGCTGGCTTCAACTGGTTTTGGAAGCAGCAGATTGAAATAAATTGTCAATTATGATAGCAAATGATATCATGAGACTATAAATGTCAAGTGAACCAGCTCAAAGCAGTTTGATGCAGTTTTGTGGTTGCCTAACGGAACTAAATAGGTCTTTTCGACCATCATAGAATCCCTACAGTGCAGAAGGACACTATTCGACCCATCAAATCTGCACTGAACCTCTGAAAGAGCACTCCACCTAAGCCCACTTCCCCACTTTAGTGGCCACAGAGGAGTCCAATAACAATAATAATCTTTATTATTGTCACAAGTAGGCTTACATTAACACTGCAATGAAGTTACTGTGAAAATCCCCTAGTCACCACACTCCGGCGCCTGTTCGGGTACACTGACGGAGAATTCAGAATGTCCAATTCACCTAACAAGCACGTCTTTCGGGACTTGTTGGAGGAAACCGGAGCACCCGGAAGAAACCTACGCATACACGGGGAGAACGTGCAGACTCCACACAGACAGTGACCCAAGCCGGGAACCCCACCCCTGGGAGTAATCCTGGCTGGCACCTGAAGTGTACTGAGTATATAGTTTATTTTGTAATAAAGTATGTCCCTCACTGTCCTGGACGTGGTCAGCGGCCCAGAGGAAAGGGAGGTCGGCAAGTTGGAGTTCGGTCCCCCATGCCACGTGTATTAACCCCCCCCCCATAACACCGCCCCCACACTACCCTCATCTCCACACCACCCTCACACCGCCCACACCCCCACACCAGCTTCACCCAACACCATCGCCATCCCCCACCCCCTACCGGCCCACAGTCTTGTCTTATATCTTACAGCAGTGCATCTCAAACTATCTGATGTGGCGGACTGGCAGTTTTTTTTTTCAATGTGCCAGGGACCGGTGAGCGAAACAAGCCAATCCAGGATTACTGTCTCTTTCTTTTCTGGAAACACTCCAAGTACCGGCAGACGATGGCTCGCGTACCGGCACCGGTACGCGTACCACACTTTGAGAAGCACTGTCTTACAGGACCTGCTGATGATGGACTGGGTCCATCTGGCATCCGCCGCCCCCAGCCAGTGCCACAGCCCGTGAACTGAGCAGTGATGGGAATAGCTCAGACACCAGCCCTCCGCCCGAGATTCAGGAGACCCTGGAGCTCAGGTGGAGGATGACAGTGATTTCACGGCACAGCAGTCTCCAACACTCTCCACCATTCCAGAGACACTCACCTCGGTTGAGCAGTTCAATGTTGAGCACTATCTGGTGCTCACCATACAGTTGATCCGGTGCAGCAGGTGGAGTCAGGAACTCCCGCGGAGGCGGAAGGTCAGAGGGCAGGCTGAACCCAGGTGCAGTTGGAGGAGTCCAATCAAGTGCAGCTGCAGGAGGTGGTGCCGAGAATGCGTGCCACACAGGCCAACACTACACGGGTGGCATCTGCGGTGGAGGCACTACGGACAAGGATTTTGGTCTATAGATCAGCATGTCCAAGGTCTGGGGCATTCTGTGCCAGCGCTGGCGAAGGCCCAGGGAAGGGTTGCCAACATACTTGCAATCCTGAGGCAGCACGGTAGCATGGTGGTTAGCATAAATGCTTCACAGCTCCAGGGTCCCAGGTTCGATTCCCGGCTGGGTCACTGTCTGTGCGGGTATAGGGTGGATACGTGGGTTTGAGTAGGGTGATCATTGCTCGGCACAACATCGAGGGCCGAAGGGCCTGTTCTGTGCTGTACTGTTCTATGTCTATGTCTAATCATGTGCCAGAGCCACATGGACATCGCAGCGGCGCTCTTGAGCGTGGCCCAGTCACAGCAGGCTATAGCTGGGTACGTCGGCATCATTGCCCAAGCGCTGGCCGACTTGATGCAGTTGCAGAGGGAGGTGGCCCAGTCCCAGAGGGAGATGGTGCAGTCACTGGCTGGTGTGTCACAAACCCAGAAGGTGGAGGCGCAACCCATTCGGAGATGGTCCACTCCCTGTGCTCCATAACCACGAATGTGCGGACCCTGGTCAAGACCAGAGCGGGTCTTCAGGACTGGTAGTGCCAGGTGGTGGGGGAGCCTCAGGTGTTCCCTCTGCTTGCAAGCCCATCCCATAGAGTAGCCCAGGACCATCGAGCACCCTGAGGGAGGGGGTGGTGATGGAGCCCATAATGGTGACTCCCGCAGTGGAGATGCCAGAACACTTTAGCACCGCAGACTCCCTCCCACCTCCTGGTCCACCTGGTGGGCAGCGGGCAGAACGGGATGGCACCACACCACCTAGGACACCCGAGCCGCAGTAGGCCCATCCAGGCCCAATTGCCCCAGAAGACGCCCGCCAACGGGGACCCAGGTTGCAGGGCAGTAATCACAGCAGGCAGCCTCCACTCTTGCTGTACCACCTGGGGATCCATCTATACTCAGCGTTCGGGCCCGTAAGGCCAGAAAGTAAAACAACAGTTAAGTTGGCACAGGGGCAAGGCACAGTTTAGTTATAGGGGCTAGGGCACAAATCTGTAAATATTCATTCACATTAAACACTATCACAACTTGTTTCGGTGCTCTGGCAAATGGGTGTGAGGGGTCGGCTGGTCTGGTGAGTGAGGGATTGTGGGAGTGCGATGTGGTGTCCATGCCCTTGGCCAGTACCCCCCATGGTCGGTAAACTTGGAGGCCGATCAGAGCGTCCTGTGCGCATAGGCCCTGGCACACACGCTGAGGCCTCCCATGCCTGCCTGGGCCCGATGTCCTGTCTATTATTGCCTTTCCCTGTGATGCACCATCAATTGGACACGAGGCAAAGATGCGATCCAAACAAAAGGCTTTAATACACAAGATGCTTGCTCGGCAGCAGACGTACAGAAGAAAGGCCAACTGCCGGGGAACACGGGTTCTTATATCCCGCCCTGTAGGCGGAGCTACCTACCTCTTAGCCAATCGGCTGAGAGGTACATGACTTACCTGGGCCAATGGGCAGCGAGTCCTCTGCACCAATGGCAGCTCACCTCTGAAGGTACCGTGATACCCCTAGTCATACTACCACATTCACCCCTTGTTGAAAAGGAAGCCGGGGGGGGGGAAACGGGCATGGGGGGGGGGTGTCCCGTGAGTACGTGAGACTGGTAGTATGACTAGAGATGTTTACACCGTGCCGTTGCATCGATGGCTGCCCACTGACCCGTAACTGCTATTCAAGAGGAGAACAGATAAATAACTATGTACAGTGTGCAATAATCAGGGGGGGGGCGTAAAATGGGTGAACAGTTAAAGAACAAAAAATCGGCTGAGAGGCACATGACTTTCCTGGGCCAATGGGTAGCGAGTCCTCTGCACCAATGGAAGCTCACCTCTGAAGGTACCGTAATACCCCGAATCATACTACCACACCCTGCATCCTCCTTATTGGATGAGGCCTGGTGTTCCACCTCCTCCTCCTGCACACCATCCCTCTGCTGAACGATGTTATGGAGGACGCAGCAATCCACCACGATGCGGGCGACCATCTCAGCATCATACTGGAGGGCAGCTCCAGAGTGGTCCAGGCACCTGAACCCCATCTTCAGGAAGTCGAAGCACCGCTCAATCACAGACTTGGTCACTGTATGGGCGTCGTGGTAGCGGGTCTCCGTGTCAGTTTGTGGCCTTCGGATCGGTGTCATTAGCCACGATCCCATTGGATAACTCCTGTCACCCTGGAGCCAACCCCCAACTGGAAGGGCGCCTCGAACATGTCAGGAATCATTGGATGTGCCAGGATGAACATGTCATGCACACTGCCCAGGTATCGGGCACAGAAGTGTATGGTGCCCAGCTGATGGTCACATGTCAGCTGCAAGTTCATCGAGTGCAACACCTTTCAGTTTGTGTAGCCTGTCATCTGCTGCTGCCCATAGGGGGACATGCATCCTGTCCATCACTCCTTGGACCTTGGGCATCCCAGCGATGGCGGCGAATCTTGCCGCCCAGGCAGCCCAGTGGGCTCGGCCCACATTGAAGTGGATGTATTGAGCCATTGGGCATATTGGGCCTCCGTAAAAGTTCAGGGTGCCGTCACCGTGACGGCCACCAGGAGCGGATGTCCTCCCCCGATACCACCATGGTGCCTGGTGTGCCATCATCTGGCAGATATGTCGCACTGTCTCTCTGCTCAGCCGGAGTCTTTGACGGCATGCCCATTCTGGCAGGTCCTCGAATGACAGGCGGTGCCGGTATACACGAGGCCTCATGCGACGCCTCCTTGAAACCTCCTCATCCTCTGCCTGTTGGCGGCGCATTCTCCATCCTGGGCGGCTGCCTCCTGTCCCTCTCGGCATGCTCCATTGCTGCACACTCTGCCGCTATATGCTCTGCTACTGCAGCTTCTTCCTCCCCGAGCAGCTCCAGCTCGTACAGCTGCAGGGCATCCCCCAGGACTGAGGCGACTGGCAGGAAGGCCACCATTGCTGGTTGAGTTCCAATATCGTCTGAAAGGGGTGAAAGGTTGACATGTTAGCATGGTGTGTACCCCCGTGCCCAACGAGGTCCACGGGTCTACATGGAGGCACCTGTTGGCACTGCGGGCTCTGCCCCAGGATGTCTACCTCCTAATCCCCGCTCCATTGGTCCCATCTCTGGGGGTCTCTGATGGCAGGGTGGCTCTGATATGTGGGGGCCTCTGATAGAGGGGTTTCTGATATGGGAGTCTGATGGGAGTTCGGGTGGGTGAAGTGGTGGGGGGTCTTGGGCAGTCATGTGGGGGGTCTGATGGGGAGTCTGATGGGCGTGTCTGGTGGGGATGGGTTCTGATGGGAGTCTGGTGGGGGTGTCTGATGGGAGCGTATAGTGGAGAGTCTGATGAGGGTCCAGTGAGGGAGTCTGATGTTTGAGCCTCATGGGGGATCTGGTGGGGGTGTCTGATGGGGATCTCTCATGGGGATCTCTTGTGGTGTGGTCTGATGGGGGAGTCGGGGGGTCTTGTGGGCGGGGGTGTGGTCTGATGGGGGTTCGAGTTGGATGAGTCTGGTGGGGGTATCTGGTGGAGAGTCTGATGGAGGGGCCGGAGGTGTTGTGGGCAGGATTTGTGTTGTGTGGTGGACGATCCTCCGATGGACTTTGGGGGCACCTAAATTAAACACTTACTCCATCCGTCCACCATGAGGTCCACTGCGTCAGGGCTACGCTAGCAAATACTTGCACCAATCCATGCCCACGTGAATCCTGGCTGAGAGGGATGGAACATCATGGATGTGTAGAATCCAGTGTCCTGCCCATTAATCGATGCAAATGGAATCAAATGAACCATTTGCATCCTCCCTCTGGCATGAGGCGCACATCTCACTGCCGCCACCAGCGGGGCACCGGAGCGGCGCCGATCTCATTTTTTGCCCAACACGAGATTCTCTGTTTCATCGGGAACTTCGTTACCCTTTGCTTCAGTTATACAGAGCACTGGTGAGACCGCATCTCGAGTATTAGTATTGGTCTCCTTATTTAAAATGTGGAGATGCCGGTGTTGGACTGGGGTGGCCGTAGTAAGAAGTCTGACAACACCAGGTTGCTTCTAATGTTTTCTTATTTAAGGAAGGAAGCATTAGAAGCAGTTCAGAGAAGGTTTACTATATTGGTAAGAGGAATGGGTGGGTTTTCGTTTGAAGAAAGGGCTGACAGGCTAGGTTTGCACCCTCTGGATTTTAGAAGAGTCAGAGGGAACTTGATTGAAACATGTAAGATCCTGAGCAGTCTTAACAGGCAGATGTGGAGAAGATGTATCCTCTTGTGGGAGAATCTAGAACAAGGAGGTCACTCTTTAAAAAGGTATCGCTTATTTAAGACAGAGATGAGGAGAAAATATTTCACTTTAGGGAGGAGTGAGCCTTTAGAACTCCCTTCCTCAAAAGACAGTGGAAGCAGAGCGTTTGAACATTTTTAAGGCAGAGGTTGATGGATTCTTGATAAACAAGGGGGTGAAAGGTCATTGGCAGTAGGTGGGAGGTTATAATTAGATCTGCCCCAATCTTATTGAATGGAGGAGCAGGCTTGAGGGACTCCTGCTCCTAATGCATATGCTTTAGGAACGTATGAACGTATGTTCATGAACGTATGTATGTTTATGAACGTATGTTCATTTGTTCAAATGACACATGCTTTGCCACAAACTTTAGGGGCGGAGAATCGCCCAGAGCCGGCGTCAATGCCGCCCCCACCGTGTCCCGAATTCTCCGCCCCCCGAGATTCGGCAGGGGGCGGGAATTGCGCCGCCCCGGTCGGCGGGCCCCCCGCAGGGATTCTCCGGCCCGCGATGGTCCGAAGTCCCGCCGCTGACAGGCCTTTCCCGCCGGCATGGTTTAAATCACCTCTGGTACCGGCGGGATTGGCGGCGCGGGCAGGCTCCGGGGTCCTGGGGGGGGGGGGGGGGGACGCGGATCGATCTGACCCCGGGGGGTGCCCCCACGGTGGCCTGGACCGCGATCGGGGCCCACCGATTGGCGGGTGGGCCTGCGCCATGGGGGCACCCTTTTTCTTCCGCCCCACCATGGCCTTCACTATGGCGGGGGCGGAAGAGACCCCCTTCCCTGCGCATGCGCCGGCATGACGTCAGCAGCTGCTGACGTCATACCGGCGCATGCACGGAATTCCGCCGGCCGGCGAAGGCCTTTCGGCCCCGGCTGGCGGGGCGCCAAAGGCCATTCGCGCCGGCTGGTGGAGCGGGAGCCACTCCGGCGCGGGCCTAGCCCCTCAATGTGAGGGCTTGGCCCCTAAAGGTGCGGAGGCCCGACGCCGGAGTAATTGACGCCACTCAGTCCCACCGGGACCCCCCGCCCCGCCAGGTAGGGGAGAATTGGGAGTAGGCATTTAAGGGTAAGTGGACAAGCATTTTCACAATGCTTTTTTTACACCTTCTAACAGCTTTATCACGTATAGTGTTAACAGGCTGGCCACAACTAAGGAAATTATGTGTGTGGGAAGAACTAAAGAAAAGTATTGTAAACAAAATATCTTAAAGTATGGAACAAATTAGCCATGGTTCATCTTTGTTAAAGGCTTTCATGGGCTTCTGGTGTTTTGCCGCTGAAACTGAAAAATTGAATTCAATGATGAAATTTATATTCAAGCAAGGTTTTATCTCCTGTTTTGAAATTTGAACACATTACCGCCATTAAGGGAAATGAAGCATGTTACATTACAGATATAATTTTATAAAAGACAAACAGTACTCTAAAATGCTGACTGCATGATGTGTACATGTGCCACGCTCAGGACATGGCACTTTACAATGATTAAAGTTACAGCACCCCTTGAAGTGAATGTTAAAAATTGAAGTAACTATCTCCATTTTTTAAAAATTCAAGCAGCATTTTATAGCTTCATGGAGTCAGAAGAAAATACTCAACATCGGATTGTGGATAGACACATTGACGGCTTGTTTGAGATCAGCACGTGGGTGATATCAGTAACCGAATGTAATCGGTCAGAAAAGAAAGGATGAACATGTTTGATGTCGGGCACGATCCACTGGCCACGCTGCGCCTGAAAAGCAGCTCGCCGTGGCACAGCGTGGCCGATAAAAGCTGGGAGACCCTGCTCCCGGGATCCACCCGGTCTGGGTCTTCAATACTCCAATGTATAAAAGAAACATGACAATGTAAATATTTAAGAAAGAACTGTAACATCGAGGAACTTAAAAGGGATTACAAGGGTTGGAGAACCGTCAAACCCCTCTTTGAGTCTCCACATCTCTGGTGGGAAGCAATCAAGGGGACCATCAACAGGTTTTTCATCCTCAAAGGCATTCAAAAGGTGAGAGAGAGACGAGGGGCCATGTCCAGGCTCCAGAAAAGTATGCAGAATTTGCTCCAGCTGCAGTCAATGGGGGTTGATGTCAAGAAGGATCTCCAAGAGGTGAAGAGCCAGCAAGCCTCACTCTACACCTTGGAGGCCTCCAAGGTTATCTTCCGCTCCAGAGTCCACTCCGTGGAGCAGGATGAAAAGTGCTCACGCTTCTTCTTCCAAGAGGTGCACAGAGAGACCTCTGTGATCAACAGCCTGAAGGAAGAAGATGGCTCCGTAAAGTCATCGCAGTCTGACATCCTGAGGATCAGTGGATCCTTTTATGCCGGACTGTATGATCTGAAGCCAACAGATAGCACTGTTTCCCAGACCTTCCTGTCGTCTATCACGGAGGTCTTGGGCGACAGCGAGCGGGAAAACCTGGACAAACCAGTAACTCTGGAGAGCTGACAAAGGCTGTCAAGTCCTTTGAGACGAGTAAAACTCCCGGAAGTGACAGCTTGGCAGCTGAGTTGTATTTGGCTCTGTGGAACTGGATGGGCCCAGACCTGTTGGAAGTGTACGAGAGTATGCTTCGGGACGGCAGCATGTCAGAATCCATGAGGAAAGGCATCATCACCCTCATCTACAAGCAGAAGGGGGAAAGGGAAGAAATTCGAAATTGGCGACCCATTTCACTGTTAAATGTGGATTACAAAATTCTAGCCAAGGTCATCACCAATTGGGTCAGATCTGCTCTGGAGTCGGTGATCCACCCTGACCAGACCTGTGCTGTACCCGGCAGGAAGATCTCTGACAGCCTTGCGTACTCAGGGATACGATCGCCTACGTGCAGGACAGGAGGGTGGACACCTGCCTCATCAGCCTTGACCAGGAGAAGGCTTTTGACAGAATATCGCACACCTACATGATGGATGTGCTCTCCAAAATGGGGTTTGGGGAGGGTATCCGCAATTGAATCAAACTGCTCTACACAAACATCTATAGTGCAGTCTCAATCAATGGGTGGGAATCAAAAAAGTTCCAGATCAAATGTGCAGTCAGGCAGGGCTGCCCTCTCTCCTCGGTCCTGTTTGTGTGATGCATAGAACCCTTTGCCGAATCCATCAGGAAGGATCCGGGTATAAAAGGAGTGACGATCCCAGGCAGCGGAGGCACGCAGGTCAAGGCCTCCCTTTACATGGACGACGTCGCCGTTTTCTGCTCGGATCCCACGTCTGTACGCAGACTCTTGAATGCATGCGACCGTTTTGAACTAGCCTTGGGAGCCAAGGTAAACTATGGCAAGAGCGAGGTCATGTTCTTTGGGAACTGGTCCGACCGGTCCTTTGTCCCCTTCACTGTCAGGTCAGATTCGGAGCGGCTGGGGCGTGCACCAAAAACTGGGAGGAGCGCATTGCCAAGGTAAAACAGAAACTGGGCTGGTGGGAGCAATGCTCCCTCTCCAATGCGGGCAAAACCCTGGTCATCAGGTGTGAGGTACTCTCGGTGTTACTGTACGTGGCGCAGGTCTGACCCATTACCCGACCCTACACCGCAGCAGTCACCCGGGCCATCTTCAAATTCATCTGGAGATCCAAGATAGACTGTGTCCGAAGGGACACCATGTACAAATCTCTCGATAAAGGAGGGAGGAACGTGCCCAACGTCGCCCTCATCCTGATGGCCACCTTTGTGTGCAGCTGCATCAAGCTGTGCGTGGACCCCCAGTATGAAAACACCAAGTGTCTCTACATACTGAGGTTCTACCTGTCCTCGGTGTTACGAAGGACGGGCCTGGCCTCATTGCCGCAGAATGCTCCAAGTAGTTGGACCGTGCCGTACCACCTGTCCCTCGTGGAAAATGTTTTGAAAAAAAACACCTTTGACCACAAGGCAATGAAGCAGTGGTCTGCACGTAATGTCCTCGAGGCCCTTAAGGAAAAGGAGACTGTGGAGGACGTTGGATGGTTCCCTGAGCAGACTGTCAGAGTCATCTGGCAGAACACCTCATTACCAGAACTTTCAAACAAGCACCTAGACCTAGCTTGGCTGGTGGTGAGAAGGGCCCTCCCCGTCAGATCCTTCATGTACACCCGAAGGCTCAGCACCGTTGCACGCTGCCCTCGGAGTTACTGTGGGGGAAGCGAGACGGTCACCCACCTCCTTGTGGAATGTGCCTTTGCAAAGAAGGTCTGGAGAGAGATGCAGTGGTATTTGTCAAGGTTCATCCCGAGCAGCTCTGTGACACAGGACTCTGTGCTCTACGGACTGTTTCCAGGGACACACAACGAGACAAACATCAACTGCTGCTGGAAGGTCATCAACTCGGTGAAAGACGCTCTTTGGTCTGCCTGAAACTTGCTGATCTTCCAGTGCAAAGAATTGTCCTCGACCGAGTGTTGCAGACTAGCACATTCCAAGGTCCAGGACTATGTGCTGAGGGACGCACTCAAGCTTGGGGCAGCTGCCGCCAAGGCGCAATGGGGAAAGGCCACTGTGTAAGGTCTTACCAGAAAATGTACACCGAGGGGTGGGTAACAGGGTAAAACCCCTCGGTCTGGGTCTTCAACACTCCAATGTAGAAAAGAAACATGACAATGTAAATATTTAAGAAAGAACTGTAACATAAAGTAGGATACGTGTGTAATGTCATCCCAATTGAATTGAAGAAAGACAAGTGAATGTGTAACTTTGATGGAATTGTACAGTCAAGACAATTTGAAATGTTCTGTAATGTTTATTAGAGATTTTATGAATAAAGTATATATATTTTGTAAAAAACTGATCTCCACAAACAGGCACGAGATGGAATGGCACTTATGGAGTTCTCCCATGGGTTTGGAGGCCCCCAGCTGCATGCCCTTTTGGCAGGGTGGTTCCCTGGCACTGCTGGTGTTACTTGTGCATGCTGGCACTGCCACCTTGGTGACAGGGTGGCACTGCCAAGGTTCCCAGGTGGCACTGCCAGCTGGCATGGGCACTGCCAGGGTGTTTATTTTCCTTTGTATCCCTGCTAGAAAGTCATTAATTTGCATGTCTCTCAAACATTATTTTGATTTTAATTCATCCTTGTTTTGACAGTTGATGCTGATACAAATGCCAAATCTCAGCGTATTTCATTTTTAAAAAACACAATGCCACTGCAATCAATCCCCACACTCCCACCACTGACACACCATGGATATAGTATATATGTTATCTATAGCATGTACTGCAAAAACTCAACAAGATTACTTCAACACTACTTGCCTTCCTTGTGGCCTTTACTATTATGAAGGATGGGAATAGCAATATCGTGAAAAGATCACCATCTCCAAGTTACCCTTTGAATCACACAGCAGCCCAGCTTGAAAATATGGCACTTGTCCCTCATCATTGTTGGTCAGAATCCTCAGTTTACCAAACAGAGTTTTGGGAGCATCATCACCATCAAGAGTTCAAGGAGGCGGCTGACTCCCACCTTCATGGACAATCAGAGATGAACAATAAAGGCCGACTTGCCAGCATCTCCCAATAAATCATTTTCTGTCACCCTTTCTGAGTTTTGTGGGTTGACAAACATGGTAGAGTCACAAATTTTAAGTTAAAGAAAAGCTGAAACTGCTTGGCATTTAGATAGTATATGCAAAAGTTTATTTTGTCAAAAGAGTCACTGGCCTAGGTTTTTCTGGCCCCATTGTGGCGGTGGTGGGGGCAGGGGCTGTAGATTTGGTGGTGCAGCCAAAAGCCCATTGACTTTTGGTGGGACCAGACAATGGGTGGGGGCAGAAGATCCCACTCATAGCTTTTCTCTGATTGACATGCAGTGCGTGTAGAGTATCACGAGCCTTCCGCAGGAAATATTTGGAATGGGTTTTTGAACATGGCGAACAGTTGCCCATAGGGGATAGGTCAAGTCTTGAAAATTGTTTAGGCTTCTATAGAGACAGCGTGCTTGTTCAGTTGGGGAGCCCCTGGCTAAGCTGAGCTCGATTAAACATTCTTCTAGGCTATGCAGGTGTGTGACCATGTAAAATCAGGCAATGTGCTGTCAGGGAACAACAGGCCAAACAAAAGCAACGGTCTCTTTAAGATGTGCACCTGCACTGCCTGGTGGCAGTCTGAAAGGGAATGTACAGTGCAGCAAATGGGCCATGCACAGCAAAGGGGACTTAGAGGGAACGGAAGTCAGAATTAAACCTAAAATGAGAAGGAGCAGAAAGGTATCTCCTCATTCCCGGGTCCCAAAATGGCCATGTGCTCAGTGGACCCAACATCTGGTAGTAATGGGGGCCTTGTGCGCTGTGCACAGTTTCACTGCCACTTCCATCACTAGGTGCCTCCTAAGAATGCCAGTTGATAATTTTTCCTTTGGAAGGAAGAAACATTAACTCGAAATGATTAAATTTTAACTTACCATTTTTATGTTGGCTCATTCCTAAAGGAGATGTTATGAAATTCCTCCATTGCCAAACATAAGTATCAATGGGTGGGGCCATTATCCAGCGATATATATATATATATAATATATATATAGTTAGCAACCTTCCCTCCATGAAGCAAGCCTGGAAGAATGCCCCCGGAGAAGGTACTTCAAAGCAGGAGCACAGTTTGAGCTACGTGACCCACATGGCACACCTTAACCTAACCCAAGCAGCCAGTCAACACCATCAGTCCCTGTAAAAATCACCAGGGTGAAGCAGAGACTTTGCTACCCAGGTCAGTTTTGCCATTTGTCTAGGAATCAGTAAGTTAACCATTGACTTTGGGACATCCCATCAGTAGGAGAATGAGCGAGCAGAGCAGTCATGTTAATGAATTGGCTTATCCAGGGGCCAATGGTATATGTGTAGCCATCAAATCGTCCATTCAATTACCTGAATGGAAAAGGCTACCTTTCATTGAATGTTAAACACCAGAGACCAGTACAACAGAATGTGAATGGCAAGTACACTGGCAGCTGCTTTTCATCCACTCAATAAGCTAAACACCAAGAATCTCATAATAAAAATGAAATTCGACTTATTCAGGCACAACCAAAATATCTGTGCTCGGACTTTAACCAGTAACCATCCCATTGGCACAGTAAATTGATGTTTAAAGATAAATCCTGGTTTTATCACGGGTGTAGAAAAATTAAAGAAGGTTAATTTGTAATACACTGTTACCAGCCTCCTACGGTACAACACTTTAAGCTCACTGCACAATAGAGGAAGGGGTCCCTTTCTGTCTCAGATTGAAACAAAATGAGCACTTTCTTTTTATTTGGTCAAAGTCTCCCGAAGTGCTTCACAGAACAAATTACTTCTGATGTACACTAATTGAATTGTCGGCAAAGATTCGGTGCAGGATGGGTTAAATGTAATGGCTGTGATTCATCAATATATTCTAACCTATCAAGGGCATCTCTGCGATATCATGCGTGACATTTTCACTTCCCACACAGCCATTCTTTTGGCCACATGAGTAAGTGTGCCAATTAGTACAACTTTTGAGCAATTTGATAGCACAGACTCACATCTGCTTAATCATATTAACAACATATTCCTATTGAGGAATTTATATAAATTATTTCTATTGAGGAAGGGCAGCTAGATCTCCCGGGATAACAAAAGATGTACAGGTTAAAATTAATGAGAAAGAGGGCTTATAATAAATGTCAGATTCATTACACATATCACAGAAATGGCATAGAATCCCTACAGTAAAGAAGGAGGCCATTTGGCCCATTGAGTCTGCACCAACCCTCTGAAAGAGTACTTCACCCAAGCTCATTCCCCCCATCCTCTCCTATTGTAGCCACCTGGGTTGGCCACTTCCCGATTCCAAAATGGATGCCCGCTAAGAATGCAGGGAAATTCAGCCAGGCACAGGTAATCAAGAAGGTGCAAGGTTTCCTGTGTATTAAGACTTGCAAAAACCCAGAAACCAGCAACCATCTGCATATTAATGAGCGATCCCCAGGAACAATTGGATACATTAAAGTAATCAAGACCAAACCAGACTCCTCGGCGCCAGCAGGAGCCAAGACAAAGGAAGGTCAACGGACACATAGGAACCGCCCAGCGATCAGGGAGCAGCTCCAATATTGGAGAAATCGATCCAAGCGATCGGGACTTAGTCCAATCAATCGGAACCAGGTATGGGGTCCGCCCAAAAGGGCGCAAAACCTCTGGGGACTATAAAATAGAGTCCCCAAGTTCAGTTCGATCTTCCTGGCAGCTCTCAAAGAACTCTTGACCGTGACTCTCAACAAGGAGAGACCTGCCTAGCAGCTGCACCAACCAGTTAAGTCTCCAGTCAATGCATGCTACGAGATAGGCGCTCCTATCTACTAGTCCATACCAGCTTTGAAGCCTGCTGACACAGAATCGAACGAAAGGCCATTGTTCCCCTGACCTGGTGGGCCATTTCCAAAGCTAAGTATAGGCCTTTTAGTGCCAGAGATAGTCTAGTAAGTAGAGTTTTATGCATGAGTAGTGATTTACTGTGTATAATAAATGTGATTTGATTTGAAACTTACTAACTGGTGTATTGAGTTATTGATCAGCACTTGGCTTTGAACCTTGTGGTGGTATCATAAAGATAGCTGGCGACTCTAGAGCAAAGGTTATAAAACAGAGCAATTAAGTGTAAAGCACACTTAGCAACACTATTAACCCCTTAATCTAACCTACACATCTTTTTGGACACTAATGGGCAGTTTAGAATGGCAAATCCACCTAATCTGTACATCTTGGAAGGAAACTGGAGCACCCAGAGGAAACCCATACAGACACAGGGAGAATGTGCAAACGCCACACAGACAGAGACTCAAGGCTGGAATTGAACCCAGGACACTGGCGCTGTGAAGCAACAGTGCGAACCACGTTGCCACAGTGCCGCCCATACAGGAAAGAAAAGAGCAGAATTCAGAAAGCGCAGCAGGAAACTATAGAAGGAACCTAATGGGGCAAAGAGAGTGTATGAAAAGGCTGAGTGAGTGGGCATATGCATAGCAGGTGCAGTATTACAGGATAAATGTGAAATTATCCACTTTGGTAGCAAAAATAGGAAGGCAGATTATTATTTGAATTGGTATAAGTTGAGAGAGGTAGATGCTCAGCGAGACCTTGGTGTCCGCCTGCATTAGTCACTGAAAGTAAGCGCACAGGTACAGCAGACAGTAAAGAAGGCAAATTATATGTTGGCCTTCCTAGCAAGAGGATTTGCGTGTAGGAATAGGAATGTTTCATTACAATTGTATACGGCTTTGGTGAGGCCACACCTGGAGTATTATGTGCAGTTTTGGTGCCCTTATCTGAGTAAGGATGTTCTTACTATGGAGGAAGTGCAGCGAAGATTTATTAAGCTGATCCTGAGATGGCGAGACTATCACATGAGTAAATAATAATAATCTTTATTGTCACAAGTAGGATTACATTAACACGGCAATTAAGTTACTGTAAAAAGCCCCTAGTCACCACATTCCGGCGCCTGTTTGGGTGCACAGAGGGAGAATTCAGAATGTCCAAATTACCTAACAGCACATCTTTCGGGACTTGTGGGAGGAAACCGGAGCACCCGGAGGAAACCCATGCAGACACAGGGAGAATGTGCAGACTCCACAACAGACAGTAACACAAGCTGGGAATTGAACTTGGGACCCTGGCGCTGTGAGGCAACAGTGCCAACCACTGTGCTACCGTGCCGCCCTAAATCAGTTAGGATTACATTCATTTCACATTCTCCCCGTGTCTGCGTGGGTTTCACCCCCACAACCCAAACATGTGTAGGTTAGGTGGATTGGCCACGCTAAATTGCTCCTTAATTGAAAAAAAATTATTGGGTACTCTACATTGATTTTTTAAAATTACATTCATTGGAGTTTAGAAGAGTGAGAGGGGATCACATAGAAACGTATACAATTCTAACGGGATTAGACAGGGTAGATTCAGAAAGAATCCCAATGGTGGGGCAGTCCGGAACTAGGGGTCAGACCATGAGGATAAGAGATAAACTTTTTAGTATTGAGGTGAGGAGAAATTCAACCAGAGAATAGTGAATCTGTGGAATTCACTACCACAGTAAGTAGTTGAGGTGAAAACATTGTGTAATTTCAAGAAGATAGATATAGCTCTCGGGGCTAAAGGATCAAGGGATATGGGGGGAAGGCGGGATCAGGGTATTGAACTTGATGATCAGCCAAGATCGTAATGAATTGCAAAGCAAGCTCGAAGGGCCAAATGGCCTCCTCCTGCTTCTATTGTCTATGTATGTTTCTATGTACGAAAAGAGATTCCCTGGTAACATCAGAGTGGCACCATTTTATAAACATTTAAAAATAGCAAAGGACAATCAAAGGAGAGGAGCCAATTCAGGTCTAAAAAATATTTTGTGGAGTCAGAGGGCACGGCTGAGGTGCTGCCAATGTCGCAGTTGGAGGAAACAGCAAATAAATTGGATTGGATGAAAAATGCGTGGGTTTCCTCCGGGTGCTCCGGTTTCCTCCCACAGTCCAAAGATGTGCAGGTTAGGTGGATTGGCCATGATAAATTGCCCTTAGTATCCAAAATTGCCCTTAGTGTTGGGTGGGGTTACTGGGATAGGGTGGAGGTGTTGACCTCGGGTAGGGTGCTCTTTCCAAGAGCCGGTGCAGACTCGATGGGCCGAATGGCCTCCTTCTGCACTGTAAATTCTATGATATGATATAGATAAAGAACTACTTAAGAGGTTGGCCTTGCTCAAAGGCGATAAGTTATTTGTTCCGTGCGATGCATCCTAGCTGCTGAAGAAAGTAATGATGGAAATAGCAGAGGGGATCTGGCCACAATCTTCCAACCTCTTTGGACATGGACAGTTGAAAATGTTACACCACATTAAGAACAAGGGCTTAAACCAGGGGTGGGCAAACTTTTCCGTGCAAGGGCCACATTCAGAAATTCACAATTTTAAAGGGCCGCATAGTATATTAAGTAAAATAATTACTTCACCCGGTTATGATTCTGGGCGCCTCATATAGGACATAGAACAGTACAGCTCAGAACAGGCCCTTCGGCCCTCGACGTTGTGCCGAGCAATGATCACCCTACTCAAGTCAACGTATCCACCCTATACCAGTAAGTAACCCAACAGCCCCCCCCATTAACCTTAAAAAAATAATAAAAAATAAAAAAAAAAATTTAAAAAAAAAATTTTTTTTTTTTAAAATGACTTGGTGGGCCGCATAAAGACCTTTGGCGGGCCGCATGCGGCCCGCGGGCTGTAGTTTGCCCATCCCTGGCTTAAACCCATTAATGCAAGAACAGTAAATCAAACATCACTGCTGGGGAAATTAGACAAGATAGCAATCTGGGCTGAAATTAATTACCACTTGGGAAAACGTTGATTAATAAATGGCAGCCAGCACAGATTTATTGAAGCAAATCATGTTAGGAAAATTTGACAGCATTATCTGATGATGACAGTTTATGAGGGTTGTATAGTTGATGTTGCGTTTATGGAGTTCAATAGGCTCTACAAACAGTACCAGATATTAGACGCTCATGAGATGAAAGGGGCAATGGCAGATAGTTACAGCATTGCCAAAGTGGCAGAAAGCAGACAACAGGGGTGAACAGTTGTTTTTAAACTGGAGGGACGTGCGCAGAGCCCCCTCTGGGTCCGTCAGGACGTCTGCTTTGCTTGATATATAATAACAACCCAAAGTTTGCAGGTTACATGAAATGCAGTAATTAGTCTGCAGAATAATAACAGACATTAGGAGGATTTGGAGAGACGGGTTAAATAGACTGATGAATTTAATGCACAGATGTATGCAGTGACATATTTTGCAAAGAAGAATGGGAAGAGACAACGGGGGCGATTTTCAGCCCATGTTCACTGTCAGAGAGAACAGCTTCACCAGCAGAAAATCCAAAGGGAATCAGGAAACGCGATTCTTCTACATAGGTGCATAGAACATACAGTGCAGAAGGAGGCCATTCGGCCCATTGAGTCTGCACCGACCCACTTAAGCCCTCACTTCCACCCTATCCCTGTAACCCAATAACCACTCCTAACCTTTTTGGTCACTAAGGGCAATTTATCATGGCCAATCCACCTAACCTGCACGTCTTTGGTCTGTGGGAGGAAACTGGAGCACCCGGAGGAAACCCACGCAGACAGAGGGAGAACGTACAGACTCCGCACAGACATTGACCCAACGGGGAATCGAACCTGGGACCCTGGAGCTGTGAGGCCACAGTGCTATCCGCTTGTGCTACCCCGACCCAACATGGTACAGGAGTACAGGCGCCGGCGCGGAAGAAAGGAGACCGGGAGACAGAGAGGCTGGCTCGCTGATCGGTGGGTCCTGATCGCAGGCCAAGCCACATTGGAGGCCCCCCCTGGGGTCGGACCGATGCGTGAAGAATCGCGCACCGGCATTATGGCGGAATGGCGCGCTTCACGCGGCCCCCCCGACAATTCTCCAACCCGGCGTGGGGTCGGAGAATCCCGCCCCGTGTTTCCCAATTTTCCATGCCCCTCACCATTGATGTCATTGCCAGAAAGGGTGAGAACCTCATTTTAATCAATTTCAATATATTTGAATATCATTAGCTAGCCCCCTCGCCACATGATTTCCCCCCTCACTGAATATTCAAACTGACAGATTGGCATTGCCGCATGGGCACTGCCAGGGTCAGTGCCAGGGCATCACTCAGCCAGGTCCTGCACCATCCAGGGGCTATACTTCACTGTGCACCCTCAGCATGGTCATCACACCTGGTTTTTGTTTTTGAAAACCAGCAGTGATTTGCGCTGGAATGACGTCACAGAAGCCCAATAGGGGGCTTCTGGGTCAGGCGCTTCTCCCAGGGTTGAGGCGGTTGGAACTTCCCTTGCCAGCAGTACACTCCACGGCCCCCATCCAGCGCCTCCCTGTAGGGGCTACCGTGGCCATTGCCCTTGTCGGGCAGGGTGATGCCTTTCCAGTGGGTGGTGGCCGGTTGGGAGGGGGGTGTCGGTGGTATGGTGGGGTGCGCCGTGCGGGAGTGGTGGGTGGGGGGGTGGAGTGCAGGAGTGGTGGGATGGGGGCACCTATACAGCCAGTGTCACTCTGCAGAACCAGGGGCCACTTTGAGTGGTCAGTGGGGTGTGCAGTAAGATGGCTGCCTTGCAGGCCATGTCAATAGCAGTCTGTGCTTGGGCACTGCCCCCATCCCGTGGGGGGTCACCATGGCCTCACGGCCCGTCCCCTGGTCACCCTCCATCAACCCCTCCACCTCAGCCAGCCCGTTAGCCCATGGTCGCACCTCTCCATGACCTACCACCTCTCTCTCCCTCATCAATGCCTGTTTCCCAATTTTTAAAAGCACAAGTGAATCTCACTGTCAGGAACTCTCTCTCTCCCCCCCCCCCCCCCCCCCCCCCCCCCCCAGTGCTAGAGTGTCAGCTTAGAATTCTGCGCTTCAGTTTTGATCTCACAACCTTCTGATCCAGCAATAAGAGTGAGCGACTATTGACACTGACAGGAAATAGGGAGAAACATTCTATTGGCAGGAGGGTCAGCAACCATAGGGCACAGAGATAAGTGGCAAAAGAACAGGAGGATAGGAGAACCTTTTCATGCACTTCTTGTGATGATCTGGAATGTACTGTCTGAAAGCGTTATGGATGCAGATTCAATGGTGACTTCGAAATGGAATTGGGTAACTACTTATAAGGGAATAAATTGCAGTGGGTACAACAGGGGAATGAATCATCTATTGGATAGCTCTCTGAAAGAGCGAGTAATGGCATGATGGACACAATGGCTTCTTTCTCCGTCTTATGGTTCTATCATTCTGTAATTATTTATCATAGTTTAGGTACTGATGGACAATGCAGAAGCTTGCTGTTTTCAAAGGATGCTATGTTCAAACACAGGACCCAGAGGTGAATTGAAAATGTTCTATCCACTGTGTAAGAATACTGAGAAATTCCACATCAGGTTTTCTTGCTAATTAATGTAAATTAATTTAAATTCTACGACTACGACCAGGACCCCCCTATAAACAGACCTTACTTTTACTCAGTTGCTCGGTACATGTGTGCGCACACATCCCAGATATCAGCTGATCGCAGTCCAGGCAGTGGTTGGGTTGGTGCATCTGGTTGCAATGTCTTTGGATTAGAGAAAAAAAACAGCGAGAATTCTGCTCCTGGAACTGCCCATTACGTGAGCGCTGGGGAGGGATGAGGTTAGATGTAACTCTGTGGCAGCTAATCACCTTTTTTGATAGGCACGACATGTTTGGAGCTGGCCAAGCCATCACACTATTGGGGCAACAGCCCATCCTGATGAATCCCAACACCAACTGGAGGCAGCTGGTGGTTGTTTAAAGTACTATGGCCAATAAATTCATCCTTATAACTTTTCCACAGGATATCGTTCCGCCCATAATTGTGGCAAGTTGGTAACAGAAAACTATGCCAGCAAAGATTAGAACATTGGCGGCACGGTGGTGCAGTGATTAGCACTGTTGCCTCACAGCGCCAAGGACCCAGGTTTGATTCTGACCTCGGGTGACTGTGCGGAGTTAGCACATTCTCCCTGTGTCTGTGTGTGTTTTCTCTGGGTGCTCTGGCTTCTTCCCACAGTCCAAAGATGTGAAGGTTAGCTGGATTGACCACGCTAAATTGCCCCTTAAGGTGGGGTTGCAGGAATAGGACGGGGGAGGATTGGGCCTAGGTAGTGTGATCATTCAAAGGGTCAGTGCTGACTCGATGGGCCGAATGGTCTCCTTCTGCACTAAAAAAATAAAAATAGGCCAGTTGTGTGAATTGAATTTAATAGTGGGACCATTTAGTGGAGGGTAAAACCAATGTTATTGTAGAGGGAGTGTGGAGCGATCAGCAGCAATAGAACTGCTCTCGAGTGAGAGGGGACCTTAAGGACAGCAAGGGAGAAAAGAAAATGAGAAAGGATAGTTTCAGAAAAACTGCTAAAGAGGCCATGTCTTTGAATGCCTTACATGATTTGCAGAAAAACACTTTAATCCTTTCATCCATTAATAGTGGTAACCAGGATTTAGCTAAGTGCACTCTATGGATGATCTCTCCTATCTCCATCATTATCTCGCTGCTGATCACCTGTTTGAATCCATTTCCTCAGTCCCCTTGCTGAATTCAGTATATTCCAAGAGAACTGGTGGTGACTGGATTGGGGCAGTTAGGTGAAGCAGTAGTTTTTGTTTGAAGTGTAATAGATTTGTCAATGGTCATGTATTAAGTGAGACATCATTTCCCATTCAGTCCACAATGTTACAGATCATTTTATAATGGGCAAAGGTTACTGTAAAAATAATGACAAATTCGCAGCATCTGCCATGATTAATGCTTTGAAAAGAATACAACGATTTTTAACGAGGCAGTGGTGCTCCGTGAGCTGGAAACTCATGAGGAAAGTTCTGGATGATTCGAGCCATTCCACTTGTAGCCTTGCAAAAACAGGAGCTCGCTGTCAGCCTCCACATGAGTTTCAAAAACAGATCGGATTTCTTTCGTAAACACAGATGAGTTTTCCTTGGGGTTTTTCTTTCATAGTGTGAGGATTCTGCAATGATATGATTTATGCTCCTGAAACTGAACTGACCCTTGGAAGCACAGAAAGGGGACAAGTGAAATTGTGGGAACTCACTCCTATAATAAGAGTGCAGAACGGACATGAGTCAACTTTCAGGATAAGAGGGGACAGCACGGTGCAGGGTAGGTGGATTGGCCACACTAAATTGCCCCTTAATTGGAAAAAATGAATTGGGTACTCTAAAAATTAAAAAAAAACTTTAAGGATAAGAGATTCAAAATGTCTACCCTTTCTGATTTTTGGTTGCTAAGACTCTCTAACGTGCGAGAGAGAGGAGCAGCTCTGTCAACAGCATTAAGACTTTGTGGTGGTGTTTAGCCAACAGAGCTATTAGACTGTGGAAGCTGTAAAATCCAACGGGAGAGAAAACAGGAACGCACGGTAGGGGAGAAATTATATACATAAGTAACAAAACTATGACTCCTCTCCCTGAAGGGCCACCCTTCCTGACCTGCACCCAGGTCAGGGTTTTTATACAGAGTGATTTCCCCTCGTTAAGGGGAAACCCTGCCTCCAATTACCAGAGAGTTCATACTCAGCTGTGTAAGGTGGGAATCGTATAGAGCACAGTCCTTGGCCCCCAAAGGGGTCATAACACAAGCGACTTTGAGTCCTCTCTCTCCATCCGTGAGAAAGTTGGCACTGGTCAAAATCCAGAGAGAAGCATGATTGCTTTTTGGAATCTTACTCTACCCTACGCTCACCAGCGGATTATTGTGAATCGCGTCTCATGAGCCCGGGAACCACATTTTAGTACATTCACATTCCATTAGCAAGCATTCTCTCCAGACCACCCAACTTCACGGAATCTTGACCCGCCGCCGGAGTGACAACATGCTGGCGTTGTTTACACCAAGTTTGAGCAGGCATGAGGCAGTCGAGGGAATAGCTTTGGGGTTAGAGAGGTAAGAATATCATTCGGCGGGTAGAGGAACACACCCAGGCTGACACAGGTTGACACTGTGAATCTGTGCCTGGGTAGTGCCAGGGCAGAATCCTAGTGTGAGCCCCATTTGTGGTGATGGGGTGGGGCGGGATTTGCCAACAATGACTGTTGGGAGGGGAGTGCGCTGAGACGTCCAAGATGTGGCCTGTGTACCGTTCGGCCGCAGTGCTGGTCATGATCCCCTTTCGAGATGGTGCCCGATCTCTGCATCAGAGTGACGCCGTTAACTATTCCCGCTGACTTTTATTTTCTAAGATGATCAAGATTCTATGAGAAAACCCACCGCCGGTCTGTTTTTTTCGCCGTGATTCCACACAGTTATTCTAGACAGCGTGCCAATAGAACTGTGGGAAAGTAATGGGGAACATTTTCCACTTAAGAGCCAGAGAGGTGCAACATCAATGGTGTATCTGTGGTCAACCACCCAATGCAGTTGTTAGGAAGCTTGAATAAGGACTGTGGTGGTGTAGTGGAAATATCACTGGATGAGTAACCCCTGAAAATATGGGCTCAAATCCTACATGGCAGCTGCTGGAATTTAAATTCAATGCATAAATTAAAAACCAGTCTCAGTAATGATGGTCAACATTGTCAATTGCCTTCAAACAAATCCGTGGCTGATACACAACCCAAGCTGAATCAGGCAGTCCTGTTTAATCCCCCAGTTCCTGTGCAGGATGATGGGAATGTGCCAGAAATTCCCACCCACACTTTTCACAAGATCACTCTGGCGCTGGAGTGGATGGAAAAACTTTGGGACCAATGTTGGTTAGTTTACACCCTGTTCTGAATCAAGATATTTATATTCCCTTCATCAGGAATTCCAATAAATGCTGTGCTCGAGGAAAATAATTGCCATCTTGACCTGATCTGGCCTTTGAGTGACTCTAGATGCACAGCAATGTGTTTGACTCTTAAATGGCCTATCAAACCTTCAGGGAAGGAAATCTGTCATCTTTACCTGGTCTGGCCTACTTGTGACTCCAGATCCACACCAATGTGGCTGACTATTAAGTGCCCTCAGGGATGGGCAATAAATGGTGCCCAGCCAACGACACCCACATCCCATGAACGAATAATAAAAAAAAACAAAGCCAAAGTGAAATGGAACTCTGAAATAAAAACAGAAAATGCTGGATAAACTGGCAGCATCTGTGGAGTTAATGTTTTGAGTTAATGATCCTTCTACAGAAGCAAGGAAGAAATGGAAAAAATTATATAGTTGGAAAGGGGACGGAGGAGATGGGGCAGAAAAGAAGACCAAGGATAGGTTGGGCAAAGGATATACGAGTGCTAACAATGAGAGAGGGGCATTGATGTAGGGGGAAGTTTACTGTCTAAAGCGGTTGAACGCAACGTTGAGTCCAGAAGGCTGTAACGTACCTACCCTACACAGACTGCAGCAGTTCAAGGTAGCGGCTCAAAGTCAATTAGGCATGGGCAGTCAAAGGCTCACCTATAGCCTGTGATAGCCACATCCCGTGACAGAATTTTTGAAAGAAGAACAGTTTTCACGTCCCGGTCTCACTGATAATTTTCCAATGATCCCTGGTGTGTTCTGCTTCAGCAGAAACCGGCCTGCTATGGATGCAACTATCTAGGGGGTAAGGCCTGTAATAAGTGGGTCAAATTCCAAGACTGGGGATGAAAATGGGGTTGGCTGTAGGCCAAGAGATTTTTGTCGAGCTTGGAGGAACACCTCCTGCTCCTGGTCCAACAAAGATCGCCATAAAGAAAACTCACTGCGGAATTCTCCATCGGCGAGATCCTCCAGTCCACCAGCATCGCACCCACGCCCATGAGTCTCCCAGCGGCATGGAGTGGCCACAATGGGAAATCCCATTGGTCGGCTGCTGGAATGGAGGATCCTGATGCCGGCGAAGGAGCGCCCTGCAGGTAAACGCGGCTGGTGGAGAATCCTGCACTTAATGTTTGGAAAGAGTTCCAGTGGACTCTTCAATGGCTGGCGCCATGTTTTATGGCGCGACTGCTGCAGGTTGTCGCCGTGCATATGCGCGGCCACGGACCCGCCATTTATATCATAGGAGCCGGGCGTTTTACCCGGTGCGGTGCTGGCCCCTCACCGGTCGCAGGATGGGTGAGGGTTCGTGCCGATTTTGTCGTCATAAAACGCCATAGTGCCCACGCCGGCACTTTGCCTCAAAACCGGTGAATCCAGCCCTACATGTTATAACTCACATGGGTCTTATGGGGTAGGGATGATTAACTACCTCGTGGAGCTTGCAGAATACGGGTTCCCCTGATTAGGGGATGGCTTTGTATAAATAGAGTCAGCCAGTAGAGAACTACTGGAGCGGTAAAAAATAGTTATAGTAAATAACATAAGTTTTTGTTTGGACCAAACTCGGTGTGGACTCTTTGTTGTCCTTTACAAGCATACGTTCAGCTTCTTAACGCCTGGAAAAAGATAAGACAAGGCCAGTGCAGTGGTTTCCAAAATCTTCAAAGTTATGGCACATCGCTATACTATTAAAAAGTTTTGAGGCACACCTCTTATTTTCTCTGCCTTCTTTCCTTACTGGGAACTTGGATTTTAACTTCACCCTGTCCTCTCTCCTGTTTTTTTTAAAAACCTCTCCCAGTCTCTCTCGCTTCTCGAAGAACTTTTGACCACTTTTTTTTGAGTATTCGCTTTTGGTGCAGGTGGATGGGGCCTTTATCCTCAGCTGCAAGTCCCGTTGGTCATGGGTATGGGCCTGACCTACATCAAAAATCTAACCCATCCCTGTGCGACTCTTTGCCAGCCGGCACGGGCGCAGGAGGCCCAAGATTTCTCGGTCTTGGAGATGCCAATCACAGAGCTGAAGACAAATATTAGTTTTAGTTTAAAGTCCATGAATTTTTGAATCACTCTGAATCATTTTTTCATAACACACTCGGGGTGGGGGTGACAGTCTTCAAGGGCTGGGAACCACTGGTCCCATGTGTGCTCTCTAGGTTTAACTCATTTTTCTATGAAAGTTGAAATTATGATCCGGACACAGCAGGAATGCTGGGACTGCATTTAAATATCTACCCAAAAACAATTTAGGTGGTCAAATGGTTACCACCAGGTTTCCTGTCAACTACCTGTTTCTCAGGCAAGGTACAGGCATTTGACAGTTGAAAATCCTCCCCCCACCCTATCAAGAATAGGTTCCAGTCAAGACTGAATGAAATTATCTTTATTGGTCGACTAAAATTCTGATCAGCTGTCTGTCTTCCTGGGATAATTCACACTGTTTTGAATCAACAGTGACTGGCATAAATAAATATTGCTAACATATCTCAGCTGCAGGCAGCTAATTAAGTTTGATTTTATCCCCGCTGGGTTAATGTTGAGGTAACACGAGCATTTAGCATGACAGAAATATTATACATTTAAAAATCTAGTTCAGCTAATGTGTGAACACATTGGTACAGACAGTTATAATTGCTACATTGTGGTGCTCAAGGGGTGGGGGGGGGGGGGGTGGGGGGGGGGGGCACGATTGTGGACACTTAGTAAAACAAATGGCATTAACAGCAATTTCAGCCATTTACAGAATTAGTTCACTGGTTCCACTGAAGAGATTGAATACGTCCTGCAAAAATTCCAGGCATACGAAGATATTTCCAGACAAACCACCTTGTATCATCAATTGAGTCACCAGTGATACATTTTCCCACAGGAATCAAACTCTGGGCAAGTTTTACCTGTACCTGTGAACTGTACCTGTGGAGCTTATGGGCGCGATCTAATGAAAAAGTTTCATAGGGGGAGATCTACCGCCCACATTACGCCCGTAATGCAGCGTGAAGTGGCGGGTTGATGCTGGGAGATCCCACAAATGGAGACCAGATGGAATGGCACTTGTGGGGATCTCCAAGATGTTCGGAGGCCCCTAAGTGCTTGTCCTTTGGGCAGGGTGGCACCCTGGCATTGCTGATGCCCCTGGGCACCCTAGTACTGACAAGCTGGCAGGGGCACAGCCAGGGTGCCAGACTGGCACTGTCAAGGTGCCAAACTGGCATTTTCTGTGTGGTGGGGTTTGGGCTGGGGGAGCCGAGGACTTCCTTATACATGAGTTGGGCTTGTGGGGATTTGGGGGTTGTGTCAGGGGTTCAAGAGATTGGGACACCATTTTGAAACGGCTGCTCTCCTCCTGCACGGAGGAGTTCTGGCGAGCGGAGCTCCTCAGTGCAGAAAACGGCACTAAGTGTGGCCTTGGCCACGCGTTCCTTGCTGAGGCTCCCGATCTACACAGATGGGCATTAGATAATGTGGTGTTTCTCTTGCACTCCGAGCACCGGGAAACACCCAGCTAATCCATATGCTATGGGTCTCTGTCCGAATTTGGGTATATCACGCCCTCAGTGTCATTTGTGGCGGGGTGGGCTCGGAGTTTCTCACCACCGCTATCTAACCCCACTCAGTCATTTTTTTGGACCCTGGGGAGATTCATACCGGTATCACCCTCAGAACTATTTTCATTGCTGGGGAGCTAAACTCACTGGCCACACCTGAAAGGGTGCCCCCGATCTCTAAGTGAGCTTGAGGGTCCCCAACACCCCCCACCCACAGGCAATGTCACCCCCCCCACCCCCCGCACACATGGGCATTACCCCACACCCCGCCAAGTGAGGACACCCCGCTCTGAGGTCCCTGATGGCCCCCCTGGGGGCACCACCCCCACACCCATTTCAGGCCCCCATTGCAGGACCCCCACTCTTCACCCTCTTCCACCTACCAGAGGCCCATACTTGCCTGCCATGCCCCCTTCATACCCTCCCTTTCTTATTCTTTTATGGGCATGGCCACCCTCAGGCCCTGACCCTTGACAGCGCCACTCTGGCATCTTTGCACTGTCACCCTGACACCATGGGAGTGTTCCTGCTGGCTTTGCAGTGCCACGAAGACAGTGACAAGGTCCCTGCATTCCAGGGGGAGAGCTAGGTGTTCACCTTGCCCTATCGCTGATCTCTCAGAGGCCTTCGATGGCTTGGAGACTCCCAGTTGCCATTCTCCCTGATCCACATTTGTGTGGACAGGTACCGAGTGGTGCTGGCTGAGGTCTCCAAGGGGAGGCTGGTAAATCCCAAGAGGCCTGTACACCATGGGTAAGGAGGCTTAAGTAGGTTTAAAACCTATTTAAGCGTGCGTGGCCTGGTCTCGCCCATTGTGTGTGGGATTCTGTTTCCTCGGGTAGATCCCGCGAGGCATACTGGCTGCCGGGAAGCTCGTGGGCTGCCTCTCCCAGTAGATATCGGCCACTGCGCTCCCGGTCAGGCGCCAGATGGCTGGTAAATCGCGCCCTATATCTTAGTACTCAACATGGCCCACCAATTGGCAGGATTATCTAACACTGCGCACTGCTGGGATTGTCCATTCCCGCCGAAAGTCAACTAGCAATTATGGCTGGGCCGCTGATTCTCTCACGGCTGACCCCACCACGATGGGACTGGAAAATCCCAGCCCTCGAATGGGGAATGGAGTTGTACCTGTATTTTGGATCTTCAAAAATTTTGGACGCAATTCTCCAGAAAAAATTCTGAGTGTGGTAGCGAGCGATAATTGCCACGAGCTTCCGGCGCTCGGCCAGCACCACAATTCAATTTTAATTGGTCCACGTCACGTGGCCCCGTGGGCTTCTTGCTGCAAATGAAGGCTCGCCAGCTGATTCGGTGGGACCGTGCTCACCAGCCCCCTGCTAACAAGGTCCAGCAGCACTTAAACTGCACTTGCACTTGCTCAGCAACCCCAGCCAGCTCGCAATAATGGCACCGAGGAGACTGGCCCCAAGATTCGTGGAAGCTGACCTAGGAGGCTCCTAGACACAGTGGAAGCCAGGAGGGATGTCCTGTTGCCCCGAGGCTCCCGGAAGGTGAGTCATCGAGCAGCCAGTGGTGCCTGGTATGAGGTGGCGGCAGCTGTGAGCTTGGGGACTGTGACGAGGAGGACTGGCCTCCAGTGCAAAAATAAGGTCAGCGACCTACACCGGGCAGCATGAGTAAGTAGACAACAATGTCTCCAACAATGTGGACAGATCGGTCATCCAAGCAGAGACTGGCGGATGCCGCAGAGGTGAGGAACCACCAGGTTCCACCTTAGGGACCTGACAAACATTGGAGTGATTGCGTAACTGACTGACCCATTCCTCCCACTGACCACATATCCATTCTCCAGCAGGTCCTCCAGCCGACGGTGCTGGCCCATCCCGGCCAGTCCCCTCTCCTGCCTCCCATGAGACCACATCAGAGGAGCGCTCCAAGGATGCAACCATTATAGTCGCGACACAGCTGTCATTCCCACCCTCCACCAGCGCAGATACACACACCTCGGTGGGACATGTTAGCGGACAGGCTTCGGGGACACAATCTGGTGAGCTCCACACAGCTGCTGATGCACATCAGGTGGAGGCAGGAACCCCCCCCCCCCCCCCCCCCGTAAGACAACAGCCGGAGAGCTGCTGGACCCTAGGGCCCAGCTGGGTCCCAGCCTGACGCTGAGCCTGTGGTACAGAGATGCCTGGAGCTGATGGAGACGATAAGGAGCAGCCTGGACATTCAGAGGGAGATGTCAGCATCACTTCATCAGATCCATAGCTGCTTTGAGGAGTCCCAGAGGCTATGGGCGGAGGAGATGTCGCCGGCAATTCGTGGCACCGAGGCAAACACTGCCTGGTGCACGACGTCGGCATCATTAGTGAAGGTGTCCAAGGCATCGCGCAGTCGGTGACAGCCATGGCTGAGGGTCTGGGCAGAATGTCTGACTCGCTGGGGATTATCACCCTGTAACCAGGCTGACCTTGATTAGCTTCAAATGTCCCACTCTGCGGTTCAAGAAGGCGGCTCACCACCACCTTCCCGAGGGCAATTAGGGGAATAAGTGCTGGCCTGGCCAACATGGGGGCGGCATGGTGGCACAGTGGTTAGCACTGCTGCATCACAGCAGTGGGTCCCGGGTTCAATTCCGGCCTTGAGTGACTGTGTGGAGTTTGGAGTGTGGACTTTCTCCCGTGTCTGCATGGGTTTCCTCCGAGTGCTCCGGTTTCCTCCCACAGTCCAAAGATGTGCAGGTTAGGTGGATTGACCGTGCTAAATTGCCCCTTAGTGTTCAAAAGGTTAGGTGAGTTACGGGGATAGGGTGGAAGTGTGGGTTTAAGTAGGATGCTCTTCCCATGGGCCGGTACAGATTCGATGGGCCGAATGGCCTCCTGCACTGTAAATTGTATGAGCTATCCATAATGCCCACGTCCCATACACAAAGAAAAAAAATCTCAGATATTTTTTTTCTAAGGTGTCATTAGAAAACCCAAGAATGTGAAGCAGTGACCGTGTGGATCCCCTGGCTGCTTCCATCTGGCTGGTTTGCACACTAATATTGTATATAATTAATTTCAATACAGGACCCTCTATCAAATTAAACGATATTTATCAGTAAGCTAATAACTCTGCCTGACGTTTCCTTGAAATAGGTGCATTGTTTGAAGTCAGGACTGCAATAGTTCAGCGTGGCCATAAATTTCAAGCACTTCAATGAGGCAGAAAGAACCCTGTGGGATTAATTAGTTGATTTATTCTGTTTGTGTTTGTCAGCAAAGTCTAATTAATCCTTCTGACAAAAGTGTAAAAGCAATGAAATAACCAAAATGGGAGCTTATATATTTCCCCATTGAGCAGGCATACTGGTTCTATTTATGCCAATTCATCATGCAGGGATGTGTTTAGTGGAGCTCGAGCATTTTAGATTGTGAACTGTGGAAGACTGATGTGTCTCCCAACTCCCAACAATTTCATGACATTCCTCATCATTTTTCTTATTTAACTGCTGTACTGGATTAGATATTAATGGTGTGGCACCTGCGGAGCATAACAGTATGCCACTGTGCCTTAATGCCTGTACTAATGTTTTAATAAACTGGGTGGGAGCATAAGAGAAAATGAGGGGAATTCCCCCCCTCATCCCCACCCTCCCCATCACCCCACCCTTTAACATCACTGGGACCACCAATAACCACCCCTTCCCATGCCATATGCAAATTGTGGTAGAGGGAGTCAGATGTGTTTTTCTGTGTTTTGCCACCCCACTTACCACTGCTCTCTGGAGCTTTTCAATGTGCCAACCACACATGGTCGACCACAGAAACTAAAAGCTTTTGAGACACAATCAGTTGAAAATTTAAACAATTAAAATTGATCAAGGTGTACAAGATTATGAGGGGCATGGACAGGGAGGATAGGGAGCAGTTGTTCCCCTTAGTTGAAGGGTCAGTTACAAGGGGAACACGTTCAAAGTGAGGGGCAGGAGATTTAAGGGGGATTTGAAGAAAAACATTTTCACCCAGAGAGTGGCGACGCCCTGGAATGCACTGCCTGGGAGGGTGGTAGTGGCGGGCTGCCTCACATCCTTTAAAAAGTACCAGGATGAGCACTTGGCACGTCATAACAATCAAGGCTATGGGCCAGGTGCTGTTAAATGGGATTAGGTAAGGAGGTCAGATGTTTTTCACGTGTCGGAGCAGACCCGACGGGCCAATGTCACGGCCACCTTCGAGCACTGGCTAGCCTGCTTTGAAGGCTACCTCAGAGCAGCCACAGAAGAACTCTCGGACCCACAGAAACTCCAAGTCCTCGACTCACGGGTGAGCCCTCAAGTTTTCCCCTCATCCGGGATGCGCCACCTACACAGAAACAATGACGCTACTGAAGGGGCAGTACATTAAGTCGGTGAATCAAGTGTACACCAGGCACCTCCTGGCCACGAGACGGCAACTCCCGGGGGAGACTCTGGACGATTTCTTGCGGGCTCTGCAAATTCTCGGTAGGAACTGTGACTGCCAGGCAGTTTCGGCAGTCCAATACACCGAACTACTAATCAGAGACTCTTATGTCACGGGCATTAAGTCCACGTACGTTCGCCAGCGACTATTGGAAGGGGGTAAGCTCAATCTTGCAGAGACTGTACAGCTTGCTAATTCCCTGGAAGTAGCCTCCCGTAATCTGGAGGCCTACACCCCCGACCGCACGGCACCCTCATGGGCATTGTGGGCCCCACCAGCTGCCGACTCGAGTACACCACAAGCCTGCACCGCACGGCAGCCAGCCAACTCCGGAGGGCCCAAATGTTATTTTTGTGGCCAGAGCAAACATCCCAAGCAGCGCTGCCCAGCGCGAAGCGCTGCCTGCAACGGGTGCGGGAAGAAGGACCACTTTGTTTCCGTTTGCCAGGCCCGGTCGGTCGCCGCTGTTTCCAGGTCCAGCATTGCTACACCCCCCATATGTGATCCAGGGGCGCCGCCATCTTCTCCACCACAAGCCATGTGTGGCCCGTGGGCACCACTATCTTTGATGCTGCCCACCATGTGCGCCCCATGGGCGCCGTTATCTTCGGCGCCATTTTGGACCGCACCTCAGGACCCCTGCTCGTCTGGCCGTTCACCGCCTGCTGATGCCTCTGCCACCGCTGATCAGCCCGAGACCTCCCAACATCTTCCGCAGCTCGCCTCCATCACCCTTGATCAGTCTCTGCTCCGCAACCTCGCGACCGCTACAATGACAGTAAAGATTGACGGGCACGAGACGACCTGCCTCTTTGACTTCGGGAGCACAGAGAGTTTCATCCACCCTGCTACGGAAGTCCACTTCCGGGGTCTTGCTCCCAACATGGCTGACAGTTCCTGAACCCGTCCTCCTCCGGAAGCATGCAGAGCCATAATCGGATCCCTTGGTTGAAAAAGTCCACCTCCCCCATGCAAACCCGCAGTACGCCTACGTGGCACACCTCGACGGGCGACAGGACACTGTCTCCCTCCGGGACCTGGCACCCGCTGGGTCCCCACCCACAACCCCCAACCTGATGCCCCTCCCCCCCCACCGGTTGCCTCGTTCACCCCTGTGCCACCCACCCTCCTACCAGCGAACCTCACCGCAGCCCCCACCCCAGCAGGACCCGTCGCCTCACTGGATCCACTAAAGGGTGACGAAGGAGATGACAACACGCTCCCGGAGTCGGTGACCACATCAGCGCCCACATCTCCACCAGGACTGAGGCGATCACAGCGGAGGGTCAGAGCCCCCGACACACTCAATCTGTAATGTTTTCTTCACCCCCGCCGGACTTTTTTTAAACAGGGGGTGACTATGGTAAACACCACTGGTAACACATTGCATGTATTACGGTACTGCCACTGTATTACAGGTACCACAGTAAATCCCAGCCTGCTGGCTCCTCCCAGCAGGCGACGCATAAAAGTGTGTGCTCTCCTGCACTGCTCCCATTCTGGTTCCAGCTGCAGGAGGCACAATATCTTGTGCAATAAAGCCTCGATTGTTTCACCATTCTCGTCTCGTGGTAATTGACAGTACATCAATCTTCATTTTGTGCTACCCATTTAGCTCTCCTTAATGATTCACTATCTTCTTATTTAATTTAGATGCTTGCTTCCATGGACAAGAGGGCCTGAATTTTTCCAATGGCAGAGGCTTGACTTCCACCATCCAGGAAGTTGGCGGGGAACACAAGCCTGCTGATTCCGACATTCCCGCCGCCAGTTTGTGCTCAGATGAGTGTGGTTGGCAGCAGGTAGGACTGCCATCTGCTCCAGTCCATCCATGCACAGCGCTGCTTTGGCCGGAAGAGGCACTGTGCCTGGGACTAAGCGCAGGGATACGGTGTGAAGATAAGTAACACTGGTCCCAGGGAGGGGTGAGTAGGGAATGACTGGGGGGGGTCCCCAGAGGGCTGATTGGGTTATTCGGAGATAGGCCGGAGGGGGGTTGGAGGTCCAGTGGTATCAGCCTTTGAAGAGAGAGTTAGAAGAAAAGTTCCAATTGGGCCCTGCCACCCCCCCCCCCCCCCCCCACCCCCCACCGAGATCAAGGATGTGAATTGTTCTATTGATTATCCTGAGTTATCCGCCACCCGCCAGCCTGAAAATTTAGGCGAGGCAAAAAAGAATTGCGGAAAGGTGAGCTCTCGTCCGAAGCACTCCTGCCCCACTGTTAAATTGAATCAGGTCGCGGCTGGTGGGATCACGGAGGGAATCCCATCCACACCATTTCACACTCCCCCCACCTTAAAACCCACGGGGCGTGGGGGAAGCATAAAGTTCAGGTCTAAGTGTAATATCTGGAGCCTTTAGATGTGGAGATTGTCTTACTTCCACACTTATTCAGCATGGGATTGAGACCGACCACTTTAGAACACATTTCTCAAATTAAAAAAACTATTGAAATGATCCCTAAAATGCTGTCATTTCATTTGATACATTATAGAATCTAGTACAGTAAATGTTATTTCATTTCATTTTGAGAATTTCCAAATATCGAGTTAATGGCTAAGAATGCATTTAAATTAGATTTAAATATGTCAAATTTGCATTGTATAAATGCAGAGAAGGCTCTGTATCAAATTCTCAGCATTTGAGGTTGCATTAGTCACTGTGCATACAAAATGAGCAACAAAGAATCACATTGCGCCACCACGATAATCTCTCACACCATTCCATCATCAATGATATCTGCTAGGTGAAACAAAATCAGAAAAACAATGCCCTGAATCAAGAAAAACCTCCATGAAATTATTCCTTATTATTCTTAGACAGGAGACTGAGGTCACCTATGATTCTTCAGACACAACCTGTAAACAAAACTAAAGATGCCCTTATTGCAAGTTGATAGTCCTGCCTTGATATTGTCTGGGTCACACCAGAGCTAGTCACCTGCATATATGTTCAGATCTATGTGTAAGGATGTATCCAACACCTAACTTTATAATAGTGCAGTCTAGGAGTGTAGATATTCCCATTGCAATCTGAATCAGATATTCAAAGTTTTCACATGTGTCTTCATGTGGCCCTTCGAAGTTGGATCAAGAAAACGTTTGGCAAAATGCGGTCAGATAGAACATTAAGTTGATTTGATTCACAGAGCTCTGTCTATTGCTCAATTCGAAAATGAAAAAATGAAGATCGCTTATTGTCACGAGTAGGCTTCAATGACGTTACTGTGAAAAGCCCCTAGTCGCCACATTCCGGCGCCTGTTTGGGGAGGCTGGTATGGGAATTGAACCGTGCTACTGGCCTGCCTTGGTCTGCTTTAAAAGCCAGCGATTTAGCCCAGTGTGCTAAACCATCCCCTGTTCAACTAGTTTTTTGTATAAATGCAAAATAATCACCAACCTACACTTTCCCACATCAGTGCACTTAATTTAACGCTGGACACCTTCCCCTTATGGGCATAGGATATCCCTCCTCATCTGGACCTTCACCATCAGGAGCTCCAATGCCACATCCAAGAAGCTGTGCTTCCTGTCCTTCAGCCCAATCGCCATCTTGAAATATTTATCTTTTGGCAAGTTCAAATTACAGTAATTAGCAATTATGACCAAACATGCATGCAAAAACTGGACAGTCAGTGCCGTATTTCACAATGCCACTTAGCAACTGTTTTCACCCTTCCATCAAAATAACCTCCTCACTATCAGGACGTAGTCTGTATCTCTCTGTTTGCAGCTTGTGGTCAATACAAAGATAGCTTTTACTTTCTGTACCTGCATGCTGGATTTTTGTGATTCATGAACAAGGACACCCAGATCCCTCTGTCCATTTAAATAATATTTTGCTTTCCTATTCTTCCTGCCAAAGTGGACAACCTCACATTTTCCCACAATATAGTGTATTGGCCAAGTTTCTGCCCACTCATTTCACCTATTACTATCCCTTTACAGACTCTGGGCGCAATTCTCCGCACTCACGACGGTGCGGAGAATAGCGGGGGTCGTAAATTTTTACGGCCACGTTAGTCCGACGCCCTCCCGCTATTCTCTCCCCCCCCCCCCCCCACGCCCAACTCCCGACACGAATCGCTGCCGCCGTTTTTTTACGGCCAGCAGCGATTCTCAGCTGGCCGATGGGCCGAATTCCAAGCCCTTTACGGCCGTTTTTACGAACGGCAAACACACCTGTCTGGCCGTTCGTAAAAACGGCCGTATAGTCCCGATCTTGGCAACCATGGCACCGATTGGCACGGCAGTACCAATTCCCGCGCACTCTTTGTCCTTCCGCCGCCCCGCTGTATCACTTCGCGGGGCGGCTGAGGGGCATCCTGGCCCGCACATGCGCGGGTTTCGCGCAAATGCGCGATGACGTCATCCGCGCAAGCGGGTTGGCGTCTTCCAATCCACGCATGCACGGCTGACGTCATGTGACGCGTCAGCCAGCGCAAACTCTGGCAACCGGGCTTAACGAAATTCGTTAAGCCCGCGATGCCGGAGTTCACGGCCGCGGCATACTAGCCCCGACCAGGGACCAGAATCGGTTCCCGGTCGGGGAGGGGGAGGCTGGCGTCAAACCCGGCCGGTTTTGTCGCCAGCCTTACGATTTCTCCCTGTTTGGGAGAATCGCGCCCTCTGTGTTTACTTCTCACGACCTGTTTTGCCACCTGTCTTTGTATCGTCAGCAAATTTGGCTGTGATACAGTCAGTCCCTTCATCCAAGTCATTCATATAGATTGTAAATAGTTGAGGCCTTAGCATTGACCCTGGTCATAGAGGTTGCCCTCCTGAGAAGGAAATGAAATACTTCTGCAAATCTGAGCCTGAAGTATATGAAAACATAATGTTGCGGTTCAAATCTAGAACAACATGTTCACCATTGTAATTCCAGACACAAAAACAAGAAGATAAACAAAGTGCCAGTTAGAAATGTTTGAAAAAATTGTCACGGAGCATACTGAATGCTTTTCTTGTTTTTAATTAGATCTGAAACATTGACCTTTAATTGTTGAATTTCTATTACAATTATATCATAGAATTTACAGTGTAGAAGGAGGCCATTCAACCCATTGGGTCTGCACCGACCCTTGGAAAGAGCACCCCAACTAAGCCCACACCTCCACCCCATCCCAGTAACCCAGTAACCCCACCTGACCTTTTTGGACACTAAGGGCAATTTAGCATGGCCAATCCACCTATTCTGCATATCTTTGGACTGTGGGAGGAAACCGGAGCACCTGGAGGAAACCCACGCAGACACGGGGAGAACATGCAGACTCCGCACAGACAGTGACTCATGCTGGGAATCAAACCTGGGACCCTGGAGCTGTGAAGCAACAGTGCTAACCAGTGTGCTACCATGCTGCCCGTTACTGTCTTTGTCACTGTCACTGTTTGTGACAAGGATTGCGCAGTGAATATTCTCTGTGAAGAGTTTAAAAATACAGGTTAACTGACAAAAAAGTTAATTAGCGCAAGTAGAGAAATTAAGTGATGCAGATTTCTAGCTATTTAAAGTGGAGAAGGAGGCCATTCAGCTACATGACTGTGCTGGCTCTTTGCAAAAGAAACCCATCAATCTTTTCCCTGTAGCCTTTCAAATTATTTCTCTTTAAATTATCTAACCCATGAATGAATCTGTCTCCATCACACTGTCAGACCGATCCAAACCGCTTCGTGGATAAACAGGTTTTGGCTCGTGTTGCCATTGCTTCTTTTACCAATCACCTTAAAACGGTGTCCTTATGGCTTTGATCCATTCACCAATGGAAATAGTTTAGTCCAATCTACTTTGTCGAGACCCCTCATGATTTTGCACACACCTATCAAATCACCTCTCGACTTTCTCTTCTCTATGGAGAAGAGTCCCAACTTCTCCAGTCTATCCAGATAACTGAAGTTCTTCATCTTTGGAACCATTCCGGGGAATCTTTTCTGCACCCTCTCTAAAACCTTCATATCTATGGGCAGATGGAAGAGCCATGGATACAGTTGGAGGCCTTTACAAATACATCATTCAAGTGTTATTTCTAAGAAGGAAAATCTCAGTAACCTCCAAAACTGTAAAACATCAACAGAGCTTCCGAGGATTTGCTGTACATCACATGGATTTCATGGTAATACTGGAATAAAAGTATTAGTTCATTTTAAAGACGTTCTACATAAGGATAATTATTTGTGGTTATATCGGGAGCCCTGGTTATGATCCTGATTTGTTTTTTTTAAATTAAGCTTTCAAGTTTCAACAAAGTAAATGCATGTATCATGCATTACATGATTGTTTTCTTAATTGCAAATAAATTGGTACATATGCTGAGTCTTGATTAGAATCAGGCAGAAATCAAATATTACTGCTATTGACTCAACCCATGTACACACACATTTTCCACTTTAATCGATGCGAAGATTCTACAGGGGATTGAAAAGGAGAGAAGTCATGTTAAATATATGGATCCTTGGTTAGTCCACATTTACAGTATTGTTCACAGTTGAGGGGGGCGATCAGGGCAGCACAGCGACGCAGTGGTTAGCACTGCTGCCTCACGGCACCAAGGACCCAGGTTTGATCCCAACCCCGGGTCACTGTCCATGTGGAGTTTGCACATTCTCCCTGCGTCTCCCTGGGCCTCACCCCCACAACCGAAAGATGTTCAGGGTAGGTGGATAGGCCACACTGAATTGGAAAACATTTTTTTTAATGGTTCGGGGGCGATTTACCAGTTTTGTCACGCATGACTTGGTGTCACAAGGAATCTCGTGATAGGGCTCCCGTGAGAATCACGACTCGAGATGTCTCGCGACACTCAACCAAACCATGTTCTGGGTGAGATATAAATCAGCATTTTTAAATGATCCATTAGGCTTATTTAAATGTGCATGCGCCGGATTCTCCCAGTGCCTGGGAACTGACGGCCTACCCAACAAGGCCTCGACCGGGTGCCATTTAGCACTGGCTCACACAAACATGGGCCAGTTGTAACGGAACCAAGGGGCCCAGGCCACTGGAGACTCCTGGGTGGTTGAGGACAGGGCAGGATGGCACCTTGGCTCTCCCTCTGGCACCTGGGCACCCTTGCACTGCCACCCTGCCAGCAAGGGTGAGGGCCTGAAGGGAGCCAGGTCCATGAAAGGGGGGGTTGGGGGGGTTATGAAGGGTGGGGGGAATGAAGGATGGGAATCCTGAAAGGGAGGGGGCAGGCCTGAAAATGGTGTGTGGGGCCTCAGTGATCCCATAGCGGGGTGTCCTCACTTGGGTAATGGCCTTGTATGCAGGAATGACAGATGAACTGAATAGTTACTTTGCATCAGTCTTCACGGTGGAAGACACCAGTGGGATGTCAGAGCTCCAGGAGAACCAGGGGGCAGAGGCGATTGCAGTGACCATTACTAAGGAGAAGGTTCTGGGGAAACTGAAATGTCTGAAGGTGGATAAGTCACCTGGACTGAATGGACTACACCCCAGGGTCCTAAAAGAGATAGCTGAGGAAATTGCGGAGGCATTAATGATGATCTTTCAGGAATCACTGGAGGCAGGAAGGGTCCCAGAGGACTGGAAGATGGTGAATGTAACACCACTGTTTAAGAAGGGAGGGAGGCAAAAGACGGGAATTTATAGGCTGGTTAGCCTGACTTCGGTCATTGGTAAGATTTTAGAGTCTGTTATTAAAGATGAGATCGCGGAGTACTTGGAAGTGCATGGTAAAATAGGACTGAGTCAGCACGGCTTTGTCAAAGAGAGGTCGTGTCTGACAAATCTGTTAGAGTTCTTTGAGGAGGTAACAAGCAAGATAGACAAAGGAGAACCAGTGGACATGATTTATTTAGATTTCCAGAAGGCCTTTGACAAGGTGCCTTACAGGAGATTGTTAAATAAGTTAAAAGCCCATGGTGTTAAGGGTAAGATCCTGGCATGGATAGAGGATTGGCTGACTGGCAGAAGGCAAAGAGTGGGGATAAAGGGGTATTTTTCAGGATGGCAGCCAGTGACTAGTGGTGTGCCTCAGGGGTCTGTGCTTGGACCACAACTTTTTACAATATACATTAATGATCTGGAAGAAGGTACTGAAGGCACTGTTGCTAAGTTTGCAGATGATACAAAGATCTGTAGAGGGAGAGGTAGTGTTGAGGAAGGGAGGGGGCTGCAGAAGGATTTGGACAAGCTAGGAGAGTAGGCAATGAAGTGGCAAATGAAATACAATGTGGAAAAGAGTGAGGTTATGCACTTTGGAAGGAGAAATCTCGGCATAGACTATTTTCTAAATGGGGAAATGCTTTGGAAAGCAGAAGCACAAAGGGACTTGGAGTCCTTGTTCACGATTCTCATAAGATTAATGTCCAGGTTCAGTCAGCAGTTAAGAAGGCAAATGCAATGTTGGCATTCATGTCAAGAGGGCTAGAATACAAGACCAGGGAGGTACTTCCGAGGCTGTATAAGGCTTTGGTCAGATCCCATTTGGAGTATTGTGAGCAGTTTTGGGCCCCATATCTAAGGAAGGATGTGCTGGCCTTGGAAAGGGTCCCGAGGAGGTTCCCAAGAATGATCCCTGGAATGGAGAACTTGTCAAATGAGGAACGTTTGAGGATTCTGGGTCTGTACTCGTTGGAGTTTAGAAGGATGAGAGGGGATCTTATTGAAACGTACAAGATACTGCGAGGCTTGCTTAGAGTGGACGTGGAGAGGATGTTTCCACTTGTAGGAAAAACTAGAACCAGAGGAGACCATCTCAGATTAAAGGGACGATCCTTTCAGCCAGAGGGTGGTGAATCTGTGGAACTCTTTGCCGCAGAAGGCTGTGGATGCCAATTCACTGAGTGTCTTTAAGACAGAGATAGATTGGTTCTTGATTAATAAGGGGATGAGGGGTTATGGGGAGAAGGCAAGAGAATGGGAATGAGAAAATATCAGCCATGATTGAATGGCGGAGCAGACTCGATGGGCCTAATTCTGCTCCTATGCCTTATGGTCTTATGACATACCCATGGGTGTGGGGGTTTGGGGGACACACAAGCTCACTCAGAGATTAGGCACCCTTTCAAATTGGCGGCCCAATCACTGAGGAGCTGGTCTTGCTGTCAAGTTTAGCTCCCCAGTGATGAAAAAAGTTCGAAGTGTGGACTGCACGGGGAGAAACTCCCCAAGGCCCCAAAAAATGACTAAGGGTGCAATCTAACTGCCATGATGCATCCGACACGGGACGTGATGCAGATGGTAAACTTGTGAGCAGCCTCTTGTGAAATTTACCTGGCTCGTAATGCTTCACAAGATCTAATGGGATTTTGCGAGGAGTCACAATCTGGATGCTGCCCACAATGCCCCACTTGAATATGTCTACACCGGATATACCCAGAGTCCGGGATTGAATCCCCTTGCCTCGGAGATACCTAGCTGGTGCTGTTTATCACTGATCTCTACAAATGTAGACCAGGTGGAACGGCACTTGGGAAGGAGGGGTGGGTCTCCCAGGTGATCAGAGGCCTCTTGGCAGGGTGATACCCTGGCATTACTGATGCTGCCCAGGCACCTTGGCACTGCCAGCCTGACTCCCTGGTAGTGTCATCTGGGCACCCTGGCTGTGCCATCCAGGTGCAACCCTGGCATTGCCAGGGTGCCCTAGTGGCACTTCCAGGCTTACAGGGGCAGTGCCTGAGTGGCAGGCTGGCAGTGCCAAGGTGCCCAGGTGGCATGTTGCCCATGTTGAGAATCGTGCACGGGGGTGCCCTGCTCTTCTGAGGTGGGGTGAGGGAGGCTCAAGGACTCCCTAATTGGGGCATTGGGGGTTCCAGGGGTTGCCCTGGGAGGTCGGGAAATCAGAGAGCCATTGGAAAATAGTGCCTCACTCTTTCTGCACTGACGCGCAGGAAATTAAGGTAGGTTGGTGGCGGTGGGGCGTTCCTCGCCAATACCTGAAAAAAGACGAGAGTCCTGTTTAATAGCAGTGTTGTTCTTGGCACTGCAAACACTGGGAAACACTCTGCTAAACGCGGTGGTACAGAACTGTTTTTTTCTATTAAATTGCATCCTAAATGTGATTGAATACCGGTGTGGATCGCACCCAAAAAGCCAGTTGGAAGCACCCCACCAAACCCGCCCAAAATGACACACAGACAGGAACCATGTAACAGTCCATTGACCTCAGCAGGAGTCTCCGGTCGCCGGTCGGGCACGGCTGAAAAATCCCACCCTAAGAAATATTTTGGTTGAATTCCACCCCTTCTCTCGAAGTCACAAAAGGAAATAGAGCACGTTTCAATGGGAAAGTTTCTAAGTGCCAATTTGGGCGTTTGATGGCGTGTTTCTCAACTGTCGCATTGATGAGATCGAGGCCCATATTGCCGAAAATAAGCCCCACGAGCTTCTCACCATTACTGGCTGTTCACGCCATCTGATTCGCCAGAGTCGTGCGTCAGCGCCTCGCTGCTAACAAGAGAGAGCTGCTTTTAAACGCTCCATTACCACCCTCTCTCAGCCAACACACACGCATGGCAGTGCACAAACCAGCTCCTTGTTTTGGGGATGCTGACCTGGCCAGGCTTCTGGATGCTGTGCATGAGAGTGGGACATCCTGTGCCCCCGAGAAGGTCGGACAGCAGGGTCAGCAATGTGCATGGGAGACAGTGACAGCAGCTATCTGTATGGGCAGCTTGACCAAGAGGACTGCCGTCCAATGTTGGAAGAAGACCAATGACCTCCATTGAGCTTCAAGGGTAAATTACACCTGCCACCCCTCAAATTCCCAAATACCACCCCACAGATCACTATCTGACACTTCGCACCCTCCCCACATCCAAACTTTGTGTTTGTACCTCAGAACCTTCTGGCACCCACAGCACAACCCTTTCATGGCCAACTGAGGTGTCCACACATGCCACCTGCTACAGAGCCCCCCCTGACCCAAGGGCTCACAATGCCATCTCGTTGTCCCCACAGGAGAAGATAACCCATAATAATAGGAAAATGGCAAGATGGGGGGGGCGGAGTCCCAGAGATCCGAGTCTTCATCCCCAAGAGGAACGGGCCCTGGAGGTTGTGGGATTGACCATGGAGAATGCAGTCAACATTCTGCACCACAGAGGTGAGGATCCACTGCCTCTTCACACAGGTGACCTGTCTCAAGTGAGTTGTTCACGTCAGACAAAATGGTCCTTCCCTCTCACTGACCACATGTCCATTCTCTCACAGGATCTCTATCTAATCAGGCTGAGCCATCCGGAATTTACCCCCCGCTGCCACCCAAGAGGCCACCTCGGAGGAGAGCTCTGAGGAGACCACCGTGAAGACATCATAACCATCACCGCCACCTTTCACCAGTACAGAGATGCACACTTCGGTGGATGACATTGGTGGACAGGCCACCTGGGGCACAATTTGGTGAGCACCACACAGTTGCTGATGAACATCAGGTGGAGGCAGGAACATCCAAGGGAGTCATGAATTGGAAGTCTGCTGGATCCCAGGACTCAGTAAGATCCCAGTCAGATGCTGAGCCTTTGGACAAGAGTGTCCAAGAGATGATTCAAATGATAGAACACAGCCTTGAGATTCAAGAGGGTGTCAGGTACATTCAGGGTGTCAGCAACATTCCTGCTTCTGCATAGGAAGAGTTCCAAAGTCTTTGGTCATAGAAGATGTTGCCAACCATGCATGGAACTGAGGCCAACACTGGAAGGCTGGCAACTGCAGTGGAAAACCTGGAGCACGACGTCTGCATCTTGGGTGGTGGTGCCCAAGGCTGTCTGTGATGACCATGGCTGAAGGCCTTGACACCATGTCCCAGTAACTGAGGGACGTGTACCATACACAAGTGGACATTGCTGCGGCATTGGAGAGCATGTCTCAGTTGCTGAGGGATAAGTCCCAGCTGCAGATGGACATTATCGAGGCAGTCTAGAGCGTGGCTCATAACTGAGGAGAATCGTTGAGGGCTTTGACACCATGGTACAGACAATAGGGAGCTGCCAGGACTGGCAGAGCCAGGTGACTTAGAGGCCTTTGGAACTCATTCCATCGCACGGAGACCCCCAAAGCTCTGCAGGCACCATCAGGGAGGAGCAAGCGCTGCAGCCAACCCAGGGCCTGCCAACAAAGAGACGTCGGTGGTCTCTGGTTCTTCCGAATTCCCGCCTCCTAACATCGGTGAATTTCAACAGCAGTGGGCAGAATAGAGTGGCATGGAGCAGTAAGTCGGCCGGGGCCCTCCGACTCCAGGCCCTCCAGAGGACGCCGGCCAAGGGCATCAAAGTCTACAGGGCGCGGAAAGCAGCAGGCTGCTTCCCCCTTCCAATGTGCATCTAACAGTCAACTATGGAAGAGTGAGGAGCACTGACTGGGGACTGAAGGGGGAGACAATCTGTAGCTATGGGGAACAGAAATGTCCAATGTTCACTATAAAACATGTTATACCTGATACATTTGCAGCCTCCGTGATGTTAATTTTCACAGCGGGCCTGCTTGCACCCTCACCCCCCGTTGCCCTCCACTCCCCCATCCCCACGTCGTCCCGGGCACGATGGTCCAGATCAAACACCTCTGATGTAGACCCCGTTCAGATGGTGGGTGTTGTGTTAATCAACGTGGGGTAACACGGACTGCAACTGGATGCAGTTGTACTTGAAAGTAGACTCCAAAATCTGATGTTAGTTCAATACACTTTATTGAATTTGTTATTGGGTTTCGCTGTGGGTTTGACACTCTACTAATCTAAGCATGTTTACTATAACTAACTAGACCAGACTAGCTCTGAGTCACGTGTAGAAGGTGCTAACTTATGCATACACCCTGACTTTCACTACAGTTGTCACCAGTGGAATAAGGCGGAGTGCTGATGCCTCGTGTGTTTTGTAGTGGGAGACCACCTTCTAGTGTTCTGCCTGGTGATTGGTTGTGTTCTGTCCTGTGTGTTGATTGACTGTACTGGGTGTCTGTCACTGCCTGTCTGTATCTCATTATGTGCATGAGTGCATATCATGATAGTGGGTGTGAACGTGCTGTCAGCAGAAAGACAGGAGTGAGACTTTAGCAGAAACTGAGCAGCACCAGAACTTTCCTCACAGCGAATGATCATCACTCTCAAGCCTTGTATATTGCATCGCTGACAGTGCCGACGCAGGCCCATCACGCTGGAGTGATGTTACACAGACCCTTGGAGGGGGGGATGGGGGGAGGGGGAAAGGAAGGGTATGGTGGGGAGGGGGACTGGGGGAAAGGAGGGAAATGGGAGAGTATTGGTGGGGGGGGAAATTAGGATGGAAGGAGGGAAATGGGGAGGCAGGGACCTCCTTGGTGCTCCGGTTGTGTCAAACCCTTGCCCCATCCTTGTTCTCCATCCTCCTGGAAGGGACACATGGTGCTTCCAGGTAAGTGTTACAACTGTAATGTTTTTGCATTGCCCCTGTCTGGACTCCTCTCTAGCTTCCAGACAGGGGTCTTTTTTCTGGGGACCCCTGTGAGGGTTGGGGGGGGGGTCCCTCTATTTCATAGATAGATATCATAGAAGTTGCAGTGCAGAAGGAGGCCATTCGGCCCATCGAGTCTGCATCGGCTCTTGGAAAGAGCACCCTACCCAAGGTCAACACCTCCACCTTATCCCCATAACCCAGTAACCCCACCCAACACTAAGGGCAATTTTGGACACTAAGGGCAATTTATCATGGCCAATCCACCTAACCAGCACAGCTTTGGACTGTGGGAGGAAACCGGAGCACCCGGAGGAAACCCACGCACACACGGGGAGAATGTGCAGACTCCACACAGACAGTGATCCAAGCTGGAATCGAACCTGGGACCCTGGAGCTGTGAAGCAATTGTGCTATCCACAAGGCTACCGTGGTGCCCTAAAAGTAACTAACAGAGAATGGTTTTGATCCATCGACCTTTGGGTTATGGGCCCAGCACGCTTCCGCTGTGCCACTCTGCTCCCCGGGGTACATAACACTAAATTGGGTTGCGTGGTGGCACATTGGTTAGCATTTCTGCCTCACAGCACCAGGGACCCAGGTTTGATTCCGGCCTCGGGTGACTGTCTGGGTGAAGTTTGCACGTTCTTCCCGTTTCGCCGTGAATTTACTCCCACTGTCCAAAGATGTTAGGTAGGTTCGGCCATGCTAAATGGCCCCTTAGTGTACAAAAGGTTGGGTGGTGGGAGGGGGGGGGGGGGGGGGGCAGCACGGTGTCGCAAGGGGTTAGCACGGTTGCCTCACGGCGTCGAGGTCCCAGGTTCTATCCCGGCTCTGGGTCACTGCCCGTGTGGTGTTTGCACATTCTCCCTGCGTTTGTGTGGGTTTCGCGCCCACAACCAAAAGAATGTGCAGGCTAGGTGAATTGGACACGCTAAATTGCCCCTTAATTGGAAAAAATGAATTGGATACTCTAAATTTTTTTTTAAAAGGTTGGGTGGTGTTTCAGGGATGGGGTGGGGCATGGGCCTGGGTGGGGTGTTCCTTCAAAGGGTGGGGGTAGTCTTGATGGGCATAAAGGCCTCCATCTGTACTGTAGGGATTCTAGGATTCCATGAAATCTTTGTTTCACTTTTGGTGGTCTCCTCCTGTGCCATGGCCTGCCTGTTATTTCAGGAATCCTGGTCATCACAACAGGTTTGGTAAGTGTCGTCATCCCCAATGTTTTTCCCTCTGGACAGCAAGCTGTCTGACTGCCTTCAGCATCACTGACTTGGACTTCTGGATTGCTGGATGTCAGCTTCGCCTCAGCCCCAATATCTGGTCCATCTGCTGCTGTGTCTTTTGACACGTGACAAATTTCCGTCACACAGTGCTCATTCTGGCAACTGCAGGCACACTGTTTCCCTTCTTGTCGATGAAAGTGTACAGTTTGGGGTAAAATGGCGTATCCATCTTACGCAGACTCTACTGTCTCAGCAATACTTTGTCACCTGGCGTCATATCAGACCATCGATTCCCGGAGTGGGTCACTGTCTGTGCGGAGTCTGCACGTTCTCCCCGTGTGTGCGTGGGTTTCCTCCGGGTGCTCCGGTTTCCGCCCACAGTCCAAAGATGTGCAGGTTAGGTGGATTGGCCATGATAAATTGCCCTTAGTGTCCAAAATTTCCCTTAGTGTTAGGTGGGGTTACTGGGTTATGGGGATAGGGTGGAGGTGTGGGCTTCGGTAGGGTGCTCTTTCAAAGAGCCAGTGCGGACTCAATGGCTGAATGGCCTCTTTCTGCACTGTAAAATCTATGAACATGAACATCTAGCTCCCCTTCTGTGGTCGACATTAACTTTGCAACACCTTTTTTTCTCAGCATCATGATCTGGAACCTTTTAATCAACACTGATGTCCCTCAGCTCTGTAATCTTGGTGCATATTTTGCATTCAAATAACAGCTCAGCTGGGCTGTTTCCCATCGGAATGGGTGGATTTGCTCCATACATGGCCACATATGACAGCAAGCCTCCTTCTAATCTTTGCCTTCAGTATGAGAAATCCTCATCCATTTCATCCAAGGATTAGTTTTGTTATTCCACATCCCTAGTTGCTTGTGGCCATTCAGGCATCACTCTGTGAATGCCTGTTATTTGCATGTCATTTGCAAAGATCAGTGAAATGAAATGTGGCCCATTATCTGAATGCAGAGTGACAGGTAGATTGTCAGTGTAGAAACTGTTTACTCTGCTGTTGTAGACTTCATCACAACATACCCATAGTAACGACTGTGGTAATGGATCACCAGTGGTATGGACTCTCCTGGTACAAGTGGGCCTCAGACATCAACTGCTACATCCTCCCATGAACCACTGGTAATAGTGTGTTGCATACTCGTTCTGGTGGATTGGGTTTACTGACATCCATGATGTGTTTTGACAAACTGCTCCACATCCTTTTCCGTCTCTAGCCACCATACTTTGGCTTGTAAGATTTCCTTCATGCCAACCACTCACATGACCTCTTGCCACCAGTCTAGAGCTGTTTTGGAACTTACAAGCCTGCTGCCTCTGGGACACACTTCTTAACTGTGCACAGCTCACCTTGTACCACAAGGTACACCTTGAATGCGCAATTTCCCCCAGTTTCCAGCTTGTCTTTTCTGTCCGATGCCATCCTATTCTGGATCTTTGTCTGTCTCTCTTTCAATCTCTAGTTGTCATTGCTTTGGGTGTGGCATGAACTGCCACAAGCTGCACACATGACAAAACTTCCTTCTCAGTGAAAATCTGTTATGATCCTCCTTCAGTAGCCATGACAGTGGGCCAGTTTCCAGCCATGTAAATCACCATGTACTTGTCCTGCTGAAGTCTCAGAATCTATCTATCAATTCTGGTATCTGGTTTGGAGCTGGGAGAATAAGTTATCTCTAATAGCTTGTGATCCATCTCTAATTTAGACTCAATACTGAACAAGTATATAACCATGCCCACACCACTTCTGGGGCCTCTCCATCTGAGAACATCTCCCTTCCAAATGATCAGAAATCTTCTCTTATGGGCAATGTTTCTTGGGGCCTTCAGCTTGCATTGCTATCAGCAATGCTCCTGATCATACTAAATTAACATCTGCTACGATCTTTGTTGGTGAATTTGCATCATGGTATCCCAGGGTTTGGGCTTCAAGTCTGAACCATTCATTTCCTGAATGGGTCAGCCAGGGTAGCGGAGTTTGGGATACATCTCCCACAATAGTTCACAAGTCCCAGCAAACCTCTAACTTTGCTGAGTGATGTGATACAAGGATCCCAGAAACAAACAATATTTCAGACCAGAACTGTTAGCATTTGCTTTGAACTCCTCTAGCCACGCTTTCCATTTCACTCTGGTAGTACTGGCCTGGCCCATCCAGTCAAAAGGCATAATTCCCTGGACTGCAAAAATCTCGGGTCCCTAACATACAGCAGCAATTCATCAGCATGTAACAACACCTGGGGCAGGATTCTTCATCTTGCCAGCTAGCCAATGGGTTTCCCATTGTGGGCAGCCCCACGCTGCTGGGAAATTCCCAGGCTGCCGGTGCAATGGAGAATCCCAGCAGCGGAGAATCCAGCCCCTTATGTTCCACCCCACCCGTAACAATCCCACACCATGCATTTGAGGCCCTCAACGCAATGACCAACAGTTCAATTGTCAACGCAAACAACAAGGGAGACATCAGACAGCCCTGCCTCATACCCTCATAGAATCAAAAGGGCCCAGAGCTCATGGTGTTGGCACAAACACTAGCGAACAGAGCCGCATACAGCAACCAAACCCATGGCACAAACCCAGGACCAAACGCAAACTTCTCCAATATCACAAAAAGGTATCCCGATTCCAACCCAGCAAAGGCCTTTTCTGTTTCCAATGATACAATGATCTCCTGAACCGGTCAGACCACAGGGGTAAGCACAACATCCATCAACCAACTCACATTCAATAACAACCTCCACCCCTTCACAAAACCCCTCTGATCCTCCTCTATTACCTCCAGGTGGAAGGGCTCCAACCTTAATACTTTGGCCAATAACTTGGCATCCATGTTTAACAGGGAGATCAGGCGATATGATCCACATTCTGTCCGGTCCTTGTCCTTCTTCAGGAGCGTCGAGATGGATGCCTGCCCCAGTATCCCTGGAAGGTTGCCCATGCAAAGGGGTCCCCAAGCATACTCAACAAGAACGGACCCAACTGATCCGAATACATCTTATAAAATTCCACTGGGAACCCATCCGGCCGTGGTGCCATCCCTGTATGCATATATTTCAATGCTATCTGAAACACATTCAGGCACAATAGCACCTCCAGCTCCTCCCGCAACACCTACCCCACCTTGGGAAACTCCAGACCCCCCAGAAACTCTCCCACCCATTATTTGTTCTCCAGCAGCTCCGACATATACAACCTCTCATAGAAGACCCTAAACATCCAAATTCCTAATCTGAACAATCTCCGTGTCTGCCTCCTACCACCTCAGTTGTGAGCCAAGAGATGACTGGCCTGTTACCCATACTTGTCCACTGCCTTTTTCACCCTCAAGTGCTGCAACGCCCTATCCATGGACAGCAAGTCAAACTGCATTTGCAATTTTTTCCTGTTGGACAAAAGCTCCGGGGTTCGGTCTCTCGCATACCTATGATGCACCCCGAGAATCTCATCCACCTGTTTCTGTTGCTCCTCCCTTGCCTCCACGTCCACATGTACCTTAAAACACTACGAACTTACCCCTTATCACCATCTTTAACGCCTCCCACAAAGTTGAGGGTGAAACCTCCCCATTATCTTTATTTTCCACATATACACATAAGGCCCTCGAAATCCTTGCGCAAAACCCTAAGTCTGATAGTAACCCTGTGTCCACCCTCTACACCGCTCCAGACTGACCTCCAAAACCTAGTCCACCTAATGTGGGGCATGATCAGAAATAACCACCACCGAGTACTCAGCCTTCCTCACGCCATCAAGAAGAGTCCAACTCATAATAAATAATCAATCCTCGAATACACCTTGTGTACCAATGAAAAAAACGAGAACTCCTTCCCTCCATAATGCATAAACTGCCACGGATCTATCGCTTCCATCTCCTCCATAAACGCAGACAATACCTTCGCCGATTTCAGCCGAGAGCGATCCACCTTCGGTCCAACACATAGTTCATATCATCTCCCAAAATCATTTGGTGGATATCCAAATCCAGCACTGTAGCCAACAACCGTTTCATTGACAATACATAGTCCTAATTCGGGGCATATACATTCACTAGAACCATCTGCTTCCAGTCTAATTCCCCTGCTATTATTAGATATTTCCCACCCAGAACTGCTGTAAATCTGTCTGCCCAGAATCAAACCCTCTTATTAATTAGAATCACCACCCTATCCCACTCGGGCCCTACTGTTAAACCCGAGTGAAACGCCTGCCTCACCCAGGTTTTCCGGACCCTAATCTGTTCCCATTCCCGCATGTGTAAGAACACCATATCCGCTCCCAGGCTCTTTAAATGAGCAAAAACTCCCACCCACTTTACTGGTCACACAAGCCATACACATTGGGCTGGATTCTCCCGTACCCGGCAGGTCGGGGGTCCCGGCGGGACGGAGTGGCGTGAACCACTCCTGCATCGGCCCGCCCCAAAGGTGCGGAATCCTCCACACCTTCAGGGGCTAGGCCAGCGTCGGAGTGGTTTGCACCCCGCTGGCTGGCATGGAAGGCCTTTGGCGCCACGCCAGCCGGGGGGGGGGGGTTCACCTACGTGTTGGCCATCGCAGATGCTGACACGGCCGACGAGTGGGAAAAAAGTGCCTCCACGGCACAGGCCGGTGCCCCGATCGCGGGCCAGGCCATTGTGGGGGCACCCCCCCGGGGCCAGATCGCCCCGCGCCACCCCCAGGACCTCGGAGCCCGCCCATGCCGCCAGGTCCGCCGGTAAGGGACCTAGTCGAATCTACGCTGGCGGGACTGGCAAAGAACCAGCGGGAATTCGGCCCATCGCGGGCCGGAGAATCGCCGGGGGGGGGGGGGGGGCGCTGCGAGCGGCGGCCAACCGGCGTGGCGCGATTCCCGCCCCCGCCGAATCTCCAGTGCCGGTGAATTCAGCAGACGGCAGGGGCGGGATTCATGCCGCCCCCCCCGGCGATTCTCCGACCCGGTGGTGGATCGGAGAATCCCGCCCATTAAGTCTTCCATTTATACAGCACTTTACAGCCAATGAGTACTTGGTAGTCACTGTTGTAATGATGGAAGATCAGCAGCCAATTTGCACAGAGCAAACTTCCACAAACAGTTTGTGATAATGACCGATAATCTGTTTTGTGATGTTAATTGAAAGATGAATATTGGTGAGGTAGCCTTGCTTCTCTTCAAAATAGTGCAATGGGATATTTTTGCATCCACCCAATTAGGCAGATGGAGCTTCAGATTTGCATCTCATCACTGCAGAGCTAGCCTTGATTTCTTTGCTCACTTTCTGCTGTGGGACTTGAACCTGAAACCTTATGGCACGGAGACAAGATTGTTGCTCACTGAGCCAGGTCTAAAACTATTGAGTCCTTCCCAACAAATCAGATTCTTTGGCCTGAATTTTCGCACCTCTGCATTTCCTGGCTCTGCAAAGCTGACCCAGGAGAAACTGCTCCAGAAATTGGAGTTTTTGTACCAGCGTGGTGGGGTTCTCTGGGAGTTGGGCAGGGCAACACTGGAACTAATGCAGAGCCGGCCAGGTATGGAGCCGGGCTGGGTGCAAGCCTGTCTTGGTGCACAGGTACTTTGTCAAAGATTTTAGAAAAGCATTAAACCAAAAACAACCCTCCAGCCCTTATGCTCCCCCTACCATCCATGCCAACCTATGTCCCTCCACCAACCCCACATAACACCTCATACCCCATGCCAACCAATGGATCCCTACATGTTTCATTCAAACTCTGAATTGTAAAGTACCCACTCTGATAATTGATGGTTGTGAAATCAGGCATAAAGCACAAATCCAGTGATGATAACCCTCGGACTAATGTCAACAGAGTGAAATAGTAAGCACTGTGTTTTTTTTTAACATTACACTGTATTTTTAAAAGATTTAAAGGGCAGAGATTTTAAATTCCTGCACAGGTTAGCATTTACTTATGACAGATTTGACAGTTCCTCTTGACACTTCTGACAGTACCTCTTGACACCTTTGAGAGCTCTTCCTGACCCTTTTGACAGTTGGTCTTGACAGTTTGAATGAGTTTCTGCACTTTTTAAACACATTCAGACATTCACACTTTTAACAATCCCAAAGGGCACGTAACCTGTCCCAAAGGTGTCCTCCGACCATACTTAGAGGGGCATATTACCTCTCCAGTATATTATGCCACTTCGCTAAAGGACTCTGCCTTGTTTAGATCTGCCCTGATCTGATCTAACCTGCACACTTTCTGTTTCCTAATTCTAGCTGACAGAAATCAGGCATGACTGGAGGCAGCTGGTTCTTTAGTTGGATAGCTACTTCCATGAAACACATATGTGCAAATTCAGATCCGGGATTATTCCTGCGCTGGCAAAAATGGTAGGTGCTGTTTTTGGGGGTGGGGCTTCCGTATTTCAGCCTTTTTCATTTTCGTAATGATGGAGAGGCTCATTGTTATTATCAAAATTAAAGCCTATATGTGTCTGAATTCCTTTCTGCCAAGTTGATCTCAAGACCTGAATTGATTTCCTAAAGTTGAGTTAGATTCGTCTGCAACCTTACCTAAAAAGTAATATTTTAAACCAGCGTGAGAGGCATATAAAATAAAAGTTCAATCAATTTAAAACATCCTCTCATGTGGTTCTATTCCTCTTTAACTTCCCAGAAAACACTACACCTGCTAGGTTATATGAGGCCCTGTAGGTGGGGTCAATTATTTTCAGTGGTGAACCATTTTCTCTCTCACTGTAGATGTAACACGATAAGACTTATGAAACTGCTACTCTGGAAGTGAGTCATGCATGATTCACTTTTCGCCATGACTCCTGTTCAAAAACACAGTATGATGATTACATAATATGCCATAAGATACACCTTCATAATGCTACCAGTTCTATAAGTCCGCAAGACTTTCATCCTATTCTAAATTTAGAAAGTTGTTAAATTGTATTTATTTCAATTTGATCATTAAAGTGTCTAGATCTTTAAAATGAAAGGTTGTTTAATAAAGCACATCCTAATAGCAAAACATACTTTGCCTGCAATAACTGATGGAACCTTGTTCAATATTTTGTACATATCGACCAATTAGTGACTGATTCAGAAGCATGAAGCACATTATGTTAGTGGCGCTTCAGGCACGTCTCTGACAGGCTTCCTCATAGCTTTTAAGTGCTTTACATATTTGTTATAACCCCCATGAGACCCACGGAGACAAAACGATTAATCTCCCTCTGAGCCTTGTGGAGTATGAGCTCCGCCGCTGAAGGGTGGAGGACCAGCTGGCTCCGTAATTCCACAAGTTAAAACCAGGCCCAGATATCAGCACGGTTGCAGAATACTCCCAGCTGGGACTTGGACTGTTGCTTGTGTATATTTTTCCTAAATAAAGGATTGGAAATAAACCCTTTTTGAAATGAAATGAACTGAAAATCACTTATTGTCACAAGGGGGCTTCAAATGAAGTTGCTGTGAAAAGCCCCTAGTCACCACATTCTGGTGCCTGTTCGGGGAGGCTGGTATGGGAATTGAACCCGCGCTGCTGGCCGGCCGTGGTCTGCTTTAAAAGCCAGCTATTTAGCCCTGTGCTAAACTAGCGCCTTTTTTTGACTCCCTTTCCAGACTCCTCCTTAACTATCATATTGGCGCTGTGGATGAAGTGGAACCAGTCAGCGCTGCTAGCCATTTGGAGTATAGCCACCTCTATTTTGAAAATGCCGCTTTTTGGCAGACTTTTTAATTTAAATTTAGAGTATCCAATTAATTTTTTTCCAATTAAGGGGCAATTTAATGTGGCCAATCCACCTCCCCTGCACATTTTTGGGTTGTGGAGGCAAAACCCACACAAACACGGGGAGAATGTGCAAACTCCACATGGACAGTGACCCAGAGCCGGGATTGAACCTAGGACCTCAGCGCCATGAGGCAGCGGGGCTAACCCACTGCGCCACTGTGCTGCCCTCTTTGGCAGACTTGATGCATTTGATGCAGGGGTGGAGGACTGGGCTCAGTACGGGGAGTGTATGTGCTTTTTTAAAAGGCGAACGCTTTCGTTGGTGATGATCACCAGACTGTGATTCTTCTGACCACCTGTGGGGCCCCCACCTCCAACGTCATAAAGAGCCTAACATACTCCAATGCCCATACTCCATTGGCACCAGAGGACTTTATGAAGTCTTGGGGAAGTAGCCGTAGGTCGTCCAGGAGGGCCGGAACAAAATTAAGGGGGCCATGGCCAAAATGTACGTAGATCTGGAGGCCCAGCCTAAAAGTTGTGGCGAAAGTTGTGGATAAGCTCAGCCGATTGGAAGGCCTCAGTATCATCCAATGTATGTTTTGCCGATTGGGCAGTGTTGGTAGTCCCGGTACTAAACCCTCACAAAACTGGATGCATGTGTGGGGATTATAAATTGATCGTAAACAAGGCCTCACGTTTGGACAGGTATCCAACGCAGATGATAGAATACCTTTACATGAAGCAAGATGAGATCATTTATTTTCCAAACTTGATGAGTCACGCCTATCTCCAGTTGACATTGATCATAGAATTTACAGTGCAGAAGGAAGCCATTCGGCCCATCGAGTCTGCGGCGGCTCCTTGAAAGAGCACCCTACCCAAGGTCAATACCTCCACCCTATCCCCATAACCCAGTAACCCCACCCAACACTAAGGGCAATTTTGGACACTAAGGGCAATTTATCTGGCCAATCCACCTAACCTGCACATCTTTGGACTGTGGGAGGAAACCGGAGCACCCGGAGGAAACCCATGCACACACAGGGAGGATGTGCAAACTCCGCACAGACAGTGACCCAAGCCGGAATCGAACCTGGGACCTTGGAGCTGTGAAGCAACTGTGCTGTCCACAATGCTACCGTGCTGCCCGAATTGGATTCTGATTCCAGATGTTACATGATTATCAATACCCATAGGGGCCCCTATGAATATATGAGGTTGTCATTTGGAGTGTCATCAGATTGTGGCACTTTCCAATGCATCATTGAGAACATTCTCAGAGGGCTATCACGTGTGGTGGTCTACTTGGATGACATCCTCGTTACCGGAACCACGGAAAGGGAGCACGTAAGCATCCTGAAGGAAGTCCTCAGCTGGTTTTCCGAGCTGGGTGTCCACCTCAAAAGGGAAACGTGTTTTTTCCATGCCAGGGAGGTCATGTACTTGGGGTATTAAGTTGATCGTGACAGCTTACATCCAGTTCAGGAGAAGGTGCGAGCGATAAGACAAGTCCCCCCCACCCCCCCGCAATCTGGAAAACGTGGCAAAGTTGCAGTCATTCTTAGGCCTGGTAAACTACTACGAGAAATTTTTTCCTAACCTGGCGACCACCTCAGGAAGAAGCCTTCGCCAGCTTAAAGCTACAGCTAATGTCGTCGGATTTTTGACCCATTACGACCTTCTATGCCCCTTATGGTGATGTGTGACGCCTCGCCTTACGACATCGGGGTAGGATTATCCCACCACATGGACGATGGATGGGAGTGGCCAATTACATCCGCAGCACGGACTTTGGTTGCGGTGGAACGCAATTACGCCGCAATAAAAAAAGAAGGGCTGGCCGTTGTCTTTGTGGTGAAGAAATTTCATCAATATGCATATGACCGTCGATTCATCATTGTGATTGACCACAAGCCAATGCAAGAACTTTTTAAAGAGGACAAGGCGATCCCGCCAGTAGCGCCTGAACAGATACAACGATGGCCCTTATTGCTAGTGGTGTACAAGTATGTATTTGGGCATCGCCCAGGCAAGCAGATCACGAATGCGGACACGTTGAGAGGGCTCCCATTACCAACACAGCCAACAACCACCCCCCGCCCCCCCCCCCCCCCCCCCTCTCCCCCCCACTCCCTCGCAGTCCACCCCCATTCCCACCAAGGGCTGACGAGGTTGTTTCAACACTGAACTTTATGGACACCTTGCCGGTCACCGTCACCCAGAAACGCGGCTGGATGCATAAGGACTCAGTATTGACAAAAATACAGCAAATTATGTTGCACAGGGTCCAGGAACAGAGGCCGCCCAAAAAACTATGGTCTTTGACACCAAGATGCAGGAGCTCAGTGTGAAAGGCAGCATCCTCCTATGGGGTGTTTGCGTCGTGATCCCAAGCCAGGGCAGAGGGGCTATACTCCAGGACCTGCACAATGGACACCCAGGGGTGTCGAAAATGAATGCTGGCCAGAAGCTGTGTGTGGTGGCCAGGCCTGGATGGCGAGAACGAATGACTGGCCCAACAGTCTACCACATACCAGGAGCTTCAGAAGCTTCCGCAAGTTGCACCATTACACTCCTGAGAATGGCCAGGCCAGCCTTGAGTGCGCCTGCATGACGATTTTGCCAGGCCTTTCCAAGGTTCCGTATTTTTATCCGTGGTAGACTCCCACTCCAAGTGGCTGGACGTCCATCAGATGTCATCCATCATGTCGAAGGCCACCATGGAGAAGGTACGACTCTGCTTCAGTACCCATGGCATTCTGGAGGTGCTAGTTACAGACAATGATACCCCGCTCACCATAGACGAGATTGCACAATTTATGAGGGCAAATGGGGTGCGGAACATACAGACAGCCTCATACCACTGTTCCTCAAATGGGCTGGCTGAGCGAGTTTCCTATTACTCAGCAAATTTTACATCAATGCTGCTATTGCCCCTTTTATTCCATGAACTATAACTTTTTCACAAATTTGTTTTGTGGCACTGCATCAATTGGCTTTGAAAGTCCACGTACACCACTTCAGCAGCATTACCCTCATCTACCCTCTCTCTTACCTCTTCGAGAAAGGTAAATAAACATGTTTTTCCCTTCAGAAATCCATGCCGGCTATTCCTGATCAACTCACATTTTTCCATGTGACTATTAATTCTATCCCTAAAAATTGTTTCCAGAAACTTCCCCACCACCAAAGTTAAACTGGCTGGTCTGTAATTGCTGGCCTTATCCTCACAACCCTTTGTGAATAAGGGCATTGTATCTGCAATTCTTCAGTCCTCTGGTACCTCCCTGCGTCGAGGGAAGATTATGGCCAGCATCCCTGCAATTTCCACTCTCATTTCCTTCAATATCCTTGGATGCATTTCATCCTGTGCCAGTGCCTTGTCAACTTTAAATACGGACAATTTATCCAACATTGCCTCCTTATCAAATTTAGACCCTTCTAGTGTTAGAGTTTCCTCATCTGTTCATTTCTTCTAAGGACAGATGCAAAGTATTTATTAATACCTCAGCCATGCCCCCAGCCTCCAAGTGTAAACCCCTTTTTGGTCCTTAATTGGCCTTACTCTCCCTTGACCACCTTTTACTATACAGACTTTGGGATTTCCCTTTATCTTGGCTTCCAGAGTTTTCTCATAGTCCCTCTTTGCTTCTCCTATTTGCTTTTTCACCTCTGTTCTGAACCTTCTGTATTCAACCTAGTTCTCAATTGTATTTTCTGCCCGACACCTGTCGTAAGCACACTTTTTCTTCTTTATCTCAATTTCTATCTCCTTCTTCATCCAGGGAGTTTTGCCTTTTCCTTTGAGGGAATGTATTTTGATTGTGCCCAACTATTACTTCTTTGAAGGTAGGCCATTGTTCAGCGAGTGTTTTACCTGCATTCATATGCAGCATAACTCTGATTTAGACGTCATTATTTTCTCCCTTAGTCTGGCTCCACCTGTTAACATACTATACTTTCTTCTATTGTTGTCTGCATCTCCCAGTATTATGTACACCTTAGTGTCACTATCTAATGTTGTCCCCTGCTGCCCCAATTCTGACGAGTTCATATCTTGATTTCTAATCGATAGTTAAACCTGAAAAGACTTACCAGAACGTACCACGTGAGTCTATTTCACGACTGACTTCTCACTCTAGTTTAATCACCTGTCTCTTTACTGGCCCCTTGCGCTTTGAAAAGCCTGTCTCTTTTATAGACCCCTGATGAGTCACTACCTTATTACCCTCCGGCTACAGCAATGAAGACCACTTGAAGAAACTACTGATCTGATTGTGGTCTCAACTCCACTTTCCTATCTACCCCCTATAGCCTTGACTCCCAATCTCTACAGTATCTGTTCTCCTTCAAACCTTTGGAAGCAATGACTCACAGCGACATGGGAATCATACTGTACTACAGAGTAAGCTCTTGCATGATAGTCACAAGTCTTCTTCATCACCACCCCCACAAATAATATCATGCATACTGAAATCCAGTGGAGTGAGGCAACCCTGCCGGCAGCAGAGGTTCTCCAGTCAGCATAAGCTCTCGCTGCCAGAGGTGTCAGGCCACGGGCATCTCAAAATTCCCAACATGACAGCAGCCTGACTGTCAGCCCTGCTTGAAGCCACAGGAGGATCAATTAGTACAGTGCGTAAAGCTTCTTTTAAAAGAGGACCTATTGATTGACGCTTGTAAGCACAATGATTTCATGCAAAGGATTGTGTTTAGATTCACATGAAACATATCTATTAGCACTGGTCTTCTAATGCTTATACACTTGCATTGTTGGGAAATCCTTGATGTGAAGGTTGGCTGAAAGTTTTCAGTGTTTGAGAATGCAAGATTAAAGGTGTGGTGATTGACGGTCCCAGGAAAGGGACTGAACTGTTCACTGCACCATTGACAGCAATGAAAGCATCTCTTACGACTCCATTCATTGCATTAAACCTTGTTCCTCTGTCTCACCTTCACTCCTCTGTTCCTCTATAAATAGAACATAGAACATAGAACAGTACAGCACAGAACAGGCCCTTCGGCCCTCAATGTTGTGCCGAGCCATGATCACCCTACTCAAACCCACGTATCCACCCTATACCCGTAACCCAACAACCCCCCCACTTAACCTTACTTTTATTAGGACACTACGGGCAATTTAGAATGGCCAATCCACCTAACCCGCACATCTTTGGACTGTGGGAGGAAACCGGAGCACCCGGAGGAAACCCACGCACACAGGGGGAGGACGTGCAGACTCCACACAGACAGTGACCCAGCCGGGAATCGAACCTGGGACCCTGGAGCTGTGAAGCATTTATGCTAACCACCATGCTACCCTGCTTCTTGCTCTTCTTGCTCGTTTACCTCCTGCAGCTCCAACCATCTCTGATAGTCATGTGTTGGATGCAGCACACCCACAAACCTTATTCTTATAGGCTCCGACTGTTCAAATTGGTTGGGCTTCGCGTCCTTTACAACCTCCAATTACATCGCCTGCTTTGGCTCTCCAACTCACTAACTCCATCCCTGCCAGCAAAATCGACTCAGGTGTTTTTTTTGTTACTAGACTGCCCCTCTTTATTTAAAAAAAAATGAGGAGAGATTGTTGATAGAAATGGCAGTCAAAAACAGATAAAGATCAGCAACTTTCATTTATGTAGTTTTTTTTAATGTAACAAAATATCCCAAAGTATTTCATTGTTGAAAATTCAGTTTGAGCAGGAGTAAGAGTAAGGATGGCTGGGATTGAGATTGAGGGAGGTGGTTTATAATGCTTTGAAATATTCTTCAGTGAATACATTGTGAAATAAAACTATCAAAACTTATTCTATGTAACATACTTCCTTTTTCACACACTTCTCATTCACTATTTCAATGGCATAAACTGAAGCAGAGTTTTGTGGTATTTAGTGTTAATCACTATCACACTTGTTTTCTAAATGATGAGCAACTAATCTCTTCAGGACCCAATTGTCTTTGATGTTTCATAAGCATTGAATGTATTCTCCTTGACGTCAACTTAAATTTTCAAACCGTGTCTTATAATTCACTAATATTAACCAATTGGGAGTTGCTCTGTGGATTCTGCTGCATCTATGCATAATAATCACTTATTGCCACAAGTAGGCTTCAATGAAGTTACTGTGAAAAGCCCCTAGTCGCCACATTCCGGCACCTGTTTGGGGAGGCCAGTATGGGAATTGAACCCGCGCTGCTGGCATTGTGCTGCATTACAAGCCAGCAGTTTAGCCCACTGTGCTAAACCAGCCCTTACATAAAGTTGAAAGAGATTTTATGGTTTAAGATGATGCAGACGGAACTGCGAATTAAACCACCTGTCATTTTTAACCATTTAAAAAAAAATCAATTTAATTCCCAGAGTTTGAACAATTCTGTTGTGGAACCTTCATCACATTTTTCCTTTTATGCACCTTTATGCTCTGGACCTTGCAACGACAACTAAGATGTTTGGGTTTTCACTAATTATCAAAAGTAAAATGTTTTAATGAATTACAGTGCACATTCATTTCTCATGCACTTGCTTGTAATAGTAAAACATAAAAATTATGCAAGATCCAATATTGCATTATCAAAAGTCCTAATGGCAACATTTTCCTTCAGACCAACTACTTCACAATGTAGCAAACAACACTAAATGCGATGCCATGTGTGTGTGTTTTTAAATTTTCTGTGAATTCTTTTGCAACTTGCACTTGCCAATTAGTTATTATTTACCTCGGCTATTTAGACTTTTCCTGTAAAATACCTTTTAGCAGCCGAAAGACACAATCTCCTTTAAAGTTAATCTTCTCCCTCAATAACAATTTGGGTTCAAAAATGTCTTCGACAGAGTGCAAAGAGGATAGTAGTGAATCAGTTATAATTAATTCTTCTCTTTTCCATTGTGGAAAACAAATTCAGACAGTGAAAAATATGCCTGCAGATTCACCATGGCTTATTCTGTGTTATTGCCCAAGACAAAATCATATCTGTTTTGGCTCCAGGTGATTCATTATTTTATCTATTGCATCCATGTAGAAATGGTGTGATTTTTTTTGCTGGCTCTGCTCTATAAATGAGGGGCAATCACTTCATCTAAAAATATGAAAGCAAAGAATCCTAAAAGACATAAGTGAAAGCTAATTAGCTGCCTCTGTATAGTGACGTGGCATTGGGAGAGAGTCTATTTTTTGTTCTCCTCACGTGTAATGTGGCTCTGCTACCAGTTGCAATCATATCAAACTGTGCATGAGACTTCTGTCACCATGGTAGTTCGGCAGTTATTAGAAGTCACCGTAGTAACATAAGGTTATGTCGCCAGGTTTCCAGTCACTGGTCCATAAACAACATTAAACTCACCATTATCTAATCAGTCTCATAATAGCAAAAGCCCTGTCATTCTGAGACACACTGCATCTGAGGACTTTATATCATTACACATCCATTTCCTCTAAGGATTATCGTTTTCCTTCTTTTGCTTTCTATCTCACTATCAGTGAACAAAATACATGGTTGTCCACAACTAATTTATTCTTTGTCTCTTCTTTTCATCTGTTGATGGCTGCATTTATTTGCATGACAGTGTATTTGTCTATTGGGCAGGAATTACTGTTGGCAATATTCATGGATGAATGTGGACTGCAGCAGTTCAAGAAGGCATCTCACCAGCACCTTCTCAAGGGCAATTAAGGATGGGCAATGAATTCTGGCCTAGCCAGCAATGCCCACAAATTAATTTTAAAAAGTGTAGCCCACGAATTAATTTTAAAAAGTGAAGTATTTGTTCATTAACATTGTCGAATGGTAATTTCCAACCCTGTATGTCTTTGTTTTGTTGTTTATTTTTAATACCTAAAGTTAGTATTTCATACAATGATGCCTTGAAGTAAGTGATATGTCTCAACTTACATGTACTGTGGCTTGTTTTTCTCTGTGCACGAGTAAGAATCCATCCCCTTGTCAATAGTTAACTTGTACACAGTGATGTTTTTACCACTGGTACTGCTTGGAGGTCTCTGAGTTATGGAAGAATATGTTTAATATAGGAATTTCATACTCTACATAATATGATGGATGATAAGTAAGCCTTACAACATAATAGCAAAAAAAAAAGCTCATCAGTCAGCTCTTAATTTGTTAATAAGACAACAGAAAGACTTGCCCCACATACTGGTCATCTAGCAGATGCAGGAAAGAAGAGGAACATAAGTGAGAATATATAAGAAATAGAAGCAGGAGTAAGCCATTTGACTCTTCAAGCATGCTCCATCAAAAAATATTCTATTTCAGTGACCAACAGCTCTAACAAATGGGACTTCCGAGGGCAACGCAGTGGCACAGTGGTTAGCACTGCTGCCTCACGGCGCTGAGTTCCCAGGTTCGATCCTGGCTCTGGGTCACTGTCCATGTTGAGTTTTCACATTCTCTGCGTTGGTTTTGCCCCCACAACCCAAAGATGTGCAGGTTAGATGGATTGGCCATGCTAAATTGCCCCTGAATTGGAAAAAATGAATTCGGTACTCGAGATTTTTTTAAAAAATGGAACTTCCTCTCGGATGGGGGTGGACAGCCCATCTCAAGCCAATTAAAGGACCGACATCCTTTAAATGGTTGGACGAGCTGGCTGAGCGCCGATGGAGTTGCACCCCACCCCACCCCCGCTTTTAATGCTGGGGCGGCGGGAGAGTGAGGATTCCGCCCGCTGTGTAAAATTCAATCCTATGAATATTCAATGGTGGTACCTGATTCTTGGCACTAAGGGCTTCAAAAGAGAAAATACACCAGACATACAGATAATCATCATAACTGCACAGCGGAGGTCGTCTGGTCACTTGACAGGAAAACGTGGTTGAACATTTTCACATGGCAAGGCAAAGCTTCAGGAAAGCTATATCCAGCTTGTCCAAAAGAAATAAACAAAAGTGAGCTCTTAGGTCAACTGACCCTGGATTTCATGTGTAGGAAACAATTTCACGTGAAAATTAAGCTCAACTGCCATTGGAGAACTTACAACTTGAGTAATTGGAGATGAAGCAGAAGCTGTTATCATCAACAATGATGGGCAAAACACCACCAATCTTTATTTATTTCACTCAATTTACTGTAATTTAGCATGTTTCTTTTATGACCATGTATTACTTAAACAATAAGAAGTCTTACAACACCAGGTTAAAGTCCAACAGGTTTGTTTCAAACACGAGCTTTCGGAGCACGGCTCCTTCTTCAGGTGACCTGAAGAAGGAGCCGTGCTCCGAAAGCTCGTGTTTGAAACAAACCTGTTGGACTTTAACCTGGTGTTGTAAGTCTTCTTACTGTGCTCACCCCAGTCCAACGCCGGCATCTCCACATCATGGATACTTAAACAACTTTAGCTTGTGACTTATTGTAACCCATTTTATGAATAAGTTAGCTTCTTATTCTATCTTCTGCAAATTGAAATAATTAGATTTTGTTGAGTGTAGGTTTTGAATTATTTGCCATCACTGAATACAGCTGTAGTATATTTAGCTTGAATAGGGTGCTCATGTTTGAGCCAGAAGGGTTTGGAATTCATACTCTGCTCCATGACCTGAACAAATAGGCTCAGGACGTCCGATTGGAGTCGACGAAGGGGTTGGGTATCAGGCAAATGAGTGAGGGGGTAGACTACCATGTCAATGGGTGAGGGCTAGGATGCCAGGTATAGATTTGCAAGGGGGGGGGGGGGCGGGTGGAAGGGTGCCAGGTAAATAGATGAGGGGGTAGAGTGGCAGGTAAATAGGTGAGGGGTAGGGTGGCAAGTGAGCCCTGGAAGAGTTGGGCAAATATACTCAGGACAAAAATCATTGAAAATACTTAGGTTAAAAATCACAAGTATCCATCAGCACCTGTCAAGTCTACTGCCTCCCACAGATACTTCGGCTCATCACATCCAACATCCTGTGAGGACCCCGTCCCATTCTCCCAGTTTCTCGTCGCATCCATTCCGACGATGCAACTTGCCAAAACAGCACTGCTGGCATGTCATCTATCTTCAGTAATCGTGGTTTCCCACTCACTATGGTTGACAGGGCTCTCGACCATGTCTGACCCATCTCCCGCACCTCTGTTCCCACCCCTTCCCCTCCCTCCCAGAACCAGAAGAGTGTCCCCCTTGTGCTCACTTTTCACCCCCCCTGTCTCGGCATTCAAAGGATCATCCTCTATCAGTTCTGCCAACTGCACCACCAAACGTATCTTCCCCTCACTCCCCCTGATAGAATTCCTCACGAACTATTCCCTCTGGGATACCCTGCTCTGTTCCTCCATCACCCCCAATATCTAAACCTCTTCCCACGGAATTTTCCCATGCAATCGCAGAAGGTGTAACACCTCCTGTTAATTCACTTATTTCCCCCTTCGTTTACTTTGCCATTATCATTTTTGATCCAGGGGTGATTAATGGGCATATATCTTTAAGTGAAGCATTTCAGAAGTTACAGGAGTGAAAACTCTGCTAGTTTGAACAAGAGCTTCAGACTTATCAGCACCAGAGAGAGAGATGAGCTGGGACTCAGTTTGATTGATTGGCTGGGGGGTGGGGGCGGGGAGGCAATGAATTGTCCCAAAATGTTGTACTCTGCCCAGTAACAGGTGATGGTGAATTGTTCCTATCCCAGTGGGATGGTTCTCAGTGACTTGAAGGTTTCAGTTTGACTCCAAGACACAGAAAGACAAGCACATGCTTCCTTGTTTTCTCCAGAAAGGCTGTGAGTGCTGCATTCCTGAGGTTGCAGAGAACCTGGATGAATTAATCTACAGGAAAACCATTACAGGCTGCAGGCAAAGACCAAGACTTTCTCTCTCTCCAGAAAGGCTGTGAGTGCTGTGTTTCTAAAACTTCAGTCCTGAATGAAGCGACAATAAAACCCTTGAACTGAAAGCAAGATTTGAAGAGGAGCATACTGGAAACTTTCATCTGAAACAAAGACTCTTTTTCTCTTTACTTACTTTTTTTTACCCCTTTCTTGTCCTCTGTTTTTGTCTGTCTTGTGTAGAGGGGTGAGGAAAGTTAAGGCAGGAATTAGGAATCAGACAATAGTTAACCAGTTGTATTTGCTGCAGATTTCATTATAGTTCGTGTTACAAATCAACAGTAATCGTGTTTAAACTTACAAACCTGGTGACTGTAATAATTCTCCAGCCAAGGGCAAAAGACATTGGGTATTTTTTGAAGAATTATCCATTCAGTCGCTTCTGTTGTGACTCCAGGTTAAGTGGGGTTGGAATTGACTGGGAACTAGCCCAGGGTGTTGGCACACTGCCCCTTTAGCTCTGCCCTGCTCATCATCCAAGCTCCAAACACACTTTTCAAATGAGGCTGCATTTCACATGAACCTCCTTCAATTTGGTCTATTGCGTACGCTGCTCCTAATGGGGTCTACTCTACATTGGAAAGACTAAATGCTGATTGGATGGCTGCTTTGCAGAAAACCTTTGGTCCATCCACAAGCAGGATCCAGACCTTCCTGTCACTTGCCATTTTAACTCACCGTCCTGCTCTCACATCCACATGTCCATCCTTGGCCTATTGCAATGTTCCAGTGAAGTCCAAAGTAAAGTGGAGGAACAGAATCTCATCTTCCAATTACAGCCTTCCGGACTTAACATTGAATTCTACACCTTCAAACTGTGAACTCTCTCCTCTGCCTTCACCCCATTTTTATTTCTATTTGCTTTCATTTCTTCCATCAATACATTTTTCCCTCACTATTGTCTTCCCTCCCCACACCACACACCACTAGGGCCATCTGTTCCCTGTTCCAAGGTGTCCTTTGACACGCTGCAACCCACTGTTTTGCCATTAACACATTCTGATCTCTGTGTCACGATCAGCACCCTGCTTAACCATCATTGTCACAATTTACATTCTCTTTGTCTTTTTTGTCCTCACCTTTGCCAATCTTCACCTATTGCTGGCCCTCTACCTCACCCCATTGCTCAACGCATCCCTCGCCCCACAACAGTATAAATCTCATCCTATTTCCAGTTCTCTCCAGCTTTGATAAAGAGCCATCCAGACTTGAAATATTAGCTCCGTTCATGTTCCACACATGCTTTTAGACCTGCTTTTTTTGTGTATTATAATTTATTATAAAAATGAAATTAAAATAGCTTATTGTCACTAGTAGGCTTCAAATGAAGTTACTGTGAAAAGCCCCTAGTCTCCACATTCCGGCGCCTGTTCAGGGAGGCTGTTACGGGAATCGAACCGTGCTGCTGGCCTGCTTGGTCTGCTTTAAAAGCCAGCGATTTAATCCGGGTGGCTCTAGGATGGGTAAGTAACTCATAAGTTTTAACTGCCCACTTGCCTAGCTATTGCGGATGGAATCTCAGGTAGAATAATGCCACTGGTTGACTCTACAAGAAAGGTAGCTGGTGTTCAGGAAGAAGGTTGTCAAAAATGTCACACATGCAGGAAGGAAAAATAAACATTTGCTGTGGAACACAAAAACAATTAAAAACATAGCTGTTTAGTGATGAAAAAAGAGAAATGTTATCAAAGCTTTTTGTCTTGCACTCATCAGGACAGTTTGCAATAAATTACCAACAGTAAAGGTGAAACAACAATTCATACTACATGTGATGAGGATGCAGATTGATTGGCAAGTGGACTCTGATTGGTAGAGGTGTTGCCATGGAGAGTGCAGCATGGAACGGTTAACTGCCCAGCTTTGTTCAAATTCAAACCAGGCAGGTCAACTCTGATTGATCAAGACATTTTCCTGGGGAATGAACCAGAAAATTACTGTTTCCTAAGCTCTTGTTTAGTTGGAAAAGGTGCAATGTGTGGACATATTCCTTCAGTCTACAAAGGACAGAGTCCTGTGTGTGAATATATGTTGCTTCTAGCATGTGCAGGTGTGTCACACTTTGAGCATAATTGATAATCTTGAATTTATTTTCAGGGTTTTGAGTTCTGAAGACGAAGAGGATGGTTTTTATAGATTTTAACACTTACATCTCATGTTCTACTGCTAAGTAGCATTCTTTTATGTACTGCGAAAAATCTAAGTATCGTTTATTCATATATATGTATATATGGCTGAATTTGATTCATTTGACAAACTTAGTGCACAAATATTAACGTCCATCTCCATACAGCTTATTATTCATCAATAAAAGTTTAGTAATAAAATTAATTTTGGCAGCTTTTGTTGGGGGCAGGGTTGAAAGGAACAGTCTCTGACCTGGAAACTCTACAACAGTGAGACGATGAGAAAGGGTGGATTTCAACCCCACTAAAATATTACATGAGTAAAAGTCATCATCCCCCAACCTTTTGACTAAATATTTTTCCAGACTGGCCAGCAGAAAATCTTAGTCTTAGAAACTTGACTTTTACATGAGTATATACAATGTGAATGGAATTAGGCACTGCATAGCTTGATTGATGGCTATTGTGTGTAACTGCTACTTTGCAAAATTACTGTTTAACATTGGTGTTGGGAAAAATAATGGAATCGCTACCAAAGGTGGGAACAGAAGTTCATTTAGAAACCAATAATATAATAATGAATAGTCAGCATGGATTTCAAAAGGGAAAATCTTGCTTGCGCAACCTTATTGTATATATTGTAAGGAAGTAACAAAGAGAGTACACAACGGTAATACAGTTCATTCAAATTTTGATTTTCAAAAGACTTTTGATAAGGTACCCCATAATACTGAATAAGGTGAGAGAATGTGGAGCCAGGGGACAAGTTACAGAATGGCCTGCTGGTTGGTTTCAAGACAGAAAGCAGAGAGTGGGAGTAACGGGTACTGACTGAGAGTCGCCAAAGGTGGGAAGTGGTATCCCACAAGTCTCAGTGCTGGGACCTCTGCTGTTCAATTTACATCACGAGTTTAAATTTATGAATGACACCAAATTGGGCCGGGGGCGGGGGGGGAGGGGGGGGGGGGGGGGGTGGGGGGGGAGATAATCTGTACTGGGACAGACTGCAGCAAATTGGAAAAGGACATAATACATTTGCAGAACAGGCAAATGATGTCCAATACAGTTAAATGAGAGGTGAGGCATTTTGGTAAGAATAATAGGGAGGTTACTTATTACTTGGAAGATGCAAGTGTAGGTGGGACAATGGAGCAAAGGAATAGAAAAAAAAATACATCAATCACTAAAAGTTGCACGGCAAATACGTCAGGCCATCAACAAATAAACAAAGCATTAAGGTTTATTTCTAAGTGGATAGAACTGAAAAGGAGGGAAATTGTGAATCAAACATTGCTTAGACCGCACTTAGAATAATATGTGCTATTCTAGTTGCCATATTATAAAAAGCATATAGAGGCGCTGGAGAGCGTGCAGAGAAGATAGAACATAGAACATAACAGTGCAGAAGGAGGCCATTAGGCCCATCGAATCTGCACCGACCCATTTAAGCCCTCACTTCCACCCTATCCCCATAACCCAATAACCCCTCCTAACCTTTTTTGGTCACTAAGGGCAATTTATCATGGCTAATCCACCTAACCTGCATGTCTTTGGACTGTGGGAGGAAACCGGAGCACCCAGAGGAAACACACGCAGACACGGGGAGAACGTGCAAACTCCGCACAGACAGTGACCCAGCGGGGAATCGAACCTGGGACCCTGGTGCTGTGAAGCTACAGTGCTATCCACCTGTGCTACCGTGCTGCCCCAAGATCTACAGAGATGATATCAGAAATCTGTGGGATACATATCAGGAAAGGATTTTCTCTTGAAAAAAGGATGATGAGTGACCTAATTGAGATCTTGAAGATTATGAAAGGTTTTTATAGAGTAGGTACAAAGAGAATGTTTCTTCTTGTGGGGAAGAGCATAACTCAAGTTCAGCAATATAAGTCACCAAGAAATCTAATAGGGAATTCAGAAGAAACTTCTTCAGCCAGAGAATGGTGAGAATGTGGAACTCGCTACCATAAATTACATAGAATTTACAATGCAGAAGGAGGCCATTTGGCCCATCGAGTCTGCACCGGCTCCTGGAAAGAGCACCCTACCCAAGGTTAACACCTCCACCCTATCCCCATAACCCAGTAACCCCACCCAACACTAAGGGCGATTTTGGACACTAAGGGCAATTTATCATGGCCAATCCACCTAACCTGCACATCTTTGGACCATGGGAGGAAACCGGAGCACCCGGAGGAAACCCACGCACACACGGGGAGGATGTGCAGACTCCACACAGACAGTGACCCAAGCCGGAATCGAACCTGGGACCCTGGAGCTGTGAAGCAATTGTGCTATCCACAATGCTACCGTGCTGCCCAAAGAGTTGAAATGAACAGTATAGATATATTTGGGGCAAATGTAGATGAGGAAAGATGGGAGGAGGCTCGAGTCGTGCTTAAACACTGGCATGGACTGGATGGGCTGAATGGCCAGTTTCTATGATGCATGTCCTATGTAATGTCTGATGGTCTGTTCACTTCTGTGTTACTTCTGGTGCCTTAAGAGCTGGGAAAGTTTCCACAGTAATATTATGCTGCACAGCAGTGTATTAGAATGAATAAAAGAAAAAAAATTGAAGTGCACTGAAAATGGTCTAATAGCATTTTATCCCATTTACATTTTCAGTCCCATCATAGACAATTGTTCGGTTAAGCAGCGTGAATTGTCCGTGATTTTCCATTGGTTCTATTTTTGATTGAAATGCTGTGATCTTGATTGAGATACCTAAAAATAGCAATCGGCCATCTAATAAGTCTCTTTGAAAGAAAGTTCAACCAGATTGTTTGTCATTTTGACGAGTTAATCATTCAGATCTTCGCATCAGTCTCTTCAATCAGAATTGTTACATAATTGAAAAGAAAACGAAATGGCAATGTGCTGAGTGGAAAGGTAATTGTTAGCTTTCAGTTGCTACATGAAGATCAGCGCTAGTGTGTATGTCTTGGTAGAAAGCCAGGGTGTGAAGGAAACTGTACAAAGAATGGTTCCATCCCAACCATAGCAAGAACCAACTGGAACTTTGGTTAATAGCACAAAATAACAATATTAGTAGGAAGCTGAAGAAATGGGTTCAGATTATAAGCATTTGAAAGTGAATCAACATCTGTACATACCAACTGCCTGTGCACATAATTTAACTTCCTGTTGTCACATTTGTGTCACAGGTTTTGGGTGAAGTGTTGCCCCATTTTGGGGCCGAGAAAAAGGTGGATGGGCACATAATTACAGTCCACCATAGGGCTTGCTGCTACCATCCTGGCCCCAGGGCATTTTCCCAGAAGTGGAATTAGGGGTGAAAGGGCAACACATCCACAAACAGAGGTGAGCCAATTTAGGTATGGCCAATTAAGGCTAATTATCAAAGGCCAATTGGAATTCCCCAGCTGGTGTGCTGGCCACCTGCCTTATCATGTAAAGAGTAGCTGCCTGGAGGCAGCCTGTCAGAGCCAGACCAGGAGGCAGGCTCCCCAGGCAGGGCAAGAAGACCTCCCCACCTACCTGGCCACGATGGACAAAAATACAGGGAATTTGCGAACCAACGCATCCTACGATCGTATGGGAATGCTGCATGCAGTACTCTCCAGCCCAAGTCCCTGATGGTAAGGTGGAGATTTCCGACATGAAGACACCTCCACAGGTAGATGGCAACAAGATATGTCCAGATGATGGGCAAGGGCAAGGAATTGAGGGTGTGCAGCAGCATCCCATTCAGTGAACCACCCCCCCCCCCCCCACCGACCGCGGTGCTGAAGGACACGGAGAGCATATCTGCAATTCCAGTGCAAGTTGTGGGGCGCAGGCTCCCGAGGGAGGACCTGTGGCCGGTATGGAATTTAATCCTATCAGGATTACGCTAAGGCGATTGTTCACTGCACACCTGCGCCTCCTCGAAACCACCTGTGGCATTGGGGCCAAGCATGACCGTTTTAAGATCACAGATGACATTGACTGGACATTCACCAATATGCAATGTGCCAACTCATAAGGTGTCATCCATCCCATTCCTCCGCCACGCGGCATGTCTCTGATCCTGATTACACCAGTAGCCACTGCCCTGCCCTCCGTGCCCACATTCCTGATGAGCATTGACCACATACACATGTTACACAGTGTAATTCAACATTCTGGCCACTTGGCATCCAGTGAAGCAAATCTGTTCTGTTTACAATAAAATCAAAAAAATGATTTGCAGGTCAAGTTAGTTAACGGGCAGGAATTAGATTTTTGGGATCAAGAACCATTTCTGCATCCGAATTCTGCATCAGAGAGTGAACCAATGAAAGGCACAATTTTGCCTGAGATAGGCTGTCAATTGGCTGGAGGGGTGTTTCACGGCCAATAATGGTATTGAGCATACTGATCCAATTTAAAGACATAATGGCAGCCATGACTATGGCAGCTGTTGAAATGAAAAATTAAAATCGCTTATTGTCACGAGTAGGCTTCAATGAAGTTACTGTGAAAAGCCCCTAGTCATCACATTCCGGCGCCTGTCCGGGGAGGCTGGTACGGGAATCGAACCGTGCTGCTGGCCTGCTTGGTCTGCTTTAAAAGCCAGCGATTTAGCCCTGTGAGCTAAACCAGCCCTTTTGCACAGCTATGGAAGCTTGAGGAGTAGCAAAGGTTTTGCATCCATGGCATCGTTCCCTCAACAAATTTGCTAGGATACCGGACCAGACTCCAACTTTTGTTAGAATACCAGATGACAACGTCAAACAATTTTTCAAGGATACTTCACCCCAGGGTTGATGACTCGGACCAATAGGTATCTTTTTTGTTAAAATAAGCTTTAATTTAAACAGAGAATTAGCCACATTAACATCAAAGAAATTATCAATTAGACAGTTCTTAAACAAAAGGAAAAACCTGAACTTACTAACTACACCTGCCAATAATTCCAATTAAGCAAACCCAATGCAGTCCACCTAGGTTACTTGCCTGTTTGTGTTGATGTTTGGAGAGAGATCCTTTCAAGAGCAGATCCAGTACACTTCTGCTCAACCTAACAGCAGTTGGCCAAATTGCTGATCAACTTAAAATCCTACAACAGACTGAAAAATTATAGACAAGCCTGGCTCCTTCCCTTAATTACATCATCTGTATCCCATTAGGTTCCTTGACTTGCTTAGCTCGGACTAAATATATCGCTGATAAATTATCTACACTCCAGGGAATCTCCAGCAATTAAAACACTATTCAATTAGCCTTTTATCTGCAACCAAGTAAGTGGTTAAAATTAATAATTATCTCACCTTTTATAGCCTCTTATGGCAACTTGGGGCTTTTCAAAGCAACTTCATTGCAGTGTTAATGTAAGCGTACTTGTGACAATAATGATTATTACTATATTATTATTGCTTCTGCTTGAGTTAAAGATACAGGCTGCATTTAAAGCCACAGGTCCATTACTCATCCATGGATAAAAATGGTAACAGCAAAAATCAAAGAACGGGGAAATAAGGGGACAAACAGGGAAACAGGAACAAACAGGCAGGACCTTTATAATAGGCAATAGCAAAATTTAAGGGAAACATGGGTGAACTGTAACAATTGCTTGTATATTCTTGTCTGGTACAAAAGTAAAAAAAGGAAAGGTGGCCAAACTATGGTTTTCAAGGAAAATTATAGATAGCATAGGAGCCAAGCAAGAGGCATCAAAATTGGTCAAAAAAATCAACAGACCCGAGTATTGGGAGCAGTTTAGAATTTAGCAAAGGAGGACCAAGGGATTGATTAAGAAAGGAAAAATAGAGTATAAGAGTACGCTTGCAGGAAAGATAAAAATTGACTGTTACATTTTCTGTAGGTATGTAAAAGATTGGTGAGGAACTAAAGGAAATTAGTATTAGTAGGGAAATCATGTTGGGGAAATTGATGGAATTGAAGGCTGATGAATCCCCAGGGCCTGATAATCTACATCCCAGAGTAATTAGGGAAGAATCCCTAGAAATATTGAATGCATTGGTGGTCATCTTCCAAGATCCTATAGACCCTGAAACAGTTCCTACACATTGGAGGGTAGCTAATGTAACCCCATTATTTAAAAAGGGAGGTAGAGAAACAGGGAATTTTAGGCCTGTTAGCCTGATGTGGTAGTAGGGAAAATTCAAGAGTTGATTAATAGCAGAGCACTTGGAAAACAGAGGCAGCATTGGACAGAGTCAGCATGGATTCATGAAATGGATATTATGCTTGAAAAATCTACTGGAATTCTTTGAAGATAGAACTCATAAAGTTGATGAGGAGAAGCCAGTGTATGTAGTTAGTCCCACATAAGAGATTAACGTGTTAAATTATCGTGCATGGGATGTGGGGGGGGGGGGGGGGGGGGGAGGGGGGGGGGGGGAGCTAGTGTATCGAGAGGAATAGAAAACTGGTTGGCAGATTGGAAACAAAGAGTAGAAATAAAAAGGTCTTTTTCTGACTGGCAGGGAGCAACTCGTGGAATACTGCAGGGATCAGAGCTGGGACCTCAGCATTCCCAATATATATTAATGATTTTGATTAAGGGACTAAATGTAATATCACCAATTTTAGAGGTGATACAAAGTTGGATGGGGGGAGGAGGGGTTAGCTGTGACGAGAATGCAGAGATGCCTCAGACAAGCTTAAGTGAATGGGCAAATGCATGGCAGATGCCGTATAGTACGGATACAGGTTATTCAGTTTTGTAGCAGGAACAGGAAGGGAAATTATTATCTGAATGGCTAAACTGGCAGGGGAATGTGCAACAAACCCTGGGTGTCCTTGTACAACAGTCCCTGAAGGCAAGCATGCAGGTGGTAAAAAAGGCAAAATGGTATTTGGGCCTTCACAGTGAGAGGATTTGAGCACAGGGGCAGGGATGTCTGGCTGCAATTATACAGGGCGTTGGTGAGACCATACCTGGAATATTGTGTGCAGTTTTGGTCTCCTTGTCTGAGGAACAATGTTCCTGTTATTGAGGGATTGCAGCGCAGGTTTATCAGACTGATTCTTGAGATTGCAGCATTGACATATCAGGAAAGATCGAGAAATATAGCCTATTGGTGGGAGGTCGCACTGCTGAGTGTATATAATATTATTCACAGGCATACCACCACATCCCCTTTCTTATTGATCTTTATATATAAACATGATTAATAAACAAGTTTAACTAATGTGTCCATAGACATGATATGTCTGCTAGGTGAATATAGAGATTCTGCATTTTTCTGACAGGGTTCAGGTTTATCTATTTAAACAGTCTCAAATGGCATCTCTTCACAGCAACTATCCCTGAGTCTGCTAACTGTATTTAAAAGTGGATTGGGATCTGAGATGGTTTTGTTGTTTGAGGGCAAATACTGATTGCATTTGTGTTGTTTAGACGGGGCTGTTTAGCGCAGGGCTAATTCGCTGGCTTTGATAGCAGACCAAGGCAGGCCAGCAGCACGGTTCAATTCCCGTAACAGCCTCCCCGAACAGGCGCCAGAATGTGGCGACTAGGGGCTTTTCACAGTAACTTCATTTGAAGCCTACTTGTGACAATAAGCGATTTACATTACATTACATTATATTGTTCAAGAGGTAAGCCATTTTCTTGTGTGATATTAAAGATATTTTAATACTGCGTTAGTAATGAAATTTGTTTTATATACCATATTCCTAGTTTGCGTGAAATCACTTCTGATGGGAGGTATCCTTTCCTCACAGACTTACAAAATCAAAATAAATATTGGAATATCTGTCCAATGTCCTGGGCACTGTTGGAGTCTGGTCTGGGATCACAATGTATAGCAGACTGCAACTTGCAAATTTTTACTTGCCTTTTAAATGTTTTTCTGATGTACATGTGATAAGGTAACAATCAGAATGCTATACAGACCAAGTTATTGATTGAGTTACATGGACTGTTCTGGAACTACCCTTATGTGCATCTGTCCTGGTGTATGCCTTACAATCTTCTGCTGATAGCTGGATGTCACATGACTGATGTCTGACGCTACCTATTGGTGGGAGGTCGCACTGCTGAGTGTATATAATATTATTCACAGGCATACCACCACATCCCCTTTCTTATTGATCTTTATATATAAACATGATTAATAAACAAGTTTAACTAATGTGTCCATAGACATGATATGTCTGCTAGGTGAATGTCCCTTGTGCACAGTTCATTGTGCCTCCCTCACAGGATCACCCCGATGATGATTTTGCTGTTGCCAGCCTTGTTGAAGACTGGTTTACCTGACGGTCTCTTGCTTCGTATCCTTTTGAAGGCATTTATCCTTGTTAACCACACCTGCGTCACCAACTTTTTCTTTTTGCGTTTCTTTGCACGACGCTCTTTGCTGCTGCTGCATTGTTGTATATTCTCTGATTCTGGATTGTCAGCCACAGGATTGACATCTCTCTTGGTTTCATCGGTGGGGTGTACTGCCTCTCCTACTCTCCTTCTCTTCCTATTTTTTGCTTTTATGACCATTTTGTGACTACTTATCTTTTTGCGTTTGGGTTTGGCAACCCCTGTCTTACTACTGGTTTGCACCATGTGGAGATCTTCAGTTGGGACTTCTCGTGCCAGCGTGTTTCCGAGGGACTGTGCAGTCACAGCCAGCTGCCTTTAACTCGTGGTTGCAGAGCCTTGGACTCTGATGCCTCGGTGGAAGCCACATCTTTAACATCTGGTGCTGCCCCTATCTGGCTTGTTGGAACACTTATTGATGGCCCCTCATCACTAGACATTATGATACAAACATTCTCTGGCCCCGATGATCCAGGCGATGGACCATCCTGGTCTTGCCCTAGTACGTGTGTGTGATCCGTTGAGCTACATAGCAATATAGACATCAGCTCCTCTAACTCATCTTCCAGTGGAGTAGGCTCGAGCATCAGGGAGTCAACTACTGGAACCATTTCAGAGGCCTGAGATGATTCACCATGAGCTTCTGGAGCCAGTATCTCCAAGATTGGTACGATGTCTTCTGTTATTACTTTATTTAAGTCCTGTTCTTCCAAGATGTTGGCTACTGTAATCTCACTTTTCATTTCAGAGTCCGCCATTTCAGACCTTTCGGGCTTCTCGGTGTCCTGCGCAGTCTTGCCGTCCCTTGTGACCACCTCGTCATTCCTGCCAAATCACCGGAGCAGCGCTTTCAGGCTCCTTCATCTAGCTCACATTATTCCCGTGAAATAGGTTTACCAGCATTTCATAGTCGTCTTCATCTGGCTCACCTTCCACGTCTTTACTTTCTGCATCGTCTTCGTATATGTCATCATAGTATTCATCATCAGAGTCAGTATCTTCTGCAAAGATGTCTCCTATAAAATACAACATTGTATAAAATACAACAGAATACAATAGAATTATGTGTTCGCACAGGAGGCAGTCAATTTTAAAGTCAGTAAGAAGTCTTACAACACCAGGTTAAAGTCCAACAGGTTTGTTTCAAACACGAGCTTTCGGAGCACGGCTCCTTCTTCAGGTGAATGGAAAGGCTTGTTCCAGAAATGTTTATATAGACCAGTCAGAGATGCCCCGGAATGCGAGCACCTGCAGGCAATCAAATCATCAAAGATGCAGAGAGAGAGGTAACTCCCAGGTTAAAGAGGTGTGAATTGTCCAAGCCAGTTCAGTCGGTAGCCTCTGCAAGTCCAGGCTTGTTGGTGGGGGCCGAATGTAATGCGACATGAATCCCAGATCCCGGTTGAGTCGCAGTCATGCGTGCGGAACTTAGCTATAAGTTTTTGCTCAGCAATTTTGCGTTGTCGCGTCTCCTGAAGGCCTCCTTGTAGAATGCTGACCCGGAGATCAGAGGCTGAATGTCCTTGACTGCTGAAGTGTTCCCAACTGGAAGGGAACAGTCCTGCCTGTGATAGTCGCACGATGCCCGTTTATTCGTTGTCGCAGTGTCTGCATGGTCTCGCCAATGTACCACGCTTCGGGACATCCTTTCCTGCAGCGTATGAGGTAGGACTACATTGGTCGAGTCGCACGAGTATGCGCCGCGTACCTGGTGGGTGGTGTTTCCACGTGTAATGGTGGTGTCCATGTCGATGATCTGGCATGTCTTGCAGAGATTACCCTGGCAGGGTTTTGTGGTGTTGTGGTTGCTGTTCTGAAGGCTGGGTAATTTGCTGCAAACAATGGTTTGTTTGAGGTTGCGCTGGTTGTTTGAAGGCCAGTAGTGGGGTGTGGGGATGACCTTGGCAAGATGTCCATCCTCGCTGATGATGTGTTGGAGGCTGCGAAGAAGATGTCGTAGTTTCTCCGCCCAGGAAAGTACGGACGACGAAGGGTACTCTGTCAGGGTGTCCCGTGTTTGTCTTTCTGAGGAGGTCGGTGCGGTTTTTTTGCTGTGGCGCGGTGGAACTGTCGATCAATGAGTCGAGCGCCATATCCCGTTCGTACGAGGGCATCTTTCAGCATCTGTAGGTGTCTGTTGCGCTCCTCCTTGTCTGAGCAGATCCTGTGTATACGGAGGGCTTGTCCATAGGGATGGCTTCTTTAATGTGTTTCGGGTGAAAGCTGGAGAAGTGGAGCATCGTGAGATTACTGTGGGCTGCGGTAAAGCGAGGTGCGAGGTGACCGTCCTTGATGGAGACGAGTGTGTCCAAGAATGGAACTGAATTTGGAGAATAGTCCATGGTGAGTTTGATGGTGGGATGGAACTTAATTGATGTCATCGTGTAGCGTTTCATGTGATGTCTCGCCGTGGGTCCAAGGAAAAAAATGTCATCGATGTATCTGGTGTATAGCATCGGTTGAAAGTCCTGTGTGGTGAGGAAGTCTGTTTCAAACTTGTGCATGAAGATGTTGGCATATTGAGGTGCAATTTGGTCCCCATGGCTGTTCCGTGCGTCTGGATGAAGAATTTGTTGTCGAAGGTGAAGACGTTTGTGTCTAGAATGAAACGGATGAGTTGCAGAATTGCGTCTGGAGATTGGCAGTTGTCGGTGTTGAGGACTGAGGCTGTTGCAGCAATGCCGTCGTCATGGGGATGCTGGTGTAGAGTGCCGAGACATCCATGGTGACGAGGAATGTTCCTGGTTCAACTGGTCCATGGGTGCTGAGTTTCTGTAGGAAGTCCGTCGTGTCGCGACAGAAGCTGGGTGTACCTTGTACGATGGGTTTCAAGATGCCCTCGATGTGGCCAGAGAGGTTCTCACACAGGGTCTCCACATCAAATTTTAAAGTCAGCATTGGGTTTTGCTGCAGAACTTTTATCGAACATTCCAGCTTGTGGAACTTCAGGGGAACCTTTATGCTTTGGCTTTGTTTCAATGGTTTTCAGCGTGACATTGTTTCCTTTCTTCCAGTGGCTCTTCTGTCTCTTTATCTGATTTGTCGTCCTCCGCCTGGACTTCTGCTGGATCCTCATTGAATGACTGCACTATCATATCTCATTGGGATTTGTCGAGTTCAGCTGGCCAGCCGCCATCTGGAACATACAGCTGCTCATCTAGGTTCAAGGCCTCACATGCATACGCTTCTATGATGGACCCGGTTTTCATGTCCACAAGGTAAAATGGTAACATGCACGTTGTGTTGTGCATGCTTAGCTCAAGCTCACATTCACCCAACATCACTTTTTTTTAACCGCATCGGTAGTCCTGGTCGATCAATGACTTTTGGCTGCGCGTTCAGCCTGTGCAAAGCGGACCGACTGAGGAGGTTGGCCCTCGTCCCCCATGTCGAGGTTGCACCGTACCAATGAGTCATTCATCCACATTAAAGTTTTCCATTTGGTCTTGATGGCATCAGAATTTATAGAATTTACAGTGCAGAAGGAGGTCATTCGGACCATCAAGTCTGCACCGGCTCTTGGAAAGAGCACCCTACTTAAGCTCACACCTCCACCCTATCCCCGTAACTCCACCTAACCTAAGGGAAATTTAGCATGGCCAATCCACCTAACCTTGCACATCTTTTGGACTGTGGGAGGAAACTGGAGCACCCGGAGGAAACCCACACAGACACGTGGGGAGAAGGTGCAGACTCCGCACAGACAGTGACCCAAGCCAGGAATCGAATCTGGGACCCTGGAACTGTGAAGCTGCTGTGATAATTACTGTGCTACCGTGTTGCCCAGGTTTGTTCTTACCAGCGTCATTATTTTTTGGAATTATGTCTTCATCTTTATGGGTCGGCCTCTTCTGGTCCTTGGTTGAAATGGAGTTAACTCATCAACTGCGTTGACTGATCTGATTTGGTCCACTATAGGATTCGAAAAACATTGTTTCGCTAATTGACCAACACGGCCACACCTGGAACATACTTTTCCAAAGGCCAGACACTGCCGTGGGCCATTTCGGTTGCCACATTTCTGGTGCAAGATGGCGGCTCCTGTTGGCGACTTAAAATGGCTGGCTGCACTGAGACCACTTTTCTTATTGATCTGTGTCACAGTGCTGATGAGAAAATGGTTCAGAGTGTGTACTGATTTGCTGTGCAGCCAACTCACTCGCATGACAAATTTGTATCGCGTTTTCCAATTTCAGATTTTCATGGAGCCTATCATTCGATATGCCAAATACAATTTGGTCATGTATCATCGATGATTTAAGATCGCTGAAATTTCAGGACTGGGCCTTCGGCCTCAAGATGGGTACAAAATTGTCAAAAGATTCGCCTGGTTTCTGGGTACATGTATTTTTGAAAAGTTTTTGAAAAATTTTTCAAATGTTTATGTTTTTTTTCGGAGAGCAATGACAATCAAAGTATTTGATCACTTCATCATATCTCCTCTTCCTTATCAAACGCAAAGGTATTATATATTTTAATTGCTTGTGGACCTGCCATCATGAGCAGCAATGCAATTCGCCTCGCTGTGCCTGTTGGCCAAGGGCTGAGACATAGAGTTTAAACTGCTGTTTGAAAGCGTGGCAGTTTTCGTCTTACCCAAGACTTGAAGCTGGTGGGGTGCCTTTAAACCTTCCATCTCGAACTTCAATGTAGTTTGTTGCATTGAGTCGCCAATGGTCGCAGTTCACCAGGTTGTGGAAGAATCTTTTCTTTTTTGTTCTTTGGCCGATTTAACTTTGCCTTTTCTACTGTTCTCCTCAAATCTTCAATATTCCTGCTACCACGTTGTGGTCCGTGATCTTGTCTTTGCAATGATTCTACAGAACTGCTAATGAATTAACTAGAATGATAATTTGTTGATATACACGTGGTAAGGTAACATGGTAAGGTAACAATCAGAATGCTATACAGACCACGTTTTTGATTGCGTTGAATAGTCTTTCCTGGAACTACCCCCATGTGCGACTGTCCTGATGTATGCATTACAATCTTCTACCGATAGCTGGATGTCACATGACTGATGTCTGACGCCACCTGTTGGTGGGAGGTCGCACAGCTGAGTGTATGTAATATAATTCACAGGCATTTCACCACAAGAGTAAGCATCACTGGATAGTGTTCCGCATTGAACACAATCAGGAGTATTTTGTGACCAAAACCGACGTCAGTTTAAGAACTTCTTTTTCTGCGAGTTTCCACTCAAGCTAATTTGCATATTGCGGGCTGGCATGTAGCGCAGTGGTTAGCACTGGGACTGCAGCGCTGAGGAACCGGGTTCGAATCCCGACCCTGGGTCACTGTCCATGTGGAGTTTGCACATTCTCCCCATGTCTGCGTGGGTTTCACCGCCACAACCCAAAGATGTACAGGTGAGGTGGATTGACCACGCTAAAATTACCGCTTAATTGGAAAAATAAATTATTGGGTACTCCATATTGCCAGATGAAAAATCTGCCATGAACCAGCATAATTAGGCAGCTTGTTAAAGATTAACTTTTTTGCTTTAAAAAACGTCTCTTAATATATTTGAGAACTTGATCAATAGAGCTAAAAATGGCATTATCACAAAACATTTTTTTAATTTCAGTGTCAATCCACCACCTGGGAGTAATCCAATTTTATGTGATTGAAAATAACTTTAAAAAATATGTAGAAGCAGATTCCAGTTATATTTTGGTATGATGAGCAGAATTTAGTAAATTAAAAAAAAAATTCAAAGTTTTTAAAAAGCAACCGTAAGTCCAAAAGATCCAGCTTAATGTTTAGAAGCTACTCGGAGACCGACAAACAAATATATTGAGCAGAAGCTTCTGACAGTAATTAATTTATCAAGCAGCATGGTCGGTTTTGAGGGTGGTACTGACCTCTGGAGCAATGGTTTGTGCCATAGATCCTGCAAGTTGATTTGGGCTGAACATAATTTGCATCATTTTACAATCAAGGTTACCCCGATTTCGGGAAAATTGAATGGAAAAGAAGTATCCTAGGCCCAACCATCTTCAGCTGCTTCATCAATAACCTTCCTTCCAACTTAAGGTCAGATGCGGGGATGTTCACTGATGATTGCATAATGTCCAGCACTATTTGTAACTTTTCAGACACTGAAGCAGTCCACGTGCAAATGCAGCAAGACTTGGACGATATTCAGAGAGGGCTGACAAGTGGCAAGTGACATTTGCACCACACAAGTGCCAGCAAGGAGCATCTCCAATGAGAGAGAATCAAACCTTGACATTCAATGGTATTACCATCACTGAACTCCTCACTATCAACATCCTGGGGATTGCTATTGACCAGAAACTGAACTGGACTAGCCATATAAATACTGTGGCTACAAGAGCAGGTCAGAGGCTAAGAATCCTGCAGTGAGTAACTCACCTCCCAAAACCAATCCACAATTCAGGAATGTGATGGAATATTCCCCAGTTGCCTGACACCAACTAGGAAAAAGCAGCTTGCATGTTTGGCTCCCTTCCACAAACATTCACTCCGTCCGCCACTGACGCACAGTAGCAGCCGTCCGTACCATCTACAAGTGTTTTCAAACTTTTTTACCCGGGACCTATCTTAACCAACCAGCCATCCTTCGTGACCCAGGTGGGCCGACTTTCGCAACCCACCATTTTCACTTACCTTTATATGACAGGTGAGCCTGCTTGGTCCTCACTATCTCACTTGCTTTGTTATTCTATATTACATTTCTGATGATGACTTCAGCTAATGATCCAAGATCCCACTGCATCCATTGAAAAAAATGAAAGATTTGTCCTCAAACTCACCATGCTTAGTCTTCAAATGTCTTTGAAGCTTTGAGGGTTTTAAACTTTCATTTGCCAGTGCTTTCCTGCATGTAACACACATGAACTTTGAATCCTGATTTGCAGTGGCACAATAATAACCCACACCTGAAGTAATCATCTTTATGCTGCTTTGTTCCAGTTTTTAGCTCCTTCTTCATGGGTTGTTCACCAGAGGCCCTAGAGTTCACACCAGCACTCCTGGCAGCTGCAAAATTGAGGAATCTCTCTTGCACGCCCAGAACATGTGACATCAGCATACAGGGCACATGGCTTGCTCTCTGCAGCCGCTCCAGGCAGGAAGACGCCAGCGATTTTTAAAATAATCTGCTCCTGGGTCAGCACCCTAATGTCAGAAGGAGGCATTCTGTCCCACTGGGCTCCACGCCTGCGTACTGTTGAGGGGTACACATGCGTGGAACGCCCAGCATTCTGAAAGCCAGTCACGTTAGGCATTTGTAAGAGCCAGTCGCACCATTGGGCACTTCTTCCCGCGATCGGGAATGCTACGATGCATGGCCCCGCGACCTCCTGACACCTGCAGGTCGCAACCCTGGGTTTGAAAATGACTGATTAAAAGGCGCACTGCAGGATCTCACCTATGCTCCTTCCAGCACCTTCCAAACCCATGACCATTACGATCTATAAGGACAAAGGCTGCAGATACAAGTGAACTCCATCACCGAGAGGTTCTCCTCCAAGTCACTCACCATCCTGACTTGGAAATATATTATCGTTCCTTCACTCCTCCTGGGATAAAAGCCTGGAACTCTTTGCCTCCAAAGAATGCCTACAGTGCAGAAGAAGGCCATTCAGCCCTTCCGAGTCTGTACCGACCCCCCTTACCTCGACCCACTTCCCTACCTAACCTTTAAACATTAAGAGGCAATTTCGCATGGCCAATCCACCTAAACTCCATGGGTGGATCCTCTGTCCCGCTGTGCCAATTTTCTGGTGCAGCATGCCCCCGCCGGCAGCAGGGTTCTCCGTCCCGCCAGCCGGTCAATGGAGTTTCCTATTGTGGGCAGCCCCACGCCATTGGGAAATCCCTGAGAGTGGGCGCTCTGCCGGCGTAATGGAGAATCCCGCCAGCGGAGAATCTAGCCCAACAACTTTCGACCGTGGGAGGAAAGTGGAGCACCCGGAGGAAACCCACTCAGACATGGGGAGGACGTACAAACTCCACAGTCATCCAAGGTCAGAATTGAACCCGGGTCCCTGGCGCTGTGAAGCAGCAGTGATAACCACTATGCCACCCCCAATGACACAGCAGGTGTAACTACATTACATGGACTTCAGTGGTTCAAGAAGGCAGATCACCACCACCTTGTTAAGGGCAATAAGGGGTAGGCAACAAATGTTGGCCTAGCCAGCAACACCCACATCCAGTAAAACTGAATTTTTTAAAAAAACCTTGCGGAAATCTTACTGCAAACGTTACTGCAAATCAGAAATTAGCACATTCCACCGTGGTTTGAGAAGATTGGCGGCACGGTGGCCCAGTGGTTAGCACTGCTGGCTTATGGTGCCGAAGACCCTGGTTCAATGCTGGTCGGTCCGGGTCACTGTCCATGTGGAGTTTGCACATTCTCCTTGTGTCTGTGCGGGTCTCAGCCCCACAACCCAAAGATGTACAGGGTAGGTGGATTCGCCACAATAAATTGCCCCTTAATTGGAAAAAAAGAATTGGGTACGTACTCTAAATTTTAAAAAAAAGCAGACATGTAAACTAGATCACAAAAGGGCTTTAAAAAAAAATGAATTTATGGGATGTGGGCGTCGCTGGTTAGGCCAGCATTTATTGTCCATCCCTAGTTGCCCTTCCCTTCAGAAAGTGGTAGTGAGTTGCCTTCTTGAACCGATGCAGTCCTTGAGGTGTAGGAACACTCATTGTTCCTACAGTGTAGGAACGGCGGTATATTTCCAAGTCAGTGTGGTGAGTGACTTGGAGGGGAACCTCCAGGTGTTGGGGTTCCCAGGTATCTGCTGCTCTTCCTTCTAGATGGTAGTGGCCATGTGTTTGGAAGGTGCTGACTAAGGAAACTTGGTGAGTTACTGCAGTGCATCTTGTAGATGGTGCACATGGCTACCACTGGTGGAGAGTTTGAATGTTTGTGGAAGGGGGAGCAATCAAGCAGGTTGCTTTGCCCTGGATGGTGTTGAGCTTCTTGAGTGTTGTTGGAGCTGCACTCATCCAGGCAAGTGGAAAGTATTCCATGACTTGTGCCTTGTAGATGGTGGACAGGTTTTGAGGGGGTCAGGAGGTGGGTTACTCGCCATAGGTTTCCTAGCCTTTGACCTGCTCTGGTAGCCACAGTACTAATGTGGCTAGTCCAATACAGTTTCTGATCAATGGTAACCCCCAGGATGTTGATTGTGGGGGATTCAGCAATGGTAATGCCATTGAATGTCAAGGGGCAGTGGTTAGATCCTCTCTTGTAGGAGATGGTCATTGCCTGGCACTTGTGTGTTGCGAATGTAACTTGCCACTTGTCAGCCCAAGCCTGGATACTGTCGAGGTCTTGCTGTATTTGAACATGGACTGCTTCATGATCTGAGGAGTTGGGAATGGTGCTGAACATTGTGCAGTCATCCGCATGCAGTCATCTGCAAACATCCCCACCTCTGACCTTATGATGGAAGGGAGGTCATTGAAGAAGCAGCTGAAGATGGTTGGGCCTAGGACACTACCCTGAGAAACTCTGACAGTGATGTCCTGGAGCTGAGATGATTGACCTCCAACCACCACAACCATCTTCCTTTGTGCCAGGTATGACTCCAACCAGCGGAGAGTTTCCCCCCCTGGATCCCATTGACTCCAGTTTAGCTAAGGCTCCTTGATGCCATACTTGGTCAAACGCTGTCTTGATATCAAGGGCAGTCACTCTCACCTGACCTCTGGCTTGATGAATATCCTAATTTTAAATATGCTCAATTTGGACAATTAGACCTCCATTGAATTTGATCCACTTCTACAAACAGGGCAAATGTCTCTTTGGTTTACCAACAACATAAAAGCTCGGATTTTTTTTTTATAAATGTTTTTTATTGGGTGTTTGAACAATGTATAATTACCGTTATATACACAGGATAAGAAACATATATATATATATATACACACCTATCTAGAATAGAAGGGCACACCCCAACATATCAAGGAGAAGGAAATGGTACATAGTAAAAAAAAACAATAAAATATGAAATAGAATAACTGGTAGGGTATTGTGCACCAGCTCGACAGCGGCAGCTCTGTACACCTGGCAACATTATTTACACCACGTAAGTAGGTGACTGTTTGCGGGGGGCGGGGGGGGGGGGGGGGGGGGGGGGGGATTGGGGAGGCAAATATACATTTGGGTGCCGGAGAGATAATTACACTGTGCGATACTTTTTCGTGTTTTTGTCGCCTGCTTCTCCCGGACGGATCTCGCTGACGTCCCGCGCTCACCTCCGTTTCTGCTGCTCCTCCCGTCCTCCGTCTTTATTTTCCTCGTTCCCCGCTCCTGGAGATGTCATGCACGTTTTGGTATCTAAAGCTCGGATTTTTGATGTCACTTCTACATTTATCATCTCAGTTGGACAATTGGGAAAATGAGGAAACAATGGCCAGGGAAATGAATTTATACTCAAATAAAAAAACATTAATCTATAAGAGTGCCTGCTAAAACCTTACGAAACTAAAGTGCCAATGACGAAGAAGGTGATGTAGTGCAAGATAAGTAACAAGATGGGGCAGCACGGTAGCACAAGTGGATAGCACTGTGGCTTCACAGTATTCAAAAGGTTATCTTAAAAAGTCCAACTATTGACATTCTTATCAACACCATCAACACAGATTATGGTCAATTTGCTGTTTGCAAATTAGTTGCTGCATTTCCCACATTATCACTCTTCAAAGTTATTTATTGGTTGTAAAGCACTTGGATATTAGGAGATTGTAAAATGTATTTCTGTAGTCCTAAAGGGAATGTAGCTGATAATATCTGAGGCCCAATTGATGACAGTATAGTGTTCAGCTTCAGCTGCAATCCCTCAAATAAAGCAGCAGTATGCTTACATGCAGTAAGACCTCAACAACATTCAATCTAAGTGGCAAATAATATACCAAATATCATATGTTGGCCATCGCCACCAAGAGGCAGCTTAACCACCTCCCCAATGATATTAAATCGCTTTAGCACTGACAAGGCCTGTCCAACAATTCCTAGGGGTTACCAGTGACCAGAAACTTAACATTGGTCATAAATGCTAATCCTCTTAAATCTACTCCTTGATGAGTCATAGTTACCTCTGAGAAGACCATGGCCCTAAACATCATTCAGGAACTCAGGTTCGATTTTGATCTTGGGTAACTGTGTGGAGTATGCACATTCTCCCCGTGTTTCCATGGGTTTCCACCGGGTGCTCCGTTTTCCTCCCACAGTCCAAAGATATGCAGGTTAGGTGGACAGGCTATGCTAAATTGCCCCTTAATGTCTAAAAGGTTAAGTGGGGTTATGGGGATAGGGAGTGGGGCAAGGTAGTGTGCTATTTCACAGGGTCGGTGCAGACACGACGGGCTGAATGGTCTCCTTCTGCACAGTAGGGATTCCATGATTCTATGAATAGCTGAGCTGTTCCCAAGCTGTAGACTGCAACCCCAAATGGGATCTCAACAAGAATAGATGGGGTCAAGAACTTCCCCTCTTTGGAGACTGGAAAGCAGTAAGCTCCTTACTGAGGTCCACATAGTGTCCAGTCTGGCCCTTGCCTTGTTTCTCAGTCTCACTCTCCAAGTCGATGAGAAGAGATCCACGCAACACCAACGCCACGAACAACAAGTGCAACACAAGTGGCTTATTTTCTCCCCTCCCAGTTCATCCTTCTCCCATTGATCCAATCTTGCACTGGCAGTCTGGCCGCCGGGACTTTATCTTCCTTCTCAAGGTCATGTAAAAAAAGTCACATGCAAGGGACTCACTCACTCCGGAATTCCTGCTCCTTGTCCCATATTGGAAACTGATGTGCACTAAGAGACAGGAAGGTGGATTTACATACTAATTGATCTAATAAAAAAAACTGGAGCCTGAAGAGAGGTCAGTTCTTACGTTGTTGATAATGTCGGTGACAGAGGATTCAAGGGTTGGGGTCTGCTGTTGGTGGGGGTGTAACTTTCCTTACATGATCCATTCTGAAAGGGCAGCAATTACAGTTTTCTTACAGCATCAGTTCATTCCAGTGGAGTGTAGGAAAGTGAGAATAGTAAGTTTTAATTAAAAATGTTGGAAAATATGAAATGGTCACTTGGAAGTATAGAACTTGAATATTGCAGAAAAAAGATTCATGCTGTTGAAGCTTTTCAGTTTGCACTCATCAGGATGCAAGACTATCGAATTTCAAAGGTAGCATCAGTTTTCTTCCAATTTGATTTGGTGTCAATTTTTGGCTGACCACGTAAATGCCTTGGTATGTTTTACTACATTAAGGGTGCTGTGTAAATATACTGCATTGTTGTTCATTGAGATCAAGGTAAAATTCTTTAAAGTTATTGTTCATACAAGCCCCATTTGCTCTTCCAGAAGGACATAAAAGATTCCACGGCACTATTTCAAAGAAGAGTGGGTAGTTATTGATCGTGGTCAATATTTATCCTTTCAATCATCATTGCAAAAACTGGTTAGTGTCACATTACTTGTGGGACCTTGCTGTGCACAGATTGGCTGCTGCACTTTTTACATTACCAAAAAATGTCCAGACTTCATTGACTGTAAGGTGCTTTGAGACATCCAGTGCTTATGAAAGGCACCATATAGATACAAGTCTTTTTCCCTTTGATACATAATTATCATATTGAGAACGGTGATGCTGGAAATAATTTTAAATTTCCTCTTCTTATTCATAATTTATGAAAACATTGATAAATATGTACTTGTTAAAATGGTACAACCAAGAAAATGTAACCTGTGTGATAAACCGCATTAAGTTCATCTTCACTTTGATCTATTTGCTTTCCAAGTCCACAAAGCGTCCTTTGATCATTTTATTAATGCATACTTTGCCAGTGCTGCCACCCTTTAGTTTATTGAGTTGCACACAAGATCTAGAAAAACAACTGTTGCTAATTGACACAATAATACAAGGCAAAGTAACTAGTTATAGACAAAAACAAATGAGGTAAACTCCGCAGGTGAGAATAACTATTGAGTTCACTGGCCTGAACACAAATGCAAAGCTGCTTTGCACACAAAGCTTGGTGCAAAGGCCAGGTATGGGCACACAAATAGTGATCACTTGCAAAAGAATTAAAGAAATTTGACCCCAAATCTTTTGAGTAAACCCTGTCTGATTTTCGAAAACAGACATAAAGTTGTGTTAATTTTTTTGTAACAAGCTCGTCTATTGAAAAAGATTGATCAGAAAGATTAGTTAAAATATGCTAATTTTTTCAGTTCATAAGGTGGTTTTCTACATTTGTAAGTAAATTATGCATGAAAACTTATAATAACAATCTTTATTAGTGTCACAAGTAGGCTTACATTAACACTGCAATGAAGTTACTCTGAAAAGCCCCTAGTCGCCATACTCCAACGCCTGTTTGGGTACACAGAGGGAGAATTCTGAATGTCCAAATTACCTAACAGCACGTCTTTCGCGACTTGAGGGAAGAAACCCTCAGCAGCAGGGTAGCATGGTGGTTAGCATAAATGCTTCACAGCTCCAGGGTCCCAGGTTCAATTCCCAGCTGGGTCACTGTCTGTGTGGAGTCTGCACGTCCTCCCCCTGTGTGAGTGGGTTTCCTCCGGGTGCTCCGGTTTCCTCCCACAGTCCAAAGATGTGTGGGTTAGGTGGATTGGCCATGCTAAATTGCCCGTAGTGTCCTAATAAAAGTAAGGTTAAGGGGGGGTTGTTGGGTTACGGGTATAGGGTGGATATGTGGGTGTGAGTAGGGTGATCATGGCTCGGCACAACATTGAGGGCCGAAGGGCCTTTTCTGTGCTGTACTGTTCTATGTTCTAAACCGGAGGAAATCCACGCAGATATGGGAGATTCAGACTCCGCAGACAGTGACCCAAGCTGGAAATCGACCCTGGCGCTGTGAAGCAACAGTGCTAATCACTGTGCTACCTTGAAAATCCCCTAGTCGCCACTCTCTGGCACCGGTTCGGGTAGAGAGAAAATAAGAGCACCCAGAAGGAACCCACACAGACACGGGGAGAATGTGTAGACAGCAACCCAAGCTGGGAATCAAACCCCCGTCCCTGGCACTTTGAAGCAACTGTGCTACCATGCCGCCCAGGATTAAGTCCAACTATAGAAACTGAATTCATTTTTAATACAAATCTAGAGTACCCAATTCATTTTTTCCAATTAAGGGGCAATTTAGCATGGCCACTACACCTACCCTGCACATCTTTGGGTTGTGGGGGCGAAACCCATGTAAACATGGGGAGAATGTGCAAACTCCACACGAACAGTGACCCGGGGCCGGGATCGAACCTGGGACCTCGGCGCCGTAAGCCATCCACTGCACCAACCTGCTGCCCAAATTTGAATTCATAATCTAGGCTTTCACTTCAGCCTGATCCCAAAGAGGTCCTACATGGTCAAGGTGCTGCATTTTCGACAATATGTTGAATCAAGGCACTGCTCAGGTGGATAAATTCCATGGGACATTTTGCACAGCAAAAGAGGTTTACTAAGTTCTGTCCTGGCCACAATTCTCCTTCAGCCAACATCATTGGCAAAGATTAACAAATTGGTTACCCCAAATAACTGCAAAACAACTCCAAGTCAAAATAATTCATTTGGGACATCCTGAGAAGGTGGAAGTATATTAAATCAGTTAGGTGGTTGAACACTTTATTGGCCTGAACACAAATGTAAAGCTGATTTGTAACAAACTGGGTACAAAGAGCAGTTACAGGCACACAAATAGTGATCCCACCCAAATGAAGAAAGGTCATTTGACTCTGAATGTTTTGAGCAATGCGAGGTTGATTTTTAAAACCAGACACAACTTGACATTGCTTTTTTTTTTGCAACATGCTCCTTGTCTATTGAAAAGTTGACCAGGAAGAATAAATCATGAATGAAGGAGAAAAACTTGACAGCGAATATTTGACATTATTCTAAGAGTAGGAGAGTTGTTCTGGTATCCACCCAGCCAAAATGTATCACTCAATCAATATCACTGTTATCTCTGGACTGGGTCATTTATGTCAACAATGCTGGGTTTGCAACAGTGACCTGCTCTCAAGAGTACCTTGGCAATGCTGAGACCTGATTTGGCAGGTCGTAAGGTTGGCCCCATTGTGGGCGCACAGAGCCTGTTGAGCCAAGTGGAACTACATCTCCCAGCGGGCAGAGCGAGGCTCGCGCATGCGCACGGCCGGCGTTTGTTGCATTTTCGGAGGGCGCTTATTGCGGAAACCCTTGGCTCCTTCAGAGGCGGTTCAAAAAAAATATATATAATATCGGCTTGACGGACCCGCAACCCCAAACCCACCGTGACACGGACATTGAAGATCCTCCTGAGGTTCTGCCAGCGATTTAGCCGTGGACTGCTGCGGAGGCTTTGCCAACCTGGATTACCGCAAGGTATCGCTTCTCGCTCCGCTGACAGGCCGCGTGGTTGCCATTGTCCCCCCCCCCCCCCCTTCCTAACTGTGCCCGGGAGAGGCAGAGAACCTCTCCAATCAGCCCCCTCCCCAGGACAGGTTTTGGGGGGGGAGGGGAGGGACTATGGGCTCTTGGGGGAGGGCCTATTGGTTCTGCGTTGTATTTAAATTCCACTTCCTTCACCAACCTCCCCACCTGAGCTGTGGTTATTTGATGAACCAATTTTTTTAAAAATAGCTCGACAGACACCACCATCACCTGCTAAGTATTTCTTTTAAAATTAGATGCTCAAATCTCGACAAGAAACATGGTGGGCGCGATTCTCCGCTGCCCACGACGGGTCGGAGAATAGCGGGAGGGCTGTCCTGACAATTTTTACGGCCACCCGCTATTCTCTCCCCCCCCCCCCTCCGGCCGCCCCCGACACGAATTGCTGCTCGCCGTTTTTTATGGCGAACAGTGATTCTCTGCAGGCCGATGGGCCGAATACCGCGGTGTTTACGGCCGTTTTCACGGCCACGATCACACCTGCTTTCAGCGTTCATGAAAACGGCCGCAAAGTGCCCATCCCGGACAACCATGGCACCGATTGGCACGGCTGCACCACGGCCGTGCCAAGGGTGGCATGGGCCTGTGATCAGTGGGCACCGATCGTGGGCAGCGGGTCCGATACCCGCGCACTATTTGTTCTTCCGCCGCCCCGTAGGATCAGTCCACGGGGTGGCTGAGGGGCATGCGCGGGTTTGACGCGTCTGCATGATGACATCACCCGAGCATGCGCGGGTTGGAGCCCTCGAACCCGCACATGCGCGGCTGACGTCATCGTGCGCGTCAGCCGGCGTGACGCTTGGCGCGCGGACTTAGCGACGGTCGCTAAGCCCGCGATGCTGTGCTTCACGGGGCCCCGCTGCTAGCACCGCCCGGGGGGGAGAATCGGGTCCCGGGAGGGGGTGCGGAGGCTGCCGTGAAACACGGGCAGGTTCACGGCAGCCTTTACGACTCGTCGCATTTGCGGAGAATCGCGCCCGGTGTTATTAGAAAATGCTCCCGGCTGTTCTGAAACCACACTGACACCACAACTCAACTCAGCCCTTTCCCCCTAAACATTCGGGCCATCTCTTTCCGACCATTTTTCAGCTATTCTCTTTAAAATAAATTTACAGTACCCAATTATTTTTTCTTTTCCAACTAAGGGGCAATTTAGCATGTCCAATCCACCTACCCTTCACATCTTTGGGTTGTGGTGAAATCCCCGCAGACACGGGAAGAATGGGCAAACTCCACACGGACAGTGACCCAGGGCTGGGATTCTAACCCAGGGCTGTCGGCAGCAATGCTAACCACTGTGCCACGTGCCGCCCTATTTTTCAGGTATTCTGAGAATTTGCATCAAACTAATTTTTAATTCAACAGGGATGTCTAATTGTGCGATGAGAATTCAGAATCGCACTGATATTTATTAAATCAAGTAATATCCTCAAAAGTAGGGATTTGTCAGTGTCAGTTATCCGAAGCGAGTCATGGTGCACTGTGACGGTGCACTGTGACGTGCATCCAATCAAGAGATGAAAAATGGACTGTAGGAGCAATGAGTGATCTTATGATGCAATGGCGGGTGGGCAATATTCAATTTTGATGGAGTGTCACTTTGAAGTGCCCAGCAAGCCACTTAGTTCAAGGGCAATTAGGGATTGGCAACACACGCGGGCCCAGCTGGTGACGCTAACATCCCATGAAAGAATTAAAGGTTAATTGACAAAATTGAAAATAAAAATACCAAGAAAATAAAAAGTGGATCTTGCTTTTTATGGGCATGGAATATATTTGTCCGTTTGGGGTTGTGAGTTCTGAACTTTAGAAATTGTAAGTCACTTGTACTTTCATACAATGTATTTACAGTCTTTGCTTCACACCTGAGGAAGGACTGAAACTTACAAGCTAAAAATCAATTATTTTTAAGCATATTTAATGTGAAATCACTCAAATCTGATTGTTTCCCTAACATAATTAAGTGCCTAATAAAAGAATCAGCTAGATTTCAGTTATCTGCTGTGTCATTGTGCCATATCTTGGGACCCATATAAATCGAGCTTTTCTATATGCTACAATGTGTTCACATGTGCAGAGTTCAGTTATTTTATATCGATGCTTATCACCAGGATGACTCACCAACAAAGATAGCATGTGCCTCTATTATGATTTTTATGATTTTTTTTGGCCGTGTACAAATTGTGCTGTTGTACAGATCATGTTCTTGGAACTTTGCAATCCTATATCTGAACATCACAAGTAACACAGCCTCCCATGTGTTGTATCTGTAACAAGTTGTCCATACGGTCTGTGCTATTATCGTGTCTTTGTTGACAGCTGCATCTTTTCAAAGAGCATTCCTGGAATCCTCTGACTGGTAATTTGTTTGTGATGTTCACACTTCTTCCAACCCCTGTGCAACTTCCTTCAATTATGTTCTATTCATATGACACCAGCGCTTCAGTTGCGAGATTAACTATCTTTTATGATTGGTATTGAATTATGAAATGTCACAGCATATGGGGGGCAGCAGGGTAGCATGGTGGTTAGCATAAATGCTTCACAGCTCCAGGGTCCCAGGTTCGATTCCCGGCTGGGTCACTGTCTGTGTGGAGTCTGCACGTCCTCCCCCTGTGTGCGTGGGTTTCCTCCGGGTGCTCCGGTTTCCTCCCACAGTCCAAAGATGTGCGGGTTAGGTGGATTGGCCGTGATAAATTGCCTGTAGTGTCCTAATAAAAGTAAGGTTGGGGGGGGGGGGGGGGGGGGGGGGGTTGTTGGGTTACGGGTATAGGGTGGATACGTGGGTTTGAGTAGGGTGATCATGGCTCGGCACAACATTGAGGGCCGAAGGGCCTGGTCTGTGCTGTACTGTTCTATATAAATTGGTCATTTAGCCCATCACATCTTCTCACTATCAGAAACTAGGGTCTAGACCTAGTCTTCGGCTAGTACTTCACTTTCTTAATCTCCGTCTATATTTTAATGTGTTACTTTTGTAACATCGGGTATACATCTGCTTATCATTTTCAATGTGATAGATAATAGAAGCCATTATTTTCATGTGGTGCCTTTTTCAGGTGGTCACAAACATAGGACGGAAGTTCCGCTGCCCCCAGAGTTGGGATTCGTGGCGGCAGGACCATGTGATTTGGCGTGATTGGAAAAAGTCAGGGTGGGATTTAGCAGCTGCCTTAGCCACGGGCGCAAATCCCGTAATGACAGGTAATTCACGGAAGAGGCCAAAATCAGGATTTGCGGCAACGAGATTTTGAAATGCGGGCTTTCCGGGCTCGCCCCAATGACGCGATCCTCAGGGCAGGCACACACCTGATATGCATGAATCCTAATCCGTTATAATATATTAATGATTAATATTACATCTTCAGCCCCCATTGACTCTACCCACTCACCAGGCATGGATTACTACTGCTTTTTAAAAACTGGAACCAGGCGCCATAACCTCTGAGAGGGTGTCCAATGGCATAGGTGGGTTGTTTGGAGGGTGGGGGCGAGGGGGTTGTCAGAGGTTTCCAGGATTGGGTATGTGGCTGGTATGGTGGTCATGAAGTCTGCTGACTTGTTTAAAAATTCTTAGAGGGCTGTGTTAGTTTGCCACTGTGGCCGCGAGCCACATGGGATGGGGATGGGTGTAATGAGAGTCTAGAAGGTGGGCCTAATGGGCTGGGTGGATGAGACCCTGAAAGACCCTGCAAGACGATGGCCCAGCCTGGGGGGGTATGGTGGCAGACATCACCGTCCAGTTGACCCTACCTATTAGGGATGTGCGAGCAGAACCCCTAGTGATATAGAGGATAAAGGAGGGGAGAACCAGAGAAGAGGACAGAGGCGACTGACAGAGTAAGGGCATAGGCTGAGGGCAGTAATACTATGGTGATCTGAGCTGTGAATTAGCGGTAGGTGCTGGATAAGGCGCCGGACAGGCTGCTTCCAGGTTCAGGAGGCCAATGGGTCAGGGGGGCACTGATGTTATCCAGCTACGACACCAATCTGACTGTGCGTCTCTCGCTCTCTCTCTCTCTCTCACACACTCTTCACAGGTAACCAAGCGATATAATTATGAGCTGGCTATTCTTCATATTACAGCACTGGAGGAGCATAGACTCCTGCAGCAATGTGCAGCAACACCCAGGGAAGCCGGCGGAGACCTGGGGGGTCACAGGGTAAGCCGGAGACCAGGGGGGGTCACCAGCTGTGCAGAGGGCACAAAGGCGTAGAAAGAGATCGAGGGTAGACAAGACCTGAGTGTCCTCATCGAGCTTTTGGACAATATGTGCCACAGCAGACTGTGCAGTACATTGTGGTGGAGGACACCATTCCCTGAAGTTCACGGCAGCCCTCAACTTTTATGCAACGCAATTGTTTCAGGGCTTCATGGGTGACCTGCACAGCATCTTGCTAACATCCACCATAAGTGCATCCATATGGTCAGGGATGCACTCTATGCAAAGGCTTTGTGCTTTATTAATTTTGACTTCAACCACGCCCAGCAAGATGAGAGGGCTATGGGATTCAGCATCATAGCTCCTCTGCCACAGGTGCAGGGGCAATTGACTACATCCATGTCGCTCTACACGCCCCTTGGTATAAGAGAATCCCCTTCATAAGCAGGATGGGATTCCACTCCCTCAATGTGCAGTTGGTATGTGACCACCAGATAGGATTCATGCATGTGTGTGCATGTTTTCCAGGAAGCATGCATGATAGTTACATCCTCGGGCAATCGCAAGTCTCTGGCATTTTTGAGGGTCACCTCAGGAGGCAGGGATGGCTTGAAGGAGACAAAAGATATCCCCTGAGGTCTTGGTTGATGACGCCCGTGTGGAGACCAGAGGCCGCAGCAGGGGCCTGGTACAATGAGGCTCACAATGCCACCTAATGATAGAGCGGTGCATCGGCACTTCTGCCTCAACAAGTATGGTGGGGTCCTCCAATACAGGCCACAGAAGGTCTCCCGGATGACAGTGGTCTCCTGTGTACTACATGACCTGGATTTCAGTGGGGCAGCAACCTTCATGAGGAAGACCTGAAGGAGCAGCATGATAAGGATCTTCGGAAAAGGAGGACATCAGAAAGGAGTTGAGGAAGAGGCTGCTGAGGATCCAGGTGTTGGAGACCAGGTGGGGACAAGAATGTGCACAGGCAGGAAGGCTAGGGATGCGCTCATTGCTTCTCGCTTCCTGGAGTAGGACCAGCATGTTGTCCGACAGGGCGTCCATGGAGAGCCAGGACCTGGAGGGCTCCAGCCTACTTTCAAGTGGCACTGGTGTTGCTGCATCACCTTCTTATTTCCGGTACTCCTGGCGGAGAATCAAGTTTTGTTCTCCTGACTTTGATGTCAGGTTAACTTTGGGCCGAGCTACCCGACAAACAATGTCAGGAACTCCATTTGCATTCATTAGCATTTCATGTATGCTAATTAAAAGGCCACCTCAGCAGAATTAAGTTTGTCCAATTTAAGTTCACCGCCAGTGAGAATTTAGAATGTTCAATTTTGGAACTGGTGTGCACCTGGCGAAATTGACATCTTCCATGATTTTTAGGTTGGTATATGTTGCTTTCGCTTTCTTGGGGACCCCGCATAGCTTCATTTGAGTGCCGGTAGCAAATACTGCGCCACGGCTGAGATGGGAGTCACGTGAAGGCTGGAAGAGAGGGGTTAGGGTGGAGTGAGGGGAGAGGAATGATGATTTCGGATGGGTCTAGGGTGATGACGACAGGGGGACACTAAGGGAAGGGTTGAAGGTGGTAGGGAGAGTTTGAAAGGTGACACACATCATTTTTCCAATCTGATCTTGATCATGTTAGTGAGATTCCTTGAAGTGTGAGAAGGGTCTTTTCGGGTGAGTGGAGTTCAAGCGTCCGAGTAAATGGACACCCTAATAATTATGAGTCAACTGGATATCAACCAAACCCAGTTCTCTATGGTGACGTTCGCAGTGCAGCAGGTTTGTTCCTGATTCATGAGTGTCATAACATTGAGATACCAGCAAGACTTGGAGTTGCTGTTCTTTCAGTGCCGTTTTTCATCAGCTGCAGTCAGAAACAGGGAGGGAGGGAGGATGATGTCTTAAGACCATAAGACATAGAAGCAGAATAAGGCCATTCAGCCAATCGAGTCTGCTCCACCATTCAATCATGACTGATATTTTTCTCATCCCCATTCTTCTGCCTTCTCCATATAACCCCGATCCCCTTATTAATCAAGAACCTATCGATCTCTGAATTAAAGACACTCAGTGATTTGGCCTCCACAGCCTCCTGCGGCAAAGAGTACCACAGATTCACCACCCTCTGGCTGAAGAAATTCCTCCTCATCTCTGTTTTAAAGGATCGTTCCTTTAGTCTGAGATTATGTCCTCTGGTTCTAGTTTTTCCTACAAGTGGAAACATCCTCTCCACGTCCACTCTATCCAGGCTTCGCAGTATCTTGTAAATTTCAATAAACCCCCCCCCCCCCTCATCCTTCTAAACTCCAACGAGTACAGATCCAAAGTCCTCAACCATTGCTCATATGACAAGCTCTTCATTCCAGGGATCATTCTTGTGAACCTCCTCTGGACTCTTTCCAAGGCCAGGGCATCCTTCCTTAGATAAGGGGCCCAAAACTGTTCACAATACTCCAAATGGGGTCTGACCAGAGCCTTATACAGCCTCAGAAGTACATCCATGCTCTTGTATTCTAACCCTCTCGACATGAACGTGACATTACATTCGCCTTCCTAACTGCCGACTGAATCTGCACATTAACCTGAAGAGAATATTGATCAAGGACTCGCAAGTCCCTTTGTGCTTCCGATTTCCTAAGCATTTCCCATTTAGAAAATAGTCTATGGCTCCATTCCTCCTTCCAAAGTGCATAACCTCACACTTTTCCACATTGTATTCCATCTGCCATTTCTTTGCCCACTGTCCTGGCCTGTCCAAGTCCTTCTGAAGCCCCCCTGCTTCCTCAATACTACCTGTCCCTCGACAGGTATTGGTATCATCTGCAAACCTAGCAAGAGTGCCTTCGGTTCCTTCCTCCAGATCATTAATGTATATTGTGTAAAATTGAGATCCCAGCATAGACCCCTGAGGCACACCACTAATCACCGGCTGCCATCCTGAAAAAGACTCCTTTATCCCCACTCTGCTTTCTGCCAGTCAGCCAATCCTCCATCCATGCCAGGATCTTACCCTTAACGCCAAGGGCTCATAACTTATTTAACAGTCTCCTTGTCAGAGGCCTTCTGGAAATTGAAATAAATCACGTCCATTGATCCTCCTTTGTCTAACTACCTTGTTACCTCCTCAAATAACTCTTGACAGATATGTCAACTGTGACCTCCCCTTGACAAAGCCGTGCTGACTCAGTCCTGTTTTATCATGCACTTCCAAATACTCCGCGATCTCATCTTTGATAATGGACTCTAAAATCTTACCAATCTTTAAGGGGTCAATGGCAGCCAACTCGTGACTCCAAACCTCCATCCTCCCAGATGAATGGTCTTTGCTGACATATGCTGCCGAGGCAATGGTATCACTACAGAGTCTCGGGTAGTGGAGACCAGCGGAATAGTGTCTCATCATGGCTCTCATCATCCTGGTCACAGAACAAAGTCTCCATTCACAGGCATGTATGCATGGGAGGAACACCCATCTCTGGTCCTCCAGCATGTCCTTACCTGGAAGGGGTATGCTGGGGATGACTAGACCGAGGCCAGGCAAAGGGCTTATTGGCCTGCTGGCCTTGAGAGGGAAGAAAGCCTGTAAAGGATATGCAAACTAAATGTTTCATTTCAATTGGGTCACACATCCACTCAGGCATTAATGATGCAAGTTGCAAGACACCGGCCTTGGTAATGACTCTCATCCAGATGAGGTGAAGGAGGGATCGACAGTAGTTGGCACAGCACCAAGAAGAGCAGAGGACTGAGTAGCAAGAAGCAGCTAGGCCTCTAGAAGATCAAGATGCTGGCAAACATGGATCACTGCAACAATGAGCATTGGCCCGATGATGGGTGCATCGCTCTTATTTAGAGATGCAACACACATGCGTAAATCTCAACCAGAGCCCAATCCCGTGCTCGTGTTTGGGGGTGTGATTCCAATTTCAAAGCATGTCCCCCATTTTTGCTACACTTGCCATTGTAATTGTAATTGAAAGTCAGGCATATAGATGGAATTTTGTCTTTTGGAGACTAAGTCCAGTAGTGGGCAGGAAGGTCAGTGTGATAGGCAATACTGGAATTACCCTTGTATATCTGGGATGTGATTGCTCACGTCTTCCAGCTTCTCCAGTGTGAGCTGCAGCTGCAAATTACTCTGGGGGAGTAATGTGGACCTCCAGGCCGGCATTGAGTCAGTTCTGGCTGCGTGCCTTTTAAATATGGCTTTAGAGCCTTTGACCCCATGAGGTGACCAACTTCCTGCCTGTCCCTTCACAAGATCCGCTGAGCTCATTGCAGATGTATAATTAATGATCTGAACAGCAGAAGATCACAAGTGTTCAGCTGTCCCACCACCCAGCAGGAATCACTGACCTTCCTGCCCCACCACTGGTCTTAGTCTCCAAAAGACAAAATTCCATCTATACACCTGACTTTCAATTACAATTACAATGGCAAGTGTAGTAAAAATGGGGGGACATGCCTTGAAATTGGAATCACACCCCCAAACACGAGCGCGGGATTGGGCTCTGGTTGAGATTCATGCATGTATGTTGTATGAGGGCAGCTGCTAATAGAAATCAGTAGCTGCCCCCATTCAAGTCATATTTTGGTGTCTGGTGTCAGAAGTGCTACATGCAAAGAAGAGACTGGGCAAGATCAGGTCTGAACATTGTGCCTCTTTGAATAGCCAGAGTTCCCCTTTGGAGAGGTGCAGGCACGCCCTGTGGAATTTCTTTAAACTTAGCTTAACTGTGCCAGAATTAGCAGAAAAACTCAATTCAATCTGTCTTGCTTTAAAACAAGGGTATAGATGGGCGGGTCCATTGGACTTGCTGGTTAGTTTTATTTTTGCCTTTACTGACTCATGCATGCAGGCGCCGGGACAAACATTGCGCTGGAGAAGGGCACATTGCACTTAGTGGGAAGGAAGGTACACGGTGAGCATGGCACCCTCACCATAGATGCCTCAGAAACCAGTCAATGTGTGCAGCCGAAGGGCAGGAGGGGGAGGCAGCACAATGTACACCAGGAAGGAGGAAGATATGCAGGACAATCCAGTACTACCCTGTAGGAAGGGTGTACAGGTCTAGGGCATAAACCGCTATATAAAGGACAACCAGTGCCGAAGGTGAGCAAAGTTAAACCCTGAGGTGGTGACAAATGTACGCCACATGGTGCAGCAAAAACTCAAGCCACATTCTGTTGACCCCCATTCCCTGCCAGCGGCTATAAACGTAACAGCCACTCTCAATTTCTCTGCCTCAGGTTCTTTCCAGAGCTCAGCAGCAGGTCTGTCTGTTATATAACAGTCAGCAGCACACAAATGTATTAAGGCTGTACTAGTCCTGTTTGCTTGTGTGCAGGATGACATTACTTTCCCTGTAGATTTGGCACCTTGGATTTAAAGAGCAACAGCCTTTGTCCAATTTGCAGGCTTCCCTCAGGTTCAGGGTGCTGTGATTGCACCCATGTTGCCATAAAGGCTCCAACTCATAATTCGGACACCTTCATCAAATTATCATCAATTCATCAAAACAGTGATTGTTTAGCACAGGGCTAAATCGCTGGCTTTGAAAGCAGACAAAGGCAGACCAGCAGCAGGTTCAGTTCCCATACCAGCCTCCCCGAACAGGCGCCAGAATGTGACGACTAGGGGCTTTTCTCAGTAACTTCATTTGAAGCCTACTTATGACAAGCGATTTTCATTTCATTTCATTTCAGTTCAAAAGTATTGCCTTAGCTGTAGCACTTTTGATACATCTGGTGGTCATGAAAGGTGTTTGGAAGGGCAAACACCCTTCCATAGCATAGTGATTAGCATAATTGCTTCACAGCTCCAGGAGCCCAGGTTCGATTCCTGGCTTGGGTCACTGTCTGTGCAGAGTCTGCACGTTCTCCCCGTGTGTGCGTGGGTTTCCTCCCACAGTCCAAAGATGTGCAGGTTAGGTGGATTGGCAATGCTAAATTGCCCTTAGTGTCCAAAATTGCCCTCAGTATTGGATGGGGTTACTGGGTTATGGGGATAGGGTGGACGTGTGCGGTTGAGAAGGGTGCTCTTTCCAATAGCCGGTGAAGACACGATGGGCTGAATGGCCTCCTTCTGCTCTGTAAATTCTATGAAAAAAAATTCTGTAAATTCTCTGAAAAAATTAAATTCCTTCCACTCACTCAATGTACAGGCTGTTTGTGACCACAACAAAGTTTTCCTTCGTGTGTGCGTGTGTGTTTTTGTTCATCATCCATTCACGAGTCTTGGCAGCTAACTACACGATGTTTCCCCTAGTTGGTGAGTCTAGAACCAAGGAACACAGTCTCAAGATAAGGGCAGGCTATTTAAGTTTGAGATGAGGAGGAATTTATTCACTCTAAGGTACCGTAGAGGGCTGTGGAAACTCAGTAAAGATAGAAATTGATCAAAAGTCCAAAATTGTGCAGGTTAGGTGGATTGGCCATGCTAAATTGCTCCTGCATGTTCAAAGATGTGCAGGTTTGGTGGGATCACAAGGATAGGACAGGGCAATGGGGCTACGTGGGGTGCTCTTTTGGAGGGTTGGTGCATATTGATGGGCCAAATGGCTTCCTGCACTGTCGGGATTCTATGACTGTGATAGATTTCTGGATACTAATGGCATCAAGGGATATGCAGATAATAGGGAAAATGGTGTAAAGGTAGATGATCAGCAATGATCAGTTTGATTTTGTTTTTTATGGGATGTGGGCGTCTCTGGTTGGGCTAGCATTTATTGCTCATCTGTAATTACCCTTAAACTGAGTGGTTTGCTAGGCTTTTTCAGAGAGCCTTTTAAGAGTCAACCACATTGCTATGGGTCTGCAGTCATATGTAGGCCAGACCAGGTAAGGATGGCAGAATTCCTTCCCAAAGGGAGGCACAGTGGTTAGCACTACTGCCTCACCACTCCAAGGTTCCCAGTTCAATTCCGCCCTCGGGTGACTGTGTAGTTTGCACGTTCTCCCCGTGACTGCTCCGGTTTTCTCCGGGTGCTCCGGTTTCCTCCCACAGTCCAAAGATGTGCAGGTTAGATGGATTGGCCATGCTGAATTGTCCCTTAGTGTTAAAAGGTTAGATTGGGTGATAGGGATAGGGTGGAGGTGTGGGGCCGGTGCAGACTCAATGGGCCGAATGGCCTCCTGCGCTGTAAAGTCTATGATTCTAGGATAAACAACATTAGTGAACCAGGCAGCTTTTTACGACAATTGACAATGGTGTCATGTTAATCATTAGACTTCTAATTCCACATTTTTATTGAATTCAAATTCCATCATCTGCCATGGTAGGATTCAAACCTTGGACTCCAGAACATCCACTGGATCTCTGGATTATTTGTCCAGTGATAATACACCACCAGCTCCCCTTGAATGGCAAAGCAGGCTTGGTGGGCCGAATGGACTACTCCTGATCCTTTTGACCGTGTGTCTCTGGCATGAAGAGGAAAAGCTCAGCCATACATTTTAGATTACAGTCAGTCAAGGCTTTGCTGTTAAAGTTATAATTTGCCCCAACCTCATCTGCAGAATCATTCATCAGATTTGCAAGGTACAAATGTTTTCTGTATTTACCACCCACCCTGCCACAGCTATGTTGAAATATATTGTGTATATTACAAAAGTCTTGGCAAGTGACACAAGACTGTTATTGACTATGCAGACAGTATTCTAAATTATCTTCTGTTAAATACTGCAGTGACTATTTTCTTCAGTGGTTGCGTGGACTAATTAACCAAAATTGTATTTATTTTCTTCTTATTAAAATACTTTTGTTGTATTTCACAGAACCAGCAAAATAAAGTTAGTTTTAAATGCTACCTTCAAACTAATAGTATAAGCATCTGTTTATTGTCACTATTATTATGTTCCACATTTAAGCAAGTGAAGGTCGTAAAGCAATTATTATAATTTGTTTAATAGCTTTGAGAATTACAGATCACATTTCCTAACCACAACTGTTTTTGATTAAACTTGACTTTCTTTTCCCACAGTACTTACAGGCTGTGTGGACACTTTTTTACCATCTGTAATATTATGCTTGTTTTTTTTTTGATTCATCAATGCAAGGATTACTTTCCACCTATTTTTAAAAATCCATCTCCTGCTTTCATAGGAGCATTGACCAGAGAGAGTGCAGTTCGAAAAATGGCAGTGCCTCACCCGCTTGGTCATTTATGTTTAAGCTTCAACTGACTGACTGTGGGAAACATCACAGTCAATCCTTCATTCACTTGATGTGCACTTCTGGTCTGAGTCGCTAGATGCTGATCAAAAATGGGAATCATTCAGTTTTTCCAGCCCCAAGTCCAGGATGCATATGTTGTCAGGCTGAAATCAGCTAACCTGGCTCAGAGAGGGAATTATACTTGTCCCCTTGCTGCTCTCTCCGACCGCGATGCTTGTACTTTAACAATATAGATTATTATTATTATTAACCAAGTGAATCATTGGATACGTTTTAATGAACTTTCTAACTTGTAAAATAACATTAAACAGCTAAAAGTTGTACGAGTCTTCTTTGCATTTGTCAAAAATAGAAATATTAAAAATGTTTCTTTCAGATCAATATTTCAACAATGGCCGATATTTTTAGCTACTTCGATTGGACAGACCTGAAGTTTAATATAGCTATCCTGGCTGTCGCTTTCAACCCATTGTTCTGGAATATTGTGAGTATTGGCTGTTGCTTATACAGTTCTGCATAATTACTGCATTCTCTGATGTATTTTCATACCATTTGTCAAAAGTGGACTCATTCCAAAAATCCCCACTCTGATATCCCGATGAGAGAAATATAGACCTAATTGTATAAAATGTCAAAGAAGAATATTCCTGGTGGATATTCTCAATAAGTGTCCTATGGGACCTTGACATGTAAAGAATGTTGATTGGCTTAAGCATCCGGTTTACTAAAAGACATCCAAAAACACAATGCATCAATTTTATACCAATTATAATAATAATTTTTATTGTCACAAGTAGGCTTACATTAACACTGCAATGAAGTTACTGTGAAAAGCCCTTAGTCGCTATATTCCGACAGCAGTTTGGGTACACAGGGAGAGAATTCAGAATGCCCAAATCACCTAACAGCACGTCTTTCAGGACTTGTAGGAGAAAACCGGAGCACCCGGAGGAAACCTACGCAGACACAGGTTGGTACGGGTATCGATGTGTGGTGCAGGGTGGGGTTGTGCCACCCTTAGGTGTGGGGGGTGCAGTGTCAAGTTACGGGGGTTAGTACCATGGGCATAGTGCTGCCCAATCACCGTGGCCACCTGAGGGGATCATGCAGTTTTTACGGCACTGCTGGCTGGTCCTGATAGTACCCACTGCACAGGTGCATCACCTCACACTTATCCGGACTGAAATTCATTTGCCACTGATAGTACCCACTGCGTCGATGGCCGCTGCCACCTGCGCCCAGGCATGGCGAACGGCAGCTTGCAGCCTCCTTTTCGGGCCTGGGTACTGGGTCATCCACTTCTCCACCACATCCAAGAGGATCTCCAGCTTGGCGTCGGTAAACCGCGGGGCTGCTCTCCTAGCTGCCATCTTGTTCGCTGGGATGGTGTGTGTGGGGAGTGCAGTGTGTATATGCGGCTGCAACTTGCCAGCCCTTGTGTGTGAATCGCAGAACTGGTGAATTCGGCACCATTTCTCATTGGAATCGATTGAGTTCCACGAGGTGCCGGTGCTAGCCCCTTAGCTGTAGCAGAATCGGTCCAGGAGCGGCACCAGTTTTTGTGTCATGAAAGTTCACAAATTCTGCGTAGGCTTCAACACTTAGTCTCTTGAAACGGAGAATCCTGCCAGATGCCATCTTCACCAGTTTATCCACCTGCCCTGCTGCCTTAGGGACCTGTGTACATGCACACCAAGGTCCCTCTGATTCTCGGTGCTACCCAGCGTCCTGCAGTTTATCATGTATTCCCTTGCCATGTTTGTCCTGCACAGGTGCATCACCTCACACTTATCCTGACTGAAATTCATTTGCCACTGACCAGCCCGTCTATATCCTCCTGTAGTCTAAGGCTATCCTCCTCACTATTAACCACCCCTCCAATTTTCGTATCATCTGCAAACTCATTGATCAACCCTCCTATATTCACCCCAGCAGATCCTTAAGGGAGTGGAGGAGTTTTGGAATTGTATTGTAAGAAACCTTGTTCATTAATTTCTACTTATCGTCTTATGTGTTGTACTTGCCACAGATTCAACATATTGCACTAAACAGTACAGTATTTCCTTTAATTTGCTCTGGTGAATGTGTGTGCATTGTTTTCAGTGTTTGTTCGTAGTGTAAAGAAGGGAAGGCGCACTATACTGAAGCATGTGTGAAGAACATGATGCTGACTCATCTTTCATTAACGGTGCAGTAGTTAATGATTTTTAAAGATTAATGAGAGTTAACTAGATATATGACGACTTTTACTTAATGGGTGTCATTCGTTACGGGGTGGCCCATTCTTATTTTGCTTTCAAATTTACTTTCAAGAATTTTACCTTCATGTTTAAAAGCTTGATAAAGATTTGCCTCTGGAGGACATCACAGCTAAGCCCAGTCCTCACCTTCTGTCTCCAATAAGGGTAGTGATTGGATGTGGAAGCCCTGGCTGGTAATTTGCTCTGCGTGGGCCATTGAAACATTCCAAATGGGGCCAGTGCTGGGAATTGGTCAACCCCATGCATACTGAGAATTGAAGCTGAAATTTCTCTGAGCGAATGAAATTCTCCTCATGGCAGTCACGAATGACTACCTAATGGAGAGGCATTTTCTCCTGGTTCTAGACTCACCAGTCAGGAGAAGCAGCCTCTCAAAAGACAAAAAACAGAACTCTTGCATTTCTGTAATGCCTTTGAGGGCCTGTGGAATTTACAGCCTAGTACTTTTGAAGCTTGGTTACTGCTGTAATGTAGAAAATGTGGCAGCCAATTTGCACACAGCAAGTTCCCACACAGCAATTTGAAAATTAGCAGATAATCAAAGAATCCCTGCAAGCCAGAAGAAGGCCTTTCGGCCCATCGAGTGTGCACCGATTCGCTGAAAGAGCATCCTACCTAGGCCTATTCGCTACAAACCCATCACCCCACCTAACCTTTGGACACTAAAGGACAATTTTGCAAGGCCAATCCACCTAACTTCTTTGGACTGTGGGTGGAAACCTGAGCAGCCGGAGGAAACCCACGCAGACACGGGGAGAAAGTGCAAACTCCACACAGTCACCCAAGGCCGGAATTGAATCAGGGTCCATGGGGCTGTGAGGCAGCAGTGCTAACCACTGTGCCGACCCTTAATCTGGATAGAATCTTACTAAACATTGTAGAGTGTCAGTTTCAGACTGCAAACTGCCGTGTATCTCTCCAGATGTACAGCCAAGCTCTCAGACTAGATTTTCTGGCACTTAGTGCACAGAAAATCTGGGGCGTGGTCTGCACTCTTACTCCAGTGGGCAAGGACTTGTACAACTGGCAAGTCCGGCTCCACAAAGATTGGAGCCACCTTCGAAGGCTATCCAAATCTGCTAGAAATAAAGTCCGACCCCCCCCCCCCACCAGCCCCCTCCACAAGCATTGGGGTGACCCCCACCCCACACCCCAACCACCACACAAGTACATTAGGGGCAGCAGGGTAGCATGGTGGTTAGCATAAATGCTTCACAGCTCCAGGGTCCCAGGTTTGATTCCCGGCTGGGTCACTGTCTGTGTGGAGTCTGCACGTCCTCCCCCTGTGTGCGTGGGTTTCCTCCGGGTGCTCCGGTTTCCTCCCACAGTCCAAAGATGTGCGGGTTAGGTGGATTGGCCATGCTAAATTGCCCGTAGTGTCCTAATAAAAGTAAGGTTAGGGGGGGGTTGTTGAGTTACGGGTATAGGGTGGATACATGGGTTTGAGTAGGGTGATCATGGCTCGGCACAACATAGAGGGCTGAAGGGCCTGTTCTGTGCTGTACTGTTCTATGTTCTATGTTCTATTGGGGCACTACCAGGGTGCAGAGCCAACCTGTGTCTGCGGGCAGTTCCAATCTGTGCCAGGGAACTGTCTGGCCATGGACCTGGGCTGTACTTATCTTGGCTCCTCCTGCGGATTCCCCTCGCCAGATTCCCCTTTTTATATAGCTGTTGTAATTTTGGCAAGATGTGAATATTCAATGTGGCGGGATTGTATGTCTGGGAAGCCCTTTAATGATATTGCAAGAGAAATGTCACTGGCAAGGGGTGGGGAACATCGGGGAAGTTAGATCTTGCCAGCGAGAGTCTCATTTCTCGACTCTCGCAAGATTTTAGACCCACATGGTAGTTTACGCCGATGGCCAACATGGGCTCAAAATTGCCCGCACTGTTTATTTGTTGCTAATTGAGGGAGTATTATTGGCCAGGGTACTGGGGGTAACACCTTTGCACTCTTTCCAAATAGAGTTGTGGACTCATCATGACATTATGAGAATTTAATACATTTTGCGATGAATGTAGGAATTTCGGATACATTAGATTATATGTATTTGTTGCAGTAAGGGTTAGTGTGTGTATGACTGCTGCAGTCGTGTTTTAAAAAATGCTGTATTGCATGACAGCTCGGCTTTTTGGGAGCCAGAGGTGCAATTAAAGCATTGTAAAATTTTGTGGCTGGAAGGCAAGCTGAGAGGTTTCTGAAGAAATACAGGCAGAGATTTTGCTTTGTTCTGACCGGGTTACATAGCATAAGAACTAGGAGCAGGAGTAGGCCATCTGGCCCTTCGGGCCTGCTCTGCCATTCAATGAGATCATGGTTGGTCTTTTGTGGACTCAGCTCCAATTTCAGCACGGTAGCACAGTGGTTAGCACGGTTGCTTCACAGCTCCAGGGTCCCAGGTTCGATTCCCGGCTGGGTCACTGTGTGTGCGGAGTGTGCATGTTCTCCCCATGTCTGTGTGGGTTTCTTCCGAGTGCTCTGGTTTCCTACCACAGTCCAAAGATGTGTGGGTTAGGTGGATTGGTCATGCTAAATTGTCCTTGGTGTCCAAAAAATGTTAAGTGGGGGTTACTGGGTTAAGGGGATGGGATAGATACGTGGGCTTCAGCAGGGTGTTCTTTGTATGAGCCGTTGCAGACTCGATGGGATGAATGGTCTCCTTCTGCACTGTAAATTCTATGATTCTATGATTCTATGATTCCCAAGAAGAGCAGAAACTGATAGCCAAGTTCCGCACGCATGAGTATGGCCTCATCCAGGATTTTGGATTCATGTCTCACTACATTTAACTTACATTTAACCCCCCACTATCTGGCCTGGGCTTGCGAAATCCTAATAACTGTCCTGACTTAAGACAATTCACACCTCTTTAACCTATGGTTATCCCCCTCTCCAGTTACACCACCTGGACCTGTAAAGACTTAATTACCTGCAATGTTTGCATTCAAAGTATCATCTTGCATCATTGGCTTTGTCTTTATATGCTGTGTTTGTAACCTACCTCTTCACTCACCTGGTGAAGGAGCTATGCTCCGAAAGCTAGTCATCCCAAATAAACCTGTTGGACTTTAACCTGGCGTTGCAAGATTTCTTACTGTGCTCATCCCAGTCCACCACCGGCATCTCCACGTCATGCCCAAGAATGAATGTAGTGAACCTTTGTTGCACCCCATCTAAGGCTTGTACACCTTCCTTCAATTGGGAGACTAAATCTGCACACAACACTTCAGGTATGGCCTGATCAAAACCAAATGTATTCCAGCAATACTTCCTTAGTCTAATACTCCAACCATGTTGGAACAAAAACTAACCTACCCCATGCCTTCCAATATGCGTGTTAACTTTGTGATTCCTGTATTAAAAATACTCACATCCTTATGAATACAAATGTTTAGTATTCTCATACCTATTACAAAATGCTTTTCCATTCCTCCACCAAAATAATGAATCCACTCTTCCTCACATTCCATACTTCATGTGCCATCATCTCACAAAATCACTTAAGTGGTCTGTATACCTTTGTAGTCTCTCTGCATCATTGCAGCTTACTTTCCACCTAGCCTTGTATCGTCAGCAAACTTAAATATATTACACATGATTCTCTCATCTCCTCTAAGTAGCTGAGGCTCAGGCACTGATCCTGGCTAATTACAACCTGGCAGCCTGAAAATTACTCATTTATTCCTACTTGTTGCGAATCAATTCTTAATCCATGCCAACTTAAAAAAAAAATTAGTGTCCAAAATTATTTTTTCCCAATTAAGGGGCAATTTAGCCTGGCCAATCCACCTAACCTGTACATCTTTGGGTTGTGGGGGGTGAGACCCACCCAGACGCGGGGAGAATGTGCAAACTCCAGAAGGACAGTGACTGGGGCCGGGATCTAACCCGGGTCCTCAGCGCCATAGGCAGCAGTGCTAACCACTGCACCACCGTGCCACCCAATCCATGCCAACATTACTCCTAATCCGATGAACCCTAATCTTGTGTAATTGCCTTTTGTCTATTACCGTATAAAATGTCTTTTGAAAATTCAAATATACTACATCAATTTAGTATCCTGTCAGATTTCACCCTTAAAAAAACTCCAATTAATTTCATAAATCATAAAACTGGTGCCTTTCCCTTATATAACTGTCCTGTGACCATGTCCTGGATAATAGATGCGAATAATTTTCTTTCTACTGATGTCTGGCGAACTAGCTTCTAGTTTCTTGAGGCTGGTTTAGCACACAGGGCTAAATCGCTGGCTTTTAAAGCAGACCAAGGCAGGCCAGCAGCAGGGTTCAATTCCCATACCAGCCTCCCCGAACAGGCGCCGGAATGTGGCGACTAGGGGCTGTTCACAGTAACTTCATTGAAGCCTGCTCGTGACAATAAGCGACTTTCATTTCATTTTCATTTCATTTCTTGTTTTCTCTCTTGTTCCTTGAACAGGTTGCATTTGCGACTTTGCAATCCAGGAAACTGGAGAATTCTAGGAAATAACAATGAATGCATCCACTATCTTTATAGCCACCTCTTTTAAAACTGAGAATTTAAGCTACCAGGGCAGAGACAATATGGCACAAAAGGGTGCCATTTAGCCCTTTGCAGGTCCAGGGAATTTTACCTGTTTTTAACCCTAGTGACTGTTCCACTACTTTTTCTTTACTAATATTAATTACTTTATCGTCCTCAATCTCATTAACATCAAGTCGTAGAATCCCTAGTGTCGAAGGGGATAAATCGGCCCAACTCTCATACTCTATTTTAATCAAATTTCTTGATCACATTTATTTTTTCAATTTTGCTGAATTCTAAGATGCTCCCAATCCTCAGGCTTGCTGCTGTTTTCTGACGGTTTTATATGTATCCTCTTTGGATTTAATAGTATACTTACTTTCTTTTGTAAGCCATGTTTGAGCCATCTTAAGTCTTTTATTTTTGAGCCAGTCGGGAATGAATCATTGTTGTAATTCATGCATGCGTTCTTTAAATATGAACCATTGCCTGTCCACTGTCAACCCCTTTCTTTGGAAGATTCCCCATTCCCTCCTTGTCAATTTGGACCTCATACCCTCATAGTTCCCATTATTTCGATTCGGGGCCCTGGTTTCAGATTCGATTACTTCGCTCCCCATATAAAGAATTCTTATATTATAGTCACTCCTCCCCAAGGGACCTCGCACAGCAAGATTGTTAATTAATCCTTTATCATTGCACAGTACCCATTCTAGAATGGCCTGTTTTTTGGTTGGTTCCACAATACATTGGTCTAGAAAGTTAACACATACATACTCCAGGATTTCCTCCTCCACTTTACCATTGCCAGTTTAGTTTGTTCAATCTATATTCACAGATAGAATTTACAGTGCAGAAGGAGGCCATTCGGCCCATCGAGTCCGCACCGGCTCCTGGGAAGAGCACCCCACCCAAGGCCACCACCTCCACCCTATCCCCATAACCCAGCAACCCCACCCAACACTAAGGGCAATTTTGGACACTAAGGGCAATCAATCCACATAACCTGCACATCTTTGGACTGTGGGAGGAAACCGGAGCACCCGGAGGAAACCCACGCACACACGGGGAGGATGTGCAGACTCCGCACAGACCGTGGCCCAAGCCGGAATCGAACCTGGGACCCTGGAACTGTGAAGCGATTGTGCTAACCACAATGCTACCGTGCTGCCCCACGGTATGTAAATATATGTAAATGAAAGTCACCCATGATTAAAGTTGTACTCTTATTGCATCTGATTTCTTGTTTAATACCATCCCTTAAATCTCTACTACTGTTTGGGGTCCTACAGACAGCCCCCAACAATGTTTTCTATTTTTTTTGCCCCTTGGTGTTTCTTATCTCCACCCATACAGATTCCATATTATGATTTTCCGAGCCAATATCCTTCTTCACCATTGCATTGATCGCCTCCTTTAATGGCAATGCTACTCCACCTCCTTTCTCTTTTTATCTGTCCTTCCTAAAGAATGAATACCCCTGGATGATCAGTTCTCAGCTTTGGTAACCCTGGGTAACCCCATGTCTATATAATTGCAACTATATCATAATCGTTTATATCTATTTGTGCTGTTAATTCATCAACCTTATTGTGAATCAGCGCATTAATACATAAAGCTTTAGATTTGCCTTTTTTACCCTTGTTAATCATTAGCATTAATCTGCATTATGGCCCTATTTGTTTTTCTGCCGTTTTTATTGTTTGCTTCTTACATTTCTTTTGTTTGTTTCTATCCTTGTTTCTCCCTCCCCTCTTTTTGCTCAGGTTCCCATCCCCCTTCCATTCTAGTTTGAACCCCCTGGCAACATTAGCAAAGACCCGCCACCCCCACCAAGAACATAAATGTATGTATTTCAAATGTATGCCATCACCTATCTATTGTCATATTATTAATATAATTTCCCAATCCAATTTAGATAACTTGTCCCTCAGACCAATTTGTTTCCTTTTAATGAGGTCTTTAGAGTATCCTTGTTACACTTTCTCTGTTCTTGAGATCAGGTACTGTCCTTAAGTTGTGAAAAGATCTGCTTTGGGAACCAATTATTTAGTATGCAGATAAATGACCAGACCAGCATGAAAATGTTGGCACAGGATCAAAAACCCTTCTAACTGGGCAGCAGCAGTGGGAGGTCACGTGATGAAGCATCCAGGAAGAAGTCCAATCAGAGTTGGCAACTCTAGCCTGATTTGAGGAAACAAAAAATTTCTGAAGTCTTGATAAAATTTTGAAATTGTGTTTTTGTACATAAACTCTGATTTATCTTTTTTTTTGTTTTTGTTTTGTCTATGGCTTCTAATCTTATATTTCTTAAACCAAAGTCATATTTTAAAGCCTCAGATATGGGATTTGTCAGAATGTGTGTTCAGCCGCTGAAGGCAATTGGCATGTGTGAAGTGGCTTATACTAAATTCATTTGCATTTATCCGCAATTTAAGAGGTTTAATAATTAGCCTTGGTACATTACCACCGAGATTATTTTATGCATAGGCTGATACTTCAGCTCATATAATAGGTGTTTTGATCAGGGATCGGGACGGGGAAATGCAATGTTCGGCTCACAAGAGCCTTTGGGTGCTTCTTGGGGACCAGGTCTATGTGTGCAGGCTTCTGCCGTATGCAGTGCCAGATGCCATATTGGTGAAGACTTTGTCTGCCAGAAGGATGCAGTGCAGATAGACCATAATGTCCATCACTGAACAGTGCTGATTTGATGCCTGCACTGTCATTTTAGCCCTTCACACACCAGCCAACACACTTTCTTAACCCCAGACATCGGAACACGTGTTGAGCAGCAGGATGGACTCCCACCGTTGTTAATTAAAGGGATAATCAACTAATCATACTTTTCATCGTTCTTTCAAGTTGCAAAAATTTGAATTGGAACTGAATAGGATCAGTTGAATATTTGCACAACAGCTCAAGAGTTTTGTTAACCAAGGAGGGTTAAATAATCAGTTGAGAACTAATGTTCTCAAGAGATAGACTGCAAATATAATGACTTTTAGTGAATGAATGGGGATTTTCTTTTGAACAATAATGTTGGTGCCCGATTATCAGCTTTTATGTAGTACCATTTGCAACAAAACAGAATTCTGAATGTCCTTTAAATTTGACTTTTGTCTTTTTGCCACACCTACATCTTGCACCTTAGGTAACTGACCTCATCCAACTCACAGAAGGAAAAGTAAAACAGAATAGCAAACTTATCAAAAAGCTTCTCCTGTACATTTTTAAGAACAGCACGTTCTTTACTTTTTTCTAAAGCAGCCCTTATACAAATGGAAATCCTTAACTGTTATCATCAGTTTTGATATCTTTTGAATTAAAGGTGAAGGAGGTTATACCCAATCCCTCCTCTGTTCTATTTCATCAACAAAAATTTTATTTAAAAGAATGAAAGACCAAAAATACATTTATTCCCTATTGTTTCAAAAACTTACTATTAAGCATTGCCTGGCATATTCGCGGTCGCTCACTTGGGTGTGATCACTTTGGAGATTGGAACTGAATAAATAGCGTATGGTACATGTTTCAAGGAACATGATGAAGGGAAGTCAAAATAGCATACGATTTTATGACCCGATTATAGGCTGGTTTAGCTCAGTGGGCTAGACAGCTTGTTTGTAATGCAGAATAAGGCCAGCAGCGCAGGTTCAATTCCCGAGCACGGAGTGCTGAGAACCATGCTATCGAACAGCCATTTGGGTAGATCGGCCAAGTGAAGGGGCAAGCTTCTTGATGTTCAACTCTGGAACATCAATTGAATTAATAAGCAGCAGTCACATTATCAGGTCTTTACACCTGAATCAACCTTCTTCCCTCCCCCCCACCCCTCCGGAACACCATCTACGTCAGCGTAAGAGCAGAATGGCGTAAAACCCGACCAGCTTCACAAGGCATGCGACTGGCATGCAAGGGAGCTCAGGTGAGTGCATCGCTCAGGGGGAAAGGGTCAAGCCCTGGTGTAAAAATTACTGCTCAACATCCCTGGATATAGAGTTTTCATGTAGGATAGTGGGGGCATTAAGAAAGATGGGCATGTAGCATTATTTATGAAATAGTCAATTACAGTTGTGAGAAGGGATGATGTGCTAAATGAAGCATTAAATAAGACCCTATGGATTGAGCTGAGATGTAAAAAAGGGGCAGCCACACTCCTAAGACTGGACTATAGACCGCCAAATTGTGAAAGGTTAAACATTTCTGAGTGCAAGGTAATAGGGTATGAATCATTGGGGACTTCAACCACCCGAATATCAGTTAGTGTGAAGGGTACAGAGGGTGCAAAATTCTTGAGCTGAATAAAGAACAAAGAACCATACAGAACAGAAACGGGCCCTTCGGGCCTCCAAGCCTGTACTGGTCATGCTACCAACCTTGGCCAAAACCCTCAGCACTTCCTTGTGTCGTACCCCTCTACACCTATCCTACCATGTATTTGTCAAGATGCCTTTTGAACGCCATTAATGTATTTGCTTCCACAACCTCCCCTGGCAAAGTATTCCAGGCACTCACCATCCTCTGCGTAAAAAACACGCACCGATGAGTTGAGCTTGGCAGTGCAGGATATTAGGCAAGTCTGGCCTAATGTGAGGCTTTCCAACTGAGTCCCATTTGATGAGTCCCGCTGAAGGCGCCGTGAAAGACCCTGCTATACGCACCCAAAACGGCACTATTTTTGGGTGTTAAATCGCGCTCTTAATTTATCTCAAGCCAAAATTGATTCAAAGTCAAGGTGCACGCCTTACAGTTAACCCGGGTTTTCGACAGGGATTAAAAGTGACAGAAATATTCTATTGCGTAACAATGATTCACAGAATCATTGGGAGGGAGAAAGGTGTTTTAAACATTGCATCAGCAAATTGCAGCGATCAAATTGACTGACGGTTTTGTATGTTACAGTATTTCTTTTGATTCCGCTCTATTCCAAGTTGGACATCAAAGCCATCAAAGGGTATAACTATTGTCCCAAATCGCCATTCCTTTAATATGTCCCCAATTTACATAGCAGATGGAGAAGGATTTCTGCCAGTGTAAATATTTTATCAATTTAAAAAACATAAGATGTAACATGCAAGCTGTCGCTGATAGGAAAGTTCTCAAAGTGTTTATATTTTATTAGTTTTGAAATTGGGTTAAATATTAGTGCGAAATTGTTTGTTATTGCAACCTATTGAAACCTGCCACGTTTGCTCTTACCTGTTTATAACTTTACTTTGCAATGAACATTGTCTAGCTCTTTCTTTACGCTAATAAACAATCCGTTGGAATGGCATTTATCAGTCGGAAAGGTTTTCAGTATACATATTGAGGGTAGATGAAGGCATAGGCCACCTGGGACCATTTCCTCTTGCAAGCTTTGATATTGGCATTATATCCTGGAGGAGTAATCCAGAGATGGAATATCTTTGAATGAGTCAGATTTGATTTGTTTTCATTTCTTATACTCCATCCCACTGACATAGCACCAAAGGCAGAAATACCTCAATATGTCTGGAGCTGGTGCGTCAAAAGGCTGAGACTAGTTAGGGCAGTAGTGAATCACATCTTCAGTCTTCTCCACATGAGTGCTGGGTTCATTCCTTATGACTATTTAAGAGGCATATCTAACTCAGCTGAGGTGGAGGGAATAAAAGGAACAGATGAAATCTAGTATTTCCTAAAAATTAGAAGCATTAAAGGAAGAATGGAGAACAGAGGAAGAACAAAGTAGTACTAGCTGCCACCAGTTAAAAATAAGAAATCTCACTTGTTATTATAATAATAATCTTTATTGTCATAAGTAGGCTTACATTAACACTGCAATGAAGTTACTGTGAAAAGCCCCGAGTCGCAACATTCCGGCGCCTGTTCGGGTATACAGAGGGAGAATTCAGAATGTCTAATTCACCTAACAGCACGTCTTGTGAGACTTCTGGGAGGAAACCAGAGCACCCGGAGGAAACTCACGCAGACAGGGGGCGTTTAGCACAGTGGGCTAAAAAGCTGGTTTGTAATGCAGAACAATGCCAGCAGCACGGGTTCAATTCCCGTACCAGTCTCTCCGAACAGGCGCCGGAATGTGGCAACTAGGGGCTTTTCACAGTAACTTTATTGAAGCATACTTGTGACAATAAGCGATTATTGTTATTATTGTTATTATTATAGTTATTATTATTACATGGGGAGAACATGCAGACTCTGCACAGACAGTGACCCAAACCGGGAATCGAACGTGGGACCCTGTTATCAGGCAAAGGTTTGACATCTCATTCAAAAGACAAAGGGTGTAGTTTTTTGGGTCCGTTCATCGCAGGTGCAAAAATCCCCTTATGTCCCTTAAATCTTGCAAGAGGGCCATTATGGGATTTGAGCCCCCGTTAACACTTTCTCTTTCCCAGTGATGTTTTCTGACCTGCTGACTAGCATTATCTGCTCTTATTTAATATAGGCTCCTGCTCCACAACCAAACATTCTTTTACATGGAGAATATTATTGCATGGACCAGAGGTTTCTAGATGAAAGCAAATAATATTTTTATTTCCAATTGAAAAGTCCTATGAAGCGCAAAAACTAGCAAATACTAAAAATGTAAAAGGGATGTGATGCTTGCACAGAGCGCATAGGGTGGTACAGTGGCACAGTGGTTGGCACTGCTGCCTCACAGCTCCAGGGACCCAGGTTCGATTCCAACCTTGGGTGACTGTCTGTGTGGAGTTTGCATGTTTCCCCGTGTCCGTGTGGGTTTCCTCCGGGTGCTCCAGTTTCTTCCCACTGTCCAGAGGTGAGCAGGTGATGTGGATTGGCCATGCTAAATTGTCCCGTTGTGTCCAAAGGTTAGGTGGGGTTGTGATGAGGGTGGGTGGGGTGCTTTTACGGAGGGTCAGTGCAGACAGGCCTCCTCCTGCACTCCAGGAATTCTATGATATGATTTTGTGAAATTCATTTCAAAACTTAGCTTTCAAAAGAGATATTTGCTTAAAAAGAAATTTTAAAAAACTTTGCAGCACTCTGGGGAAAGACTAGGGAAGTGAGACCAATTCTTATCTTTTTCAGAGAGCTGACACAGTCCGGAAGGACTGAATGGCCTCCATCTGTGCTGTATGTATCTTTGATTCTCAGTTAATATATTGGGCTGAAAATTGGGGTCTAATGTTTACAGATTCCGGAGATGCATTCCATACCAGCATGATTCCCACAGAAACTTTGGTCATGGAAACATTGCTAGAATTAATAGTGGAATTCTCCCATCCCACCTCTTGCTAGGTTTGGTGGCGGGCAGAGCGGAGAATCGAGTGGGAGCCAAAAAGTCAGAAATCTGCTGGTGTAAAATCACCTTCCAGTTCTCCCAGTGGCAGGTCAATGGCGGTTCGGTCTTCCCGTTGGCAGCTGGCCCGAAATCCATTTGCATCTCATGAAAGCTCATTAAAACAGTTGCTGCTAGCATCCCGTCAGGCTTTGCACTCTGCCAATGTGAAGTTTTATTGGTCTGAGACTCAGTTGCTAAAGAGTGGCATACACAAGGCGACTCTCACTTCACCAGAGATTCCGAGGTGTGTGGACCAAAGCCTACCTGCCACAATGCTGCGCTGCTCCTGATTAACTGCACTACCGGTTCCTGTCCTTCATCTCCATGCTGAGCTGGTCTTTACGGACAGCACCATGCTGCTGCACACATGAACTCTCCTGTGTTCATGTCTAGGATCAGTACCATGCCTGGGGTTGGGGAGTAAAGGGCTCTCCTTGCCCCTGGTGCAACACAGCAGTGGCTCTCTGGACAGGACGGTGCTGCGCAATCCATGCAGCCCCCACACCAAAGATTCATCAGTGACCAAATGGATTTGATTAATTCACCATGAGACCGGCCTCATAAGGGTCTCCTAATCAAGGGCAGAAGTACCCTCGGCCATTTGCATCGCTGAAGTCGATGCCGGTACAGGCAGAGGGGACCCATGGAGTGTCCTGAGTGGAGGCCCCCGGGGTATTCGACTAACGTGAATCCTCCCTGTGGGTGCCAGAGGGTGCTGGCCTGACTCCTGCAGGAGAGTTTGGTACCTGGAGGGAGATCAAGGTGCCTTGTCCCATGTGACCTACATCTTGATGGTGCCAAGCGCAAATCCAGCAGGGTCTGCTGGACCAAGGTCTCCATGGTGATTGCCAACCTTCTCTTGATGGCTTCGAGGCACTCACATGTCGGAGCCATGGCATTAGACAGACCGCGGAGGGACTCCTCCATTGTGCACTACAGTTTGCTGAGTGACTTTCTAAACTCTGCCCAATGTTCCACTGTCCCCTTTTGCATCTCCACCAGTGAGCTGACAGCTTCCAGAGGCTCATCACCTAATTGGGACTGAGCAGTCCTCCGAGTGCCGGAACCTGGGGTGTCTCTGCCTCCAACTGCTGCGGGGCCGTGTCGGTGAGGTGTTCTCCAGAAAGTGATCCTGAGTCTAACCTTGAACTACGCCCCGCTGTGGTGCATGTTTCTGAGCTGGTGGAGCATGTGGGTGAACGCTGTGATTATTCTTCCTGAATCCGTCCTCCTCGGATGTACTCCAGGGGCTCTGAGAGCTGCTGGGCCGGCCAACTGGCTACAGTTTGCTGGAGCTGAAAAATACAAAAAGGCAGTTTTAGTGGATGAGCTGAAGGTATTTCTGAGTACATGGCATTCATTGGGATTTGCAGGATTGGGGTGAAGTGATGGAGCTGAGATCTGGACTAGGTTGTTGCTGGAGGCCAAGCTCTACCATCACAGGAGCATTTCTGTACTTGCCGGTGAGCTCTATTGCAGCCTCCTTAAATTCGGTGAGGGTGAGAATCTCTACTGCCTTCCCCAGTATGGGCTGACTTGTGCTTGTTGTGAGCAAATTTGGCTTGTATGAAGACAAAAAAAGAGATATGCTCAGAGGAGATAGAGCAGAGGTTAGCTGAAGTGCGTGTCACCTGTACGTTTGCACCCTATCCACACGGGACAGAGAATGGAGTGTGAGCAACAAGACAGATGAGATGGTGATGTTGTCAAAGTCTTGATGAGGGAGTGAGTGTTGGTATATGTCGCCTACAACTGAATGTGTGAGATCTGTGAAACGAGTGGCGTTTGAGTATATGATGCCATGCTGAGACTTTGGTAACGGAGGAGCTGTGAGAGGACTTACCCTGGTGGAGTGCATGAGGTCATTCCACCACTTCCTGCACTGCGTGGCAATTCGTGGGCGGGGTGGTAGCCACACTGACCTTATGGACAGTGGCCTCCCAGGCCGAAGAGGCACAGTTCTTGTGCTTTCTTCAGCCATCCTTTGGGTAGAGCACATGTCGATAGGCCTGACTCCTCGAATAAGAGATAAGGGTCTTGAAAACCTTGACGGTGAAAGCTGCCGCTGCCTTCTTCTTGAGGCTACTCGCCATTTGCTTCTGGATTCCAGACATCCTGCATAGTCTGGTGAAGACAAGTGGCTGGAGAGTGTGTGCTGGACTGGTGTTTAAATATGGCAATGGCACATTCAAATCCAACACCTGACAGTGGGCGGGTGAATCAGCTGCTGGCCCGCCAGAATAGTCAGAGGGGAACATACCTGTGCATAGTTAATGATTTTCCAAGTGCAGAATCTGGCACGGGGATCCAGTCATTCTGGGTAGCGGGAAGGTCACCATCGGAATTACATGCTACTGTACTTAGTCTTGTAAATGGAGAATTCCGCCTTTAGTCTGAAGTCCACTGTAATTTTACTTCCTTTTACATTTTTTTTGCCTGAGACATATTTCCTGTATGCCCAGTGTGTTCAAATATCTTGGCTGAAATTTAATAATAATAATCACTTATTGTCACAAGCAGGCTTCAATGAAGTTACTGTGAAAAGCCCCTAGTCGCTACATTCCGGCGCCTGTTAAGGGAGGCCGGTACGGGATTTGAACCCGCGCTGCTGGCCTTATTCTGCATTACAAGCCAGCTGTTTAACCCACTGTGCTAAACCAGCCCTACATGAGACCTTGCAGCGCTAGTGGGGTATCATGGGCTGGATTCTCCGGTTGCTGACGCTAAAATTGCATTCGGCAACTGCATTCTGTTTACGACAGAATCGGGGGTGGTGCCGCTTTCGCGATGCTCCGCCCCTTCCAAAAGAGGCACGTATCTCCAGCCTCAGGACATTGCCTGAGGCCCATACCCGATGCTCCACCCCGACCGGCTGAGTTCCCGACGGCGTGGATCTCTCATGGTCTCATCAGCCGGGAATGTGGCGCAGCGGCTACTGACTCAGTCCAACGCTGCCAGTCGGGGGAGGGCCGATCCCTGGGCAGGGGCACTGTGGGGGGGATGGTCCGCGGCGCGTGAGCTGGCCGAAGGGGGGGACTATTTTGCGAGTCGGGTCCCCGAAGCGGCCTCCACCATGAAAATTAAAATGCAAATCGCTTATTGTCACAAGTAGGCTTCAAATGAAGTTACTGTGAAAAGCCCCTAGTCACCACATTCCGGCACCTGTTTGGGGAGACTGGTACGGGAATTGGCCTCCCTTGGTCTGCTGGCCTGCCTTGGTCTGCTTTAAAAGCCAGCTATTTAGTCTAGTGTGCTAAACCAGCCTCATGAAGCACGGCCCGGCAACTGCAGGCCGCCGCTCTGCGCACGCGCGACCACGGACCCGGCAATTCTCCGGGGCATATCGGAAACTAGAGCCAGGTTCTCTACGCTGCCGTCCTGCTAGCACCAGCAAAACAGGGAATCTGTGGCTGTTTTGCGCCAGTTTTCTTGACGTAAACCGTCGCCGTTCCCATGCTGGCGTGGGGACATAGCCCAGAATTGGAGAATCCAGCCCCATCTGCTTTGTGTGTCTCATTGGAAACTTGCAGATGCATTATCCTGCTGGGTCACTCTGCGGAGTCTGCACGTTCTCCCCATGTCTGCGTGGGTTTCGGTTTTCTCCCACAGTCCAAAGATGTGCAGATTAGGTGGATTGGCCCTGATGAATTCCCTTAGTGACCAAAAAAAGGTGAGGATGGGGTTATTGGGTTATGGAGATAGGAGGGGTTATTGTGTTACGGGGATAGGGTGGAAGTGAGGGCTTAAGTATGGCCTCCTGCACAGTATGTTCTATGTCTCCTCTCCTTTATGTGGTCCAGTAATTTCACTTATAATTTCTTCCCTCACAGGTTCTCTCTTCTTTCACATCCTGAATTCCTACTGCATTTCATTATTCCTCTACTTTTCTACTCTGCTGCCAATGTCCCAGACTTGAATCCCTCTTGCATGAGCCCACAACAATCTTTAGTGCCTCTCAGGATTTTTGAAAGGGTCGTTGATGCACTTCTTGCTGCTTCCTGAAGAGAAGTAACTCCAAATGTTCTATCCTTCTCAGTTGCTAACGTTCCCACCTAGTACACCCATCGGGGGCTAATCTTAGCAACATCCTTCCTGTCTCGCTTAGTCCTTCCACTACTTAACCGTTGGGCTATGCTTGCAGATCAATAATTATCACCTTCCTCACATCTCGTCCAAATTGCCCATTCACTTACAATAACCCATGTTATCTCCAAAGTTAATTGTGGATGGTTGCATTTGCACCATGGCCTTGACAAAAGCTTGACTGATGTGTGATGCAATTATTCTTCTTCCTGAAGACCCTGCTGTACTTTTCACCATGGACATCACCAAAGTATGATGGTCCTGATGATCAAATCTCTACTCCTGAGTACTTTGTTCCACTCTCTGGTGTTTCTATTGCAACCACTACGACCACCCAAGTTCCTCGGTAAAGTATCCTCACTTCTTTCTTCTCTCAGCATTCCTGCCGAGCGACTCCCAGCTCCTCAGTGAATTAAACATCCATCACAATCGCCTTGCCTTCCCCTATCATTTTATTGCCCTCTTATCCTCCTTTCACTAAATATACATTCTCCTACCCATATTCATGAAATGAAATGAAAATCGCTTATTGTCACGAGTAGGCTTCAATGAAGTAACTGTGAAAAGCCCCTAGTCGCCACATTCCGGCGCCTGTCCGGGGAGGCTGGTACGGGAATCGAACCGTGCTGCTGGCCTGCTTGGTCTCCTTTAAAAGCCAGCGATTTAGCTGAGTGAGCTAAACCAGCCCCATGACCACCTCCTTAACCTTTCCTCCTCCCCTTATTGCTCAGCTCAATCCTTAGTGACATCATAGATATTTCATTGCTGGATCTACACCTAGCTGTATTTCTCCATCTCCTCACCTGTCTCCGACATTACCTCTGCACTACCAGCCTAATTGATATCAAGTCCTGGATGGGCTGTAATTTCCTTCAGTTAAATGTTGGGATGATTGGAGTCATTGCCTGCTACAGGTTCCTTGACCCGAGCTACCAGACAGTTAGCAGCCTCGGTGTCCTATTGTATCTTGAATTGAATTTCTATACCCAAATCCTCTCCATTACAAAGACTGTCTAATTCCAACCCTGTGATAGTGGCCAACTCTGTACCTGCCTCAACCCATCTGCTGCTGAAATCCTCTTCCATGCTTTTGTGCCTCCAGTCTCGACTATTGCAAAGCTCCCATAGGCGAGGCTCTCGTACAAGTGTCCTGATTGGCACGAAGAACATCCCCCCCCCCCTCCAATCCCAATGACTACCACTACCCATCACCCTTGTACATGTTGACTAACATTGACTTCCGGTCGATGAATGCCTCTCGTTTGGAAATCTTATCCCTGTGTTGAAATCCACCCAAGGCTTCATCTTAATATACCTCTGTAATCACCACCCATGCAACCTTCTCCAATCCCTTCACCCCACCACTGGTGAACATGGTTTTAGCTGTCTGGGTCCTAATCTCCAGAATTCCCACCTTAAACATCCTTCTCCATTGATCCTGCTTCAAGGCCTTCCTCAAAACTAGCTCTTTGGTCAAGTTTTTAGTTATTTCTCCAAATTACTCTCTCTGACTGATCAGTTTTTGAGTGCTGATCTATTGAATACTTTACAGGCGCTATATAAATGTAAGTTGTAATAAATTTTCTTTTTCTGAAATAAGGCTGTTATTTTCTTAGATAAAAGCAAATTACTGCAGATGCTGGAATCTGAAACAAAAACAGAAAATACTGGACAATCTCAGTAGGTCTGACAGCATCTATGGAGAGAGAAGGGAGCTAACGTTTCAAGTCTGGATAACTCTTTGCCAAAGCTGTTATTTTCAAATATTATTCCAATATCATCTCGGAACTATGGATTTTCATCTTCGGGCCGGGTAGTGGGAGTTGGGAAATTTCCCGGCTCGGACGGTCTGCCTCAGTAGGACGTGTCCACAAAGGTGGGATCTTCATTGCCGGGTACAGGCATGGGCGGGAGTTGGGCCCCCTAACCTGGGAAGAGGTTTGGAGGCGGACACAGGGGTTGCTGGGTGCGAGAGGGCCTATTTAAAAGGTTTCATCCCAGTTCAAATAAAAACACACAAGCCCTCCAGCGCTCACTCCCTTCCTCCAAATAATCCCCCCCAAAAAAGCTCTAGAAGCTTTTGGTGTCTAAAAATGTGAGTATTCCAAACTTCTGGGAACCACAAGACATAACAATAGTTATGTGTTCAGTAAACCTGTCCTCAGAAGGACGAGAAAACATTGCCTACCTGTGAAAAAGACAGTCTGTGTCTTCAGGTCATGGTCAAATCCAAGTCAATAAAAATTTATTTTATGATGCTCACTTTCCACTTTTGGAAACAAATAATTTCACACATTTTTGTCGTGTAATATACCTGTTCGTTAAATAGTTAATACTTATCTTAACACATTTTGTTAACATAAGCTTAAGGTAGGCTTAAGCGAGAGTGCGACGAGAGGCCGTTAAATCACAGGAGAGGCCCCCCCCCCCCCCCCCCGATAATTGAACGGCCTCCCCAGCAAGTGGTCACCAATTAGTACTTCTTTACAAAAACATTAAACTGGCGGAAGGGCTGCTGTAGCAACCGGAGGTGGTGAGTAGCCATCATCGCTCTCAGGCAGTGGATCCGAGGGGATTGGGGTTGCTACCCTGGTGCTTGAAAGGGGCCAGTCTTGGTCAGGGTGGGCCACCATTGGGGGGTGGGGGGGGGGGTTTGTGGGGTGGGGGGCGTCCATGGCCTGGGTTGGGAGGAGAAGGTAGATGGGTGTCTCAGAACCCATGTGTCCATCATGCCAACCCCTGGACCCTGTGGTTATTGCCTAACATCCCAATCAGAACATGATGCCCGGGGGGTGTGTGCGGGAGGTAACACCATGGGCGCAGCGGCTAATATCCGAACGTCCGGGGGCTGTGCTTGAACACTGCGGGAGGTAACACCATGGGCACAGCAGCTAATATCCGAACGTCTGGGGGCTGGGCCCGAGCACCAGGCACATCTCCGTGACCAGAGATGGGTGTGTCACTGGGGAGGGAATCAGCACCCAGTCCAGGTAAAGTTACGTGCAGGAGTCTGGGGTAACCGGGTCTGGTGGCCGGTGAGCAGGGTCCCCTGCTGTAGCCGGGGGAGCATGGACAGGGTGTGCCGGATGGGGGGGGGGGGAAAGTAATTGGGGGACTGGAGGGTCTCTTCCTTACAGATATTGAATGGGATGGACGATACCTTGGACCCCGCGGAACTTGCCCTCGTGGTGCTGCTGATAGGACAGGCGGCCAGACGCCGGAGGAGACTGTGGCAGCAGCGTCGACAGAGGCTCGAGGCGGCGGCCCATGTGTGGGGTGGGGAGTATGGAAGCGTTAGGATGGAGGGTGGTATGGGGGAAGTGATGGTAAGTGTGGATGGGGGAGGGGGAGACTGCTGGACATGTGTGGGCCAGGCACGGAATGGTGCTAGGTAGGGATGGTGCCAGGCGCATTCTCTTGCGGGGAGGGGGGGGAGGGTTTAGTGCAAACTCACCCAAGCAGCCCGGTGATGGTCATTGACCTTCTTGAGCACTGTGTGCCAGTTCTCCTGGTCACGCTTCTCGAGCTGGCACTGCTGCCTCTTCCTGCCAGACGGCACTGGCTGCCCTGTGACTGACCCTCTGGGACCCTCAGGTACTCCAGTAGTCTGCCCAGATCGGCATCCCCGAATCGTGGGGCTGGTCATCTTGACAGCGTGGCTGCGAACTGAGTGGGATTGGTTGTGCATGAGTGGTTTAAGTGCTGCTTTCCTTTGTTAGCGGAGGGCTGGCGAGCGCAGTCCTGAAGAATCAGCCGGCGGGACCGTGATTTGTGGCGTGAAGCCCATGGGGCTTTGTTAAGTGGACTAATTAAGTAGTGATGCCCTCGCCAGGCTTAGTGTCAGGAAGCTCACGGCAGTTCCCACTCGCTACCATACTTAGAAACCTTTTGGTTACATCGAGTCCATAATCTTTAGTATTTGTTTAGTGTGGAACAAGTGTTCCTTGAAATAAATTTAGAATATCCGATTCTTATTTTTTCCAATTAAGGGACAATTTAGTGTGGTCAATCCACCTACCCTGCACATTTTTGGGTTGTGGGGGTGAGACCCACACAGACAAGGGGAGAATGTGCAAACTCCACAGGGCCGGGATTGAACCCAGGTCCTCAGCGCCGTGAGGCAGTAGTGCTCAGTATGGAACAAGTGTAAGTGTTTTTTTGCATTCAAGTGAACATATTTCTTGACACAATAATTTTGTTAAGAATCAGTTCTCACAAGAACATTCATGGTGGGAGGAAATTAATTGGACGATATTATCTACTGCATTGGTTTGAGATTGCAACAGCCCATGATTGCTCACATACAAGTGTGCAATTTGAACTTGGTGATAATTTTAGTTTTGACTTTGGAGATGCCTGATATATTTTTCACATGGCAATCTATTTCCCTGTCACACCTTTGCTACCCTTGACCAGAATGAGGGCTAAGGAAACTACTGTTTTTTATGTAGGATAGCTGCCAAAGCTTCACTTGTGTTCTCACCGTTGTAAGTGGTGCAATAAAATATTGAGGATGCCATCAACATGACTCTTCAGTGAGAAGCAATAATGGGGTGAAGTGTCTTGTGTCTCACTAGTAGTTTGATGAAGACCTGATGATACTTATCAGTATAGTTGACACAGGACTTAGAGCAAGAGACCGTGTTGAAGATATACATGTGTTAGAGATGTGAGCTGTATTATATATTTGCTTAGTCCTATTATCTTCAATCTACACTGAACATTGATTTTATGCAGACATTTAGCTATCAATATAGGTCAGTGTTTCATTTGTACTTGAAATTGCTTTGATTATAGGTAATGAATCTGTGCTTTCAAACTCCTTCAGCTTAAAATTGATTTATGTATGGTTTCACTAGTAGCGGTTAGGCTTTGCAGAAATTTTAATTTGAATTGATTTTTACTGGGATATGGTATTTTTACATCACTATGGCTGTGATTTTCTGCTCCCTTTTGCATTGTGCAGGTTCAGCGATGGGAGCGGAAATTCTGATCTAGTGAGGTGCCTCTGAACAACCTCCCCGCCCCCATCGTTTTGTGCGCGATTCCTGCCGTTCAACATAGGGAATCCTTTTGGAATATGGGCCCGTACTTCCATCACCCTCATCAAAGAATCCATCCATGGCAGCATGATTACTACTGCCTTCAAAAGATGTGCACTTGGCGAATGGACCTGAGGGGAGCCTGGAGATGAGTGCAATGCTCAAGATGTGGCTCTGCATATTCAGAGGGGAGAGAGGTACGGGCTTGACTTGGGACAAGAGGTTACACGCTGAGGGTACCGGAGAAAGATTTGAGGGTACGCAAGGGAAGACATGGTGGGGGGTGAGGAGGGGGCTTACTTGGGGGAGACTGGGAGCCTAGTCAGGGGAGATGGGGGAATTGGACTGGAAGGAGATGGGGATTGACTTGGAGGATGATGGGTGGGGTTGGATCCGAGGGAGATGAGAATTTGACTCATGGGAGCCCCTAGGGGCCTCGTCGGGGATGACCAGGGACTGGGGAGGGGGTGGGTGCGTTGCGGTGGTGTTGCGAGAGATTGGGATGGGGGGTTGGAATCAGGGGAGATGGGAAAATTTGACTTGGGGGAGTTTGGAGGGCCTAGCCGGAGAAACGGGGTTCACTGCTGAGACAAGGTGCAATGAGGCTCATGTGGTAACTTGCACCTTGGTGGCAGGAGTGGCACGCTTCCTCTATTTGAGAAGGACAATGAAGGGGATTTGAGGAGGACGGTGAAGGGGATTTGAGGAGGACGGTGAAAGGGATTGGGCTAAGGGAGAGAATTTCGACCATAAAGCAATGGTGATGTCCAGACGAGGCAGACAAGCGCATGACGCGTTCGTTGCCATTAGCTTCCTGGAAGGTGATGAGAAGATCCAATCAGGGCATCCCATTATCTTCTCATGGCTTCTGTGAGCATTGCACTCCTGTCTGACTGATGGCAGTGCACACCCTCTGTGATCAGGCTCCTGTCATGGGGATACAGCGATTGTCCATAGTCCCCACATTGCAGGAGGATATTGACTATTTGCAATGGGGACAGTGCATTGATACTCAGAGTTTCTGTGAACATCTGACTTCTAACTGACTGACAGCAGTTCACTTGCTCTCAATGACTAGGGCCATATTGTTTTTTCAATATATCTTTATTCCAAACTCAAATACAATTAGATAACATAGATCAACTTCAAATGCACATGTTATACATAGTATATATACTTATAACCCCATAACCACCACCCCGCCCCCGGACTTTGAACAGAGATAGGAAAGGACACTACCATGTGTAAAACCCATTTTCTGACCCCCTTTGGGCAAACGTGATATTTTCCAGGCTCAGAAACCCATGATGGTTCCCCCACTCACACCGCAACCCCTGGCGCCACTGCCGATCACCAGTTCAGCGAAATCCTTTGCCGAGTAATCAGGGAGGTGTAGGCTAACACGTCAGTCCCTCATCCACTCCTATAGCCCCGGCAGCTCCGAGGTGCCAAAAACCACCACCAAGGGGCACGATATTACCTCAAACCCCATTTCCCCCGACAGAGCCGTGCACACCGCTTCGCAAAAACCCTCCAGTTCCACAACCCCCAGACCATATGGGTGTGGTTCGCTGGTCCCTGCTCACACCTCTCACAAAGATCTTCTACTTAGGGAAAAACCCACTCATCCAGGACCCTACGCAGCACATTGAATTGGATAAGGCTCATCCTCGCACACGAGGAAGTCGAGTTGACTCGCCGCAGTATTTCCCTCCATATTCCCCCCCCCATCCTAATTCAGTCCCCTACTCCTACCTGCACCTAATCCTTTCCACTAACCCCGTCTCTTTCTTTCCCAACCACCCATAGATCTTCACCCCCACTCCATTCTCTGGCAGCTTCTCCATAGCATGAACTACAGTGTTGGGGAATGATGGGTAGCCCCTTCCGTACATAATTCTGCGCCTCTAAGTACCAAACTCACTCCTCCGTGTTAACTCATATTTCTCCTGAAGATTTTGCCAACTCTGCAAACTGTTCCTCTGGAAAAGGTGCCTCACTTGCTCTACCCCTCCACTCTGCCACATTCCATATGCTGCGTCCATCTATCCAGGCATAAACCTATGGTTCCTACACAGCAGGGCTAGTACTGACGGCAATCCTGGCGTAGAACACCACCGTTTTCACACCAGTGTGAAAACTTAGGGCTGGATGCTCTGCTCCCCAAGGCCGAAATTGCATTCAACGGGGCGGAGAATCCATTTTTGTGCCAAAATCGGGAGTGGCGTCGGATGTTTAATTCTCCGCTCCCGAAAAGCGATGTACTCTCGCGCCTATTATCGACTGCCTCAGGCCATCTGCCCCTTGATGCTCCATCCACGACCGGCCGAATTCACAACGGTGTGGGTTACATGTGCTCACACCGTCCGGGAAGCTCGCGTGTCGGCTGCAGACTGAGTCCGGGGCCGCCACAGGCTGGGGAGGCCGACCGGCGGGCAGGGAGGGATTCATTCGGGGGCAATGTAGGCGGGCAGTCTGGGGCGCGTGAGCGGCCGATTGGGGGCACTACTTTGGCGGTCGAGATCCGCAGGCTGAGTCCGCCATGGAGCACTGCGCGGCAGATGCAAGCCACGGCCGTGCGCATGCGCGACCTCTGAACCGGAAGTGCTGGGGGCCGTATCGGCTGCTAGAGCTGCGAGCTCTACACTAGCCCCCAGCAAAACGGGGAATCAGTGGCCTTTTGACGCCAGTTTTCCTGGCGTAAAAACCACTATTTTCACGCTGGCGTTGGGACTTAGTCTCCAAAACGGAGAATCCAGCCCATTATTTTTTGACTAAGTGTCAAACCTAGTGAGAAAAGCAGGCTGTAGTCCACTGGTTCTACTGCCGGAATTTCCTGCTGTATTTTTCATCACTTAATTTTTTAAAATGCCTGAGGCAGGTCCCATGACATCAGGCTGATGGCCGGGTTCACTGCCAGGAAGCTCAGACTAAAGGGCGTCCCAATCTTTAAAAAAAATAAATAACAGTGTCCCTCCCAAGGACCAGGGACCTGCTCCCCATGTACATGCACACCCCCTCCCCAGCTCCCGGGTGCTCCCGAATAATGACCCTCTCCTCATTGGGGCCCCCAGTAGGCTCTTCAGTCAGCCCCTATTTTTCATAACCTGTTGTAAACCCTGCCGACATGTCGGCTGGAGTGTGGGGGCTCGAGTACTAATTTGGGGGGGATGTTGCAGTGGGAATGCCCACTAATATGTCATTGTGTGTTACTGTGGGTTCCCAAACTTTCATGGCTGGAACTCCATTACGTCATTGCGGAGTAGGGGGAGAGGGTGGGTGGGAACAATCAGAACGGGTAATCCCAGCGTTGTAAAAGCCATTTGGGACTCCCATTGGACTTTCCGCCCCCCACTGGCTTTTCTAGCCACCAAACAAGGCAATGGAGAATCCCGGCCAATGGGTGGGACATTTTGAGGTTACATGCCTTACCTCGCTCACTTTCTTCCTCCATTATTTGACTGGATTGAAATGTCTGCTTTTCTTTCAATCTGTATCGATGAAAGACGTTACACCTGGACTGTCATAAGTTGAATTTTCTCAAAATGGATACTGATTGATTTGCTGTGTAATTCCGGTAGTTAGTTTGCATTTCGAATTTTAATCAGTTTGCTTTCATTACTTAGTGGATGGATATTGGCATACTCTTCTTTTGAGTAATGCAGTGGAAACTCTTATTGCACCCAGTTAGACAGAGAGAGCCTCAGTTTTACATCTAGTATGAAATGTGCTACCTCTAACAATGTAGGAGTCACTGAAAAAAATCACTATAAATTCTTGTAAAATCCTAATTTGAAGCTTGAGTACAGAATCCACTAACAAAAGATAGTAAATACAGATCATTGCTTGCTAGATAAAACAATATTGTATAAAATATATAAGTCAAGACCAGTAACATTTTGTAAAATCCTAAAACCAAGTTATTTACTAAAAGAATAAAGCCACAATGTTCACAGTTTAAAACAAATTACTTTTATTACATGAAAATCAAAGAACATGAATAGTTTTAACTACACTCCACCTTAAGTAGTAAGTTATGCTGAAGATTATTAGAAGTGCAATGAACAGTTATTTATTCTCTTAACCAGTCATTCAGCACCCTCATTTGTCTTAAATCCCAAAAAACCTAAATCTGATACTTATCAGAAATTGGAAGATTAACCACTGGCCCGAGAACTGTTTTGAAGATTGGTATGAGGATTGGGATTTCAGGGGCCTTCCACTACTACTGGTTACGTTGTCCCTTCAAATCTCTTCCACTCGTTCTATAGTTGTCGACTCTCAGTTCAATCCAACTGTCACAAGCATCTTAAGTATGGCCACCTTTGGTCAGAACTCTAGTGTTCTTTAACTGTGGAGCTTTGCATCTATGCACTCTTGTATCCTCTCTCCCTTTCTTTTCTCTACTTGACTCTCTTAGAAGTTCAATTCACAGTTAGTAGAGTCCTTCAGTAATCAAGGGTTTTAACCTTTCAGCCAGCACAGACTTTCAACTGAATTCTGATTGAAACAAATACATAGAAACATACATAGAAAATGGAAGCAGGAGGAGGCCATTTAGCCCTTTGAGCCTGCTCTGCCATTCACTATAATGGCTGATCATCAAGTTCAAACCCTGATCCCACCTTATCCCATATCCCTTTAGCCCCAAGAGCTATATCTAATTCCTTCTTGAAATTACACAACATTTTCACCTCAACTACTTTTTGCAGCAGTGAATTCCACAGATTCACCATTCTGGGTAAAGAAATTTGTCCGAAAAGGCTTACCCCTTATCCTCAAGCGATGACCCCTTGTTCTGGACGTCCCCACCATCGGGAACATTCTTTCTGAATCTACCAAGTCTAATCCTGTTAGAATTTCATAAATCTCTGTGAGATCCACCCTCACTTTTCTAAATGCCAATGAATATAATCCTAACCTACGTAGTCTCTCCTCATATGACAGTCCCGCCGTCCCAGAAATATGCACGGGAAACGTTGGCTGCACTCCCTCCATAGCAAGAACATCCTTCCTCAGGTAAGGACACCAAAACTGTACACAATACAACAGGTGCGGCCTCACCAATGCCCTGTGCAATTGCAGTAAAACATCCCTAGTCCTGTACTCAAATCCTCTCGCTATGAAGCTGGCATGCCATTTGCCTCCTTTACTGCCTGCTGTACCTGCGCGCTTACTTTCAGCAACTGATGCACGAGGAGACCAAGGTCTCGCTGAGTATCCACCTTTCTCAGTTTACACCCATTCAAATAATAATCTCCCTTCCTATTTTTGCTACCAAAGTGGATAACCTCACATTTACCCACTTTAAACTGCATCCTCCATGCACCACTCAGCCTGTCCAAATCTCGCTGAAGCATCTCTGCTTCCTCTTCACCCTCCTACCCAACTTTGTATCATCTGCAAATTTGGAAATACTACGTTTAGTTCCCTTGTCCAAATCATTAATATATAATGTGAACAGTTGGGGTCCAAGCACAGATCCCTGTGGTGCCCATTAGTCACTGCCTGCCAATTGGGAAAAGACTCATTCATTCCAATTTTTTGCTTCCTGTCTGCTAACCAGCTTTCTATCCATATCAAGATACTACCCACAATCCCATGCGCTTGCGCTTTACATAGTAAACTGCTATGTGAGACTTTGTTGAAATCCTTCTGAAAGTCTGAATAAACCACATCCACTGGCTCTACCTGTCAACTCTACTAGTTACATCTTCAAAGTATTCCAGTAGATTTGAAAAGCATGATTTCCCTTTCATAAATCCATACTGACTTTGATTATACCACTGCTTTCCACATGTTTTGCTACAAAATCCTTGATAATGGACTCTAGCAACTTTTCTTCCACCGAAAGGTGGCTCAGTATCATGGCGCCAAGGACCCGGGTTCAATCCCAGCCCTGGGTCACTGTCCGTGTGGAGTTTGCAGATTCTCCCCATGTCTGTGTGGGTCTCAGCCCCCCAAACCAAAAATTTGCAGGGTAGGTGAATTGGCCACGCTAAATTGCCCCTTAATTGGGATAAAAAGATTTGGGCACTCTAAATTTATTTTTAAAACTTTCCTGCCGCCGATGTTAGGCTCACTGGTCTGTAGTTCCCTGCTTTCTCTCTACCTCTCTTTTTGACGAGCAGGGTTATATTAGCTACCCTCCAACCTGCAGGAACCATTCCAGAGTCCAAAGAATTTTGGAAAATGATTGGCAATTGATCTACCATTTCGAGGACTACTTCCTTCAGTACTGTGGGATGAAGATTATCAGGCCATGGAGATTTATCTGCCTTCAATTCCATTAATTTCCCTAAAACTATTTCTCTACTAATATTGATTTCCTTTAGCTCCTAACAAAAACTTGTGCTTCGTTCATTATTCATGTCTCCCTTTGTGAATACAGGGCAATGTACAAATTTAGTTCTTCAGCCATTTCTTTGTTCCCTGTTATGAATTCCCCCGTTACTGACTGTGAGGGGCTTCCATTATCTTTTATCAATATTTTTCTCTTTATATACATATAGAAACTTTTACAGTCAGTTTTTATGTTCCCCGCTAGCTTTCTTCATTTGTATTTCCCCCTTATTAATCAATCCCTTGGTCTGCCTTTGCTGAATTTTTAACTATTCCTAATCCTCTGGTCTATTGCTTTTTCTTGCTTACTTGTATGTCTCTTCTTTGACCCACCCCTTTCTTTGAATGTAATACTATCTCTAATTTCCTTTGTAAACCATGGTTTGGCCACGGTTCACTTTCTACTCTTGCGCCAATTAGGAATAAGCAACTTTTAGAGTTCACCTATTTGTTCCTTGAATGCCTGCCATTGCCTGTCCACTGTCCCTCCTTTCAGTAAGTTTTACCAGTCCATTGTAGCCAACTCATGCCTCATACCATCATAGTTACCTTTACTAAGATTCAGGTCCTTAGTCTTAGATAATCAACTGTCTCATTATCCACCATGATAAAGAATTCTATCATATTATGGTCACTCATCCCCAAGGGTTCTCTCACAACTAGGTTGCCAACTAAACCTTTCTGGGGCTGGTTTAGCTCACCAGGCTAAATCGCTGGCTTTTAAAGCAGACCAAGCAGGCCAGCAGCACGGTTCGATTCCCGTACCAGCCTCCCCGGACAGGCACCGGAATGTGGCGACTAGGGGCTTTTCAACGTCATTGAAGCCTACTCGTGACAATAAGCGATTTTCATTTTTTTCATTTCATTTCTCATTGCACAATACTCGGCCCAAGATGGCCTGTTCCCTTATTGGTTCTTCAACATATTGGTCCATAAAACCATCCCGCCGTACACACTCCAGAAATTCCTTCTCTATTGTGACTAATTTGACTCACCCAATCTATATGCAGATTAAAGTCACCCATGATCACAGATGTTCCTTTAACACAGGCATCTCTGATGACCTCTATGATCAGGTTGTTCTAAACTAAACTGCTTGAAAAGAGTACTACACCCAGGAATCTAAATCCCACCGCCTCCCCCCACTCCCCGCCTTTAATTGACTTCTTGTTGACCTTTTTTGTGTTGTTCATCTCCCAGACAGCCTAGTCACATGATCATTTCCTGGCAGCAAATTGCTTTTTTAGAATAAATCATCTGGTGAAATCTGGGGCGGAATTCTCCGACCCCCCACAGGGTCGGGGAATCGCCCGGGCCGGCGTAAATCCCGCCCCCGCCGTGGCCGGAATTCTCCGCCACCCAGGAATTGGCAGGAGCGGGAATCACGTCCCGCCGATCGGCGTGCCCCCCACGGCGATTCTCCGACCTGCGATGGGCCGAAGTCCTGCCGCTGACAGGCCAACCCCGCCGACGTGGTTTAAACTGTTGCTCGTTCTGGGAGAGTGTGCTTAACACTCAATTTGGCTCTGTTTTGTTCCTTAGCTTTGGAGTCGCCAGGTATCGTTAAGATACCGCCACAAGTTTCAAGTTCAAGTTCAAAGCAATAAATCCATACACCAGTTAGTAAGTTCAAACAAGACACGTTTATTATATTACAGTAATCTACTAATCATGCATATAAAACTATAAGACTAGGCTAATCCTACCACTAATAGGCCAAATACTTATCTGGATAAGGGGACTGCCGGATCAGGGAACAACGGCCTCTAGCTTTGTCCTGGGTCCGCAGGCTTCCAGTAGTTATGGACCAAAGGGGGTCAGGAGTGTCTACTCTCGTAGCGTGCGTTGTATGACACTTACGTGTTGGCGACTACTGTCCAGGCCTCTCCTTCTCAAGGTTCTTCTGCTGCAACGGTGTTCTGCTGGGAGGGCTGGCTGGTCAAGGAGAGGCTGGCAGAGAGAGAGAGCTGGGGTCGGGGTCTCTGTTTTATACCTCTCTCAGGGTCTGGGCGGACCCTATATTCACTCGCAGTCGATTGGGTCTCTTCCCAATCGATTGATTTGAATTCCCCAATAACGGGACAGTTCCTCGATCCCTGGGCGGTTCTTGGGACTTATTGTTTTGGACTTCCTTTGGCGCCGAAAAGTCTGGCCTTCCATTCAATGTATCGATTTCTGTTAACTTGTTTCCATTGTACCTGGGGATCGCCCGGTATCGCCTCATTAGTATGCTAACTTGTTTTATTTCACAGTGCTGTCTGGTTTCTGCAGCATTCAGAACTGGTTTCTGCAGTAGTCTGAATACACAAGCGCTTTGCAAGCTGCTTGCTTTTGCAACATGTCCATTTTCCCTGCATTCCTTGCAATCTTCCATTTTGTGTTGGGCAGTGGTCACCCCAGGTGGCTACAAAACCACCTCTGGTGCCGGCGGGATTGGCGGCGCGAGCGGGCCCCGGGATCCTGGGGGGACGCGGGGTGATCGGACCCCGGGGGGTGCCCCTATTGGTGGACTGGCCCGCGATCGGGACCCGCCGATCGGTGGGCAGGCCACTGCTGTGGGGGCACTCTTTTTCTTCTGTCGCCACCACGGCCTCCACCATGGCGGAGGCGGAAGAGACCCCCCCACCGTGCATGCGCCGGTGGTGACGTCAGCGGCCGCTGACGCACTGGCGCATGCGCAGACCGGCGAAGGCCTTTCCGCCAGCCCCGATGCCGGGCGGCGTAGCGCCAAAGGCCGTTGCCGCCAGTTTTGGCGCCGGCCGGCGGAGCAGAAACCACTCCGGCGCGGGCCTAGCCCCTAAAGGTGCGGAGAATTCCGCACCTTTGGGGAGGCCCGACGCCGGAGTGGTTGGCGCCACTCCACTACGCCGGGACCACCCGTCCCGCCGGGTAGGGGAGAATCCCGGCCCTGGTTCTTAAAGCGACCGTTACCCCAACGTAAAGCTTTTCCCCAAACATACATGGTTGACTGTGTATACAAAATCAGTTAGTTGCAATATTTTGGTCTTTGAAATTTATCACTGTTAAAGTGAATTGGATCAAATTAGAAAATGCTTTTTGTATTTGGTGACTTCTGGAATAAACACTTGAGCTTCCATGTCAAGAAGCTGCGCCCAAACCTAGTGAAAAAATAAATGCTGAAAGCATATATGAAATAATCCAGCTTTGACATCAAATTGACAAACCCGCTGAAATATTGATGTGGTAATTGAAAACAAATGTCATTTATGAGGGAAATTCATTGGGACAGAGAAAAGGGAGCTTCTCTGTATCTGAATGCTGCATCTGATTGAGAGATACTGAAACGGATATCGTGTGCCTAAAATGGAAAATTGTCCTGGTTCCCAGTGTTAATATCCTTTCTGTTGCAGGGTTGAAAAGTCACACAAATCTTTTCAGGATTACTTTTTATTTGATTGTCGTCACAGAACAGGGTGGATTTCAAATGAGATTTCTGTTCATTCATTGCCATGGGGAAACTGTATTTTGTGAAAGAAAGTCTTTGGGCGGGATTCTCCAATAATGGGGCTATGTCCCCACGCCTGCGAGAAAACGGGCGCGAGTCACTCCGGACTTTTTTCTAGTCATCATGGGTCGTTACGGGTCCGCGCCCCATTCTCCACAGCGGGCATGATTGCGGCGCGGAGAGTCAGAGAATCCAGGCCTTTATCTCTTAAAAACATGAATACAATATAAAATCTCTGAATAACACTGGTCTGTTTTTCCCAGACCAAAACTTGGGGCGGAATTCTCCGCTCCCCGGAAAAATCGGGAAGGCCGTCGTGAACTCTGCCGCTCCTCTCACTGTATTCACCCACACCCGGGGGGCTAGGAGCTGCGCTCCGTTATTCTCGGCCGCCGGGCCTTGACGTGTGGTTGCCGCCGTCGTGAACCGGTCGGGAACGGCAGGCCGCTCGGCCCATCCGGGCTGGAGAAAAACGGCGAGTGGCGATTCTTCCGAGCCCGGGGGGGGGGGGGGGGTGGCAGAATCGCGGGGGGCGCCAGGGGGACGTGAAATCAGTTGCCCGGCCATCCCGCGATTCTCCCACCCAGCGTGGGGAGTGGAGAATCGCACCCTTGGCTTTTATTGGGCTTTGTTTTGCCATAGTGTCGTCCCAGAATAATATGAAGACGTGCTGCTAGCTATTGACCTGTCGGCTTAAAAGTTTATGTTTATTGCATTTGGGTTTTCCCAGAAAATAATATGTTCCTATTCTCTGTATCACCAAATGAAACAGAATGAACCTTCATATATTTCTATTTCAAAGAATAGGAACATCACTGCTGTCTGACTAAGCGCATTGCTGTTGTATTCATGTTTTCTTTTTGCTGTTAGCCATTTTACCTTTTTGTGTTTGTTTACAGTTCAGTAAGAGTAACCCATCACCAAGGTTTTATTAGTTTATTAACCTGTAAGAAAAGTACAGAGCGGGATTCTTCGACTGCGCCCGCCAACCGTAAATTCCCGCCCAAGGTCAACAGACCTTTACATGGTCCCTGTCCCATCTGTGGGGATCTTGCGGTGGACGAGGCCGGTGAATCCATCCCACTCATTCTACCTTTCCGTTATTCTTTGGTGGGATGTGAGTGTAACTGGCGAGGCTCATCCATAATTGTTCTTGAGAAAGCGGTGGTGAGCCATCTTCTTGAACCGCTGAAGTCCATCTGGTGTAGGTACATCCACAGTGGTGTTAGAGAGGGAGTTCCAGGATATTGTCCCAACAACAATGAAGGAATTGTGATATAGTTCCAAGTCAGGATAGTGTGTAACTTTGAGAGCAACTTGCAGATGGTGGTCTTCCCATGCTTTTTTGCCCCTGTCTTTCTGGATATTAGGGGTCATCTTTAATCATAAGAACATAAGAACTAGGAGCAGGAGTAGGCCATCTGGCCCTCGAGCCTGCTCCGCCATTCAATTAGATCATGGCTGATCTTTTGTGGACTCAGCTCCACTTTCCGGCCCGAACAACATAACCCTTAATCCCTTTATTCTTCAAAAAACTATCTATCTTTACCTTAAAAACATGTAATGAAGGAGCCTCAACTGCTTCTCTGGGCAAGGAATTCCATATATTCACAACCCTTTGGGTGAAGAAGTTCCTCCTAAACTCAGTCCTAAATCTACTTCCCCTTATTTTGAGGCTATGTCCCCTAGTTCTGCTGTCACTCGCCAGTGGAAAAAACCTGCCCGCATCTATCCTATCTATTCCCTTCATAATTTTAAATGTTTCTATAAGATCCCCCCTCATCCTTCTAAATTCCAACGAGTACAGTCCCAGTCTACTCAACCTCTCCTCATAATCCAACCCCTTCAGCTCTGGGATTAACCTAGTGAATCTCCTCTGCACACCCTCCAGCGCCAGTACGTCCTTTCTCAGTAAGGAGACCAAAACTGAACACAATACTCCAGGTGTGGCCGCACTAACACCTTATACAATTGCAACATAACCTCCCTAGTCTTAAACTCCATCCCTCTAGCAATGAAGGACAAAATTCCATTTGCCTTCTTAATCACCTGTTGCACTTGTAAACCAACCTTCTGTGACTCATGCACTAGCACACCCAAGTCTCTCTGAACAGCGGCATGCTTTAATATTTTATCGTTTAAATAATAATCCCGTTTGCTGTTATTCCTACCAAAATGGATAACCTCACATTTGGCAACATTGTATTCCATCTGCCAGACCCTAGCCCATTCACTTAACCTATCCAAATCCCTCTGCAGACTTCCAGTATCCTCTGCACTTTTCGCTTTACCACTCACCTTAGTGTCATCTGCAAACTTGGACACATTGCCCTTGGTCCCCAGCTCCAAATCATCTATGTAAAGTCATATTGTCAGTTAATTCAAGAAATATCGATTAATTTAGTGTGAAATGAGTGGTTTTCAATCTGAGAATTAATCAAGGTCGTACTGTAATAACTGCATCTATAAGTAGCTGTGTAATTTATTGAATAATTGACAGGGTCATCAAAATAGTTTTTATTTTATTAGTCATAATTAATGTGTACTCAGTCTCATATTAATATTCTATACTCGTATAACTTTTAAGTATTGCAACTCGGGAAAAGTTTGATACAAGTCTTTCTGATAATGAATGGCACCAAAATAAAATGTATACATATATTTTATTGAGGTACACACAACATACTAATATAATAATATACATTCTCATTCTGCATTTGTTGATTTTTTTTCATTTGAATACAAAAGATGAATGTTACATAATTTGTGTAAAGGAGTTAATCATGTCACAGCTTTTCCCTGTTGCTTGTAGTGCATTGGTCCATCTTGTGTTTTATATCTGATGCCAGTAGAGTATGATGATCTCAGGTTGGAAGTAAGCAGCAGCATTTAGTGCGTGCTGTCCTCACGAAGGTGGTTTGCATTTCCAGTCCTGAGGAGGTGTCTTAAACCTGAAATATCTCCCAGAACTGACTTCTGTTTCTCCAGAGATGCAGCCCGACCTCTTGGCTTTCATTTTCTTTTAAGCCTGTGTCTTTAGATTTCCAGCATCTGCATTGTTTTGCGGGTGGTATAAATTATTTTCTGTATTGTGTTTGTGCTGCTCTGACTTAACAGCTATCCTGTGCTTTACTTAGTAGTTACAATGACAACTTGCAATTCTATGACAACTTTAACATCCCAAATTGCTTTAGGAGACTAATTTGGAACAGAGCCACAAGAGATATTAGGACAGCTGACTAAATGTAGAATAATTCAGGCATCAGGAGAACTCAAATGCTCTTTGCTAACTAGAGCCATGGAATCTCGGAGAGAGCAAGCTGCTGCACAGTTTAACAACAGGGCAGCGCTGGTAGCATTGTGGATAGCACAATTGCTTCACAGCTCCAGGGTCCCAGGTTCAATTCCGGCTTGGGTCACTGTCTGTGCGGAGTCTGCACATCCTCCCCGTGTGTGCGTGGGTTTCCTCTGGGTGCTCCGGCTTCCTCCCACAGTCCAAAGATGTCCAGGTTAGGTGGATTGGCCATGATAAATTGCCCTTAGTGTCCAAAATTGCCCTTAGTGTTGGGTGGGGTTACTGGGTTATGGGATAGGGTGGAGGTGTTGACCTTAGGTAGGGTGCTCTTTCCAAGAGCCGGTGCAGACTTGATGGGCCGAATGGCCTCCTTCTGCACTGTAAATTCTATGAACAGTGCTGCACATCTTCAGTACTGCAAATAAATGTCATCCTAGCATATGTGCTGGAACTCATAACCTTTTAATTCCACAGACTGCATAGAAACAACAATCCATAGAATGCCTGCAGTGCAGAGGGAGGCGATTCGATCCATTGAGTTTTCACCAACCCTCCGAAAGAGTACCCTACGTAGGCACACTCCCCTGCCTTATCTCCGTAACCCCACATACCTTTGATGACTAAGGGGCAATTTAGCATGGCCAATCCACCTAACCTGCACATGTTTGGACTGTGCGAGGTCGCCAGAGCACCCGGAGGAAACCCATGCGGACACGGGGAGAATGTGCAAATTCCACACAGTCAGTCACCCGAGGCCAGAATTGAACCCGGGTCTCTCGCGCTGTGAGGCAGTAGTGCTAACCACTTCAGTAACAAAAGTTCGACCATTGATGTCAAGTTTACCCTATAAAGTTATTTGTTTCTAAGTTTCTCAATTTCTGGTCTGTTATTTTCTTGTTGCATAAAGTGTGGAGTAAATGTTTATTTGAAGAATAAAGAATATTCTGACCAATACGCTTTGCTGAAGCAACACCACCAACACAAAGAAGCATCCAATTACTGTGGGTGAAACTTTGCAAAATTTTGTTTTGTATAAATTGGCTAGTAGATTTATTTATCTAACAAGTACCTGCACAGAGTAAGTCCCCGCACACAGAATTACTTTGATACATTCCTGAGATACATAATGAACAGATTATATAAATGCAAGTTTTAAAAAATGTATAATGGTGTATGACTAGTCATCACCGTTATTATCTGAAATTATATTAAAAGTATCTTAAAAGTAAAATCTCACTGTAGTTATGCAGGTATAACATAAAGTATAAGGAACAGGGCAGCAGGGTGGCGCAGTGGATAGCACTGCTGCCTCATGGCACCAAGGACCCGTGTTCGATCCCAGTCCCGCGTCACTGGCTGTGTGGAGTTTGCACATTCTACCCGTTACTGCATGGGTCTGACCCCCACAACTCAAAGATGTGCAGGGTAGGTGGATTGGCCATGCTAAATTGCCCCTTAATTGGGATAAAATAATTGGGTACTCTAAATTTATATTAAAGCTTAAGGAATAAGAATTAACGGCTTAAGGATAATTTGCCAAGTTTGTGCCACCCACAGAGAACCTCATCCACCTGCTGTTCATATGATGCAAATTGTGTGCATATTTTAATTTTACATACACAAAATGAATAGATAGAGAATTGTGGGTGAGAGGACCACAATTTGTGATCCATTAGCTGGAGAATACAATCTCCCCACTCATTGCACAATCTTAGAAGATTGCCTATTTTAAACAACTTTCTGTGTTTTTATACTTTTATATTTTATTAAATGTGTAAAATTACGGCTTCAAAGCTTCTGGAATAATTGGGATGTATTAGGAGATTGCTGACAGGATGAGGAATATTAGTCTGCGGGTGAGCTGCAGGTGTATCCAGAGGTAGCTTGATAAACTATTCGGGGTGAAGATAAGGTTCATGTGAATTAACAGTCAAAATGTGGTTGAACACACCACATAGCAAATGCGACCAAGACAGATCCCATGGATTTCTCAACAACCCCTTCCAGAGGCTGGAGCTAATTGGAGGAGGGCAAGTAGTGATTGGTAGGGGCGTGCAAATCTGGAGATAGAAGAAGTACTCCTGAGTCGCGATGATGGTGGTTTAAAAGTAAAGAGAACGTAACATCTGAGTGGTCACTAGTCTGTTTGCAAAGTGCCCAAGAATATTATGCCATAGTCAGCCACACACAAATTTTGCAAAGGGGCTCAAATAGGCATCAGGCCTCCAATTTTCAGGTCTGTTCTCTGGCCATCTATGTAGCACCTTTACTAAAATGATGGATAAAACTCTTGTCACACAGCCATTTTATAGGACCCTTAGTTGCCCATTTTAAACACATAAAATAGGTGCAAAGCAATCAACCTTCTAGGTGCTGATGGCTGATGTTATTGCCTTATTTGGTTACTTACAATCAGCCGTGATATGGATGCATCTTTCCAGGTACAACTGCTTTCAGCAGTAAGTACTCAGATTTCCACAAATCATATGTGTTAAAACATGACATTTACATTCCTACTTCTTGGAATAATAATCAATTTTTCCAAGTGCTTTTCTGATGTTGTTTGCTTCCCAAGACTGCCAAAATCTTCAAGAGAGGAACTAAGCAATAAAAATAGAATATCTGTGGGAATAGGCAGAGTGCCAATTCAGCTCATGTGCTTTTATTGTTATTTTGGTGAAGAAATAGAACATAGAACAGTACAGCACAGAACAGGCCCTTCGGCCCTCAATGTTGTGCCGAGCCATGATCACCCTACTCAAACCCACGTATCCACCTATACCCGTAACCAACAACCCCCCCCCTTAACCTTACTTTTATTAGGACACTCGGGCAATTTAGCTGGCCCAATCCACCTAACCCGCACATCTTTGGACTGTGGGAGGAAACACGGAGCACCCGGAGGAAAACCCACGCACACAGGGGGAGGACGTGCAGACTCCACACAGACAGTGACCCAGCGGGAATCGAACCTGGGACCCCTGGAGCTGTGAAGCATTTGTGCTAACCACCATGCTACCCTGCTGCCCCTATCATTTGTAAAAGGACATTTCCTGTGGAGATTGAGAATTAATTTCAAACAAACTACGGACAACGCACAGAGTGATTGTAAATATGGCGAGGTGCAGGTGACCCAGTGGTTGCTAGAGGGGATCCTCGTCACGTAGCAGCAGCAGACCCCTTCAAACCAGCAGGGAAGCTGAGAAAGGATGTGAAAGAAGAGTGAGGGTCCCATGAAGCTTGCAGTGGCCTCATCATCCAGGCTCCCCCAGCCCCTCTCAGAGGGAGAACCTGTGGTACAGGTCCTAATGACAATGCAGTGGATGCCCTTATAGAGATGCTGGCTACACAGTCGTGTGGCCCCAGAAGGTACCTGCACGACGAAGCCAACCAGCACGATCCTCAAAGCTACCAAGCCAGAGACACGAGCAGACGGCCTCTACCTCCTCCGAGGCAACAAGGGGAGAACTTCTTAAGAATGTTCTGTTCTCAGTACTCCATGTTGCATTGATCACTGTGGTGTGTTATCTTTTATAATTTGCAAATCATTTTTCTCAGTCATAGAACATACAGTGCCGAAGGAGGCCATTCAGCCCATTGAGTCTGCACTGACCCACTTAAGTCCTCACTTCCACCCTATCCCCGTAACCCAATAACTCCTCCTAACCCTTCTGGTCACTGAGGGCAATTTATCATGGCCAATCCACCTGACCTGCACGTCTTTGGACTGTGGGAGGAAGCCGGAGCACCCGGAGGAAACCCACGCCATGGGAAGAATGTGCATACTCCGCACAGACAGTGGCCCAGCGGGGAATCAAACCTGGGATCCTGGCGCTGTGAAGCCACAATGCTATTCACTTGTGCTGTCACTCGCAATTTAATTGAAGGGACTGTTTTGATGCTTTACATTCTCTTTACAAATCAATGGCAAATACTATTTACAACGTATGTGTATCAGTAGGTTCTGAGCAGTTTAGTGGAGATTGCAGCCAGTAGTCCATCTCTATGTGCCAATGGAATTGTGAAGTATGTTGGCATGGTTGACCTCCTTGTGAAAGGTAACACTTGATGAAATGTCAGACATGTCTTCATTGTTCAACTACTCGGGGACCTTTAACTTAACCATTGCTGCATCAGGAACTCCCTCACAGCAAGCGCTTCCTGCATGGAATCCTCACCTACTCCCCAAGCATGGCCTGCAGTCCAATCTGTGAATTTGAGACCCTTAACCCTTCTTCTCCCTCATCCTGTTCCTTCCTTTTGATCTGCATCCTCAAGCATCCATTCCCTTTACTGTGCCATGTTATACAGTGTGCAGTATACTACCACCATGCAGGAAGATGTGCATAGGAGGGCTCTACAGTGACCGAGGCAGTGAAAACATAACTTGTGTGAAGATGGCTCTCCTTGTGGTGATGATGGGTGTTTATTTGTGGACCTCACAGGGGTGTTAGGGACCACCCCCTTGGCATGTATCTCTCATCAGTCGAATCCAACCACTTACCTATGGAGTGAGGTATAAAGGTGACACGGCAGCCCAAAGTTCTTCTTATGGTCACACTGCAGCTTGATATTGATGAAATGGTAGGCCCCCCCATCAATGAATCTGTCAGACCTGCCCGTTGGTGCATTATTGACGACGTGTGCAGCCAATCATATATTACACATGGAGAATCCGGCTACTGCAGGAAAACCTGTTGTCACATGTGCTTGCAAGGTCGCATCCATCGGGAAACTAATTAAAGCAACCACCCTTGCCAAGAGGGCATCTATGTCATTATGCATACAACCGTGAGAGATCCCACAGAGGTCAACAGCAGGGCCCTGAACTAATCCAGTAATGAAAAGGTTGAGTGCCACTGTCACCTTCAGTGCTGCCAGTGGAAGCCTATCGACGAGTAATGTGAGTTGAGAGGTAAGTGTTATGGAGGGAACAGATGTCCTTTACCATCGCCCTGGAAGGTTGTAGTCTCCTCTTGCACTGGTGCTCGGACATTTCTGGGTGCCAAAACCTTTTGCGAGCGGCCCTGTGCTCCAGGTACCCTTGGATCCTTCACCTTGGCCTTGGATCCTGAGGTTCGCCCTTAATGCTACACAACACTGCTGCTGAATTGCCTTGGTTGCTAGAAGGTGCGAGGGAATTATAGCCATTTTCATTGATAGCCTTCCTTCCTTTGATTAGAATTTCTGAAAGGTGGGCAGAATGGCCTGATGCCACTTCGGTGGTAGATTTTTGAGCAGCCCCTAAGTTGCCACAGGAGTTTCTTCTCCCCTCCCTTGTGCAACTCCAGCACCTTCCTCGGGCATTTCTAACTCTTTTCTGCAACGGCCAGCTTACTTGTGACTTGTCAGAACGTTTCTGCCCCTTGGATGGGCTCCTGTTCTCTTCCTGACTGCACCGTATTTGAGTGGTTTAGACCCTTCTGAAATATGCCCAACCTCATGAAATCATATAGTTACTGGATCAACACTACATTCAATGGCACCTCTGACACCTCCCACTGCCTGTGCAGGCTCCTGATTTTCCCAATGGAAGTAGGGAGAGGGAGATGGATGGAGTTCTAGATCTGTGCCAATCCTGCACATTTCTTCACCACCCGATGCTGCGCTGCCCTGCATCAGAACCTCAAAATCTGGTCCAGTCCATTGGACCTTTGAATTATATTGTCAAGGTTTGGCCCTTTTTTCTGCTAACATATTAGAGTTGCATTTGGTCTTCACATATCAACAATTTTCATTGTAGAGTCTTCAACATAGAAAAAGCACATCAGTGAAGTGTAAATGGGGGAGGAAGGCATAAACCAAGCCTAAGAAAAAGATAGATGAGATGCCCCTAAGCTTGGTAAAAGATGTAGGTTTGAAGGCGGGAGGATGGAGGACAGGCAGAGCAATTTAAATATAAGATTCCAATGTGTACTCTCGGCACTGCTGCCAGTGGTGGAGTGATGGGGTGGGGAATAGTTAGATAACTAACCATATATAAGGTACTGAAGAAAGGACCAAGAAGAAGTGGCCAGGGGAGTGTTATCACTCTGAAATTATTGTTTTCGTAGTAAACTGTATTGATTCTGGATGGAGGCGATCTTCATAGACATCAGATTCCAAATTAAATCCCTCTCAGGAACATTTGAGTCGTAACATTAAATGCTGACAGATGAATTAATTACGGATTGAATTTTCGCTCCCGAGTCGTGAACGCAGAGTCAGGAAATTGCTGATTCCATAAGCCCAAAATGGGAGAAAATGCCCCGGACATTTGGATTTTCATTCCGGGAGCCCATCATCCCCAAACAGAGTTCTGAGGCAGCCACAAAAGCTACAGGGGCTGCAGCAGGCTGATAAAAGGTTCACTTCAGTGCTTCTTCCCTACTGTTAACAAAAACAATGGCATGGAATCTCCACTTTCCACCATTGGTAGTGGGGTCCCCGGGAGGGTGTAAATGAATGCAAATGGATCTTAATGACCTATCTGGGACTCCGAAGAGTCCTGGAATACAGCAGACCTCAGACTACTGATTCCTTTGGATGTTCCTGCCTCCACCTGATGTGTATCAGCAACTGTGCGAGACTCACCAGATTGTGTCCGAAAGGCCTTTCCACTAATGTTGCCCACCGAGGTGTGTGTATCCGCTCTGGTGGAAGGTGGGGGGTGATAACTGTGACACGTCGACAGTGGTCTTGGAGGTCTCCTCCGAGGTGGTCTCTTGGGGTGGGGCGCGAACAACTCCAGATGGCCGGCCCCATCAGGTAGAGAACCTGCAAGAGAATGGACATGTGGCCAGTGAGAGCGAAGGATTATTTTGTCTGACATAAACAACTCATTTGAGACAGTTCATCTGGGTTAAGGGGAGCAGTGGACACTCACTTCTGCGGTGCAGGCCAACCTCGCTGTCGGTGATTTCTCTCTCCTTGGACAACCCCGTGATCTCCAGGGCCCGTTCCTCATCGGGGGTGAGAACTCGGATCTCTGGTCTCCGCCCCCCGTCTTGGCCCCTTCTTGCTTCTGTGAGGACAAAGAGAGGTCATTGTGAGCCGCATGCTTGATGGATCAGGGAGGTCTATGGCAGGTGGCATGTGTGGGCACCGAACCTGGACACGAAGGGGTTCTGGCGGTGGGTGCCAGAGGGTTCTGAGGGACAAGCACCAAGATTGGATAAGGGGAGGGTGCAAAGTGTCAGCCAGTGATTTTTGTGTGGGGGGGTGGGGGTTGGAATTTGAAGGGTGGCAGACTTCACTGGTGCCAGTAGAGAGGTGGTCTCTTGGGGATGGGGCATCACTATGCCTGCCCAGATCAGCATCCCCATAGTGAGGAGCAGTTCTGTACGCTGACATGTGTGTGTTGACTGGGAGTGAGTGGTGTGGGAGCATTTAAAGGCAGCTGCACCTTGTTAGCGCTGAGGCGTATGTCTGGCGAATCAGATGATGAAACAGCCAGTAATGACAATAAGCTCATTTCCAGCACTAAGTGTCGTTCGATATGGGCTCTGATCTTGCTAACGTGGCTGTCTAGAACACCCCGCCACTCATGCCCAAAATGATACTTCGAAATGTTTCTGTAAAATCTCGCCCCATGTTTCAGACCTTGGACTCTGTTTCTCTTCAAAGATGTTGCATGGTCTACTGAGTATTTCCATCAGTTTCTGTCTTGTTTCCAGCCTCTGCAATATTTTGCTTTCTTATTGCACATATGTAGCTGCATTTAGGTGATGCCAAAACTTTACATTTTCTTGCTAAAAAAACAAATATTTTAATCCTAGCTAAGAAGACATAAATTTCAGATTGCGTGTAACTTTCTCGTGGATCTGAACAAACTGACCTTTGGGGCAATGAAATCATATAGCTTCTCTAATATAGGCATGAAATTCCAAGATGGTTCTCCTTTGTTTCTGTCTTTTGTCCCACGTCTCTCTGTTTGCTATTACCCCTTCTTTGTCCTCTTTCTATCTGCCTTTTATTTTTTCTCCCTCGCCCATCCCATCCCACAATGCTGCTCTGCCTTCCAAACCTTCTCAACCTGAATACTACACTGAGAAGGATGCAGATTAGTCATCCAATATTCCTTTCTGCTGACCTCAATGGAAAAGAAATTGTGCAACGTGTATTGGTTGATTGATTTATTGTCATATGTACTGCAGTACAGTGAAAAGTATTTTTCTGCGGCCAAGGGAACATACACAGTACGTACATAGTAGACAAAAAGAATAATCAACAGAGTACATTGACAAATAGTGATTGGTTACAGTGCGGAACAAGGGCCAAACAAAGCAAATACATGAGCAAGAGCAGCATAGGGCGTCGTGAATAGTGTTCTTACAGGGAACAGATCAGTCCGAGGTGGAGTCGTTGAGGAGTCTAATAGCTGTGGGGAAGAAGCTGTTCCTGTGCCTGGATGTGCGGGTCTTCAGGCTTCTGCATCTTCTGCCTGATGGAAGGGTCTGGATGAGGGCAAACAATGTGTGGGAGGGGTTTCTGGCAATGCTGGCTGCATTCCTGAGGCAGCGGGAGGTGTATACAGAATCAATGTTGGGGTGGCAAGCTTGTGTGATGCGTTGGACCGAGTTCACCACACTCTGCAGTTTCTTGCGATCTTGGACCGAGCAGTTGCCATACCAAGCTAAGATGCAGCCAGATAGGATGCTCTCTGTGGCACAACTGTAGAAGTTTGTGAGAGTTGATGCGGACATGCCAAATTTATTTAGCTTCCGTAGGAAGTGGTACAGCAAGCAGCTTTGGGACCTTCGCAAACTTAAATTTCAGCCACCTAGTTTTAAATCCATGTGCAAGCATACAGGAAGTAAACTAGCGCTATTTAAATTTCCAAAATGTTTATCTGTCAAAATGAATTTGTTGCCTTTTTTTCTGGTATCCTGCTATATGTTGTGACTGTGCAATCGATGGATAATACATGAAACATTAGTGCATTTTAATGCACGTCTGATTTTCTTTACGCGTGCCTGATGTTTTGCCATTTCTGTTTTAATTTGACAGGTAGGGCGGTGGGAACATAGAACAAGATCTCTCACTAAGTTGTTTGGTTCTCCTTTCATTGCGTGCTACTCTGTAGCAATTGTAATTCTACTGCTGAACTTCTACAGGAGTTACAGGTGAGACAATAGCCCATGATCACTTTGGAAAATGTGATTGGCGTGATTTTCTTTGTATGCTAGCACAGATGAAGGGAGGATAATCAATTTGAATGAAAGAAAATAGTTTTGAAAACCAGAACCTAGAGGTTTGGTTTGCCTCTGTAAAGGTGTTTACCATTAAAAATACACTTTATAGGTAAAGCCACAAAAAGATATTTGTGTTGTATCACTTGTAAAGGAGTCACTAGGTTCATTCTTTTTGCAAAAATAATTTGTTGCTCACTGAACATGGATTGTAATGTAATTTCTATTATTAGATAGATAATTGATGAATTGGCCGGAGTTGCATCGTAATGATAATACAAATAAAACAAGTAATCATAATTCATAATTATAGACAATCTATAAAGTATAAAATATCAACGGATTGCACAATTATGATCATCTCAGTACACAAATAATTCTAATACATTGCAAAATGCACATTTCCTTAATTTACAGAATACAAATCCCTGCACTCGCCATTTCGTATTAAAGTCCATAGATCACATGCTGTCATATGTTGAACATGTCTGAGATTCACTATGCTTACCTTGGATTCAAAACTTAAATTTTTGTGCCTGGTAACCTGAGGTTTATGTCTGGAAGGATTAACAATATAACTTGACTGACAGCCAGCCTCAGATGTTGTGCACTTCTGTCCTTATCGCCTTTAAATATTCTGTAACAGTTAGCCCTTGGGAGTAAATGATCTGAATTAGGAAAGAAAGAAATTGATACAATTCAGATTTATTAAAAGTTTAAAATTACTTTGCAACCCTTTGGCGTGTGTGCAGAGTACTACACAGTTCTTGTTCGTGCTAGAAAATGGCAGATCATGTCAGTGGCATGCTGGACAAGGTGAGAGAGGGCAGCCTACTATTGCATCTTTCTCCACTTGTCCTGGATATATGCAGAATACCAGAGATAAGGCATCAACGTGAGGCAGCGTGCCAGACCTGCATGCCCTAGGCTGTGACAAGACACGATGTGCAGAGCAGGATCATTTGATAGTTCTGCTTCAGATGGAAGGAATGGAGGCAACTCTTATCCAATGCACACTGTGGCAATGCGAGCACTATCATCTATGGTTGTGCTGATGCACCGTTAAGTTATCTGAATTGCCATTATCAACTTCTTGTGTTCCTTGCAGCACCTGCCTTGGGGACATAAGAAAGTGGCCCAGTGAAGAACTTGGCAGTCTCCTTAGCAGCCGGGAGACTCTACAGAGCCTGCACTGTCACATCAGACCTCTGCAGCATCCGCCAGCACAGATACGTGCATGTTGGTTGGGCCAGAATCAAAATAGAGTGAACAGGGAAAGGGGAGTGAGACACAGTTAACTGTTGGCACTTCTCCTTGGAAGACGGAGGACAACCACAGCCACGCACCGTGGTGCAAAGGTGCTGCGCTTTGGGTAGTGCAGACAAAGTGAGTCTTTTTGCAATTCAGAGATAGGTGAATTTCCGAATGTTGGAGATCACAGAGCCTTGTACAGTCAGTGGAGGAGTCCATATGCAGTGCCTGTGGTTTAGTATGATTCGGGTTATTTGTGTGCTCGAGGCCCTTCATTGAGTGAGTGGCCAATGTCATACAGAACCATGTGCACTTTAGGTGCAAGAGCAGCATGCTGACATGCACCGAAAGGGTAGTAATATTTGTGTAGCATAGAATGTGTTGCTGGTGGTGCAATGCTGTTTGGAATGGCAACTGCCAACTGCATTCCAGTCAGTGGCCTCATCAGAAGCCACAGACACCTCAGCAGAATGCAGGTACAATGGATCAAGCCACCACCACCACCTTCTTATTGATCACAGGGGGAGCGCTTATAGAATGAGTGCAAAGGACAACACTGCTGGTTGCACTTGATGGTCACCTGAATAGCGTTTAGTCTGTTTTTTTAATTGATTTATCTTGATTAAGTGATGCACAGTATTATGTCAATCAGTCTTCTGTGTTTTTAAAGCTTGCTGTGAAGACTGAAATAAAGGTTAGCGGTTGATGGAGCAGATGTAAGGTGGGAACCCTAGGTTTGATGGAGGGCACTGGTCTCTGGGTGGCAATGGGACCTGTCGTATATATGTGTGCTTCCTGGCAGTGGAGGTTTATTTTTTAAGTTATCTGACAAGGGCTGAGCACCTCGGATGAAACGTGCTGAATCACCAGTGCCCTTTCAGTCATGCCAACCTTCTAGTCATTGTGGGACTTCGGATGGCCTCAATGGCCTCCCTCCAATACCTAGGCACCGGGCTTCCTCTTCCCCCATCTCCTCTGAGGAAAAGTGATGTTCCAGGTCCTTCTTTTCATCTAGCTTCAGGCCTCATTATATTGTTATGTTGTGCAGCACGCAGTGGACACCCACAATACAGGGTACCTTGGCTGGCTCATACTGAAGGGCACTAACTGACCAGTCAAGGCAACAGAAGCGTATCTTCAAGATGTCAGTGGTCTGCTCAGTGCAAGTTTGTGTGAGCAGATGGCTCTGGGGTTGGAGTCCCCCTCCGCTTCTATGCTTGGGTACCTGATGGGCATCCGTAACTGCGTCGTCAAAGGATACCTCTTCCCCCCCCCAGCAGCCCCCAAGCGTGTGACTTCTTTCAGCTTGATTGTATCAACGAGCTGCCGGAGGATTGAGTGGATATCTGCAAGACGTGCTTCGTGTCACAGCAGCTGGCTAATCAATGAATGAACATCTGACTGGTCTATCAGTACGGATGGCTATGTGGGTGCTATCAGTAATTCCCTGTGGTTGCAATCGTCAGTCGATTATGTTAAAGTCCAGTCTGCCTGCACTGGCCCGGACCCCTCAAAATGTATGTAGTCCTACACCCTCTATAACCTTACAGATAATGTCCCAGACACCACCATCACCATTCCTTGGTATGTCCTGTCCCAGTGACAGGAAAGACACAGCAGAAATGGTTACACAATGGCAATCAGGATGGAGTTGCCCCAACAGTTCTCAACATCGATTCTGGACCCCATGAAGTCTCATGGCACGAGGTCAACCATGGGCAATAAAATCTCCTGCTGATCACCATGTAGCATCCTCCCTCAATACAGATGAATCAATAATCCTCCATGTTGAACACCACTTGGAGGAAGCACTGAGGGTGGCAATGGTCCAGAATGTAATCTGGGTGGAGGACATCAATGTCCATCACCAAAAGCGGCTTGGTAGCACCACTACTGACCGAGCTGGCCGGGTTCTAAAGGACATAGCTGTTAGACCGGTACCGCAGCAGGTGGTGAGGGAACCAACAACAGGATAAACATACTAGACGTCATCCTCACTAACCCATCTGCTGCAGATGCATCTGTCCATGATAGCATCAGTACGAGTCACCACCGAACAGTCCTTGTGGAGACTAAAGTCCCATCTTCATATTGAAGGCATCCTCCATCATGATATAGCACTAAATGGGATAGACTTCGAACAGATCTAATAACTCAAGACTGGGCATCCATGAGGCACTGTGGGCCATCAGCAGCAGCAGAATTGTATTCTAACACAATCTGTAACCTCGTGGCCTGGCATATCCCCCACTCTGCCATTTTCACCAAGTCAGGGGATCAACCCTGGTTCCATGATGAGTGCAGGAGGGCATGTCAGGAGCAACACCAGGCATACCTAAAAATGAGGTGTCAGCCTGGTGATGCTACAACACAGGACTGCTTGCATGCTGAACAGTATAAGCAGCCAGTAATGGACAGAGCTAAGCAATTCCACAACCAAGGAATCAGATCTAAGCTCTAGTTCTGCCACATCCACTCGCGAATGGTGGTGGACAATTAAGCTTGCTGGAGGAGAAGGCTTCATAAATGGACGTAGACCTAGGTCGGTGCAGACTCAATGGGCCGAATGGCCACCTTCTGCACTAGTGATTCCATGATTCTATATCCCCATCCTCAATGATGGAGTAGCCCAGCACACCAGTGCGGAAGATGAGACTGAAGCATTTGCAGCAATCTTCAACTTGAAGTGCTGAGTGGATGATGCATCTCGGCCTCCTCTGGAGGTCCCCACTATCATAGATGTCAGTTTTCAGCCAATTTTATTAATTCCATAGGATACTGCAAAGGCTACAGGCCATTTTCCCGCAATAGTCCTGAAGACCAGTGCACCAGACCTTGCTGCGTGCTAGCCAAGTTGTACCAGTATAGCTACAATCATGGCATCTTCCTGGCAATGTGGAAACTTCCCAGGTTTGTCCTGTACATAAAAAGCAGGACAAATCCAACCCGGCTGAATTCCAGAGTTGAGGTGAGAGTGACTGCCCTGACATCAAGGCAGTATTTCATCAAGGATGATATCAAGGAGCCCTCGCAAAACTGTAGTCAATAGGAATCAAGGGAAAACCCTCTGCTCATTGGAGCTATACCTGGCACAAAGGAAGATGGTTGTGGTGGTTGTAAGTCAATCATCTCGGTTCTAGAACATCACTACAGGAATTTCTCAGGGTAGTGTCCTAGGCCCATCCATCTACAGCTTCTTCATGAATGACCTTCCCTCCATCATAAGATCAGAAGTGAGGATATTTGTTGATGATTGCACAACGTCACCACATCACGACTCCTTGGATACTGAAGCAATCCATGTCCAAATGCAGCAACACCTGAATAATGTTGAGTCTTGGGCTGACCAGTGGCAAGGAACAGTTGTGCCAGGCAAGTGCTAGCCAATGACCATCTCTCTCAAGAGAGAATCAAATGATTGCCTCATGACATTCAATGGCATTGCCATTGCTAAATCCCCTCCATCTTGGGGGTTACCATTGACCAAAAACTGAACTGGACTAGCCATATAAATATTGTGGCTACAAGAGCAGGTCAGAGGCAAGGGATCCTGCAGAAAATGCTCCCCTCCTGACTCCCCGAAGCCGGTCCACCACCTACAAGGTGCAATTGATGGAATATTCTCCACTTGCCTGGTTGAGTGCAGCACCAACAATATTCAAGAAGCTCAACACCATCCAGGACAAACCAGCCTGCTTGATTGGCAGGCACTCCATCTACTAATATTCACTTCCTCCACTAACGACGAACATTACTTAAGAGCATTAGGGGCAGCACAAGTGGATAGCACTGTGGCTTCACAGCGTCAGGGTCCCAGGTTCGATTCCTCGCTGGGTCACTGTCTGTGTGGAATCTGCATGTTCTCCCCGTGCCTGCGTGGGTTTCCTCCGGGTGCTCCAGTTTTCTCCCACCGTCCAAAGACATGCAGGTTAGGTGGATCGGCATGATAAATTGCCCTTAGTGCCCAAAACGGTTAGGAGGGGTTATTGAGTTACGGGGATAGGGTGGAAGTGAGGGTTTAAGTGTGTCGGTGCAGACTCGATGGGCCAAATGGCCTCCTGCACTACATGTTCTATATTCCACGAGTTTTTCTTGTTAATGCGTAATTGGGAGATTAGCACATGCAGACATCAGCAAGAATGATTTTGGAATGTCTTCTTTTCACTGAAGAAAAGAACAGATAAAAAGAAAGGCAATAAAAGACTAACAGACCCATCAGTATTCGTAGACAGTGCATCACCTTCTCAGTAACTAGTAGTCATAACTTGTGGGGAAGCCAAAACAGAAAGACAAAAACAATCTGCGGCCAATTTTCTAAGACTTTGTGGAAAGAAAGGCAATTCCCAGTGCGGTGTTTCTGAGAAATGAGAAATATGGCCACTGAGTAAGTTCAGAGTTTGTTAATGGTGGGAGTCAAGGTTAACACGCTATTTATATTTTTAAGCTTGCTCGTGAAATACAGAGGTTTGTGGATCTTAGTGTAATTTATCATTGTAAAACGTTTAGAAAACTGAGTCTACAAAACAGAGCATCTTTATGCTCAGAGAACCATTGACTACACCATACATTAGCAGAGAGAATAAGGTATTTTCAATCACACTCCTGTTGTGGTCAACCGAGAGGCAATGGTAGAAAGTACAAGAAGCAGAAATAGTGTAGAAAAATAAAAAAAGGTACCCATCTGTAGGAACTATAGAGGCAGACAGAAACCTGTGTACAGACTAATAGAAACCTTTCAATAGATGAGTGTTCAGGATCTGTGATTGGGACAATGATTGTGATTCAATGCCAGAGAGCCAGGTGATACTGCCAGGCTGGCAGTGCCAAGATGCCAGAGGGAGTGCCGGGTGGCACCCTGCCCTGTCTCCAACCACCCGGGGTTCTCTAATGGTCTGGGAGACCAATCACCAGGTGTCATTCCGACTGGTCCACATTTGTGGAACCAGTACTAAATGTCGTTCTGGCGAGATCTCCCAGGCACAGCTGTTAGATCCTGGATGCCGAGAGAATCCTGTGAATGCCTATTTAAATGAGCCCTATACTTGCATATCTGGATCACGCCCAGTGAGGGCGAGATCCAGATTGTGACGTCTCATGAAACTCCGTTAAATCTGGAGAAGCGTTTCAAATGTCGCAAATCGTGCAAGAGGACTCTCGCGAGATTCAGCAGCCTCTTTCCCGACACCAAGCCGATGCGACGGGGCTGCTAAATCACGCCCAGAATTTCAGGATGACTAATCATCTCCGGATTCGTTCTTGAGGTATGCTCTGGCTCTGTTACAGAATGAAAGTTGAGTCAAATTTACAGGACAATTTCAGAAGTGTGGAAAATGAAAAGGCAATTAGGATGGAAATAAATGAACAGAGGTGGTGTTTTGGTAAAGTATATTAAAGTAGCACTTAATTCATCAGGAGTGGAGAAAAGGGCAGATAGTTGTGAGGGGAAGATAGTCGAGTGGAAATGTTAAAGAATATTTTGTGTTAATGTAGATCTGCGCAGAGTGAATATAATACAACGGTTGGCTGGATTGCAACGATGTAGATTTATCCAAAGTACGCAATTACTCTCTCCTCTACGAAGGGCCTCCTCTCCTTGACCTGCACCCAGGTTCGGGGTTTTATACTATCAGGGTACCCCTTGTTAAGAGGAAGACCCGCCCTGTTAGCGGGGAAGTTCGTATTCTGTGGAGGTTAAAGGGAACCAGGGTGGTCTATACGCCGTGACCTCCGTGAGGGTTGTAACAGTTAGGTTTTACAAATAATGCTGGAAGTGTGAATGTAGATGTACTTTAGAAATGGAATTTGCTCTGAAAAAACTAAGTCATTGGCCTTGACAAGCACCCGAGACAGTTATTGCAAACCAGAGAGCAGGATAGCTTTTCTCACAGATACTTAATAGTTCCACCTCTCTCTTGCCTTTTAAAGGCATCTTAAACCTACGTACTTGGTCAAACTTTGGTTACCTCTCCAACTGTCCCAAAATGGTCCAGTGCCGATCATTTTTCCTTAATTTGTTTTACTGTATAAAGAGGCTTGAAACGTTTTTGTGTATCAAGTTCACTGTGTGAATGAAAGTTGTTACTTTTTCAACAAGGCCCATCATCTTCCACCATGCGGGTACTGCATATGGGAAGTGGCTGATACAGGCTCATAGGTTAACTTAGGGGTTAATTGTTGTAAGATGTTTCAGGTTGGCAACCGTTTAACTGCTCAACAATCTTACTACAGTTGAAGCTCCCATCAGATACTTTTTTTCTTCTTCCTAGTCCTTCGAGCCCAAAGTAACTTGTATAACACAGGATGAGCATCAATTCCTTTTGTTAATGAAATCGAAATTATAAATCACGTTGAATTCCAGAAACATTCCTCATCTGTCTAAAGTCAGCAGAAAATGGCACACAAGCAGGCGGTAGGTTTGGGTTGAAAATACTTTAATATTATGTTGTTGAAAACTCACCACTATTCTTAGAATTCCCCGGATACCAAAAAGGGCCGACATTCTAAATGGTGAACAGGGGGCGAGATTCTCCGCAAATGCGGAGAATCGTAAAGGCTGCCAAGGGACAGGCCGTGACCCACGGCAGCCTTCACGCCCACTTCCGGGGCCGATTCTCCCCCTCGGGCGGGGCTAGGAGCGCGGCCCCGTGCGTCACAGCGGCGCGGCCTTGACAACGGCCGTCAAGGCCGCACGTCAAGCGTCACGCCGGCTGACGCGGCCGATGACGTCAGCCGCGCATGCGCAGGTTGGACAATGCCAACCCGCACATACGCAGTTGCCGTCTTTTCCCTCAGCCGCCCCGCAAGATGTGGCGGCTTGATCTTGCGGGGCGGTGGAGGGAAAAGAGTGCGTCCGTTGCGGACCTATAGGCCCACCGATCGCGGGCCTATGCCCCCTTGGCACGGCCGTGGTACTGTCGTGCCAATTGGGCCCCCAGATGCCCCAAACGGGCATCTGGCGCCTGTTTCACGACGGCAGCGAGCAGGTGTGTTTGCTGCCGTGTTGAAACGGGCGTGAGGCCCGGCCGCTCGGCCCATCGGCCTCGGAGAATCGCCGCTCGCCGTAAAAAAACGGCGAGCGGCGATTCGTGGCGTGGGTCGGGCGTAGGTGGGGGGGGAGAATAGCGGGAGGGTGTGAAAAATGTCGGGAGGCCCTCCCGCTATTCTCCCACCCGGCGTGGGGGGGCGAAGAATCGCGCCCAGGGATTCTCACTCTCTGACGATGCAGGCTTTGGTGGGTGCTATTCAGGTCAAACTATATTTTCAGGTTATCGCCCGGTATAACCCATACCTTCACCAAAGATTTCATCTACTTACCACTTAGTAGCATCGATCCTGGGTCTCGCATTGCTAAGTAAAGTAGACTTAGGAAGAAACCACTGTTTCAGGTTAAATTAAGTTATTTTATTATATATATATATTTTTTAAAAGCTGCAATCACTTTCTTTACAGAAAGGTAAAACGATCTTGCTTCTGGATCCTTCTGGTTGGTTGAAGGGACCTTCAGGCCCACCTTGACAATCAATCTTCTTTAAAGTCTGTTCTTTAGATGTATTCGCTGGTGAGCCCAGTTGCTATGTCTTGTCGATCCCATGTACTGAGCTATGAGAGCTGGCTCTGCTGGCCATCTCTGAGCTGACTCTGCCTTCTGTTTAAATTCTAGTCTTCCTTAGATGTATTAGCTGTTGGCTGGTTTAGCTCACTGGGCTAAATCGCTGGCTTTTAAAGCAGACCAAGCAGGCCAGCAGCACGGTTCGATTCCCGTACCAGCCTCCCCGAATAGGCGCCAGAATGTGGCGACTAGGGACTTTTCACAGTAACTTCATTGAAGCCTACTCGTGACAATAAGCGATTTTCATTTCATTTCATTTTAGCTCGGCTGCTATGTCTTATCTTTCCCATAACGAGCTGGCTGTAAGCTGACTCTGCTTCACTTGTTCCTTCTCTCTGAGTTCTGGTTCTGGTAGATCCTGCTCTGGTCTCTGGGTTTATATTCTCTTTCTAACAGCTATTAAGTTTTTATGGCATTATTGTGAAGTAACTATTATTCAATTTTGATTGTAAAAAGTATCTTTGACCTAAACATTCTAATACAACTAAGTATTCATTTTGACATAACCTCACCTCTCAGGTCTCCGATTACATTGTTTCTTTTGTGATGTTCAAAGTTCCTTTGTGATATTCAAAAATGCTTTGGTTTCAATAGAGGTGTGAATTTTGGTTTGGTTCCTGTCATTTCTGTAGTTTTATTTTTTCAATTGTGTCTCCAGCTCATAATTTTAACTTTGATTTTGACTTTAAATTATGTTTCTCGTAGACTGATAGTCTCCAATTTTCTTTAATTTACCTAATATTAGCTAAATTTCACACCTAGAATTGTAACCAAATTCAACTGAACCTCATCCTTTCCTTTCCAGCTGTTTACTAAGATAGTTAATTTCAATGAAGGTGTGAAATATTGCTTTTAGCTGTATGCTAAAAATTCACTTGGTTATAACTTGAAAGACCTGCCTGTTTTAAACATTCGTCACTTAATTCAACTGAAACCTTCATCCATGCTTTTCCAGACGCTTACTGAGATAGTTCCTTTCAATGAAGGTGTGAGCCATTGTTTTTAGCTTCATACAAAAATCCTGTGTTTGCTAAGCCTGCTTGAGAGAAAGAATCTGCATTTTATAATCCTACTCTTTGCAGCTGCTATTAACCCTTCGTGGGATCTTTCCCTGTATCCTCTGATATTTCTCTCAGACCAGATATTGCCAGACCTCCATGTTTCAAATGACACATCTTTCCATATTTTCAATAACAATCAGGAAGAAGTATATCGAATATATAGAACATACAGTGCAGAAGACGGCCATTTGACCCATCGAGTCTGCACCGACCCACTTAAGCCCTCACTTCCACCCTATCCCCATAACCCCTACTAACCTTTTTGGACACTAAGGGCAATTTAGCATGGCCGGTTCACCTAACAAGCACGTCTTTGGACTGCGGGAGGAAACCGGAGGAAACCCAAGCAGACACTGGGAGAACGTGCAGACTCTGCACAGACAGTGACCCAGCGGGGAATCAAACCTGGGACCCTGGCGCTGTGAAGCCACAGTGCTATCCACTTGTGCTACCGTGCTGCCAAAAGTAGTAATAGGTACACTAAATGGATTCATTTGCCGACCATGCACTGGTATATGATCAGTGATTTCCCCATAATACTCAAACTGTTTCGAAAACAATATCTGTAAACCATTAATTTTCATAATCTTGGTGCGTGAATCTGTGAAGAAAAGGTTTTGCTTGAGAAAGGCAACAATGGATCTGTTCATTTCCCTCCAGCTGCACAACAATACAGGAAAAAAAAGAACTGATGAGCAAGAACTGGACCTTTGCAAATCTTTAGTTTTTTTGAACAGCATGCCACAAAAGATAAAAGGATGCTTTCAAAATAATTTTAACCTGTCAATCAAAAGCTCCAAGGCTTCAAAGCAACAAACTAAGCATAGATATGTGAGTAATAGCAAGTGATATTTATCACCAAGGCGCATCGGCTAATGCTTCTAGAGAGATCCAAATAACTGAGCTGTTTCATCTGCTTTAACCAAGAATTGCCAACGTTGCCACAACTACTACCTGAGTAGCTTTAATGAACAGAATTAACTTTTAATGGTGGGATGCAAAAAAGGTTTCCAAAATGAAGGACCAGAATGATATTGGATGGGCGATGAGTGGAAGTGATGGAGGAAGGGGATGCAAGGATAATACTGGCTGAAACTGGCAATGTTTGCATTATATATTTACTCCATGGTGGCACTGTAGCACTCCTCAATTACCCAGGTTCTTTTCTCCCCAACATTCATATATCCCCTGTGGAATATTACAGTGGACAAGAATTGTCAGGGGATATACGATTTTGCATGCACATACCATAGAACTATAGAAGTGTTACAGTGCAGAAAGAGGCTATTCAACCCATCGTGTCTACGCTGGCCAATAAACAGAAAAAGAAACCATCCACTTATTTTAATCCCATTTACCAGCACTTGGTCTGTAGCCTTGCAGGTTCCAGCATCTCAGATGCAGATCCAGGTCGCTTTTAAATAGGTTGAGCGTTTCATCCTTAACCACCAACTTCGGCAGTGAATTCTGCAGACCGCCCTCAGGGTGAAAACGTTTGTCCTCATATGCCCTCTAATTCTTCTAAAATCACCTTAGTAATTGATCCCTAATATAAGTCTTTCCTGTCTACCCTGTCTAGACCCCTCATAATTTTGTACCCTTCAATTAGGTCACCCCTTAGCCTCCTCTGTTCTACGAAAAACAACCCTAACCGATCAACCTCACACAGCTCAATTTTCAAACCCTGGCAATCTTGTCAGAGTTTCTGTCACTCCTCATTGTACTCAGCTCACCTCGTTCCATTCAGTATAGCTCAAACTGCTTTCGCTCTCAGTATGGGCAGCACAGTGGTTAGCACAGTTGTTTCACAGCTCCACAGTCTCAGGTTCGATTCCTGGCTTGGGTCACTGTCTGTGCGGAGTCTACACGTTCTCCCCGTGCCTGCGTGGGTTTCCTCCGGGTGCTCCGGTTTCCTCCCACAGTCCAAAGATGTGCAGGTTAGGTGGATTGACCGTGCTAAATTGCCCTTAGTGTCCAAAAAGGTTGGGGGGGTTACTGGCTTTCGGGGATAATGTGGAGGTGTGGGCTTGGGTAGGGTGCCCTTTCCAAGGGCCGTTGCAGACCCGATGTGCCGAATGGGCTCCTTCTCATAGAATTTACAGTGCCGAAGGAGGCCACTGCACTGTAAAGTCTATGATTTCTATGATTTATCATAAGACCATAAGAAACAGGAGTGGGCTGTTCAGCCACTTTCCTGAATGTATCTGTGTCAGCCTTAAGTATACACAAGAACTTTGCCTCCACAGCTCTCTGTGGCAAGGAGTTCCAGAGGCTCACAACCCTCTGAGAGAAGAGGTTCCTCCTCATCACAGTCTTGAATTAGAAACCCCCTTATTCTGAAACTCTGCCCTCTGGTCCAAGACTCTCCCATGAGGGGAAGCATCCTATCAACATTTATCCTGTCGAGCCCCTAAAGAATCCTTTATGTTTCAGTGGATCACCTCTCATTCGTCTAAATTCCAATGAGTAGAGTCCCAACCTGTTAAACCCTTGCTCAAAAGACAATCCTTCCATTGGTCATCCGAATGAATCTTCTCTGAACCACCTCCAATGAAATAAGGAGCTGGATTCTCCATCCCAGGTCTTCCGGAATGTGTTCCCCGATGGGATGGAGAATCGGGCGTCAGGGCAAAATCGGAATTGGCGCCCAGCGTGATGCTGCAACTCCCCACTAGCAGCGTGAACAAGTTCAACACCGCACACCAGTAGGAGTATGTGAATAAATGAAAATGGATTGTGATGACCCATTTGCATCTATTTAGCAGACCCTGCGCCCTATGCTCTGCCCTCCCATGATTCTCGGTCCCCATGGCCAGGAATCACGTGGGCGCGATTTACTTGTTGTCTCTACAATCATGGCCACGAGCTTTCGGAGCGCAGCTTCTTCCTCAGGTGAATTCAGCTCGTGTTTGAATCAAACCTGTTGGACTTTAACCTGGTGTTGTAAGACTTCTTACTGTGCTCACCCCAGTCCAACGGCGGCATCTCCACATCATCGTAAACTGTTTGTATCCCTCTCGCAACTTGCCTTTCCACCCAGAGCAAAGAAATTATGGTAAACCTTTAAAAATCACTCAGAGTACTGTGTCCACATCTGAACATCAGACTTTTTAGTGGGGTTGGCAAAGTCTTGGAGAAGGTATGGAAGAGATTTAGGAGAATGGTGCAAGCAATGAGGGACTTGAGTCATGAGAAGAGAGAATGGAGAAGCTGGGGTTGTTCTCCTTAAAGCAGAAAAGATGAAGAGATAGAGGTGTTGACTATCAACAAGGGATTTTGATAGAGTAGACGGAGAGAAGGTGAACGGAATTATCCGGTCATTGCAATTCACATTTCTCGCCGGCAGCTCACCCCCGCCCGCAGGTTTCCCGGGAAGATGGAATCCCACCGCCAGCGAACGGCGCACAGTCAAGAAACACGTGGCTGGTGGACATGAGAGAAGAGCCCAGTATTTCCACTGGCAGACGTACATTCAAAACTACTGTTGAACTACCTCCGAGAGGACACTGATTTAAAATAATTCACCAAAAAGCTAGAAGGGAGCATATTTTTTTACCTAGTTAGTTGTTATGATCTGAGATGGACAACCTGAAAGGATGGTGGAAGCAGATTCAATAGTAACTTTCAAAAGAGAACTGAACCTTTGCTTGAAAAGGAAACATTTACAGGACCTTGGTACTCAGAGCAGGAGGAGTTAGACTAATTGGTAATGCTTTTAATAAGCCATTGACCTTCCAGTGAGGCACAGTGGGCGACATGGCCGACTTCTGTGTTGTAATATCTCTGAATCTTTTTAAGGGACTGCACTGACCATCTTCAAAAACTTAAGATGCTGAAAATCAAACAACTTCACCGTCAGATCATGGCGCCTCCAGAAGGCAAAGATCAGGAGTAAAAGGAAGCAATTTTGGATTGTTTGGAGGACATTAACATAAAATGTAATTCACTGTTTAACCCAGAATCCAAACAGTGGGAAGTTTGCTGTTTAGAACACTGCAAAAGTTGTAGAAAGTTAGCATATGATCGTTGGAAGTAATAAAGTGCGGGCAAACTTTTTATTACATTTTTTTAAAAGGCTGAACTCATTAGTGAGAGATTGTGAAGGAATGTGAGCATTAATTCAGAAATGTATTTATCACAGGTGAGTTTAATTAAAGCTCATTTCATTTCATTTCTTTTTAAAGCCTGGCATTTCCAGTAAACAGTCTTTATTTTGCAATGGCAATGCAAGTTTATATTTATAAGGATACTTAAATGTTACTTTCACATGTGAGATGTTCTAACAATCCTGTGAGCAGTAAAAGTAGCTCACATTCATTCCATAGAATAGCGACTGCTGTTATAATTATAGATTTCAATTGCAAGGAGGGTCCACGTATTTGTAAGGACAGATAATCGCAGAGAAATTGTGGTCATTCACATGATATTTGAGGGAGTGATATAAATTCAATACTCTTCTTGGTAATGTGCGTCAGACTTGATATTTCAAATCCCCAGGGGGTAGAAAACACAAGGGATACATTTAACTAAACTTTCTTAACTGAATCCACGCTCTTGCTATTCAAATAAATACACAATTTTGTTTTTCCTTTTTTCTCCATTTTTTTGCTGCGATTTTATTCCTTTTTCCTTACTTGTTTGACTGCATCACATGGGTACTGGCCGACGTCCATTATTTATATGTGAACTTTAACCAGGAGTCTTGCAAGTTATAACTGATGAGGATTACTCAGTTTTGTTCCCCGATGCTTGCCTAATGCTCAATTCCAGCAGTGGTCTTGGACACTGACGGAGATCAGGAGTTCTGCTCTCTTTACCAATCCAGGTGAATTAGAGCCAGTTGTACCCTATCTACTCTTTCCAAGGCAGAAGCCTGCTACTAATTTTCGTGCTCGTCAAAGTAAAGAACATTAATGATTTTTAATTCTTTTGACATTCGAGATCACCAACAGGAACTTTCAGGTATGGACAATCAATTCCAGAACAAAACGATTTCTGCTCAATGCCAACAATGGGCGGAATCTTCCGATAAATTGTCAGTGTTGGTTTCAGCGAGAAAACCGGTGCATATCTCTCTGCACAGCCAAGCTTTCGCTCCATATTTGCTGGCGGCTGGAACCTCATTGTGTTACCGGGGAGGCGCAGAGAAAATATCAGAACGAGATCAGGCTGCCGAGATTCACGTTCCCATGATCGCATGGGATTTTTCCGCCGACGCTGGCTGAAAGTCCCTCCCAATATGTCGTAAACTAACCAGAACACTCTTAATCATCAACAAAATGATGAAAGGTGCCGTCAACGGTGCTATCATGGCACTTGCTCAGAAAACAATCTGCTGATCGATGCTCAGTTTGGGTTGTGCAAGAATCACTTGACTCTACACCTCGTTACAGCCTTGCTTCAAACAAGGCCAATGAATTACAGAGCTGAGGTGAGTGTTGCCGCCCTTGACAACAAAGCAGCATTTGACCAAGTGTGACATTGAGGAGCCCTTGCAAATTAGAGTAAATGGAATTCCAGGGGAAGACTGGAGTCATACCTGGCACAAAGAAAGATGTTGTGGTTGCTAGAGGCCAATCATCACAGGCCCAGGACATTGCTGCAGGTGTTCCTCAGAATAGTGTCCAAGGCCCAATCATCTTTGGCTATTTCTTCAATGTGGGCAGGGTTCTCAATGAGCACTTTGTCTCTGTCTTCACCAAGGAGAGGGATAATGCAGACATTCCAGTTAAAGAAGAGGAACGTGAAATATTTAATGCAATAAGCACAATGGGAGAGGAAATATTGGAGGGGCTGACATCCTTGAAGATGAATAAGCCATCAGGGCTGGTTGGATTGTCTCCCTGGCTTTTAAAAGAAGCCAGGAAGAAAACAGTAGATGCTCTGAGGATCATTTTCCAATCCTCATTAGATGCAGGTGAAGTACCAGAAGATGGAAGTCTACCAATTATTTTAAAAGGTTGTGAAGGATAGGCCAGAAAAATTATAGACCAGTCAGCCTGACTTCAATGATCAGCAAATTATTGGAATTAGTTCTGAGGAATGGGTTAAACTGTCACTTGGAAAGGCATGGATTGATCAGGGATAGTTTTGTTGGGGGGAAGATCTGTTATGGGCCAGGGTTTAGAGAGCCCCAAAGTGTATCATGGAGTTCACCTGACCCACAACTTTTAATAGATGGGGGGAACACACGGCCCACTCTACAGGTGTGGTACAGCAGAAATGGAAAAGTATTTTTAAAGCAAAACAATGTTTATTCTATGAACTCAAGTTAACCTTTTTAAAACATACAGTGAACATCTTAGCAACCATCAATTCAAATATAACCCCCAAAGAATACAACACTAAGTAATCCTTAAGCTGTCTTTTAACATCCATAAGACTTTAACAAAACCTTTAAACAGAAGGACATCAGGTTAAAGTCACTGCTGCAAGCAGTTATTAGTTTTAAATCACGAAAGGATCGATTTACAGTCTTTAGATTACAGAGAGAGGACTTTCGGCTGTGACTGCAGCTATCCAGCTCTGGAAAACGAAACTAAAACACACCCTGCAGCAAACAGTCTAAAACATAGTAAAAAGCTGACAGACAGCCCAGCTCCACCCACTCTCTGATATCACTGCAGTCGTAAATTTCTTAAAGGTACTCTCACTACAGATATTATATATATATACCCATTTATAAACACCCATTTCTTAAAGGTACTTTCACATGACACCTCCCCCAAGAAAAAAAAACCCATCAACTTCAAGATGGTTTCATTTTTTCACCTTTTCACTATCCTTCAAGAAATACAACACAGTAAATGTACTTTTCGTTTTAAAAAACACCACACACAACAGGTATTATAATATAGTCCTTTTTTTTTCTTCTTCCTCCAACTGGAATCCTTCTTCGATTGACAGTCTCTTTGGACAAGAAGGTCTTTGCATGATCCATCCATTTCTCTACGCCTCGGCATTTCTCTTTAAAGTCAGATACTTTAGTTCAATCTGATCACAGAATCCCTTGTAATTTTCCAACACAGGAGCATTGGTTATCACAGCTTTCAGGCAGTCAAATGCCCGTTGACACTCCACTGTCCACTGAAATTTTCAACATTTCTTCAGCAAGTCTATCAGTGGTCAACCTCGCGACAAAAATCTTTCACAAATGTTTGATCAAATCCACTCATGCCAAAAAATCGCATTATTTCCCTTCGTCTTGAGGGTATCGTCTTGAGGGAACTCCTCAATTACTGTTGGTTTCACATACCGTGGTACCATTCGACCCCGTCCTATTGTATGGCCAAAGAAAGTGACTTGAACTTTTCTAAATTCACTTTTGACTAGGTTTATCACCAAATCTGACTCCTGAATTTGATCGAATAACTCCATCAGATGTTTTAAATGTTCTTTCCATCTCTGGCTGAAAATTACCAGATCGTCGATGTACACCGCACAATTGGGTAATCGTGAAACAACTTTGTTAGTTAACCGTTGAAATGTCGCTGGAGCGTTTTTCATGCCAAATGGCATAACTTTGAATTGGTATATACCATCTGGAGTCACAAAAGTTGAAATCTCCTTCGCCCTTTCGGATAAATATAGCTGCCAGTAACCTTTAAGTAAATCCAATTTAGAAATAAAAGCTGATTGTCCCATTTTCTCAGTGCAATTCTCCAAATGTGGGTTAGGATAAGAGTCCGTTCTTGTAACTGTCCACACACAACCATTGGTACTATCTGGTTTAGGAACCATCAGTTTGGGTGAGCTCCATTGGCTGCAACCCAATTGTGCCATTTTTGAGGCATTTTGTTAACCTGTGCCAATTTTAAGGGTTAAGTCTATATGGATGTCGTTTATTTGGAACAGCATTTCCCACATCTACATCATGTATAGCCATTTTAGTACTTCCCAATTATCTCCACAAACTGGCCCATGTGATATCAATAACTCTTTCAGGTCAGTTTGGTTTCTCCTCTGGAAGGTAACTCAACAATTAATCCAATTTTTAAGAACATCCTCGTTTTTCCAATTTAATTTGAGGTATGTCAAATTCTCAGTCATCTGGATTTGGTTTCGTTACTTTGAGTTAGAATCATTAAAAACCTTTTTCTCTCCTTCCCTTTCAAAGTACCTTTAAGCACATTCACATGACACCTCGGGACGTCTTTCTTCTATCTGGTGTTTTTACCACATAATTCACCTCACTTAATTTCCTTTCAATCTGATAAGGTCCACAAAACCTAGCTTTTAAAGGTTCACTTACCACTGGTAACAATACTAAAATTTTATCTCCACTGGCAAAAACTACGAACTTTGGATTTCTTGTCCGTGACCCGTTCATCACATTTTGTGCAACATTTAAATGTTGTCTAGTCAATTCACCTGCTCTATTTATTTGTTCCCTAACATTTACACGTAATCGAATAATGTAAGTTCTGATTTCTCACCCAATTTTTCCTTAATCAATTTAAGTGGTCCTCTTACCTCATAACCAAAAATTAGTTCAAAAGGACTGAATTTGGTTGACTCATTAGGTGCACCCCTAATTGCAAATAGTACAAATGGAAATCCTTTATCCCAATCCTCTGATAATCGTGACAATAAGCTCTCAACATTGTCTTTAATGTCTGACGCCACCTTTCTAACGCTCCCTGCGATTCTGGATGGTACGCAGTTGATTTAAATTGTTTTATTCCTAAGCTATCCATAACTTCATTGAATAACCTTGAGGTAAAATTTGATCCTAGATCCGATTGTATTTCTGTGTGTAGTCCATAATCTAGAAAAGAATTTAAGTAACTCCTCCACAATATTTTTAGCTGTAATATTACGTACTGGAAGTGCCCTCTGGAAACCTAGCAGACACATCCTATAGTCAAAAGATATTGATTCTTACTTTTTGTTTTAGGAAGCGGTCCTACGCAATCAATTAGGACCCTTGTAAAAGGGTCATCAAATGCTGGAATGGATATTAAGGGCGCTGGTTTTATCACTGCTTGAGGTTTCCCTATCACTTGACATGTGTGACATGATTAACAAAACTTAATGACATCTTTGTGTAGTCCAGGCCAATAAAAATGTTTCTGGATTTTTAGCTTGAGTTTCCTTATTCCCAAATGACCTCCCACTGGTACCTCATGTGCAACTCACAACACATCCTTTCTATACTCCACCGGCAATACTACTTGATGCACTTCTGCCCACTTTTCATCCGCCTGCATATGTAAAGGTCTCCATTTTCTCATCAAAACAGCACTTTTATGGTAATATCACTCTGGTATCCACTCTTCCATGTATGCTTTCTGATACATCCGTTTTATTTCTACATCTTTTTGTTGTAACTCCGCCAATTTTCCTGATCTAAAAATATCCGCCTCATCCTCCACCTGTTCTTGTCCTTTTTCCAACCATCTGATCAAAAATCGTTTCTGATAATGCACTTCAATTCATCTTCACTCTTTGATTTCTCCTCTTAGCTTAACCTCTGACTTTGTGACCTTGTTACTATGCATCCAGAAAAATTCCAGGATATTCGTCTTCAACACTTCAGTTGTCTGATTTTCCACTGGCTTATTACCACAGTAGGCATCACTCCCACCTGCGATCCAGCTATATCATTACCCAAGATAAACTGTATTCCTGGACAAGATAGTTTCTCTATTACTCCCTACTACCCCTTCACCACTCTTCACTGGACTTTCCAACCTTAACTTATATAATGGAACACTACTCTCACCCTGAATTCCACATATTACCACCTTTCTGACAACATTGTTCCCAAAATACATAACTCCTCAGCTCTTTCCATTAAAGATTGATTCTTTACTTGCACCTCCTAGACATGGGTTTCGGCGGGGTTCACTCCGCGTCGGTTGGGGGCCATTGGCAGCGGCCCCTCCTGGCAATTCTCCGGCCCCGATGGGCCGAGCGGTCATCCGTTTCTGGCCAACTCCCGCTGGTGTGGGTTAGACATGGTCCCACACAGCGGGACCTGGCAGGTAGGTTGCTGGAGGCGGTTCTCAGTGGGGTGGGGTGGGGGGATCCGACCCCGGGGGGGACCCCATGGTGGCCTGGTCCGCGATCGGGGCCCACCGATCTGCGGGCGGGCTTGTGCCGTGGGGGCACTCCTTCCTTCCGCGCCGGCCCCTGTAGGGTTCCGCCATGGCTGGTGCGGAGAAGACAATCTCCTGCGCATGCACCAGAATATGCCAGCTGGTCTGCACATGCGTGGATCCACGGCGGTGGCTCCACGCATCGCGAGATCATGCCGGCCCTTCGCGCTTGCACTAACCCGCGCAGTCACTTCGGCGCTGGTTTTCCCGCTGGCGTGGGCACTTAGTCCCTGGAAAGGAATATCAGGGATATTTGACTTTCAGTGGTGCCAGCACCGACCCTGCCTCTTCCAGTGGTTGAACTTTCTCAATTTCCTCTTCTCCACTTCAGCTAAAAGCCCATGAGATGCCTGCGGCTCCAATTTTCCCACGGAAAAATTAATTGGTTCTTTGCTCTGTCCAGCTGACTCTGAAGGACCCTTCGCTCGAGCCACATATCAAAAGCTGTGATCCTCTTCTCATTAGTTTTAAAAAGAATTTAGAGTACACAATTATTTTTTTTCCAATAACAGGGCAATTTAGCGAGGCCAATCTAACTACCCTGCACATCTTTGGATTTGTGGGGGTGAGACTCATGCAGCCATAGGGAGAATGTGCAAAACTGGTACACGGTCAGTGACCCAGGGGCCGGGATCAAACCTGCTCCTCGGTGCCATGAGGCGCAGATCTCAGCAGTTTTATTGGGAATCCATGCAGTACAGTGCACCACACCAGATATTTTGCAATTTGCTTTTTCAGGTGCCTCCTGAAGTTGGATGGCCTCCATAGTTCATTCACTTGATGAATTGTAGAACTGGAAATTGTTAGCCTTGTGTTCATTTCAGTACAGCTCTCAGTGCATTTCAGCATCTATCTGAAAAATGAAAATCGCTTATTGTCACGAGTAGGCTTCAATGAAGTTACTGTGAAAAGCCGCTAGTTGCCACATTCCGGCGGCCTGTCCGGGGGAGGCTGGTACGGGAATTGAACCGTGCTGCTGGCCTGCTTGGTCTGCTCTAAAAGCCAGCGATTAGCCCAGTGAGCTAAACCAGCCACTTCTGGTCACCAATTCACCCATTTGTGGTTGATTAAATTCAGCCCAATGTCTAACCTTAATGAGGGAATTGTATCATTGTTTTCTTCATTAATCGAAGGTTGTTTCTCCGAATTGGCAGCAATAGTACGAACCCAAGGTCACGACCATGGATAATGCCTTTTTCAATTCTGCATCAAAGACAAAAAGCCTCAGGGCAACTTGTCCTTTTTGTTCAGTTAACAAGAGTTATGTAAAGATGAACAGACAGTGATACTGATCGAGAAGATGAAAAATGCAAAGTCTGGACAAAACAAATAAAATTCATTCTTAATAAATATGAGCATGCAGTTATGTCAAAAGAGCAGGCGAATGGGACCAATTGGATCATTCTTTAAACAAACTAGCACAGCAGGAAATCTAGAACTCGACATCTCACCCTTGCATTTAGTCTCTCTCTCGTACACAAACACATTTAGTCTCTCTCTCGTACACAGTCGCATTTAGTCTCTCTCTCGTACACAGTCGCATTTAGTCTCTCTCTCGTACACAGACGCATTTAGTCTCTCTCTCGTACACAGACACGGGATTTGCTGGAAATCTCCAGCAGTCAAGGCCGTGGGAAAAATCTAGAAAGAAGGACAAGTTCTACACAACGCGGTCATTTTGTAGTAATTTCTAATGAGTATGAGTGTTTTATGAATGGGGCGGCACAGCGCCAGGTTCAATTCTGGCCTTGGGTGACTGTGTGGAGTTTGCACGTTCTCCCTGGGTCTGTGTGGGTTTCCTTTGGTTTCCTCCCACAGTCCAAAATGTGCAGGTTAGGTGGATTTGCTATGCTAATTGCCCTTAGTTCCAGAAAGGTTAGGTGGGATTACGAGGATAGGATTCCGCCCCTGCTGTTTTCTAGATGATGTTATATCTGGGCTATCTGACCTGAGTGCAGGAAGAAAATAGCAGCTGTAATCTCAGAGAAGAATCTTTTCGAGCAATTGATTGGTTGATTTTGTATCTTTACCAGTTCTAAATGATAACTTTAAAAACTAATTGAGGAATTTGATTTCTGCCATTTTATAATTTTGAATTGTTCAAAGTTAGTTCAACGTTGGATTGGAACAGTAAGTGGTTATTTGAGCTGATTGAGATTTTCTCCATCCAAAATTCTGATTTGAAGGTTTTGAACTCGCTTCCAGGTGTAATTCTTCAAAAGGTGTGATGCTGTGTAGACATAGGTTAGAAACAAAATTTGTTGCTTGCATGGAGCCATGGATCTCCAATAATGCCGAACATGGGGCAAATAATCATAATAATAATAATTTTTATTGGTGTCACAAGTAGGATTACATTAACACTGCAATGCAGTTACTGCACGATAGCACAAGTGGATAGCACTGTGGCTTCACAGCACCAGGGTTCCAGGTTTGATTCCCCGCTGGGTCACTTTCTGTGCGGAGCTGCACGTTTCCCCCGTATCTGCGTGGGTTTCCTCCGGGTGCTCCGGTTTCCTCCCACAGTCCAAAGATGTGCAGGTTAGGTGGATTGGCCATGAAAAAGTGCCCTTAGTGACCAAAAAGGTTATGAGGGGTTGTTGGGTTATGGGGATAGTGAGGGCTTAAGCGGGTCGGTGCAGACTCGATGGGCTGAATGGCTTCCTGCTGCACTGTATGTTCTATGTTCTACTGTGAAAATCCCCCAGTCGCCACACTCCGACACCTGTTCAGGTACACTGAGGGAGAATTCAGAATGTCCAATTCAACCAACAAGCACGTCTTTCAGGAATTGTGGGATGAAATCAGAGCGCCCAGAGGAAACCCACGCAGACACGGGGAGAACGTCAGACTCCACACAGACAGTGAATCAAGCCGGGAATCGAACCCCTGTCCCTGGCGCTGTGAAGCAATAGTGCTAACCACTGTCCTACCGTGCCGCCCATGCAGTTTTCAGGCGACCTGGATTAGAGGTCAGGAGGTAGTTCAACCAGAGCACATAGGTGTGATTCAGCTCCCAATTTAAAGTCATGCATTATGTCCCTAGTTTTGTATTTCCACTATAAATAACTGTGTTCGTACTTAAAATGGAAACTGTTCATGTAGATTGTCAGGCTATAATTAAACTTCATCAGCATTGGTGATTATAATCGCGCTTCCACTGAGTTGAGGGTGATACTGTTATGGATGTAGATGTGTAATGTGTAATGGAGAAAGTTGACAATAACAGAAAACGCAGGCAGATGTGAAATACAAATGTTGTTTATATTTTTAAAAATTCACACCAAATGGTATATACACTCATTATTTGACTGATCATACTTCTGTAATATATTCAATTTGTTCTTGCATCCTGTCTTCCCACTGCAACTGCAGCATTCAAACTAGGAAGTGACGCAAAACTAAATTTCATGTTAAACTGTATTTACTTCCAACCACCATTTATTTGTACCTTGTGCAGCTGATACTCTGTAAAGCGAAGAGTGGTCACAACCAACTGGCTGGAACATTCAGAGATCCCATGCCACTAACAAGAGCTCACAAGATAATTTATTTGACAAAAGAGATTCCAGTTTTCCAATGGGTTTTCCACTGTGCATGAAGTTCCATTCATGGCATGTGCTCTCAGAACATTTTGCCCAAGAAATGGACAATACCCCAATGTTGGTGGCAATGTCCTCGGGTTTGTGTGGAGCTAGAGGGCAGAATCTTACCAGAATTTGTCATAGTGTAGCTCTCCAGTTACACAGATCTGTTTTCTCTCCAAATGTTGAGACCCTTAGAGAAACAAAAAGAGTGGGAGTGGTTTATGCCAGCACTCTGGGGGGACATGGCCTCACCACACATCAATGCATGCCCCTCCCCCATGGGGCTCCCTGGCGCTACCAGGTTGACATTGTGCCAATGTGATAGTGCAAACCCATGCCTGGCACTGCCAGGGTATGTCCCACACACACCCCTCCCTCTTGGGTGGGGGGGGGGGGATGTTATACTTACCTCTGCGCCCCCAATCTGCTTCTCGTCTGACTAACCTGTTATGGTCACATTAGTGAGGTATGAATATTTAGTGAGAGGGGGTCATTGGCGGGGGCACGCTCATAAGATTTAATTGATGCAAATCTATTACAATGGGGTTCACGTCCAGTGTTGGCGAGGGGTGGGGAAAATCAGGAAATGCGATCTCTCTGGCAAGAATTGCTGTTTCCATTTCTTGCAGGATTTTCAGCCTGCACCGCTGATCCTGCGCACGGCTATTGCGGGCTCAAAATCGCTCCCCAGTCAGTTAAAACATTGTCCATTCACACTGGGAGCTCAGTATGAAATACCTAGCTAATGGAACAAGAGTCTCAACACTGTCTTCAACAGAAATTAAAAATTGTATTCACTTTCTGAGTTGTATAATATCCATGGTAAGAAATTGGACCCTAAATTTATCTCTTAAATGACCAAAAGCTGAATTAACAGTGGCAGAGCTGTAGTAACTGTTTTATTTCCAAAAGCTATAGTTTACTCAGAATAACTGCTCATTAAAAGGATAACTTCAGATTAATAATATTCAGTTCTCTGATATTTTAAAATAATGTTCTATCTTTCATATCAAAATGTAGGATTGCTTAGTTTGACCTCCAGTCGTGAAACCATGATGTAATAACTGCAGCATAATGCACATGTCAATTTAATTTTATCGATACTTATTTTGTTTTTGGTATTCCAGAATTTACCTGTAAAGTAATTTTCCTGCTTTCTGCTACTTTTGTGTCAATTATTTCAATTCACTCTCCTTTGTAGCCAAACTTGCTGGTTGTGAAATGCGATCACAAAGCCAGAACCATGGTGCTACACACTGAGACTGAGTATTGCCTATGCTTGCAACATGCTCCCATTCCCATCTCCAGGTTACTGTGGAGGGTATCTTGCCATCCACTGGAAACTTGGCTTCCCTCTTGGCTTCAGCTTCCTGGTAGAGTAGATCCATAAGGTAGTGTCACTGAATCTAGGAACCTCTCCTTCCCTTGCAGCGATATGGTTCCTCTGTAGGTGGCCCAAAAACAATTATCCAGCAGCTTGCAGTGCAATTTCCCTTTTATAGGGACTGTGGGCGCGATTCTCCGATGTCACGCCGGTTGGGAGAATAGCGGGCCACGCCAGTTTTTCACGCGACGCCGGTCCGACACGCTCCCGCTATTCTCCGAAATGGCCAAATATGTTCTGTCGTGTTTCGCGCGCCAAAACACTGAGAATCGCCCGATGCACCAAAATGGCGATTCTCCGGCACCCCCGCTATTCACCGGCCTGGATGGGCCGAAGTCCCGACAGCGTGACCCCAGTTCACGCCGTCACCATCCACATCGTGCTGGCTGACGCGAGCAGTGAGGAGGTGAGCGGACCGTCCCGGAGTCTCCGCAAACTGGGGAAGGCATCCCCGAGAACGCAGCGCCCAGTTTGGGGGGGTGGGGGGAGCGATTGGGGGGGGGGGGGGGAGCGAGTAGTGGGGGGGGTGGGGGAGAGAGCGAGTAGTGGGAGGGGAGGTGAGCGCGAGTAGTGGGGGGGAGAGGGAGTAGTGGGGGGGAGAGAGCGAGTAGTGGGGAGGGAGAGAGCGAGTAGTGGGGGGGAGAGAGCGGTAGGGGGTGGAGAGAGCGAGTAGTATGGGGGAGAGGGGAGTGGGGGGAAGGTGGGGAGGAGAGAGCGAGTAGAGGGGGGAGGATGTGAGGGAGAGAGGGAGTGGGGGAGAGGGAGTAGTGGGAGGGGAGAGAGCGGTAGTGGGGGAGAGAGGAGTAGTGGGGGGGGAGAGCGAGTAGTGGGGGGGAGAGAGGGAGTAGTGGGGGGGGAGAGAGGGAGTAGTGGGGGAGAGAGGGAGTAGTGGAGGGGGGAGAGAGGGAGTAGTGGGAGGGGGGGGAGAGGGAGTAGTGGAGGGAGAGGGAGTAGTGGGGGGGAGGAGAGGGGGAGGGGGGGAGAGGTAGTGGGGGGGGGGGGGTAGGCGGTAGTAGGAGGGGTAGAGGATCGAG